>NC_064565.1:86036088-86711088 GCF_937001465.1 Orcinus orca
AAAATAATAATAATAATACCTACCTCATCTAGTTGTTGTAAGACTAAATGAGTTAATATGTGCAAAGCACTTAGAACAGTGCCTGGCACATGTTGATAGTTAGTACTTGATAAATATAGCATATATTATAATAAGATTATACTACCCTAAGACACATTTATGGGACGGCAATAAACATACTTCCACATGTACTACGGTGACATATTGAGATCTTGGTTTAGCAAAAAATGAAAATTTCAACTATATTCTTCATTTTCTGCTGCTTTGAGAAATCCAGTATTCATTATTAGGCAAGATGCTTCTGAAAACTAAGCCCAGGCTTGAAAGCTGCCTCTATCACTTATTTGAAGCGTGACTTTGAGAAAGTTATTTTAACCTCCTTAAGCCCAGTTTCTTCATCTGGAAAATGGAGAGAATAATAGAATTCATGTGAGAATACATGTAAATACACTGTATATTGTACAGTGTTTGACACAAAACATGCACTCAATAAATATTAGCTGCTTTCATTATTCCCATTATTGTCATTAGCAAGAAAGGCGATGGACTTAAGGCCATTGGCAAGTGAGAATGCAGGAGTCAGGTGCCATTGTCAAGTGTGGAAAACACCTGGATCTAAAGGTTAAGCAAGGATCAGCTGTCCTAGGTCAATCCATAGAACCACAGGACAGGATGGCTTCCAGTCTTCATGTGTGAGTCAGTTCATGTAACTGTCCAAAAAACACCCCTAGAGCAAAGGGCTAGAAAGGCCCTTATGAGATATGCCAAATACAAAAAGAAATGAACAAACTGCGTACTGTGTCTGTTGGGCTTTCTTGCCCAAGAGCTGTGTTAGGACTTTAGTCCTCCCCCGTTAACATGGTCTCCATCCTATACGTGAGCTCCCTAAGTCTGACACGAGTATTTTTCTTCCAGAAGATGGGAAAAAGGGAGGGCCCTGAGCCTCACTCTTACTGCATTTGGAGCTATCACTTGTTCCCTGGAGATCTACACTGAAAATGAGAAACGAGTAGTTATCATCCCGGACCATCATGGTGTCCCCAGATCTCAACTCTAAATGTTTCTCTAATCCTTGTTGGTTTTCTCTGCCATTTAGAAGTTATTTCCTCTGACATCTCATCTCTGCGGGGAGTCTGCTACTCTAGTATGTGCTCCCTTGCTTGCCTGACTCCTTTGTGTGTCTTAGCAGATGGCGATTTTCGGGAGTTCACTGGTTTTTGAGTAAGAACAAATTGCCATTGGAAGAAAACAGTCAAAAGAATTAGCTCTGGGCTTCTCTGGTGGCGCAGTGGTTGAGAGTCCGCCTGCCGATGCAGGGGATACAGGTTCGTGCCCCGGTCCGGGAAGATCCCACATGCCGCGGAGCGGCTGGGCCCGTGAGCCATGGCCACTGAGCCTGCGCGTCCGGAGCCTGTGCTCCGCAACGGGAGAGGCCACAACAGTGAGAGGCCCGCGTACCGGGAAAAAAAAAAAAAAAAAAAGAATTAGCTCTTTTTCTTCCTGTCACTCAGGATGCCATAAAACACAACTCATTCCTGTGCCCTGAAAAAAAAACTTGAACAAGGAAACATTGAGGAGGCATTTGAAAAAGTCGATCAAATTGTTGAAGTGACTCAGGATGTTTCACAGAATCTTTGCGCAACGTTCTTCTGACGCAGACATTGAGAACATGTGATTTCCTCTCAGAAAGACCAGCTTCTAAAGTCTTGGCGTTTTGCCAAAGTTTTCTTTTCTCGCTTCCTTTCAAATTGGCTTATGTGTTGCTTTGGGCGGTGGGGGGTAGGAAGCAATAGAATAAACAGAAGAAAAATTCCTAAGACTTTGATTAGTCAAGGACAGAGTGAAGAAGGGAAGCAGACACTTTCAACTTGTTATCCAGAACCTCAGTCTCTGAAACAGATGGCCTCAGTTGTCACAGGACAAACACCTGATCCATCAATGCCTTGGTCAGGACAAATCCAGCTGGCCAGTGCACGTCTCACCTGCTTTTGAATTCCCCAACCAGCATACAACTTCAGGCATTTCCCTGTGCTTACCCTTGACAGGAGAAATCCGTGTTGGAGGACAGGAACAGCTTTACATGGAAACACAGCTAGTGCTTGTTATTCCAAAGACAGAGGACAAAGAACTGGACATTTATGTGTCAACACAGGATCCAGCCCACGTGCAGGTGAGGTCCAGGATCACCCCCAGCTTCCTAATTGTGTCATGGCCTTCCACCTCCACAGTCTCACAGCTGGCCACCATTTTACCTGCAGAATCTTAGAATCCAAGTATCGGACATCAGCAGAGCAGCTAAGACCCCAGACCCTTTTCTGATATTTTCTGGTCTTGTCAAGTAAATGAAAGAACTGCCACAGCCATTTTCAGTCTGAGGTATACATTCACGGACTCCGTGTTTAAATGTGATTGTGATCGGATGACAACAATTATTTCCGTACTTGATTTTTCCCTAAAATAATCACTACAGGTAACCTTTGGAGTAAACACATCACTTCATAGCACATTTTCATTTCCCCAGTCATAAAGTGCTCCAGGTTTTAGCTGCAAACATATCTCCTTCTTTAGTAAATTGTCAGGTGTTCACTAGCTTTCACCTTGCTGGGACTTTAGGGGTAGGTGTTTGTCTAAGATTCAGGTTCTGACAGGAATCCAGGACAGTTTCCCTTTAGGAAAGTACCATTTTTCTGCTGGAAAGTCTGCTGGAGACTAACAATGTTTATAGACTCAGTAGAGCTCTGAAAGACAGATTCAGACTATCTCAGTTGTTTCTTTCTTTGTTTTTTACTGACAGTAGATGTCGATGAATTTTGCTGTGCTGTTTCAGGAAGCAAAAACCTTCTTTACCATTTCAATCTTGTAAACCTTTCCCGTTATCTACCTTTTATAGAAAACAGTGTCCTCTACTTTAAACATCCTATCAACAGAATCACCTGTCATGTAAAACGAGTGGGTGGAGGTTTAGGCGGGAAGGTAGGAGGACCAGCTGTATCAGGGCTATTGCAGCTGTGGGCACTATCAGGTAAGTGCGCTTGGGGGCACGGGAGGGCGTAAAATGCACACAGCTGAGAGCAAATCAGTGGCCTGAGAGTCACTTGGGCTGCTGTCATAACCACCTGAGTGTCCTTGGGCAACTCAGCCTCCTGTCCCTTTTTCTTTATAATTGTAGATAACACGCACCCTCCTAGAGTTATTGGAAAAGTCAAGTGCACATAGCACTTTGAATAGGCTAATTTGCTCTATAAAGGAAAAGTGGTATTATTTGTTGAACACCTCCAGAGCTGACGCGGCCCCGTCCCCGAGCTTCAGGGAAGGTGACCCACTTAGGGGTGGGGCAAGTCACCTGCCCAAGTGGAGTGTCAAGGGGGAAGGCTGCTCCCCAACTTTTCCTTCCTACCGTCAGCTGAAGACAGTGGGATGAGGAGAAAAAGGCTCCCACCCTCTCCCTCACTGCTCCTGAGAAGGGCTTGCTCTTCAATGTGTGCTCAATTGACACATGACAACCTCAAAGAGAGCTCCTGGGCTGACCTCAACCGGAAGTGTTGCTCTTTCACTGTTCATGCTGTTCATGGCGCTGGCTTTTCTATTTCTCATTCATTTTTTTAAACATCTTTATTGGAGTATAATTGCTTTACAATGGTTATTCCTCGTTCATTTTTTATGGCTGTTTTTTGTTTTGTTTTGTTACTATGTCAAAGCCCGAATCAGCCTGCAAATTTCAAAGGTCCTGCTTCCTTTGACAACTTCCATGTAGTTCAAGGGTCCCAAAGCACTCAGATATGTGTCTCGTTTTGCAATGACAGGTGGGGAAAAGGTGGGAACTGAAATCCATCCCCAGTGTTTTCCATAATGAAACTCCTTGTATTCACACCCAACAAGGAGTCAGCAAGGGATAATTAATTCATCGTATTCCCACCAAGCTTTGTGCATTTAAGACTTCTCAAACATGACTGCACATCAGAATCATCTGGGAGCATCTAAATCCCAGTACCTAGGCTTCCCCATGTTGACCCAGGCATCAGTCTATTTTAAAACTTCCCCAGTGATTCCACTGTGCAGCCAAGTGTGGGAACCAGTGCCTTAAGCTACAACACCTGCCATGCACTAAGTGGTCCCCAGAGCAGTGTTCCCAAACTGCTGATAATAAGAGTCTCCTGGGCTCATAGAAATTCTTGCCTCCCCATCCCAGACCCACTGAATCAGAATCACCAGGGGATGGATGTGGAAACTGTACATTTAACTGATACTCCAGGTGGTCCTCATCATTAAAGAGGACCATAAAACCCTGTGGTAGAGTCGTGGTTTTCCACATGTACCTGAAGACACCTGCATCAGAATCACTGAGGAAAATGCAGATTCTAGGGCTCCTCCCAACCTATCGAATCAGAGTCCTAGTGCTAAGGCTCAGGAATCTGCATTTCACCAGCAGTCCAGATGATTCATCTGCACTTCGAAGTCTGGGAACCTCTGCCCTAGAGAAACAGAAAGCCTGGACGTCCTCACTACCCAAGGGCCCAACTTAGCTAACATAGTAGCATTCATAGCGGAAAATGAAGATTCTAATCCAGACTTCCTAGGCCGTGTGCTTGGCCTTGTTTTTCCAGTTATGTTGTTAAGTTTGATTTACCTGTTCACACTCTTTGGCCTCTGTAACTAGTGACAGGGATATGCAAAATGGTTGGATCTAGGTGAGGGTCAAATTTGAAGCCATGAGAACACAAGTTAACTGACATGTGACATTAATCTCCTTTGGCTAGTTCGTCAAACAATGACTTCTAGAACACAGAGATAATAGTAATTTAGCCATACATCAATTCATATCAGTGCCTAGCATATCATATGCACTCAGTGAATGTATATAAGTGACGGGTGGGTGGTTAAATAAATGGTTGGATATATAGGTGGAAGGGTGGATGGTGGATGGATGGGTAGAAAGGTGGATAGATGGATGGGTGGGTAAATAGTTAAATGAGGGGATGGATAAATAGGTGGGCGGATGGTAGATGGGTGGATGGATGGATGGATGGATGGATGGGTGGGTGGGACGGATGAAGAATCTAAGATTTGTTTCTTTAGAACTGGTCACCCCATTCGTCTTGTTCTTGATTGTGAAGATGATACGTTAATAACTGAGAGAAGACACCCATTATTTGGAAAATATAAAGTAAGTATTAAAGATGAAAATATTAAAGTGCCTCATTTTATTTGAATGGTTTATCCTTTTCTATTATTTTGATTTTGCTAAATTCTAAAAACAATCATCTTAGTACCTACAATAGTAAAATGCATGCTGTGTGTTTGAATACTCATAATAACACTTTATGAGGAACTTTTAGTAAATTTGTTGTAAAATTATGAAGAAGCTAAATGATAAAAATAATTTCCAATAATTATTAAAAAAACACTAATGAAGGAATGGGATTTATGTTAGTGGTTCCTCAAAGACAAAAAAAAAAATGAAAGAAACTACAGACATTGTTGTACCAAAACTTCTTGACTATAAAAATATTATTTTGCAGTAGAAACTGTTTGGAAACCATTTGACCGTTTTAACTGCAAAATTATTTTTTACAAGTATTTCCACCAAATGGTTATGAAAGCACCACAAAAGCTTTTTGCAAATAGAAAAAAGAATAAACTAGTGAAATAACTTAAATTGTCTCAAACCACGTTCATTGCATTTTTATGCAACTATAGCATAAACACTATTAAAAATAACTGCTGGGATCTGGTTGACAACAATACTACTTTTCAAATTTGTGATTGAGTGTTAGGACAGTTCTAATGTAATGTTTCTATATCAAACATGCTTCATCTGGGAATTGCTTACAGCATACACATAGCTAGATTTTCTGTGTGATTTTGTCATTTGGTAATTTTGACAAATGCTAGGCTGAAGTTTTCATGAAGAAAGGTTTGCTAAGCAAAATAGTACCATAAATGAGGGAGCTGTTCGATATAAACCTTTCAAGGTTTATATAAAGCTGTTCGATATAAACCTTTCAAAAAATTTGGAATTGGAGGCTTCCGGGAAGATGGCGGAAGAGTAAGACGCGGAGATCACCCTCCTCCTCCCCACAGATACACCAGAAATACATCTACACGTGGAACAACTCCTACAGAACACCTACTGAACGCTGGCAGAAGACCTCAGACCTCCCAAAAGGCAAGAAACCTCCCACTACGTGGGTAGGGCAAAACAAAAAAGAATAAACAGAGACAAAAGGTTAGGGACGGGACCTGCACCAGTGGGAGGGAGCTGTGAAGGAGGAAAGGTTACCACACACTAGGAGTCCCTTCGCGCGTGGAGACGGCGGGTGGCGGAGTGGGGATGCTTCGGGGCCGCGGAGGAGACCGCAGCCACAGGGGTGCGGAGGGCAAAGCGGAGAGATTCCCGCACAGAGGATCGGTGCCGACGGGCACTCACCATCCCAAGAGGCTCGTCTGGTCACCCGCCAGGGCGGGCGGGGCTGGGAGCTGAGGCTTGGGCTTCGGTTGGAGCGCAGGGAGAGGACTGGGGTTGGCGGCGTGAACACAGCCTGCAGGGTGCTAGTGCGCCACGGCTAGCCGGGAGGGAGTCCGGGGAAAAGTCTGGACCTGCCGAAGAGACAAGAGACTTTTTCTTCCCTCTTTGTTTCCTGGTGTGCGAGGAGAGGGGATTAAGAGCGCTGCTTAAAGGAGCTCCAGAGACGAGCGCAAGCCGCGGCTAAAAGCACAGACCCCGCCGCCACCAAGAAGCCTGTGTGCCAGCACAGGTCACTATCCACACCTACCTTCTGGGGAGCCTGTGCAGCCCGCCACTGCCAGGGGCCCGGGATCCAGGGACAACTCCCCCGGGAGAACGCACGGGGCGCCTCAGGCTGGTGCAACGTCACGCCGGCCTCTGCCGCTGCAGGCTCGCCCCGCCCTCCGTGCCCCTCCCTCCGCCGCGGCCTGAGTGAGCCAGAGCCCCCAATCAGCTGCTCCTTTAACCCCGTCCTGTCAGAGCGAAGAACACACGCCCTCCGGCAACCTACACGCAGAGGCGGGGCCAAATCCAAAACTGAGCCCCTGGGAGCTGTGAGAATAAAGAAGAGAAAGGGAAATCTCTCCCAGCAGCATCAGAAGCAGCGGATTAAAGCTCCACAATCAACCTGATGTACCCTGCATCTGTGGAATACCTGAATAGACAAGGAATCATCCCAAATTGAGGAGGTGGACTTTGCGAGCAAGATTTATGATTTTTTTCCCCTTTTCCTCTTTTTGTGAGTGTGTATGTGTATGCTTCTGTGTGAGATTTTGTCTGTATAGCTTTGCTTCCACCATTTGTCCTAGGGTTCTATCCATCCGTTTTTTTTTTTAAATTTTTTTCTTAATAATTATTTTAATAACTATTTTATTTTATCTTATTTTATTTTACTTTTTCTTTTTTTCCTTCCTTCCCTCCTTCCTTCCTTCCTCCCTCCCTCCCTCCCTCCTTTCTTTCTTTCTTTCTTTCTTTCTACTTCTACTAATTCTTTCTTTCTACTTTTTCTCCCTTTTATTCTGAGCCGTATGGATGAAAGGCTCTTGGTGCTGCAGCCAGGAGTCAGTGCTGTGCCTCTGAGGTGGGAGAGCCAACTTCATGACACTGGTCCACAAGAGACCTCCCAGCTCCACATAATATCAAACGGCAAAAATCTCCCAGAGATCTCCATCTCAACACCAGCAGCCAGCTTCACTCAACGACCAGCAAGCAACAGTGCTGGACACCCTATGCCAAACAACTAGCAAGACAGGAACACAACCCCACCTATTAACAGAGAGGCTGCCTAAAATCATAGTAAGGCCACAGACACCCCAAAACACACCACCAGATGTGAACCTGCCCACCAGAAAGACAAGATCCAGCCTCATCCACCAGAACACAGGCACTAGTCCCCTCCACCAGGAAGCCTACACAACCCACTGAACCAACCTTAGCCACTGGGGACAGACACCAAAAACAACGGGAACTACAAACCTGCAGCCTGCAAAAAGGACACCCCAAGCACAGTAAGATAAGCAAAATGAGAAGACAGAAAAACACACAGCAGTTGAAAGAGCAAGATAAAAACCCACCAGACCTAACAAATGAAGAGGAAATAGGCAGTCTACCTGAAAAAGAATTCAGAATAATGATAGTAAAGATGATCCAAAATCTTGGAAATAGAATAGACAAAATGCAAGAAACATTTAACAAGGACCTAGAAGAACTAAAGATGAAACAAGCAACGATGAACAACACAATAAATGAAATTAAAAATACTCTAGATGGGATCAATAGCACAATAACTGAGGCAGAAGAACAGATAAGTGACCTGGAAGAAAAAATAGTCGAAATAACTACTGCAGAGCAGAGTAAAGAAAAAAGAAGGAAAAGAACTGAGGACAGTCTCAGAGACCTCTGGGACAACATTAAACGCACCAACATTCGAATTATAGGGGTTCCAGAAGAAGAAGAGAAAAAGAAAGGGACTGAGAAAATATTTGAAGAGATTATAGTTGAAAACTTCCCTAATATGGGAAAGGAAATAGTTAATCAAGTCCAGGAAGCACAGAGAGTCCCATACAGGATAAATCCAAGGAGAAATATGCCAGACACATATTAATCAAACTGTCAAAAATTAAATACAAAGAAAACATATTAAAAGCAGCAAGGGAAAAACAACAAATAACACACAAGGGAATCCCCATAAGATTAACCGCTGATCTTTCAGCAGAAACTCTGCAAGCCAGAAGGAACTGGCAGGACATATTTAAAGGGATGAAGGAGAAAAACCTGCAACCAAGATTACTCTACCCAGCAAGGATCTCATTCAGATTCGACGGAGAAATTAAAACCTTTACAGACAAGCAAAAGCTGAGAGAGTTCAGCACCACCAAACCAGCTTTACAACAAATTCTAAAGGGACTTCTCTAGGCAAGAAACACAAGAGAAGGAAAAGACCTACAAAAACAAACCCAAAACAATTAAGAAAATGGGAATAGGAACATACATATCGATAATTACCTTAAATGTAAATGGAATAAATGCTCCCACCAAAAGACACAGATAGGCTAAATGGATACAAAAACAAGACCCATATATATGCTGTCTACAAGAGACCCACTTCAGACCTAGAGACACATACAGACTGAAAGTAAGGGTATCGAAAAAGATATTCCATGCAAATGGAAACCAAAAGAAAACTGGAGTAGCAATACTCATATCAGACAAAATAGACTTTAAAATAAAGACTATTAGAAGAGACAAAGAAGGACACTACATAATGATCAAGGGATCGATCCAAGAAGAAGATATAATAATTGTAAATATTTATGCACCCAACATAGGAGCACCTCAATACATAAGGCAAATACTAACAGCCATAAAAGGGGAAATCGACAGTAACACATTCATAGTAGGGGACTTTAACACCCCACTTTCACCAATGGACAGATCATCCAAAATGAAAATAAATAAGGAAACACAAGTTTTCAATGATACATTAAACAAGAAGGACTTAATTGATATTTATAGGACATTCCATCCAAAAACAACAGAATACACATTTTTCTCAAGTGCTCATGGAACATTCTCCAGGATAGATCATATCTTGGGTCACAAATCAAGCCTTGGTAAATTTAAGAAAATTGAAATTGTATCAAGTATCTTTTCCGACCACAATGCTATGAGACTAGATATCAATTACAGGAAAAGATCTGTAAAAACTATAAACACATGGAGGCTAAACAATACACTACTTAATAACGAAGTGATCACTGAAGATATCAAAGAGGAAATGAAAAAATACCTAGAAACAAATGACAATGGAGACACAACGACCCAAAACCTATGGGATGCAGCAAGAGCAGTTCTAAGAGGAAAGTTTATAGCAATACAATCCTACCTTAAGAAACAGGAGACATCTCAAATAAACAACCTAACCTTGCACCTAAAGCAATTAGAGGAAGAACAAAAAAACCCCAAACTTAGCGGAAGGAAAGAAATCATAAAAATCAGATCAGAAATAAATGAAAAAGAAATGAAGGAAACAATAGCAAAGATCAATAAAACTAAGACCTGGTTCTTTGAGAAGATAAACAAAACTGATAAACCATTAGCCAGACTCATCAAGAAAAAAAGGGAGAAGACTCAAATCAATAGAAATGAAAAAGGAGAAGTAACAACTGACACTGCCGAAATACAAAAGATCATGAGAGATTACTACAAGCAACTCTATGCCAATAAAATGGACAACCTGGAAGAAATGGACAAATTCTTAGAAATGCACAACCTGCCAAGACTGAATCAGGAAGAAATAGAAAATATGAACAGACCAATCACAGGCACTGAAATTGAAACTGTGATTAAAAATCTTTCAACAGGGCTTCCCTGGTGGTGCAGTGGTTGAGAGTCCGCCTGCTGATGCAGGGGACACGGGTTCATGCCCCGGTCTGGGAGGATCCCACGTGCCGCAGAGTAGCTGGGCCCGTGGGCCGTGGCTGCTGAGCCTGCACGTCCGGAGCCTGTGCTCCGCAACAGGAGAGGCCACAGCATTGGGAGGCCCGCGTACTGCAAAAAAATATATATATATATCTTCCAACAAACAAAAGCCCAGGACCAGATGGCTTCACAGGCGAATTCTATCAAACATTTAGAGAAGAGCTAACACCTATCCTTCTCAAACTCTTCCAAGATATAGCAGACGGAGGAACACTCCCAAACTCAGTCTACGAGGCCACCATAACCTTGATACCAAAACCGGACAAGGATGTCACAAAGAAAGAAAACTACAGGCCAATATCACTGATGAACACAGATGCAAAAAATCCTCAACAAAATACTAGCAAACAGAATCCAACAGCACATTAAAAGGATCATACACCATGATCAAGTGGGGTTTATTCCAGGAATGCAGGGATTCTTCAATATACGCAAATCAATCAACATGATACACCATATTAACAAATTGAAGGAGAAAACTCATATGATCATCTCAATAGATGCAGAGAAAAGCTTTCGACAAAATTCAACACCCATTTATGATAAAAACCCTGCAGAAAGTAGGCATAGAGGAACTTTCCTCAACATAATAAAGGCCATATATGACAAACCCACAGCCAACATCGTCCTCAATGGTGAAAAACTGAAGCATTTCCACTAAGATCAGGAACAAGACAAGGTTGCCCACTCTCACCACTCTTATTCAACATAGTTTTGGAAGTTTTAGCCACAGCAATCAGAGAAGAAAAGGAAATAAAAGGAATCCAAATCGGAAAAGAAGAATTAAAGCTGTCACTGTTTGCAGATGATATGATACTATACATAGAGAATCCTAAAGATGCTACCAGAAAACTACTAGAGCTAACCAATGAATTTGGTAAAGTAGCAGGACACAAAATTAATGCACAGAAATCTCTGGCATTCCTATACACTAATGATGAAAAATCTAAAAGAGAAATTAAGGAAACACTCCCATTGCAACAAAAAGAATAAAATACCTAGGAATAAACCTACCTAAGGAGACAAAAGACCTGTATGCAGAAAATTATAAGACACCGATGAAAGGAATTAAAGACGATACAAATAGATGGAGAGATATACCATGTTCTTGGATTGGAAGAATCAACATTGTGAAAATGACTCTACTACCCAAAGCAATCTACAGATTCAATGCAATCCCTATCAAACTACCACTGGTATTTTTCACAGAACTAGAACAAAAAATTTCACAATTTGTATGGAAACACAAAAGACCCCGAATAGCCAAAGCAATCTTGAGAACGAAAAATGGAGCTGGTGGAATCAGGCTCCCTGACTTCAGACTATACTACAAAGCTACAGTAATCAAGACAGTATGGTACTGGCACAAAAACAGAAAGATAGATCAATGGAACAGGATAGAAAGCCCAGAGATAAACCCACGCCCATATGGTAACCTTATCTTTGATAAAGGAGGCAGGAATGTACAGTGAAGAAAGGACAGCCTCTTTAATAAGTGATGCTGGGAAAACTGGACAAGTACATGTAAAAGTATGAGATTAGATGACTCCCTAACACTATACACAAAAATAAGCTCAAAATGGATTAAAGACCTAAATGTAAGGCCAGAAACTATCAAACTCTTAGAGGAAGACATAGGCAGAACACTCTATGACATAAATCACAGCAAGATCCTTTTTGACCCACCTCCTAGAGAAATGGAAATAAAAACAAAAATAAACAAATGGGACCTAATGAAACTTAAAACCTTTTGCACAGCAAAGAAAAACATAAACAAGACCAAAAGACAACCCTCAGAATGGGAGAAAATATTTGCAAATGAAGCAACTGACAAAGGATTCATCTCCAAAATTTACAAGCAGCTCAATAACAAAAAAACAAACAACCCAATCCAAAAATGGGCAGAAGACCTAAATAGACAGTTCTCCAAAGAAGATATACAGACTGCCAACAAACACATGAAAGAATGCTCAACATCATTAATCATTAGAGAAACGCAAGTCAAAACTACAATGAGATATCATCTCACACCGATCAGAATGGCCATCATCAAAAAATCTACAGACAATAAATGGTGGAGAGAGTGTGGAGTAAAGGGAGCCCTCTTGCACTGTTGGTGGGAATGTAAATTGATACAGCCACTATGGAGAACAGTATGGAGGTTCCTTAAAAAACTACAAATAGAACTACCATATGGCCCAGCTATCCCACTACTGGGCATATACCCTGAGAAAACCATATTTCAAAAAGAGTCATGTACCAAAATGTTCATTGCAGCTCTATTTACAATAGCCAGGACATGGAAGCAACCTAAGTGTCCATCGACAGATGAATGGATAAAGAAGATGTGGCACATATATACAATGGAATATTACTCAGCCACAAAAAGAAACGAAATTGAGCTATTTGCAATGAGGTGGATGGACCTAGAGTCTGTCATACAGAGTGAAGTAAGTCAGAAAGTGAAAGACAAATACCATATGCTAACACATATATATGGAATTTAAGGAAAAAAATGTCATGAAGAACCTGGGGTAAGACAGGAATAAAGACACAGACCTACAAGAGAATGGACTTGAGGATATGGGGAGTGGGAAGGGTAAGCTGTGACAAAGTGAGAGAGAGGCATGGACATATATACACTACCAAACGTAAGGTAGATAGCTAGTGGGAAGCAGCCGCATAGCACAGGGAGATCAGCTCGGTGCTTTGTGACCACATAGAGGGGTGGGATAGGGAGGGTGGGAGGGAGGGAGACGCAAGAGGGAAGAGAGATGGAAACATATGTATATGTATAACTGATTCACTTTGTTATGAAGCAGAAACTAACACACCATTGTATTGCAATTATACTCCAATAAAGATGTAAAAAAAAAAAAAAAGAATAATGGAGGTTTTGGTGAAAGGCAATTGAGAGGAGATTAAAAAAATTTTTTAAATAAAAAGAATTTTGGAATTACCATAAATTCTAAATTTGTACATTTTGCTCCATTTCGTAACTTCTCTGATTTACTATCCAGCAGTTCCCTTGGAGTAGATGATAACCAAATAGGTAAATGGTTCCATCAATGTATTTATCCCTGATTTCAGAAAGGCAAAGGGATCAAGGCCAATTCTTTTTTAGTAGAACTACACTAGGGAGTGGGAATTTTTCTTTTCAACCTGGGCTGTGCAGACAAAATGATCCAGGTGGGCGGGAAGGGAGTGGCAACTTGAGAAAAATGCAAGCTGTCCGGTACTAACAGCAACACGAGCTCACATTTGTTCCATGCTTCATCAGTGACAAAGTGCTTCACTAGCTCAGTAAGATGAGAGCAGTCATTCCCATGTCCGTTCCCCGACCTCAGAGGCTTTCCTGTAAAAAGATGCACTGTGATTCATTCCAATGCACTCTGGAATCCCAGAGACTTTTCCACAAGGGGGAAAACCACAGACTAAATTAGAAGGAAAACCAGTAAAAAGTGAAGGAAAATCTTCCAAGGACAAGGAAGAAGAGGGTAGCAATTATATGCTGGGAGACAAGCAAGAACTTTAGAATTCCATACTGACTGTGAAGCCAGAAAATTACACGTTGAAAGGAAAGGGCTCAGCAAAATTCAGGTCAGAGGAGGTCTTTGTCAGCCAAGCACTGAAAAACAAGAGAATGTCCAGACGTGGTCCACCACAGAGCAAACGGGGGTGGTCTGTCTTCAGTCCTGCCCATGGAGGAGCTGGGCTGCGGCTCAAGCTTAGCATTAAATTCTAAACATATTGTAAAATGTCCATCATTTGGTGACAGGTGGGATTCATGAACAACGGGCGAATCAAAGCTCTAGACATTGAGTGCTTCATTAATGGAGGGTGCACACTGGATGACTCGGAGCAGGTATGTGCATCAGAAACCGGCACCATCCTGCTTTGTGAACAGAATGCAGAATTTCTTTCTTTTTTATTTATTTATTTATTTTGGCTGCATTGGGTCCTCGTTGCTGTGTGCAGGCTTTCTCTAGTTGTGGCGAGCGGGGACTACTCTTCATTGTGGTGCGTGGGCTTCTCATCGTGGTGGCTTCTCTTGTCATGGAGCATGGGCTCTAGGCACGCAGGCTTCAGTAGTTGTGGCACGCGGGCTCAGTAGTTGTGGCTCGCAGGCTCTAGAGCACAGGCTCAGTAGTTGTGGCACATGGGCTTAGTTGCTGTGTGGCATGTGGGATCTTTCCGGACCAGGGCTCGAACCCGTGTCTCCTGCATTGGCAGGTGGATTCTTAACCACTGTGCCACCAGGGAAGCCCCAGAATTTCTATATGAGTCTTTGTGGAGCACTTTCTTCAAGTACTTACCTAGTTCCACAAGAGATTCAACTCTGTAATTGAGTTTTAGAGAAAAGAAAAAAAAATGTTGTCCAGTATTATGTGAATATCTCCTTTTACTTTAGGTAGTAGAATTTCTTATACTGAAGCTGAAAAATGCATATATAAAATCCCCAACCTCAGGTTCCAGGGCCATGCGTGCCTGACAAATTTACCATCTGACATGGCCTTTCACGGATTTGGCTTCCCACAAGGAACCCTGGTAACAGAATCTTGTATCACAGCTGTGGCAGCCAAATGTGGCCTTCCGCCAGAAGAGGTAAGGTTGTAATCGAAGTCATAACCAAGGTTGCTGAAGAGTCAGATGAGGTGTGAAACCAGCTACTCAAGGAAACACCCCAGAAGAACCATACAAATTAGCCCTGGCTCAGAATTCAAGATAAATTAGGGGCTACCTAAAAGAACTCACCTCCGCCTATCGGTCTCCTTCCTTATGCAACGATTTCTCTTTTTCTTTCTTTTTTTAATTTGTACGAAAGGAATTACTCTTTTTAAAATTCAAACCATACTGAAGTTATTAAAGTAAAAAGTGAACATCCTTTCATCCCCCGTCCATATTGGTTGAGGGTAACCATTGTTAACAGTTCCATGTTTATTGTTCTAGCCCTTTCTCTATGTTTACCCACCCATCTGTATTCATACACAATTACATAAATGCTGACATATGATGCAAATGTGCACATATGTGCTTATTTACCAAAATGACACCATAATAAACACATAATTCTGCACCTACTTTTTCTACTTAATATGCCATGGCCAGCTTCCCATGTCAATAAAATGATCTACTTCATTCATTTTCATGACTGAATACTTCTGTGTAACATGAATGTACCATAATTTATTTAGCCACTCCACTATTGCTACACATTCAGGTTGTTACCCATTTTTTGCTATTAAAATGGTACTGGTACAGAGGTACCAAGGTTGTATCTTTGCTCTATTGTGCATATCTGTAGGATAAACTTGCAGAAGTGGAATTGCTGGTGCACTTGAAAACTTTTGAGAGGTATTGCCAAAAGAATGCCCTCCAAAAATATTATCTTGTCCAAGATCCTAGAAGGCACACAGTATGTGCGACATGCCAGACCAAAGAGAGGCAGCCACTGGCAACTGAGATCATTGTTGATAACACTCCTCCCCTCCTCACACATGCCAAGCAAATCCCAGCCTGCTTTTTCCACTTCTATCCCCTGTTTCCCCAGTATAGACCCTCTGCTCCAGCAAAGACTCTCTACGTCTTTGAACCCATTTGTCCTTAAATTCAACAGGGAGAACCACCAGGTCTGTGAATTGTGAATGTTGAGGTACTTCCTACACACAGGGGAACACCTAAATATTGAACAAGGAAGACGGTAGTTATCCTAAGAGAAGTCACATAAAGTGTTCTATGGGTACAAAGGAGAAAAACATCCCATTGGCTTGGGGGAGGGGAGTCAAGCAGAAATTTCTGGAGAAGATGGCACTGGGGTAGGCCTTGAAGAATAATAGCACAGGGAATGGAAAGGTAATCTGGGCCAGTGGAACCCTTGAACAATGAGAGGCAGCCTCTTTGTGGCTCAGTTTCTTTATCTACAAGATGAGGACAATATGACTCACCTCACAGAGTTTCCGCAAGAATTAAATGAATTTGTTAATATTTGGTTTCATAAACTAGGTAGTAGTATGCCAGTGTAACTGCGGATAATCATAATTTCTTTATTGTCATCACAGTGGTTGGGGATGATGAAAAACCCTGAGCATATCTCAGTGGGCTCCCCTTCTTCTTTGTCAGATGTTGCAAGTTTCTAGGACATGACACACCTATATTTAAATACATTTCTAAAAAGATTTGACCACACATTCCAAAGGCAATTGGAAGGCTTAGAGAAGATCTGCTATTTGTCACTAGCTGCAGTGCTCTTCCTCTCTAGCAAAACAAGTCTTCAGTTATGACAATAAATCCTTGCTTTCATATCCTGTCTAACAACACTGCTCCCCTCTCTGAACCTTGTAGGAAGAAAAGGAAAATCTACCCCCTTCAGCCCCTCCATCCCACTGCCCTTCAAAAATCAGTTACTACCTCTATCTTCCACTTCCAGGAGGGAGAGACCCCGATTGGTGCATTGAAGAAGACAGGAGAAATACCGCTCCCCACTATTTCTGCAAAAACACATGCTGTTCAAAGAAAAAGAAGAAAGACCCTGTCTTCTCCCCACTGAAGTTTATGCTTTAGTGGGGAGGCTTTACAAGTCTCTGTTTTGCAATCATTTTCTGTCTTATCATAACTATTGACTCAATTTCCCACACACTTCAGATTAGGGAGAAAAACATGTACAGAACAGTTGATAAAACCATCTACAAACAGGCATTCAACCTGAAACCCTGATAAGATGTTGGAATGAATGTCTGGAAAAGTCTTCCTTTCACAACAGAAGAATGCAATAAGAAGAATTCAATAAGAAGAATTACTGGAAGAAGAGAGGCATTGCTATGATCCCCATGAAGTTTTAAGTCGGATTTGCTGCAACAAGATATCATCAGGTAAGTCTTGTATGTGTGGGAAGTAACCCTCGTTCAGACACACTCTGGCTCTCCGATGTGGGAAGAGTGTCACATCTCCCAGGGTACTGGGCCCCTCCCCCAGCACCTGGGAGAAGTGTACAGAACCCTCCTGAGCAGTCCCCCATCTGCAAGCACTTTCAACACAGCGCAGTAGAAAAACACCTCAGTGGCAGAAAACGGCATCAGCAAGCATGAGATCCACAGAAGCAAAACTGCCATGATGGAGTGTTGACCCCTGCTGAACCCCCGCTGTTCCAAAAGGGGACAGGAGCCCACGAGGCCCATGGTGCCATGCTTTCTGAGCTTGGAGGTCTCACGGCTTGGGCAAGAATGGGCTTCTCCTGCTCTGTGCCCCAGACCCTGCAGCACTCTTCCGTGCCTCTAAGTCTGAGGCAGAGAAGTCATTCCATCTTGCCGTTGACAGGCTGGCTGTTCTCCTAGCCACCTCTCCTAGGAATCTGTGTCAATTCTGCAGGGGTGGAATGGGGGTGGGAGGGTCCAAAAATCCTCCCAGGTAGATGTGTGAAAGAAGAGTCAAGTCATTCAGAGGCTCATCCAGAAGGGAGGAGGAAGGGCGGCATAGGGATGGGACCTTTGAACAGCACAAAGACTGGTACAGATGAGTTTCCCAGCAATCCCAATGGGTCATATACAGGAAGGATGTTAGAAAACTGGGAGAGGCTGCTGCCTCCCCGTTGCTGTCCACCAAAAGCAGAAACTCAGCAACTGGAAAATCTTACATGCATTAGATCTAGATCTAGATCTAAAATCCAAACCTGAAAGCGCATTAGATCTCCCTTGTGCATATCATTGAAAGCATTCTTCCACTTACACTCAGCTACTGGCAGCCAGCACACACACATACACACACAACACAAAGGCTGCCCTGTCAAAGGGAATCCCTCTTAGGGAATAAAGCATTGCCCCAAATCCCTAATCAACTGGAGCCAGATGGACCTGCCACTTATTAGCTGTGTGATATTCAGCAGGTTATTCAAGCTCTCCGAGCCTCAGCTTCCCCAATTATAAAAGGAGAATAATAACCCTTTCTCCTAGGACTGATGAGGATTCAATGAGATGCTGAATGTAGGAGTTGGCAGCGTTCCTGGAATGCTGTGTGCTATCCAGGGCAGCCCTAAGCCCCTCCACAGGAGATCTCAGACACATCTCTCAGGGCTGTGGCTCCTCTGGTGGGTAGGACTCCCTGGACTCCTGGATCACATTCCTGTTTGGGTACAGAGTGCCCATTTTATAAAGAGACACAAGGAGGTTAACCGTCACGTCTACAAGTCTGGACTGAATCAACAGCCGGGGTATAAGAGATCCTGGATAGCTGCCAGTGTGGTTTTTCTCTCTGACACCAAGTGCTGTCTGTCCTCCACCAATTCCCCAACACCAACTGGGTGTCCAACAATTCAGTTCCGGGACTAACTACCCAGAGTTGGCGCAGAACCCACAGATCAAGGACTGAGTCCTACAGGATGGTCCCCACTTCAGATGCCAGTGCAAACAGGGTACCCATACTACCTACACTTCTGCCCAGACAAATACAAATTCAGGGGTTTCCACTAGCCACCCTCAGGTTTGATAATGCCACAGAACAACTCACAGAACTCAGGAAAGCACTTTACTATGATTATGACTAGTTTATTACAAAGGCTACAACCCAAGGATAGCCAAATGGGAGAGATGCACAGGGCAAGGGATGGGAGAAGGGGAGTCGAGCTTCCAATGCCCTCTTCACCCAGGCATGCTGCCTCCAGCTTGTGGACGTGTTCACCAACCCAGAAGCTCCCAGAACCTTGTCACTTGGGGCGGGGAGGGGGGGGTTGATAATGGACTTCATTACGTAGGTGCCGTTGATTACATTATTGACCATTGGTGACTGAACTGCTCTCCCCTCCCTGGAGACTGGGAGATAGGGCACCCTCTGACCATGTACTTTGTTGTTCTAGCAATGAGCACCCATCCTGAAGTTATCTAGGCTCCCTCCATGAACCATCCCATTAGCTTACAGAAGACAGTAAATTCCAAGAGTTTTGGGAGTTCTGTGCCAAGAACCAGGGCCAAAGACCACATCTTTTTTGGTTTTTATTATTTTTTTATTGATGTATGGTTGCTGCACAATATTATAGTTACAGGTATACAATGTAGTGATTCACAATTTTAAAGGTTATAATCCATTTATAGTTACTATAAAATATTGGCTATATTCCCCATATTGTATAATATATCCCTGTGCCACATATTTACTTTTTTTGTGTGTGTGTGTGTGTGTGTGTGTTTTGCGGTACGCGGGCCTCTCACTGTTGTGGCCTCTCCCGTTGCAGAGCACAGGCTCCGGACGCGCAGGCTCAGCGGCCATGGCTCACGGGCCCAGCCGCTCCGCGGCATGTGGGATCTTCCCGGACCGGGGCACGAACCCGTGTCTCCTACCTCGGCAGGCAGACTCTCAACCACTGCTCCACCAGGGAAGCCCCACATATTTACTTTTTATTATACCACATCTCCCCTCACTTGCATGGCCACCTTTCACCTAAACCATAGCCTACTCTCTACCATCATCCATGGGAGACAGCTTCTCATCTTGCTACAAAAGAAACAAATCTTTAAATCCAGCGCTGACTTTGTCTCCATTTGAAAGGCCTCCAGCTTCCCCACAGCGTTCTAAATTGACACACCCAAGAATCATCTGGCTGGGAGTTGAAGTGTGTTATTCCAGGTCAGCCGATGACTTACAAAGCTGGAACACCTACTCTCTCAATTAGGTATGAGAAGTACTCTCCTCAGAGGGAGTCAAAGGCCCACGGTGAATAAATACTATTATTAGCGCCTCCAAGCCTTGATGCCCCGGAGCGCCTCCAAGCCACCCTGGGCTTCCGGGCATCTCCAGACACGAATAAAGTCCCAATTCCTCCTCCTCTTCCTGGAAAGAAAAATACCACATTTCCATTTGTCCAATTCAACAAACATGTATTTAGTGTCTCTGTGATTCAGACCCGCTCAAAGTTCTCTGCAGGACTCAGAGATGAACAAGACCAGGGCCCCTCCTCTGAGAGACTCACAGGAGAGCCTGTCACCCCAGTATCTTTTTCCTATGGCTGCTGTAACAAAGTACCACAAGCTTGGTGGCTTAAATCAACAGATTTATTCTCTCACAGTTCTGGAGGCTAGAAGTTCAAACTACAGGTGTCAGCAAGGCCACGTTCCTTCTGAAGTCTCCTGGGAAGAATACTTCCTTGCCTCTTCCAGCTTATGGTGGCCTCCATCTTCGCGTGACCTTCTTATAAGGACACTAGCCAATGTCCTAGTGGGCCCGCCCTAATCCACGATGACCTCATCTTAACTAATTACACCTGCAAAGACTCCATTTCCAAATAAAGTTACATTCTGAGGTTCTAGGTGGACATGAATTTGAGGTGTGGGAGGGGACACTATTCAACCCAGTACACCCCTGTGAGAGGAAGTGCAGAGGAAGGGGTCATTGATCCTTCCCAGAGGGGAATGAGAAGCATTCAAGGAAATTTTCACAGAATAGAGACTTGGGGTGTGGGTCTGAAGTACGGGGAGCAGGCCAGGAAGAGAGAACGGCATCAGCAAGAGTACAGGTCAGGAAGGAGCAGCTGTCAGGCCAGACTTGGAAGCAAGGAGGGAAAAGACAGGGATGAATCTGGGAAAGTTCAAGAGACCAAATCCCAAAGGGCCCCGTACTGTGGTAAGGAGCCGGGCTTTCCCTTACACACAATGGGGAGTTTTCACCCACCTTGCCCAGTGGTGACTCCTTCTTCCCTCCATGATTCTATTCAGTTGTAATTTGGGGGAACGCTTCCCGGGCTCCCCAGAAGCAGCTGGATCTGTTCTCCCAGAGCCCCTTCTGCCACATCCATTATCTCACAGAACATTCCACACAGTAATGACTTGCTCTCCAGCCTGTCCCCCCACTATGCTGTGAGCTATTTGAGGAAGAACCACGTCTTACTCGTCTTTACATGTCGAGCTGAGCACAGGTTGGCACATAACCTGTGCAAGCACTTACAAATGTTTAAGGAGCTTGTTGAGTGGTCAGCCAGAGGATT
Source organism: Orcinus orca (assembly GCF_937001465.1). Classification (NCBI taxonomy): domain Eukaryota; kingdom Metazoa; phylum Chordata; class Mammalia; order Artiodactyla; family Delphinidae; genus Orcinus; species Orcinus orca. The sequence continues at coordinate 86,057,541 of NC_064565.1, forward strand.
TAAGCAGAGGAATGACTTTCAAAGAGTTCATATCTACACCGATGGGTCCGTATTGGTCACACATGATGTCAATGAACTGGGACAAGGTATTTACACCAAAATGCTACAGGTGAGAGAAATAAAATTCATCTCTCTATACATTGTTGACATGACAGACATTTGGCACTAATTTTAGAGTCAATGATGACTCCCTGTATGCAAACCCTAAGATCTTGACTATTTAGTTGAAAAACTTCTTACATATGAAATAGAATGGCTGAGGTGGTGGAAATCCTACACATGTGCAGATACTCCTGGAGCTTGGCCCAGGTTTATGGACAGAGATGGTTCTTAGTGAAAACACCATTGATGTGCCCCCAGAGCACTGTGGTGGGTACACCGTGCAGGCTTACCTAGAGTAGGCGTTTCTCAACTTTTCTATTTTGAGACCAGTATGTATAATTTTTAAAGTTTGGACAATAACGTCAGGTGGCTAATGGATTGTTTTGAGAAGCAAGGACAAGTATTTCATCAACTGTCATCATCCTATAATTTTTAAAGGATATCTTAACACACACACATCTACCCAAAGTAGGAAGCTATAATCCCAGGATAAAAAAAAAGAATAATGTTTTAAATTGAATAAATGTAACTTTATGACTAATTTACTAGGTTGTTATAGGGCACATCTGCAGCTTTTGACTATCCAGCCCCTTAGCTCCTTTGGAATACCCCTCCCACATTCCATATAGTTCTGAAAGACTCCTCAATTCTGGTACCTTTTAACCTCATCCCCCTCCTGGCCCCAATGCCTGCCACAGATATATAGGCACAGGACCCTGGTCTGACCAATCATAGTTCCTGAACCCTGCTGGCTGCAGGGATTGGTCGAGGAAGAAGAAACAGGGCCAAGCAAGGCCAATCAATGTCCTTTCCTGGAACTGATGTGTAGATGTTAGGAGAAAGGAACTATTTTTCCCTTGTGGTAGTTTAACTACTATGCTATAGGCCAGTGGCTGTCAGAGGCAATTCTGTGCCATGATGAAACCTGTCTACCGTTGAAAATGATGTGGCCATGGTAGAAAGAAAAGCAAATATGAGAGGCTGTGGGAGAATCCAGATGAGACCACAAAGCCCCTAGATACAGATATATGTGATACTAGCTCCTCCATCCTTCCCGGTGATGTGGACCAATAAATTCCTTTTGGATTTTCATCACCAAGAATTCATCAAATTGTCCTTTTTTTCTCTCATTTTGCATCTTTCTGGAGAAACTTAATCACTGAACAGTATTAGTCTGAAGATTGGCAAGTATGAACAGGTACATACCTGCAGACATCTAGAGAAAGTGTTTTTGCAAAAACTAAAACACAGTATCGGCCAAAACAGTGCTTTTTTCTTTTCCTTCCTTCCCTCCCTTTCTTTCTTTTTCATTTTTTCTTGATTAAATATCTTAATTTCCACATGTGTCTGCTAGAGAAATGGAAGGAAAAGCACAGAAAAGGAAAAAGTGAATAGCACATACTAGAGGAGTATAAGCAAGTGGGAACAAATAGAAGAAAAGAGGGAGGAAGCTAAAATTAAGGTGGGAATGAGGGCAAGAAAGAAGACAGGCCCCCAGGGTCCTTCCAAGTTCATCTGATAACCAATACCAACACACTTAAGACCAAACTGAGTCAGTCAATCTACTCTCTGTCTCTCTTCCTGCCACTGCCACTAAGTAAATCTGAATAATCTCAACTTGGCCTATTCTCTACACATGTAAACTTTAGAAAAAAGGAAATCCTTAATATCCTAAATGCACTAAATTTGAATAGAAGAACTGCTGTGGGATATTACCAAGAAAACACTTTAAAAATTAGCACGAGGCCCTACTAAAAGGTGGTTTTAATTCTTAAAAGACACATTATTCTAGGCTTTAAAGGATATTGTGGATGTACTAAAAATAGTAATTTTTTAATTAAGAAAAATAATGACTCAAGTCTTCACAGAAGTCCTTACTAGACTTGAAATTATTTCTTTTTCTCCTAAGTGGCCAGCCGTGAATTAAAAATACCCATGTCATACATGCACATCTGTGAAACAAGTACAGCCATGGAACCTAATACAATTGCTACAGCAGCATCCATTGGCTCAGATGTCAATGGCAGAGGCGTACAGGTGCTTCCTCCTGTCTGTCTTTCCCTGGGTGCTTTCTCCACATCTCTGGTTTTCTTAGCTGGATATAGTCACAGTGGTTGGATTCAGAGAAGTTATCTGTGTCACTGAACATAGGCTTGGGATCACCAAAATGCCAGGAGAGGGTGTTAGTTGGAGTAAGCTAAACTGAGGTGACAAACAGACCCAGAATATAATGGCTCCAACACAACAAAAGTTCTTTCTTGCACACAATCCAGAGGGAATATTCGGTCATTCGAGCACCCAGAGTGTGATGGCAATTCCTTCATCTTCAACACGTGGCTTTCAAGGTTGCCCTAAGCATCATCACTTGGGTGATCTGAAGGGAAAGAACATGGAGGCCAGACTTGGGAGGGATGCAAGTCACTTCCCCTCATCATCCATTAGCAGAACCAGTCTCAGGCCATGTCCAACAACAGGGGAGGCTGGGGAAATGTAGAGCAGTGGGAAACCATGGCCCAGCTACTATGGAAGAAGGGGAGAATGGATTTTGGTGAACAAATTTTCTGTGTCCCTGGGAGACACAGAACAAAGAAATCTGGGTATCAAGTAATGCAGACCTGTGCAAGTTTCCCTTGATACAAACAAGTTCTTGCAGGCAGGTAGGCAGACAGAACCCCAGCCAGGTAGATATGGTGCAGTTAAAGTGTCTGCATTAGTAGAGTTCCACCAGACTACTCATCCTTTTTCTTTGTACTTATTTTTCTAACTAATGTAAAAAAAGACTGCTAAATTTTCACTAGTTCAGAATAGAACCATGACTTCATATTCCTAATTCAAAGATCTGACTTCATGTACTTTTGAAGTAATATCTATTTGTCATGTTTCTGTTATAAACTGTCCACTTTTTCCACTGGGACATTCTGAGGAGGCATATAGCCTCACTCCCAGGACACTGCACTTAGGCTACCAAGAGAAACCACTTTCAAATCCATCTTATCTTTGTGGAGACACCTCCTAGGGGCTCAAAAAACAGACTGTTTTTGCTCAGAACAAGGTGGGAAACCTCAAATTCATGAGATCCAATTTTAGGTAGAATCAAACACAAAATAGGAACTGCTCTGTGTGTATGGAAGTTGTCAGCCCAAACTAGGCATTAATCCATCTTCTAGGGTTTGGGGCTTCTATATCAGGGATCATAAACTCTGTGGGTCTAGGTTATCACAGAAACAGATTTAATTATTTTCTCACTTCACACTCAAAGCCAAGGCCTTCACTGCAGTAGTTTGATGACAGATGGATGAACAGACAAAAGACTGAACAATATTTCAGACCCAGAGGGATACTGGCATGTCACTGTTACAGACTAAAGAGCACAAATTTGAATGAAAATAGGATGTTTTGTTCCATAGATCTTAATGGCTGGAAAATACGAAAGAAGGTATAAATCCAAAATGTAGAAAAAAAAGAGAAGGAATTAAGAACATGAATATTCTTAGAAAGGGGATCTGAGAGTAGAAATTCAGCTGAGCCCATAGTTTCACAGGAAGTGAGTGAGGAAGGGAAAACACCCTCTATAACTGATACTCTCCTCATGATCAGGGGCTGTGTTGGTATCGTCTCTGCATTCCCAATGTGTCAGTATCAGGCACCCCAAAAGCATTCACTGACCTGATCAATTGTCAACCAATATTCTTTCAAATCCTAACCACCACGCTCTTCTCTAATGAGGATTCACTTCTTTACTCCTTCAAGAATGCTTGTCAGATTCTTCTGAAACACCTTGAGCCCATCATTAAGAAAACTCCAGAAGGTACCTGCAAAGACTGGGTAAGTGTTCCACTCTGTCTGTTACTACAAATGAGAAAGCAATCCAAACCTGTGCTGAAAGAGCTGTGGTAGTGCGCACACGCGCCACGTAGAGTCAGACCTAGGACTGGATTTCTGTGAAAGGGCAGGATCACCAGGTGATACAACTGCTCCATGATGTATCCCAGGTATGAGTGGAGAGAGAGCACAGGGAACTGCATCGCTGAGAGGAGGAACAGAAGTGTGTGAAGAATTACCAGAGGCCTTACCTCTTTTCTTTTTCTTTTTTTTTTTTTGCGGTTCGCGGGCCTCTCACTGTTGTGGCCTCTCCCGTTGCAGAGCACAGGCTCAGCGGCCATGGCTCACGGGCCCAGCCGCTCCGCAGCATGTGGGATCTTCCCGGACTGGGGCACGAACCCGTGTTCCCTGCATCGGCAGGCGGACTCTCAACCACTGCGCCACCAGGGAAGCCCACCTCTTTTCTTTCTTAAATAAGAAAAGACTGAGCCTTCCTAAGCCATAAAAATGTGATATTTGGGGAGGGAGGAAGAAAACTAAAAAGCCTAATTGCTACTGAATATATCTCAAGGGAAAAGACTTGTTTAATCCAACTTTACAATGTCCTATATCTTATTTCATTAGAACAATTATCTCACACTTGCACACACACTTACCAGAGTTCTAACACTTAGAAATGAAGCTCCAAATATCTAGTGAACTAAGCCCCTACACCACAGATGTGCAGCAAGATTCTACTGTACTTGCTTAATTTAGATTTCTGAATTCAATCAGAAGGAAATTGTTAGTGCACTAGCTGAGGAGAAAGAAATATTAGGATGGGTTCTATTATTGGTTACAAAGCACCAGTAACAATTGTCAGATGTCAATTCTGATAACAGAATATTTTCCTTCTCACCTATCAGATGGTATGTTTATTTTATTCTGACTAAATATGCCCATTCTGCACATAGAAACTGCTTTTGAACAAATAATCAGTCTTTCAGCCACTGGATACTCCAGGTAAAAATTACAATAATGCCTTGACTTGGCTAAGAAATTATGAGGCCATCAAATCACTCTGGGCCTCAGTTCCTTCAGTTGTAAAATAAGTTGTTTTTTTTTTTTAATAAATTTTATTTTTATTTATTTATTATTTTTGGCTGTGTTTGGTCTTTGTTGCTGGGCGCAGGCTTTCTCTAGTTGCAACGAGGGGGTGCTACTCTTCATTCCGGTGTGCAAGCTTCTTATTACGGTGGCTTCTCTTGTTGCAGAGCACAGGCTCTAGGCGCGCGGGCTTCAGTAGTTGTGGCTCACGGGCTTCAGTAGTTGTGGCGCACGGGCTTAGTTGCTCCACGGCATGTGGGATCTTCCGGGACCAGGGCTCGAACCCTTGTCCCCTGCATTGGCAGGCGGATTCTTAACCACTGCGCCACCAGGGAAGCCCATAAAATAAGTTTTTATTATGTGATCCTTAAGGTTCCTTCTAGGCCCCAAATTCCATGACTTTGAATAGGTCTTTGAGCTATGTCCAAAAAATATTAAATAATAAAAATACCCCTATTTGGTAAAAAAATAAATAAACATGACTTACAATGTCTAATCGTTATTTACTATTCTTTACTATGAGTAGTAATATCATTAGAAATAAGTTGCAATTCAATTTTACACATCTCCCTCCATTTACCATAAAACTTTTCTATTTTGAAGCTCCTTGCTGGGCAAGAAAGATGGATAGGATGCTTAATTTAGACTTCTGAACTCAGTCAGAAGGAAATTGTTAGTGTATCAGCTGAGGAGAAAAAAATATTAGAATGGGTTCTATTGTTGGTAACAAAGCAAAAGAGATGGAGGGATGGATAGAATGGATAGGACGGTCATCACCAGGCATCCTGGGTGCAGTGCCTGGCAGTGGGAGGTCCTCAGTAGATGCACGTTAATTAAATGAAGCACAAAGAGGGGAGCTGATTGTCAAACGCAGGAAGCGTATGACATTAGTTTTACAATCAAATGAAACAAGCCAACAAACCACACACACACACACACACACACACACACACACACACGAGTATAGAAAATCCTCATGAAGAAAGGAGGTAAGGGCCAGCCCAGTGCCCTGTAGGTAATAAGTTCCAAATTCCTGAGTTCAGTTATCCAAGAAGAGGGCAAATCAGCCCTCTAGCTGGGTCCATCTTCCATTAATAAACACATCGAATTACCGGCCCTTTCTCACCAGCCCTGAATTACCCACCAGTCCCCTATGAGTTTGGTTAGCGCAGTCTAGGGGGTCCCTCTGGGAACCCTAATAAAAATCAATTGAGGTTTTCAACGTGCAGATCTAAAAGTCAAACCTTAAACCCTCAAGGTGCAGACACCCTGTGAGGTCTGGACCGAAACAGTTTGTTGGCTTCTCTCTTTTTGGCATCCTAACTGCAGCACAAAGCATATCCTCTTTAAAAATGGAGGCAAATGTTAGTGTTGCTGTAAGTAGCTAGACTGTAAATATGGGTAACTTAAAAGCAGTCACAATGAACATCAATCAAATAAAATGCTGTCATTAAAACTTTGGTAAATTTAAAACAAATCAACATTGTTTGCACACACCCCCCCCCCAAGCTAAAGGGCTTTATTTCTTCCATCAGGGGCTACAAGGCCCTCATGGACCGGGAGAAAGGAAAAGGAGACCCTTTTTCCTACTATGTCTATGGAGTAACCTGTTCCAAGATTGAAAGTGACTGCCTGACAGGAGCTCACAAGGTAAGTTATTTGACAACTTTCCTCTTAGCAAGTAAAAACAACAACAAAATTATGTTTACACTAATAACCCAATTTCATTATGTAATACTTGTACAATAAGGACAAGATTCTTTCAATTCCATGGGAATGTCTAGAAATTCAGCTTTATCCTGAATTTCCACTCAAAAAGAAGTATAGAAGGAATTGCTCATGACAGCCTAAAATGCATTAAATATTTTATTCCATTGCAGACAGAATTACTTTCCAAAGTTTTTTTTTTTTTTTTCAAAAAAGGGTCTATTCCTAAAGGAAGGTCAAGTTATCTATCTGACTAGGTAATTTAGTAAATTGTCTTGAGTAAAAGTTTTGAAAGCACATAGCAATGTGATATTCCCCCAAAGTCAATTAACCCAAAGGTACTACTGGTCCTAAAGAAATAGACTGGGGGAGAGGGGAGGGCAGGTAATTAAAATAATTTTTGTGTTTACTATTTAATTGAGCATCCAAAAAACACCCTTATTGGAGACAGGGAGTCATATTTAACCAAAAACTAATAACTTCCACCATAAAGGATAAACCCCAGGTACCATTCTAGAAACAGAGAGATTACAGAAACCTTAAATAGAATACAGTACAATCCAAAGTATAGGAAATTTACAGGATGTACCGATGATACATCTAAATTCCATACACTAATTATTCTAACATCATCTTCAACCACCTTGCCCCAAAATAGAAATGGTCAGTCCATGTAAAAATGGGAAGGACTTTGCAAATACTGACCTATAAATTTTATCAAAATGTCTTTTATTGCCCCATTGTTGGTTAACTTGCCCACTGCTTAAATATTACATAAATAAGATAAAAATACAATAAATGAAGGGATGTCTGGAGAGCAGCTGCCCTCACATTCCACTCAATTTTATCCTTAGGGCACATTAATATTATGTCTCCATTTTCATTCTAGATCATTGTGAAGAAGTAAACTCATGAAATTAGGATCACAGATTACTCACATGATTATTTTAAAACTTGTGTTTCTGGATGTTTTTCACATCCTGGCACACATAGACAATGATCATATTTGCACAGCACACTGCTGCAAACAAGGAAGCCATGTTGGCAGGTGACCAACCTGGGTGTCCTGCCCCAGGACCTCCGAAAGCCTGTGTCTGTATCTTGGCACCCCTGTAACCCAATTGAGGCTCTACACTAGGTGGGAAGCTGTTTTTAGAAATCAACTAGTTGTCTGATCCTCCACCTTAAAGGAGGTGTTGCCAGATTTAGCAAATAAAAATATAGGACTCCCAGTTAAATTTGAATTCCAGATAAACAACAAACAATTTTCTGGTATAAACATGCTCCATGCACTATATGGGACATACTTATTTTATCTGGCAATTCCACCTGAGGGTCTTGGTAGAAATCCCTGAAGAAATGAACCTCATGGAGATCTTCCAGAATTTGGGGTGCCAGAAAAGTTAAGATTTGGTCTTCCCTGTGCCTTCCTTATTATAGCTTAAGGTTCAGTCATTTCAGTATCACTTTGGTCCCTTGAAATAGTTCATTCTTTGAAGAGGCAAAACTGATTTTAAAGAGGAATCAGAGAAATAAAATGACAGGCCTTATTGCTGATGGCTATTTGTGGTTGGTGAACTAAACCATCTGAAGGTTCAACTAGTGCACAGCCATCTCTTCCCATTTTCCAATACCTATAATGCAAAATACACCAGGTTTCAAGATGGAAATAAGTTGAAAACTCACTCTGGGGTGTGTCTAATCTCCTGCCCTATCCAGGTTGAGAATGGACGAAGGTTGGTCTCAGTGCCCATAGTAGGTTGTCTGAGAGACCAATGGTTGAATCAAAAGAGAATTTCCCATTCAAAGGGCTAGAAAGTAGGAGCCCAGGTATTGGGCCTAAACAGTGAATGATGATGTTGGAACAAACACTGGACGTGGGGGAGAAGGAAAGCCCAGAGATATTCCTGAGATAGACCACAGCCATATACGGCTTTCTGTGGCTCCTTCACAGCCTGCATGCACATGCCCAGTGACACAACAGAAGGGCCAGATTAGTGTGATTTTTCTCAGGGAAGGAAGTAAACTGGTCTCAACATTCGCCCTTAATACACCCAAGATCTTGCAAATCCCCAAATTCATACAAGCCGCTGTGACTACATGATTTCCTCAATAAAACGGCAATAATACCACCTACAGTGAACCATTATGAGGACTAGATGAGCTCATGATTATATTAGAACGAATCAAGGCTGAGAATCAGATGAACAGTCAGGCTCAATTATTTACTAAGAGACGCTCAAACACACCAACATGCCGTGGACTTTGGAGTCACCTGAGAGGAATCAAAACCACGAATGCAGAAGACCTTCTGGGGTCATTGACAGTCCTAGCACTAAATTTGAAGAGCTTAGCAGATGTCTCATCACCTCTAATGTTGATGAGGTTCAATGCAGTGCTAATTAACCAGCCCGAGTCCTGGAATAAATTGGGACCATTTAAGAAACCTTAAAATAGTATTTTTAATTCAAGTTCTCATGGTCAGGTAATTTTAACTTTGGCAGAAAATCAGAACAGACATCGTCATGGATGCCTGTTGCAGTCAAAATCCGGCCACTGATATTCGGCAAGTAGGTGCTGGCCCACCAAGATGGGTGCTGCTTCCTGAGAGCCACTGTGGGGTAGGTAAAGGCCTTCTAAAAAGCACATGATATCACAGAGCTTGACATTTTCCCCGCTTCAGGTTGAAGGTTTATTTATTCAGGGAATGGGCCTTTATACCACTGAAGAGGTGAAATACTCCCCAGAAGGTGTCCTGTGCTCTCGAGGTCCAGATGAGTACAGAATTCCAACCATCAGCGATGTCCCAGAGGAGCTTAATGTCTCCACGTTGCCATCATCGCAAACCCCGCTAACCGTCTATTCATCCAAGGTAAGCATCCAAACCTACTACTACACAATGTGATGGATCAGGTAGCTTGGTCAATGAAAGCAGGTGGACGAAATAAAAGATAGAGGTCAATGGTTATCAGGACCCAATCCCGATAAACTGTTACAATTGGGAGATGAATCACCTAGAGAAAAGTGAGAAGATAAATGATCTGCCCAATGGCAATCCTGGGATTTTATTTATTAATATTCTTTTTCACTGAAAACTCTAAAATTCAGCAAGAAGCTTTGATTTGATAGAATAACATTTTCACTTAAGACATTCTCAGTTAAGAACCTGAAGACTGAAATATTAAATGGGATTGAAGGCACGATGCTACTGAAATCTTAGAAAGCAGCGGCAGCATGGACACAATCCCGGACCGAGGGCTCAGAAGACCTGGATTCCTGCCCAGCTCTACCAATTCCCTATGATGTTAAGCAAACCACTCACCTCTGAGGGGCCCAGAGTCCTCAGTCATACTGAGAAATGGATCTAAAGCAGCATTTCTCAACTGGGGGAGGGGGGATATTTGGCTCCCACAGGGAACAGCTACCAAATGTCTGGAGACATTTCTGGTTGTCACAGCTGGGGGAAAATATTACTACTACTGGGTAGAGGCCAGGGATGCTGCTAAACAGCCTTCGATGCACTAGACAGTCCCCAATAAGAAATTATCTGGCCCAAAATGTCAATACTGCCAGGAAACAAAGACACCAACCCTGAGTAGTTGCTAAAATAGTGAAATTGCGAATTAAAGTAAAGGTCAGAATTTGTTTGCACTGCTGTATGCAGATTATGTGAAAACTACCCTTGGAGTAGAAACTTCATTTAGGTTTGAGATGCATTGTTAAATTTTTCTTTAAAATCTATTGTGTGACTTCTTACTAGGAGTAGCAAATTGATAACTTTTGTGTTTTTTTTGTTTTTTGTTTTTTGCAGTACGCGGGCCTCTCACTGTTGTGGCCTCTCCCGTTGCAGAGCACAGGCTCCAGACGCGCAGGCTCAGCAGCCATGGCTCACGGGCCCAGCCGCTCCGCGGCATGTGGGATCCTCCCGGACCGGGGCATGAACCCGCGTCCCCTGCCTCGGCGGGCGGACTCTCAACCACTGCGCCACCAGGGAAGCCCCTCATAATCTTTATTTATAGCCACTGGAATAAGTTTTGGACGCAAGAGGAGGGCAGAAGTTTTAACTTCTTAATAATAAGCCTCTTGTTATTAAGGCTACTTAGAACATGTTGAGAAAGACCATTTATCTTTCATTCTCATCCTGACCCACAATATTCCTAGCCATTTCACTGACCTCACATCTATTTGAATCAATGAGAATATAGGCTTCTTCAAATCCTTGACAAGACTTCCGTGAGCCAAGGGTTCCTCTGTTCTGGCCTGCAGACCCCCTCTCCTCAGCTGTACACCAACAGAGGAGAGGACAGCCAGAAGCCAGCCTTGAGTGGGGCCTCCCAAGAGAGACAAAGAGGAGGAAGTCCTGACTCTTAGTTTAACAGAGAGAACCAGAAACGCACAAAACAGATTCTTCTGCCACTTCCTGTCACAGGAAATGTCGATACTCCTTTATCCATATAGTAACACAAACCAGAAACCTTGGACTTGGCCTGACAGTTCTCTCCCTCGTACTCAGTAGCTAGTCCTTCACCATGCCCCTAACAATCTTTTCCACCAGTCTATTTCCTCCATTTCTAACCACTATGTCACTCATTCATTAAACAAACATTTGCCGAGTATCTAATAGGTGCCAGGAATTGATCTGGGTGCTGGGAATACGGCAGTGAATGAAACAGAGAGTGATCGCTACCTTCAAGAAGCTTATTTTCTAGAGACTCTAAGTCCAACTACCATCTCTCTAGCCTGGGTCAAAGCAGCCTCCTAACTGGTCTCCTTACACCCACTGCAACGTGGTGTGACAAATATGATCATGTCACTCTAGCATGTACAGAGGCGAAAAGGTTCCCATTGATCTTAGGATAAAGATAAACCTGTTTACATTGCCCTGCCAAACCCATAAACCTGTGAAGTCCAGCATGGCTGGCCCCCACCCACTTCCCCAGCCACACGGGGTTCCCTACCCCACCTTGTCTCTCCACATTAGTTACATTTGCTTTCTGTCTGTTCCTCATGTCAAGGACAGAGGCCTCCACCAGCTCTTCCCACAGCTTGGAACCATTTTCTCGCTTTTCCTCACCTGGCTAACCCCCTACTCACCTTTCATAACTTAATCAAATTTCATATCTTCAATCAAATTCATATCTGAATCAAATCAAATTAAATGATACTTTCCTTCTCGCATAGTTTGAGGTACGAGGAGTATAGTGGTGAACTAGACTCAAAGGCGCCTTCTCTCTAGTTGTTTATGGTATACCAGAGGGGGAAGACAAACAATTACTGTAAATTATAAGCGCTTGCCTAACTGTGGGTTATCCCTGTGTGTCAATAGAATAAACTTGTCTAACTTAACCTTTTCTTACAGTCAAAGGGGTATGAGATGTGGCCCCAGCTTTGATCATTTATCATGCAATCATTCATTCATCTAGCATACTTATTCAGCCCTTTACATGTGCCAGGCACTGCTGGTAACTAAAAAAATAGTGAGATAGTCAATCTCTGCCATATGGAGCCTACATTCTATTGGGGAAACCAGACAGTAAACAAATAAAGAAACCTACAATTTCAGGTGGTGATAAATACTGTGAAGCAAAATAGAAGAGTAGGGGGCTAGCTTGTGATAGATTATTTTAGATTATTAGAGAAGTTTTCTCTGGAGTATTTACATTTGAGCCGAGGCCTTTATGAAGTGGGGGAGCAAGTGTAAAGCTGGTAAAGGTGTGTTCCAGGCGGAGAACAGCTAGTGCAAAGGCCCTGTGGCAGTTTCAATGGATTCAAAGTAGCCTGGGACTAAGTAGTCCTCCAAAATGGCCTTCTTCGTAAGTTTCTGATCTTGACTCCCTGGTGGAAAAAAACTTGTAACTGAAAGGCTGCAGTTGTTGTTCTCCGTGGCAGAGAGAGAAAAGAAATAGAAATGTGTGGCCAAGCAACTTTATCTTCACATCATCAGGGTGAAACCTGGATAGTCCTTATCCAATCAGCAGTTTGCTGGCAACTAGCCCCTATCACAGTGCAGGTCTGCTGCTTCAGATCTTTCGAAACTACAGTTCATTCACACAGCAGGCCTCCTGAAATTGTTGTAGCCTGGCTCTTGACACAGACCAGTTTCTTTAAAGCACCTTGGAGCAAATCTGAGCCTGTATTAGCATTTACATTTGGTCGAACTCCAATGTGGTTTTTTAGTTGAGATATATAATGCTTCACACTGGCATACAGTATTGTACTATGAAAAAAAATCTTTTTTGAGAAATATAGATGCTAACACTCTTTGTATTTGGCCTTTGAATACTTCTGTCAAAAGAATTTGTTCTGACAAGTAAGAAGGTGAGACGGTCAGGTCTGTGTACTAGAACATGAGCATTGGAAAGTCCCAAACCTCGTCTTATAACAAGCTTCTTATAATCATAAGGTAAATAAAAGCCAGGATATAGCTACTTCTTAAACAGAAATCAGGGTCAAACATTCAGTATTTTTCCTTTGGAATTAAGTAAAATAATGCATGTAAAAATACTGTGTAAATACAAGTCACCATGTAAATATTACAGTTAAGGTCTCCACCTAATACCTATAACTGTTAATGACGTTTTTCAAAATATACCTCTCCCAAAGGCTTAAAAAGAGTTTTCCGCATTAAATCAAGTTGAACTGCTGAGAGCAGAAAAAACAGCCCTTAAGATTTAGCAGCCTGTTTTTCACGGGTAATTGACTTTAAGCATCAGTGAAAAGCAGACGTTTGTAAGAAGGCTGGAGCACTTTGTTATAAACTCTTCTGCAGTTTGAATAATCATATAAAAAGTTGTTTGTGTTTTCTGGCCAGTGTGGCATTGGTGACCTCGATCAGAGCTGTTGATTTTTGCTCTTACCCCTTTCTTAGGTGGTTAACTTGGTCAGAACAGTGTTGCTGGTGATAGTCTCTGCTCTGAGCCCAACAGAGCAGCCTGGCTCAAACAGATACCACAAGAAGTATCATTTCTATACAAAATTTCCTTTTTCGTGATGGGAGAAAGAAACATGTATTTATTGGAAAATGTATTTTGTGTGGTCATTTAAAATTCCACAAGAAAAAAAATGAAATTTCCTTTATACAGAAAATGCCTAATTAACACTTTCAAATTAGGAACTTCCTTAGAAACAAGGATTTCATTTTTTAAAAAATCTTTAGGACTCAGAGACATGAAGGTTTCCACAACCTTAAAAATTAGAAAAATACTGCTTTGGAGAACTTGTCCTGCCCTGTTATTCTATAAAGTTGGCGAGTGTCTTGTTTCTAAAGACACTTACCTTCCCCACTTTGAAAACCTAAAACATACCAATGGGGAGAGGGCCTGGGGAAGGGGCATTAAGATTAAGAGACACAAACTACTGTGTATAAAATAAATAAGCAACAAGAATATATTGTACGGTACAGGGAAATATAGCCACTATTTTGTAATAACTTTAAATGGAGTATAATCTATAAAAATATTGAGTCACTATGTTGTACACCTGAAACTAATAAAACATTGTAAATCAACTTATACTTCAATTAAAAAAAAAACTAAAAAAAAGGAAAACCCTAAAACAGCCTCCTTCCACCTGCTCTTCTCCCTCTACATCACTAGCACCCATGTCTCATTTTCCCTCCCTGCTTCTTTTGCATTTCTAGGTACACAGACTCTGAGAGCTGGCAGCATTCAAAGTGCCACCTGTTTAGTGCAGTAAAGGAAGCCCTTCCTGCCAGATGAAAGAGGAAAGGCATGTGGACATTTCCTGTGCTGTGGCCAGCCTGCTTTACTCGCACTATTCTTGGATGGTTTGACCCCAAACACTAGTCCCCAACCCCATATCCTATGCATACACAGCCTTGCATTTCTCCAGGTATGGGGAGATGTCCTGACAGTCCTACAAGCCTGCATTCTTTTTCCTTACGGTTTTGGAACCTACCCTGATAACGTGTAGTAGTTGTGGCATGCACGTGGGATCTAGTTCCCTGACCAGGAATCGAACCCAGGCAGCCTGCATTGGGAAGTCGGAGTCTTAACCACTGCGCCACCAGGGGAGTCCCAGTGAATGTGTATTTTTGCATCTAAAAATTCTCCTACCTGGTCTCTGGAAGGTTACTCCTTTAGTCTGGTAAAGCTGGAGGCATCCTGGAGTAAACATATTTAATGTGGAACCAGGGAGGGAATAAGTGATGCTGAATGGGAAAAAGGAAAATGGTAGCCATCTTATCAGGTCAGGGAAAGGAGTTATGACACACTTTTTTAGCTTTGTGTTTAAGACGTGGCCCTGGAGTCAAAGGAACCTGGGTTGCAATCCCAGCCCTACTTTTGATGATTTATTTAACCTCTCTGATCATTTAGTTTCTTTATAAAATGAGGGGAGACGTTTGTGGAGAGAATAATTCTAGTTTCTTTACAGCATTGTTATAAGGTTTGAATAAGAACCATGAAAAGCATTTAGCAGTTGTCACACATATTAAATGGTCAATATACATTGATGATGATGATGATTGAGTCAGAAGTCCCCAAGGCTATCTTCAGTTTTGATGTTTCAATGATGGACTCACAGAACTCGGAAAGCTGTTATATTCATGGTGATGGCTTATTACAGTGAAAGGATACAGATTAACATCAGCAAAGGCAAAGGCACATAAGGCAAAGTCCAGGAGAGACCAGGTGAGGCTTCCAGTTGTCTTCTTCCAGTGGAGTCACACAGATAGCACCTCCTTTTCCCAGCAGCAATGTGGGAGAAGATACACAAAGTATTGCCAGCCAGGGAAGCTCAGCTGAGCCTTGGTGTCCAGGAGTTTTATTAGTGATCAGTCACATAGACAGAGGTCACCTGCATAGCTGACCTTAGTCATTCAGTGTCCAGGTCTTCCAGAGGTCAAGTGATATCACATGGCCCAAGGCCTCAGGTAAACAAAAACACTCCCATAAGGCAGGTTATTTTGAGGGCTGAGGTGTTATCTCCCACGAGCTGGTCAAGGGCTAACCCCTTCTTAGGAATGTGCAGAGTTGGGACAACGGAACCTCCTCAATTCATCCTTTACTGCCCAATGAGGATGATTAACAATCCTGGATTGATGACACTAGGCCTTGAAACCAGTGAGACTGGGCACAGATGTATCTCTGACAGCCATAGTGATATATTGCCTTAATCATAGCTATCAAGAACCAACCAGGATGAGACTTTCCTAGTGGCGCAGCGGTTAAGAATCCACCTGCCAATGCAGGGGACACAGGTTCGATCCCTGGTCCAGGAAGATCCCACATGCCACGGAGCAACTAAGCCCATGCGCCACAACTACTGAACCTGTGCTCTGAGAGCCCGTGAGCCACAACTACTGAAGCCCACACGCCTAGAGCCTGTGCTCTGCAACAAGGGAAGCCACCACAATGAGAAGCCCGCACACAGCAATGAATAGTAGCCCCCGCTCGCTGCAACTAGAGAGAAATCCCACGTGCAGCAACGAAGACCCAACGCAGCCAAAAATAAATAAATAAATTTATATATATATATATACATTTTTTTTTTTAAAAAAAAGGAACCAACCAGGGAGAAAGAGGAGGAAGGAGGAAGGGAATGATGGCCCCAAACAAGGGAGAAGTTAAAGGGAACATCAGCCAGGGCCAATGAAGAGCAGTTTAAGTCCCAGAGCTGGGATCCTTGAGGAAAAAGGAAAGTTGTGTCCTCACTCAAGGAGCTAGGGAGTGGGTGAGACCCAAGAAGGCTGGGGTAGCTAGAGAATGAGTATTGATCTGAGTCCCAAAGTAGAAGGGCACCCCAGGAACCCAGGTCTAGAGAGAAGAATAGGAAGCAGGTTTTAGAAGAGACTAAAAGTTGCCATCACCTTTAGCAGAAGAGTTGACCTGAATCTACCTCAGTCGAGGTCGATTTGTCTTGCATCCAGCCCAGCCCAGGTGGAACAGGCTGATTCTCAATAAAGATAGCCAAGTAACTCCCAGCGCAGCAGTTAGGTAGAGAATAAGGGAAATCACTTTGAGGAGGGCAAACTAGCCCTCCATTTACGTTTCAATACAGATTAAGAGCAAACAGTAAGAATAAAACTTGTAAAGATATCCTGGGGGTCGGGCTGTGTTTTTATTTGTGTTTGTTGTCATCTTTTTGTATTTTTGTGAAATAAATATCAGGAGAAGCTTTCCGGAATCTTCATAACTTTTCATTATTTATGGGAAGTTTTTTTTTACACCTTTGTAACTAAAAGTCAACTCTGCAAGCAAAAACATGACAGCAGCGGAGGCAGGGAATGTATCTTCTGCTTGTTCTGCTTTTCGGCCAAACCTAAGAGGGAGAATTCCCAGCAGAGACAGGAGTTAAGAACCACAAGGAAGATTTGTGTGTACCACACAAATTATTTGGCTAAATGTGTAGACAGGGCTGTTCTCGGATCACTGCAAAGGAGTCTGGGTCTAAAGGCTCCAAGCAACACTCAGCCTAACCACTTTCCCCATTCTGTTCTCCTCCCCCAAAAGTTTTCATAGGATTCACATCTGAGAAGCAGAGAAGATAGGTAACGAATCCAAGTGCGCTCTTAATTAGCAACATTACAGGTAGCAGAGATGACAACACTGACCCACTGTCTTTTCAGAGTTGTCACTTGAAAGGAATGGTACAGTCCCATTCCCCAGGAAAATCCTGCCACCTCCCATCAGAAAAATTTTTCAAAACCTACATATTTGATATCATTTTCCTGGTGAAATATTGCAATGGTATTACGATATTAAGTATTTAATTTGCTTTCTTTCTTAGATCCCAAGAAACGATCCTAAGACATTTAAACCCTGGTCTATCCCTATAGCATAACACTGTTGTCATTTCCTAAAAGGTAAGATCGATAAGCTGAAAGATTATTACTCAAAATGACAAGATCAGCTAGTCCAGTGGCTTTCAAGCTGTGCTCTGTGGAATCTTAGGATTGCACAAGTGTGTAAACAAGTTTTCTCTTCAAATCTTATCCAACATTTCAATCCTTCAGCACTAAATGTGAATGGCTTTGGATGCTGACAAAGGAAAGTTCAGGGTGTTTTACCCAACATGCAGTTTTTCTTTTTATTTTAAAATAAAAATTTAAATGGAAATGCTGTGGATTAAGATATTTTAAAGATCCTACTCCCTGATTCTTTCGAGAGTCACTTACAACTTGAGTGCAAAACATCAAATTAAAATCTATTGATTACTGCACTTATAATTAACCAGTGCTATTTGGAAGAGTTGTCTATTTGTATTCGTTGAGTTCAACTGCTACAATGTTGTACTGCTGCTTAGCACAAAATACAAAGCACTGAGGACTTTGGAGAGTGGCCACCAAAACTACCTGGGAAATATATGCTGATAAAAAGGAACAAGTATTTTCGTTGTTAGAAAATTAAACTTCTGCTTTTCTGCACACTTAATGGGCAACATTAGAAAAACTGAAAGCAAAAGAGAATAACATTATAGATTCACAGAAAACAAAGTTTTTTCATCAAATGCTAATTTTCCAATTAAATGTCTAAAACAACCCACAAGTTGTGGGCTAACATATGCATGTTTAATTCCATTGTGCTTTGTCAGATGAGAACTTGCATTGATAGTTTTGCTAAATCAGACTAAATAAATGAGACTTTTGTTTCTCCTCTCACAATACCAACCACAAAAATCAAAATAGGCAACATTTAAAATTTTGTTTTAAGTTATTATAAAATAGTAATTTAACAACATACACCCAGGTATGGATGTGATGGTGAGTCCACTCTAATTCCTACATAAAACAAGGTATATAAAGTGCATAGTATTATGCCTGACACTAGTACTCAATAAAGGACAGCTACACACACACACACACACACACACACACACACACACACACTCAGATGTGCTAAATGCCATATTTTAACAAATCGGAGACCACTAATGAATGAACAGGTTGTTGAGTTTTTGTACAGACTTTAAAATAAAGACCATCTTCAAATTGCAAGACAAATATAAAAAAAATGAAATGAAATGAAACAAACCCCCCCAAAAAAAACCTCTTGCCACTTTACCACTTACGACTATTTCTATGTGTCAGAATCTTCTCCGTGCTATGCAATTAAAACAAAATGCAAATAGAAATTGCATTCTGAGTCTTTAACTGTCATCCTTTACCTGCAATTTGTATTGTTTTGTTTTTACTGTGGAGTAGCTATGGGTCTGTGTATTGTTTTGTTTTTACTGTGGAGTAGCTATGGGTCTGTGTATTACATCTGACAGCAAAGGAGTATTTTCCTCATGGTAGGTCAGCTATTCAACTGCTTAACATTGTTTTGGAATTTGGAGGGAAAAAGCAATGTAAAAACGTTTTCATAACATGATCACAAAACATTTTATTTTTTTTAATTTGTTTATGAAAAATATACAATCTGGTATCAGTTTCAGAAATACATAATTGCTCATTTTCCCACATACTGAAGTGGGTAACATGGAGCAAAAGAATTCTAAATTGTAATCACCTTTATGTTGTAGTTAAAACATGCAGGATTGGGACTTCCCTGGTGGCACAGTGGTTAAGAATTTGCCTGCCAATGCAGGGGACATGGGTTTGAGCCCTGGTCCAAGAAGATCCCACGTGCCGCGGAGTAACTAAGCCCATGCGCCACAGCTACTGAGCCTGTGCTCTAGAGCCCGTGAGCCACAACTATTGAAGCCCACGTACCACAACTACTGAAGCCTGTTCGCCTAGAGCCCATGCTCCGCAACAAGAGAAGCCACCGCAATGAGAAGCCCGTGCACCGCAACCAAGAGTAGCCCGCTCGCCGCAACTAGAGAAAGTCCGCGTGCAGCAACAAAGATCCAATGCAGCCAAACAGTTTTTTTAAATAAATAAAAAACTTTAAAAAATACATATCATTAAAAAAAAAAAACATGCAGGATCCATCAAATTCTACTAATCTGCATTTTAGAGACCAGCATATGAATTAGGCTTTATTTGACCAGAAAGTGAGAGGGAAAAATGACACGCTGTCAGCCAGAATCCACACTATCGGGCTCACCAAGCCTTCATCTGCAGTGACTCCCGGAATGAATGCACAGAGGAGGTGAGGCTGAGCTGGGAGCTCTGGGTGACTGGGGGGGAAGGCAAAGACTGGGCATGTAGTCAGTCTGGAGGAGGCTGAGGGCTGCTGAAGGCCATGAGTATGTCTGACTGAAGTGACTGGGACACAGCTGTCCGCAGGCTGACTGGAGGCCTCACTGGGCCACAGGAGTCCAAGGGAGGAAGTGGGTCAGGAGCACAAAGAGAAAGGAGACAGATGCAGAAGGGTCACAGGCAGGACAAAAAAATTACCCAAGATTTTTGCACACATGAGCCGAAGAGCTGGGGAACTTAGCGGGAGTAGCCAAGGTAAACTAAGTTGAAAGCGATAAAGAAAAAATGTTTTGGCTCTTTAAGAAAGAATCCTTGGGCTTCCCGGGTGTCGCAGTGGTTGAGAGTCTGCCTGCCGATGCAGGGGACACGGGTTCGTGCCCCGGTCCGGGAGGATCCCACATGCCGTGGAGCAGCTGGGCCCGTGAGCCATGGCCGCTGAGCCTGCGCGTCCGGAGCCTGTGCTCCGCAACGGGAGAGGCCACAGCAGTGAGAGGCCCGCGTACCGCAAAAAAAAAAAAAAAAAAAGTTTAAAAACAAAAAATCCTTAACTGTGTAATCTAATATGAATGTGAGAAATGTGTGTGTTTTATCATTTGTATCATTTTAAATGATGGTGAATATAATTTTTATTTTAATTTGGTGTATTAGGGCTAAGGATGGTTACTGGGTATTTATTTAACGTTTGTCACGGTTGAGAACTCTAAAGCACTAAGAACAGAGGGGTCTGAATAAAAATTATTCATGTTCGTTGATGCACTAAAATCTGGGTGGCATGGATATGAATAAAATACTTTTTTAAAAAGACATATTTGAAGCCACATACTAAAAACCAGTTCTTTGGGCTCTATAAGCCTTGCTAAAGAATAAAACTTACTAAATTTTTTAAATAAGTAACACATTCACACAGTTAAAAAAATATGAAAAGTTATACAGTGTAAAGACTCTCATACCACCATCCCATCCAGCCATTTCTTACACAAGCGCAGAGTATAACCACTTTTATTAGCTACTTTTTACCTTTTTCTTTCCTTCAGGAATAGCTGGTCCCAGAATGCCCAGTCACTGTTGTCAAGATTAGAGCTACTCCCGACTGACCCCACAGATGGATGGGACACAAAGGCCAAATGTCAGCATGTTAGGGGGAGTCTAAGGCAGCAGGACAAGCAGGTGGTTCCTGCCTGTTACCCCTGCTGGACCCACTGAGTGAGATGCTGTTCCCCCTTTCTCTGTCTAGACAATTCCACCCCCTTTTCCATGTCAGCAGTACCTTGGTGCCCATAATAGTGAGAAATTGTAACCCTTGACACTCATCTGGGCTCTATGTTCTTCCCCCTTGGGTCTTGGGTGCACAGGAGGCATTGTACACTTGCCTTCGGAGCCTGGCTTCTCTGGGTGGGTTTTCTCTCACGTAAAGGAAAAACAATCTGCTCTGAGCTCCACCCTGGAACAGTAAAAACACTTGATCGTCTCATATAACTGGGTAGACAAGTAGCAAAAAGTAAGCTTTCTGACTTTCAAGATACCAAAAAGAAGTAAAAAAATAGGCGGAAATACTTGGCGATAGAAAATAAAGGCATCTCTCAGCCTCCCTACACAACTTTGAATGAGTCAATGTTAAGAAACCACAGATTGCAAAACGAGAGCGTTCTTTCCTTGGCACAGACATGGCAGCAGGAGACGCCCCCATGCTCCCTTAACTTCACTCTGGCTGACGTCACCAGCTGTCTAGCTACTCTTCCTCCAAACCGCTCTGCACGGAGCTGCCAGGATAATCTTTCTCAACATCTGTAACCACCCACCCTCCTTGGCTAAATGAGTAGCATCCAACAGGACAGTTTCTTCTTCCAAAAAGGATGGTGCTAACATTGGTATAGTGGTCATCTGTCATTTTTATCTGACTGGGGTCTTTTGCTTTGAGAAGTTACCTGTCCTCCACTCCATGTGTTCCAGGAGGGCTGTGGGAAAGGCACAGAATAAGCCAGATCAGAGTTTCTCTGATGAGAGTCAGACTCCTGAGTGAGGTACACAAGGTTAAAAGGCCACTGGAGCAGATTGCCTGGATGGCCGGGCCAGGCATGGAGAGTACATGAGCTCTGCAGCTGAGATCCTCAGAGGTACCCCTGTTCCTACACATCTGAAGCCTGGCTTCTTCAGCTCAGCACTCAGTTCTGTGAGCTACAGAGTATCTTTCCAATTGTATTACTCTCCTTAAAAAAAAAAAAAAGAAAAGAAATTCCCTGGCGATCCAGTGGTTAGGACTTGGCGCTTTCCCTGATCAGGTGCTTTCACTGATCGGGTTCAATCCCTGATCAGGGAACTAAGATCCACAAGTCGCACGGCGCAGCCAAAAAAAAAAAAAAAAAAGGTATTACTTTCCTAGGGCTGTTGTAGCAAATGACCACAAACTGAATGGCTTAACTATTTATTTCCTCACAGTTCTGGAAGCTGGAAGTCTGAAGTCAAGGTGTTGGCAAGGCCATGGGTTCTAGGGGAGAATCCCTCCTTGCCTCTTCTGGAGGCTCCTGGTCTTCTTGGCTTGTAGCCGCATCACTCCAATCTCTTCCTCCATCATCATATGGCCTTCTTCCCTGTGTGTCTGTGTCCAGCTCTCTCTCTTTCTCTTATTAAAACAGCAATCATTGGACTTGGGACAACCCTAATCCAGTATGACCTCTAATCTTAACTAATTACATTTGCAAAGACCCTATTTCCAAACAAAGTCACATTCTGAGGTTCCAGGTAGACATGAATTTGGGGTGACACTATTCAACCCACCATGCCAATAAACCTTCTTGCTGAGACTAACAGATACAGTTTGGGGTGGATGTGACCTTCCCTCCTTTATGCCCTATTGTACCTGGTTCTTCTTTCTCTCCCACCAACTATTTGTCTACACGTGTATTCTCCCTTTCTAGATAATGGGTCCACTGTGATGTCAGGGACTGTATTTTACTCATCCTTTACCACAGGGTCTATCTCAAACTGATACTTAACACATGTTTGACTAAGGAAGAGCAAACAATATGCTCTATTCAAACAGAAAGTTTCGATAATTGTGAAACCTATACTGTGTAACTCAGATATTCATGAGCGAGGAGATCTAAGGAAGGTAAAAATAAAGAAACTAGTTCCTTAACAGAGAAATCAGGCTACATTGTTATTGAATTTTAATCTGTTGGAGTCACTATTTATGTCACTTGCACATGTTGAAATTTTTTCCAAAACTTGGAAATAAGGGGAAAACATACTGTGGGAGGGTTCAAAGTCATACTCCAGAACTAATAAACCCATTAATGAGTAATTTGATGCTCTAGGGATGCCCTGTCCAATATGGTGGCCGTAAGCCACACGTGGCTTATTTAGATTTTAATTTTAATTAATTAAATTAAAAAATCAGTTCTCTAGTTACCCTAGCCACCTTTCAAGTATTCAAAAGCCATGAGTGGCTGGTGGGTACAATATTGAACAGCATAGAGGAGACCATATTCGTCATCCCAGAAAGTTATATTGGACAGTACTGCTCTAGGGAAATGGAACTTTATGTATCCACTATTTAGTAGGGTTCATCCTCTGAAAAGATATGTCTTGAGGTAGGCAGTCTCTCAAAGCTGGAAAAGGCCATGAAATGGGTTCGCCCCTAGAGTCTCCAGAAGGAACACAGCACAGCTGACACTTGATTTTAACCCAGTGTGACCCATTTTGGGCATATGACCTCCAAAACTGTAAGATAATAAATCTGTATTATTTTAAGCCACCAAGTGTGTGGTGATTTGTTACAGCAGCAATAGGAAACTAATACAGGTGTTAACTTGTAGAACATTGACAAACAGCAAATGATTTCTGTAGAGTGGAAAAGATAACCCCAAAGGTTTCAGGAGTTTTTTTGCCCTGTAGGACATTCACCAGTTTTGTTTTGATTTTTGGTTTTGTTTTTTTGGGTTTGGGGTTGTTTTTTGTTTTGTTTGTTTGTTTGTTGTTTTTGTTTTGTTTTGTTTTTGTCTAACTATGTAATCTTATTCTGGCATTCTTTTCTTCCGTATCAGTTTCTCATATCTTCCTTTGAACTTGTGTTTTCATCTTGGCTCCCTCATTGACTATATCTTTGATCTTGCTCACTGTACATTATATGAGTCATGGTTTAATATTTTTAAAGTTAGACACTGATACACGGCTAGCAAGGAAAAACAGACACAGGACTCTGAGATTTTTCTGTATGTCAGAAGAGGCTACACAATTTATATAGTGATGCAATTGATGAACACAGTTCATTTACAATTTAACTGAATAAATTTCATATCCTACAACAAATATAATTTATTGACTAAATGTAACCAGTAGACAATTACATTCCAGGGAGAAGATGCAAGGAACTTTGTCTTAACTTTGAACAAGCCCGATGTAATTAACATTAAATGTATAACTAAGGAGGAACTTCTTCCTTTTTTAGCAAATATTACAAGAGCAGAGCCTGTACCAATACAAGCAAGACCTTTTTCCACTTGTTCAGTATCTTAGTTCCTTGTGCTTAAGAAATTGCTGGCATATAAATGTTCTCCAAGGCTTATCCAAATCAGTATATTGAAAATGCAAAGTACTTGATTTTTACCTCCTCAGGCCTGTCAAACACCATTGTGACAATAGTTGATTTATATTTTTAACTAAAGACTAGATGAATCAAAGTTTAGGGGCTTAATATTTCAACATCCTATTCTCAAGTTGCTCACAATGTATACACATTGAGGAGATACGATGTACATACAAACAAAACAACAGCAACAACAAAACCCTGTCCCCTCTCCTGCCCTGAGGCTCTTCTCCCCACTCCCTTAAGCACCCGGAAGAAGCAAGCGTGAACATATCAGAACTATGTAAAGAGCTTTTTTAAAATTCCCCTATCTGGCTGCCCACCCCTACCCTATCCTGATACACCACCCCGAAGTGGTATTGCCAGAATCTAGGTAGCTTAAAAATCTATAGGAGGAAGAAGAGAAGCAATTATACAAAACACATTGTAAGAGGTATATATCGCCCTGGTTAAAATAGAATCCTATGGGGTCTCACCTTCTAGCCCACCACACCTCCCTTCCCCCAAAGTGATCTTTCTAAAATGCTAACAGTCTGCTGGTGGCTTACTTTGATAATCTCCAGTGGTCTCCACAGTTGACCAGATTGTCACAAACTGATCTAAAGCAATTGCGCAATTGACAAATACAACAATCAACAGATTCTTTTAATAAATATTGGCTGACTCCACCAGTTAAGGGTTAGGTCAAGCATCTCACATGGCAGGTTCACTTTGAGTGGGCACAACACTCTGATGGCAGAATCATCTAACCTTCCAGTTGGACAAGTGACAGCATCCTCTGGGAAGAAGGCACTCAGAACCAATAGTGCTCCCAGCACTGCCTGCTGGATCCCTACACCTTCTTCAGATAAGGGTCATAGGGCCAGGTTATCTTTCTAGACAACCATGTTATCTTATTTCTATCATCCCCTATACCAGTCAACAAAACCTTAAGATGGAGTTTTAGAAAATTATTTGAAATGTTTTTTAATATAAATTTATTTATTTATTTAAATTTATTTTTGGCTGCATTGGATCTTCGTTGCTGTGCACAGGCTTTCTCTAGTTGCAGTGAACGGGGGCTACTCTTCATTGCGGTTCGCGGGCTTCTCACTGCGGTGGCTTCTCTTGTAGCGGAGCACGAGCTCTAGGCATGCGGGCTTCATTAGTTGTGGCTCGGGGGTTCTAGAGCACAGGCTCAGCAGTTGTGGCACACGGGCTTAGTTGCTCCATGGCATGTGGGTTCTTCCCGGATAAGGGCTCGAACCCGTGTCTCCTGCATTGGCAGGTGGATTCTTAACCACTGGACCACCAGCAAAGTCCCAGGTTATATTCTATTTAAAGTTATCATAAAGGGACTTCCCTGATGGCACAGTGGTTGGGGGTCTGCCTGCCAATGCAGGGGACATGGGTTCAAGCCCTACTCTGGGAAGATCCCACATGCTACAGAGCGGCTAGGTCCGTGCGCCACAACTGCTGAGCCTGCACTCTAGAGCCCGCGAGCCACAGCTACCGAGCCCACGTGCCGCAACTACTGAAGCCCGCATGCCTAGAGCCTGTGCTCCGCAACAAGAGAGGCCACTGCAGTGAGGAGCCCGCACATTGCAGCAAGGGGTGGCCCCCGCTCGCCACAACTAGAGAAAGACCTCATGCAGCAATGAAGACCCAACACAGCCTAAATAAATAAATAAATAAATAAAATTTATTTTAAAAATGTTATCACAAAATAATGGCCGTATTTTCCTGTACTGTACAATATATCCTTGTTGCTTATTTATTTTATACATATTTAGTTTGTATCTTCTAGTCCCCTACCCCTATCCTGCCCCTCCCCACCACTTCACTCTTCCAACTGGTAACCACTGCTTTGTTCTCTACATCTGCAAGTTTGTTTCTGTTTTGTTTTTGTTTTGTTTTGCTTTTTGCGGTACGCGGGCCTCTCACTGCTGTGGCCTCTCCCGCCACGGAGCACAGGCCCCAGACGCGCAGGCTCAGTGGCCATGGCCCACGGGCCCAGCCGCTCCACGGCACATGGGATCCTCCCGGACCGGGGCACAAACCCGTGTCCCCTGCATCGGCAGGCAGACTCTCAACCACTGTGCCACCAGGGAAGCCCTATTTCTGTTTTGTTATATTCATTCATTTGTTTTCTTTTTAGATTCCACATATGAGTGATAACATACAGTATTTGTCTTTCTCTGTCTGCCTTATTTCACTAAGCATAATACCCTCTAGTTTCAACCATGTTGTTGCAAATGGCAGTATTTCATTCTTTTTTATGGCTGAGTAATATTCCGTGTGTGTGTGTGTGTGTGTGTGTGTGTGTGTGTGTGTGTGTGTGTGTGTATACGTATATATCTATATCTCACATCTTCTTTATCCATTCACCTATTGATGGATACTTAGGTTGCTTCCATACCTTGGTGATTGTAAATAATGCTGCAGTGAACATTGGGGTGCATTTGTCTTTCTGAATTAGAAAACACCGAAGTTCTTAATGTTATTTAACCTTTTTACTTGGCTTCTGAAAATTCTTAATGGCATTTTTGTATTTTAAACTGTGAACTGAATGCTAAGAAATAGGTATAGAGAACTGATGGAGAATTTCACTTTTACATTTCCTATAACAAGTCACCTAGTGCTAAGAATCTCTGTTGTGGGTAAGCCTTATTGTATAATGTCCCCTGAGGCTACAGCTCCTGCAACTGGTCAGGTTCTGAAAAAGGAAGCTATGTTTTAAAAGAAAACTATTTTTATCCCAGAAGGACCTGGGAAATCCTCCAAGACAGTTTTAATACTGCATTTTAAGAGTAGAACCTGAAACGCATCTTAAAAAAAAAGGTTCTACTTTTTCCTCACCAGCTAAATTGATATTATATTTACTTAACAGTAGTCCATGGCCTTCTTTCGGAAGAATAACAATCATTGTCAGCTTACTTTGAAAGTAAAGCAGTCCTTCTTACTCAGAAAGTTTC
The DNA here is from genome assembly GCF_937001465.1 of Orcinus orca. Lineage (NCBI taxonomy): Eukaryota > Metazoa > Chordata > Mammalia > Artiodactyla > Delphinidae > Orcinus > Orcinus orca. The sequence goes on from NC_064565.1 coordinate 86,084,902, forward strand.
TGTGGAAAGTTATAAAATGAATGTGAGGGATTTCCCTGGTGGTCCAGTGGGTAAGACTCCAAGCTCCCAATACAGGGGGCCTGGGTTCGATCCCTGGTCCAGGAACTAGATCCCGCCACAACTAAAAGATCCTGCATGCCACAGCTAAGACCCATCACAGCCAATATAAATAAATAAATCGATAAATATTTTAAAAATAAATTAAAAATAAAATTAAGTGCATGTGAAAATATTTTGTAAACATTAACATCCTCTATAAACATAAGGTCTACTATGACCAGTGTATTAATATTAATAGTAATAGAACACACCAATTAGTAGCAGTAGTAGTAGTGACTACTACTATTAAGAGTAGTAGTACACTGCTGCTGCTGCTACTAATACTACTTTGAATAATAATAATAATAGTAAAGCAGTTCTATTAGTTTAGTTGCCTTTTTATTTTTGGTAAATAACTTTACATCACACAGAGGCCTCCAAAAAGTAAAATTTGGTTTATAAAAAGACATCAAAGAAAGATGGCCATGTAAATATGTCAAGCAAGAGTTCAACATATATTTGAGATAATTTTCTAACACAGAAACATTTAAATCTGGGTTATCAGTAAGATTTCTTGTTTTTAGGAACAAGGAAAAGATTTCCTTTGCATTTTAATATACCAAAGGGTATGAATTAATAAGCAATAAAGAGTCCTTCCTAAATAATCCTATAGCTAACAATTATACCATATGCCATCACAGTTAACTCTGTTAGGTTCTTTTTTGTTTTATTAATAAATACCTTGAATGTTATATAATTTAGAATGTAGATATTGTGGTCATCCATAATATTACTTACTTAGCAAGTCACCTCAAACTACTTTCTGAATAAACAGTTTACAAGAACAAAGAGTTTTCACCTTAACCTATCATCATTCCTATGTGGAGAGATTGAATGCCAGGTTTCTTGAATCCCTAAGCCTCAAAAATCTAAATAATAGAGTGTGTTTGCTGATCCTGAATAAACCCATTTTTGCTGGAGAAATACCTGCCAGTCTATTTGTTTTAGGTCAATATTCTGGTAACCCATATGGGGGCCAGATGGCTCTGGGGCAGATGAGCCAACAGGTGCAGTAACCACAATTAAGCCCAGTGAGCTCACTGCTTTTCTTGCTGACCCTGAAGTTTGAAGGTATGTCTTTCTCTTGGACTCAGGATTCCAGACTCTGCACTAGAAGCTCTCCAGGACTTATTCAGAATCTATTTTAAGGTTTTGTCCTTTCTGGTTAAGGTCTTGTTCTGTATGTGAGTACTCATTTGGCACTTTATTCTGATTCTGAGATCAGACTGTTTCAACTGAAGCTGGCTGAGAAGCCTTTGGCCCATTACTACTGCAACAGGAGCTGTTTCACTGAAACTGTGTCAATTCAGCTGTCCATCTATTCCATTGGAATAGGGATTGTTCTATGGGAACTGGCTGAGAAGTCTTCAGACAGCCTGTCTCCTTAGAACTGACTGGTATTAGGCCTGAAGGCTGTTTGAGCTATAAGTTGTTTGAGATATTTGACGTTTAAGCTATTTGAATTGAGTTGTTTGAGCTGTAAGTTGTTGAAAAGTATTCTTTTACAATGGAAATATATCCCATGCTCTTGGATTGGAAGAATTAATAGTGTTTAAATGGTCATACAACCCAAAGCAATCTACAGATTTAATGCAATCCCTATCAAATTATCCAGGACATTTCTCAGAACTAGAACAAATAATCCCAAAATGTATATGGAATCATAAAAGACCCAGAATTGCCAAAGCAATCCTGAAGAAAAAGAACAAAGCAGAAGGCATAACCCTCCCAGACTTCAGACAATACTACAAAGCTTCAGTAATCAAAACAGCATGGTATTGGCACAAAAACAGACATATGGATCAATGGAACAGAATAGAGAGCCCAGAAATAAACCCACACACCTAAAGGCAATTAATCTTCGACAAAGGAGGCAAGAATATACAATGGGGAAAAGACAGTCTCTTTAGCAAGTGGTATTGGGAAAGCTGGACAGCCGCATGTAAATCAATGAAGTTAGAACACACCTTCAACACCATACACAAAAATAAACTCAAGATGGCTTAAAGACTTAAATATAAGACATGACACCATAAAATTCCTAGAAGTAGGCAAAACATTCTCTGACATAAATCGTACCAATGTTTTCTTAGATCAGTCTCCCAAGGCAATAGAAATAAAAGCAAAACTAAACAAATGGGGAATTCCCTGGTAGCCTAGTGGTTAGGATTCCAGGCTTTCACTGCCATGGCCTGGGTTCAATCCCTGGTCAGGGAACTGAGATCCCACAGCCATGCAGTGTGGTCAAAAAAAACCCAAAAGGGAACTCATCAAACTTACAAACTTTTGCACGGCAAAGGAAACCATAAACAAAACAAAAAGACAACCTACGGAATAGGAGAAAATATTTGCAAATGATGCAACTGACAAGGGCTTAATTTCCGAAACATACAAACAGTTCATATAACTCAACAACAACAAAAAACAACCCAATCAAAAAATGGGCAGAAGATCTAAATAGACATTACTCCAAAGAAGACATACAGATGGCCAATAGGCACATGAAAAGATGCTCAACTTTGCTAATTATTAGAGAAATGCAAATCAAAACTATAATGAGGTACCATCTCACACTGGTCAGAATGGCCATCATTAAAACGTCTACAAATAACAAATGCTGGAGAGGGTATGGGAAATGCTGTTGGTAGGAATGTAAGTTGGTGCAGCCACTATGGAAAACAGTACAGATGTTCATCAAAAAACTAAAAATAGAGTTGCCATATGATCCAGCAATCCCATTTCTGGGCATATATCCAGACAAAACCATAATCAAAAAGATACATACCCTAGTGTTCATAGTAGCACTATTTACAATAGCCAAGACATGGACACAACCTAAATGTCCATCAATAGATGAATGGATAAAGAAGAAGTGGTACATATAGACAATGGAATACTACTCAGCCATGAAAAAGAATGAAATAATGCCATTTGCAGCAACATGGATGGACCTAGAGATAATCATACTAAGTGAAATAAGTCTGAAGGAGAAAGACAAATACCATATGATATCACTTATACGTGGAATCTAAAATATGACACAAAACAACTTATCTATGAAACAGAAACAGGCTCACAGACATACTGAACAGACTTGTGGTTGCCAAAGGGGAGGGGGATGAAGGAGGGATGGAGTGAGAATTTGGGGTTAGCAGATGCAAACTATTATATACAGAATGGATAAACAACAAGGTCCTACTGTAGAGCACAGGGAACTATATACAATATCCTGTGATAAACCATAATGGAAAAGAATATAAAAAAGAATATATGTGTATGTATAACTGAATCACTTTGTTATACAGCAGAAATTAGCACAACATTGCAAATCAACTATACTTCAATAAATATGTATATATTATTAAATATAATAAATTTAAAAAAAAATTATTCTGTTACTCTGGAGAAAAACCTCTGAGAAATGATACCCCAGTTATCAAATATTTTGAGGATGCCCCACCCTAGAGAGGGACTCTGGCTGATTTCATGTTTAAAATGCATTGTCCTTCCTCATGCACATTTCTGACTAAATGGACTGACTTGAACAAAGGCAATTTAAAATAATGGGAATTCCCTGGCAGTCCAGTGGTTAGGACCCTGCGCTCTCACTGCCAGGGCCCAGATTCGATCCCTGGTCAGGGAACTAAGATCCTGAAAGCCACTCGGTGAAGCCAAAAAATAAAAAATAGAATATCAATGGCCATTATGGGGAACTTTTGAAATCCCCAAACTTAATTTTCTTAAAACCAATTTATATTACAATAGCTCTAAAACTTCCAGAACTGAATGGAATGCCTATTTTGATTGTTATTTTGAGGCTTCTGAATGTAAAATTGCCTCTCTGCAAAATAAGATTCTAAGATTAACTGAGGGAAATAAACAAATAATTAAAGGAAAAATGTCTCCCAAAGCCTCAGGCTTCTTTGTCTCAGGCTTCACCTCCAGTGCCATCTTCCTCCCTTCCTTCAATGCCCTCAGTTCCCCCATAGTAATTCTCTCTCTGAACTTCCCTTTTTCTCTGAAACTCTCCCCACTCCTTTTCCTCTGAATTTATCAGAACCTGTCCCATTAAAATTGAGCCTGCTGAGGATCCAGAGGCTAAACCCTTAATTTCTTATATTCCCTAGACTAAAGCTGAACTGAGAGCCATAGTCAAATATTTTCCCAAAGTAACCAAAGATTCTCACAGATTTGCTGAGGAATTTACTATAGTCATTCAAACTTATCAATCTGGTTTCTCTGACTTATATCAGCTAGTTCATACACTTGTCAGTGAAGGTCTGCCCACTATTGGATGAAAACTGCTAACTGAAAAAATCCTAAAAGGTTTCTAAAATTACAAACAGGAAACCAGCCCACTACCTTGTTATATTATCAGGCTTGGGCAGTTGCTACCGGACTTCACTGAGCAATTCCTAGGGCTTTTCCAAAGCCTGTTGACTGGAACAAAATTCAGCCTTGCACACAAAAACCTGATGAAACTGTTCGTGACTGTTACAGTTGACTTCAGATAATTTTTAAAGAAAATTCTGGTTTTCCTTCAGATGTTGATTCCACCCAGGTGGGTTTTAGCTCTATGTTTATTAATGGGCTGAACTGGCACCTTTCCCTTCAAGTAAAAAAGGCCAGAATGGAATGCAAAATTATTTCCACTCCAGATTTAGTGAATCTGACAAACCAGTGCTCTCACACTCTAGATGACCCACCTATAAGGAAGACGGCCAAAATTCTTAATCTTCAACTCCAGCAATTGAGGGTCCCTAAATAAGACCAGAACCCTCCTAGTTTCTGCTACTACTACAAAGAGCTAGGACACTGGAAAAGAGATTTTACAGATTCAAGCACTTCAGGTGCCTTCAGCCCTTTAACCAGCCTTTCCAACAGCCTCCCAATTCTCAATGATGGGGTGCCAAGGAACTAAAGGGGCTCTTCCCAACACTCCCTCTTAATTGGCTTAGAGAAATATTTCTCCAGGTTGGGGATGAATCTCTTCCAGTCCTAACAGACGTCAGAGCCACACTCTCAGTGCTCAACCGCACAACTATAAAGCAGCCCCTGCTTCAGAGTACTAAAACAGTTCAAATAGCGGGAAGCTCTAATGAGCCAACAGAGATTCCCATCTCTGAACTGATTCCCTTTCATTTAGACCCTTTGACACATATACACCCTTTTCTCCTTAGTTCCTCCTCTTCTATCCATTTATTAGGCTGAAACTTCTTAGAGAAGTATCATGGCAGCATTTCTTGCTCCCAAAAGGGGGAATAATTCTAGAATTTGAGTCATCACAGCAGCCAACAAGGTGAATCAAATGACCCTATGATGTCTTTTATTTGCTCCATCTCTCATGGCACTAGAAATGATTGTGGAAACACTGATCATTTGTCCCTATTGAATTAGGAGCTACCATCCTCTTTATGGGCAAAATCTCCAACCGATATTGGCAAAATTCACAGCACACCTCCCATCAAGATTCAAATAGATCCTTCAAAACCTCCTCACAGAATTAATCAATACCCTATAAGTAAAGAGGTCCTTCAATGCACAGAGCCCATAATAAAAGAATACAAGGCTCAAGGCCTCAGTATCCTTTGTACTAGTCCCTGTAATACCACCATTTTACTGGTGAGAAAACCCAAGGGCCCACGGTGGAGGTTTGTCCAGGACCTCCAAGTAATAAACAACATTGCTCTCCCTTGACACACTGTTGTCCCTAACCCTTACACATTACTGATACCCATTCCCACCAGAGTAAATTCTTCACTGTAATTGATTCATGTAGTGAATTCTTTAGTATTCTGATTGATGAAGCCAGCCGATACCATTTTGTCTTCACTTGGGAAGAAAAACAATTCACCTGGACACAAATGCCTCAGGGTTTTTACTCGGAATCCTTAGTCTCACAAATCCTGAAGACTAATCTGGATGATATAATTTCCCTTGAGGTTCTACTTTGTTGCAATATGTGGATGATTTGCTTCTTTGCTCTCCTTCTCAAGCCTCCTCACAGGAAGACAGCATCTACTTGCTAAAGCTTTTAGCCTTAAAGGGACATAAGGTCACCAAGGAAAAATTGCAGTTTGCCCAAATCCAGGTTTGATATTTAGGGCATCAGATATCAGAATAAGGGCTACACCTAGATCCAGACAGACTTCATAATGTCCTAAGTTTCCCAGACCCCCAAACTAAGCACCAACTGTGAGGTTTTTCTCAGGCTCGCTGGTTACTGCTGAAATTAAATTCCAAATTTCTCTTTTATGGCCAAACTTCTGTATGTTTTACTAAAGAACATCAACCCCGACCCAATTTTATGGGAAGAATCAGACAACATAGCTTTCAAGTCCTTAAAGGAGGGTTTGATGAGCCCACCTGCCCTTTGGGCATCCCAATTATCAGATTCCCTTTTGTATATGAAAAGAAAGGGAAGGTCCTTGGGGTACTCACCCCAAAACACAGGGGCCTCTGTTAACACATAGGGTATTATAACCAGAAACAGAACTGTGTGGCACTGGAATACTCCCTTGCCTTAGAGCTGTTACAGCCTTTTGGTTAAGGTCACCAAGAAAATAACTGTGGGATCCCCTTTATCCATTCTCATACCCCATACAGTAGAAGCTCTCCTCAACTCTCATCACACTCAACATCTTTCAGCGAGCTGCCTCACCTCCTGTGAAATCCTTTTGTTAACTGCTCTTCACGTAATTCTTTTATTTTGTAATAACCTTAACCCTGCTACTCTTCTCCCTTCCATCACTGACAAAGTCCCTCACCACTACTTAATTCTGACAGGTCACCTCCAGACTCCCCATGATGACCTGCAGGAAAAACGTTTACGTAACGCTGACATCTCACAGTTCAATGATGGCTCTTATTTAAAAGGTGACAATGGCCAGTTTTTGTAAATGTTCTACATATTTTTGAGGAGATTGTGGATTTTCAGTTTGTTGATTCTGAGAATCCATATATCCATTAAATTTAGATTGTTAATAGTGCTTTTCATAGCTTCTCTATTTTTCCTAATTTTCTATATTTGCTATATTAAACAATGTATAGTGGAAAAAAAAGGTGACAATGGCAAATGTTGTGCTGGGTATGATACTGCAACCCCTTTTGATGTTGTTGAGGCAGTATCTTTACCCATGACTACTTCAGCCAAGAGGCTGAATTATACACTCTTACATGGGTTTGCACTTTAGGCCAAGGGCAAAAATGCCAATACTCATACTGATATTAGATATACTTTTGAAGCACTTTCATGATTTTGGAATGCTGTGGAAGCAACATGGCTTCCTTATTTCTGCAAATATGAAATTTAGAACGACCCCTATGTTCAGGAATTATTGGATGCAATACTTTTACCTGCCACTTTACCTATTATTAAGATTCCGAGGCATTCTAAACTTGACTCTCTGGAAGCTAAGGGAAATCATCTTGCTGACATTTCCACAAGGAATGTTGCTCTTAAAGGAACCAACAGCAGCCAAACCTCTGTCATGGTTCAAAGGGATATTTCCCCAAATGATAACTTAGAAAAACTGGCTAGAGAAGTCAGCCAGCCTCAAAAAAAAAAAAGAAAAACAAGATTTAAAATTCAACAATTGTTGGTTTGATAAAGAGAAAGCTCTCATTTGGATGAAATAACACCCCAGGCCTACCGAAGACTAAAATTCCCACTGCTCACCATTGCACATGCACTAAACCATTAGTCTACTGACAAAGTGATAGCATTCATCAATCAGTATTGGTGGGGAAACACCAAGGCTGCAAAAAGTGCCTATCTCAATTGTCCCATTTGTCTGAAATACAACCCAGGGATTCTTGTCCATATTGCTCCCATTTTTTTTTAAACATCTTTATTGGAGTATAATTGCTTCACAATGTTGTGTTAGTTGCCGCTGTACAACAAAGTGAATCAGCTATACGTGTACATATATCCCCATATCTCCTCCCTCTTGCATCTCCCTCTCACCCTCCCTATCCCACCCCTCTAGGTGGGCACAAAGCACCGAGCTGATCTTCCTGTACTATGAGGCTGCTTCCCACTAGCTATCTATTTTACACTTGGTAGTGTATATATGTCCATGCCACTCTCTCACTTCGTCCCAGCTTACCCTTCCCCCACCCTCGTGTCCTCAAGTCCATTCTCTACATCTGCATCTTTATTCCTGAACCTTTTTTTTTTTTTAGATTCCATATATACGTGTTAGCATACGGTATTTGTTTTTCTCTTTCTGACTTACTTCACTCTGTCTGACAGACTCTAGGTCCAACCACCTCACTACAAATAACTCAATTTCATTTATTTTTATGGCTAATATTCCACTGTATATGTGTGCCACACCTTCTTTATCCATTCATCTGTCAATGGTCACTTAGGTTGCTTCCATGTCCTGGCTATTGTAAATAGAGCTGTAGTGAACATTGTGGTACATGACTCTTTTTTTTTAGAAGATGTTGGGGGTAGGAGTTTATTAATTTATTTATTTTTGCTGTGTTGGGTCTTCATTTCTGTGCGAGGGCTTTCTCTAGTTGTGGCAAGTGGGGGCCACTCTTCATCGCGGAGCGTGGGTCTCTCACTATCGCGGCCTCTATTGTTGCGGAGCACAGGCTCCAGACGCACAGGCTCAGTAGTTGTGGCTCACGGGCCCAGTTGCTCCACGGCATGTGGGATCTTCCCAGACCAGGACTCGAACCCATGTCCTCTGCATTGGCAGGCAGATTCTCAACCACTGCGCCACCAGGGGAGCCCACATGACTCTTTTTGAATTATGGTTTTCTCAGGGTATATGCCCAGTAGTGGGATTGCTGGGTCATATGGTAGTTCTATTTTTAGTTTTTTAAGGAACCTGAATACTGTTCTCCATAGTGGCTGTATCAATTTACATTCCCACCAGCAGTGCAAAAGTGTTCCCTTTTCTCCACACTCTCTCCAGCATTTATTGCTTGTAGATTTTTTGATGATGGCCATTCTGGCCGGTGTCAGGTGATACCTCATTGTAGTTTTGATTTGCATTTCACCAATGAAATTAGTGACGTTGAGCATCCTTGCATGTGTTTGTTGGCAATGTGTATATCTTCTTCGGAGAAATGTCGATTTAGGTCTTCGGCCCATTTTTGGATTGGGTCGTTTGTTTTTTTGATATTGGGCTGCATGAGCTGCTTGTATATTTTGGAGATTAATCCTTTGTCAGTTGCTTCACTTGCAAATATTATCTCCCATTCTGAGGGTTGTCTTTTTGTCTTGTTTATGGTTTCCTTTGCTGTGCAAAAGCTTTTAAGTTTCATTAGGTCCCATTTGTTTATTTTTGCTTGTATTTCCATTTCTCTAGGAGGTGGGTCAAAAAGGATCTTGCTGTGATTTACATCATAGAGTGTTCTGCCTATGTTTTCCTCTAAGAGTTTGATAGTGTCTGGATTTACATTTAGGTCTTTAATCTATTTTGAGTCTATTTTTGTGTGTGGTGTTAGGAAGTGTTCAAATTTCATTCTTTTACATGTAGCTGTCTAGTTTTCCCAGCACCACTTATTGAAGAGACCATCTTTTCTCCATTGCATATCCTTGCCTCCTTTGTCATAGATTAAGTGACCATAGGTGCATGAGTTTATCTCTGGGCTTTCTATCCTGTTCCATTGATCTATATTTCTGTTTTTGTGCCAGTACCATACTGTCTTGATTACTGTAGCTTTGTAGTATAGTCTGAAGTCCAGGAGCCTGATTCCTCCAGCTCCGTTTTTCTTTCTCAAGATTGCTTTGGCTATTTGGAGTCTTTTGTGTTTCCATACAAATTGTGAAATTTTTTGTTCTAGTTCTGTGAAAAATGCCATTGGTAGTTTGATAGGGATTGCATTGAATCTGTAGATTGTTTTGGGTGGTATAGTCATCTTCACAGTGTTGATTCTTCCAATCCAAGAACATGGTATATCTCTCCATCTGTTTGTATCGTCTTTAATTTCTTTCATTAGTGTCTTATAGTTTTCTGCATACAGGTCTTTTGTCTCCTTAGGTAGATTTATTCCTAGGTATTTTATTTTTTTGTTGCAATGGTAAATGAGAGTGTTTCCTTAATTTCTCTTTCAGATTTTTCATTATTAGTGTATAGGAATGCAAGAGATTTCTGTGTATTAATTTTGGCTCTTAGACATTTTAAATTGCTTAATGGACCGCTCAAGTTCTGGAAAATGGATTTCATACAACTTCCTTCATCTCATAGATATAAATATGTTTTTGTCACAGTCCATTGGTTTTCACACTGAACTGAAGCCTTCCCTTGAGACAGGCTACTGCCTCTTCTATGGCTAAAGTACTTTTGGAAAAACTTATCCCAACCTGGAGAACTCCTCTTGAACTTCATAGTGATTGAGGAACCATTTTGTTGGTCAGGTACTTCTTTTTTTTTTTTGCCATGCCACACAGCATGTGGGGTCTTAGTTCTCCAATGAGGGACCAAACCCATGCCCCCTGCAGTGGAAGCTCGGAGTCTTAACCACTGGACTGCCAGGGAAGTCCTGCTGGTCAGATACTTCGACAAGTCAGCACTGTTTGGTTGGTTTTACAACACTTTTACTGTATTTACCACCCTCAATCCTCTAATTTGGTCAGACACACTAATAGCACTATTAAGACTCAATGGGCAAAATTTGTAGAGGCCCTCCAAATACCTTGGCCACAAGCATTGAAGTTGGTCCTTCTAAATCTCAGATCCATGCCTTCTGGAACTCATAAACTTTGAGAGAGTCACAGGACACCCAATGCAATTGGCTCTTGCCTCTTTTGATCCACAACTTATAAAAGGAGAGATATTCCAATATTGAAAAAGCCTAATTGCTTCTATCAAAAATAACCATGTTTTGGTAGGACAATCTTTTCACAGGTACTCTAGGAAGACAAAGACCTTAAGCATCACACCTTGAAACCTGGAGATTTTGTCTTTTGGAAAAGAAACCTCCAGAAGACCTTGCTGGAGAGGGCCCTTTCAAGTACTACTAACCAACCCTTGTGCCACCAAACTCCAGGGAACAGACTCTTAGATTCATATGACACACTAAAGAAAGAACCAAACTCTGACTGGAACTGCAAATTACCTGGTGACCTGACAGTAAAGATTTTCCAGAATTGAAGCAGATGACATCTAATGAGACAGTTTTCCCAAGATACAGAGAAGGCATGTTGGAAGTCTGTTGCTGAACCTTTGATGATGACATAATACTTCAGATAATCTCCAATCTCTATAATCTTGATAACATATGGATGTTAAATAAAAAGTGCTTGAGAGTTCTCCCTCAAATGTGACCTCAATAGGTTTCCAATCTGTGCACTTTCCCCCAGTATGAGACACTACACCCAGGAAAGATCCTTCCTGGCATTGACGAACAAAAAGCCATTGAAACTGGAAAACCTGACTCTTGATCAGCAGTGCTTTTAGAGAAAGATCTTGATCAAAAGGGGGAACTGTAAAAAATTAATAAATGGAAACCTCAATTAAATAGAGTTGGGAGACCAGCATGGGGAGCACTCATGGCCTGGGACAAGAGCAGAGCCCAATAAGAAAACTCTTTTTTCCTGATGACAACTCAGCCAGTGAAAAGCCATGGACTCTTTGTTTTCTATAGCCCTCCCCACTTCCTTTTCCCCTCTATAGAAGAGTTCTCCTGGGCTTCCCTGGTGGCACAGTGGTTGAGAGTCTGCCTGCCGATGCAGGGGACATGGGTTCGTGCCCCTGTCCAGGAGGATCCCACATGCCGCGGAGCGGCTGGGCCCGTGAGCTATGGCCGCTGAGCCTACACATCCGGAGCCTGTGCTCCGCAACGGGAGAGGCCACAACAGTGAGAGGCCCGCGTACCGCAAAAAAAAAAAAGAGTTCTCCTTTCCTTGCTGTGCCAAGACTTGCATGTGTCTCACCATGGTTGCAGACCACTAATTGCAATTATCTGCTGATCCCAGATAAACCTATTTTTACTGGAGAAATAACTGGCAGTCTGTTTTAGGTCAAGAACACACATACGTATATGCATACACACATATGTATTTATGAGTGTGTGTGTATATATGATACAGCATCTAAGCCAGGTTCATCAGGTGTTCTATAATCTTCTATTCAAAGCATAGGAGTATAAATACTTTTCCCAGATCATTTTCCAAGGGAAGCAATGTGTTTGTTGAAACAGGCCCTTGGCATCTTCCTAGCTACGGGAATAAAGACCTATTGTTACTTGTCCTTGAAAAAGAAGCATCTATTTCCACCACCAAAGTTAAAAGCAATATCAAGCTCACATGTTGCAACTAACACCTTTCATCTAAGTAGGGCAAAATTTTTAATCCAAAAGTACTATGGGGATCTCACAGCAAAGGCAGAGTAAAGAGGTCAGCAAATCCTCTCTCCAAAAAAACTAGAAAACTGGGTAAGATTGTCCAAAACTACCATTTCAGGACTCTAGAAATCAACCAAAGGGCAACAACAAATTTAGAAGTTTATTCATGAAAAACTGCTAAACCTCAGATAAGAACAGGAATTCTGTGGCATTCTTGTCTGGAAGGAAAGAATAAAGACCAGAGCGGAAATTAATGAAATAAAACAAAAACTAGAGAAAAATCAATGAAACCAGAATATTTTTGTTTCTTTGAAAACATCAACAAACTGATAAACCTTTAGCTATACTGACCAAGAAAAAAAGAGAAGACACAAATTTACCAAAATAGGAATGAAACAAGAGACCTCACTGCCAACTTTACAGATATTAAAATGATTATAATAAAATATTATGAACATGGGGCTTCCCTGGTGGCGCAGTGGTTGGGAGTCCGCCTGCCGATGCGGGGTACACGGGTTCGTGCCCCGGTCCGGGAGGGTTCCGCGTGCCACGGAGCAGCTGGGCCCGTGAGCCATGGCCGCTAGGCCTGCGCGTCCGGAGCCTGTGCTCCGCGGCGGGAGAGGCCACAGCAGTGAGAGGTCCGCGTACTGGAAAAAAAAAATATATATATATATATTATGAACAACTTCATGCCAACAAATTAGACAATTTAGATGAAATGACAAATTCCTAGAAAGACACAAATTACCAAAGTTGACTAATGAAGAAAGAGAAAATCTGAACAGATCTATAACAAGTAAAGGATTTGAACTATTAATTTAAAATATTCCCATAAAGGAAAGCCCCAGTCCATATAGCTTCACTGATGAATTCTATCAAATATTTTGAAAAGAAATACCAGTCCTATACAAATATTATGAAGAATGCCAGGAATGATTAATAAAATATGCTCATTCATGAAATAAATCTTAATTGAAAGTAGGGAAGCCAAACTGGCCTATCAATGATAAAAGTTCCAAAATACTTTTAATCATAAGACACTGCCTCAAGGACTTCCCTGGTAGCTCAGGGGTTAAGAATCTGCCTGCCAATGCAGGGGACATGGGTTCGAGCCCTGGTCCGGGAAGATCTCACATGCCACAGAGCAACTAAGCCCGTGCGCCACAACTACTGAGCCCGTGAGCCACAACTACTGAAGCCTGCGCACCTAGAGCCCTCGCTCCGCAACACGAGAAGCCAGCGCACTACAAGGAAGAGTAGCCCCCACTCGTCGCGACTAGAGAAAGCCCACACGCAGCAATGAAGACCCAATGTAGCCATAAATAAATAAATAAATTTACTAAAAAAAAAAGACACTGTCTCGAATGTTGCTAATATTTTACCAAAACTTTTATTATTTACAGCTGGAGTTTGCAAGTTTAGCCAGTTTAGAATTCTTAACTGAGCATTGAAAGTCTGAATAACAAAGTTTTATACAGCACTAACAAAACAGAAGCCAATCTGAGGCAGCCCTGGACCTTGTCTTATGAGATATTTCCTCAAAGATCTGATTTATCTCTCCTCTCCTTAAGGTCATCAGTTACACTAGTACAGTATTTATCAAGTAGGAGCAGAATATATTGCTAGGAAATCCAATCAGTTCAAGGATACCAATAACGAGGATACAAAGTGATCTGGAACCCCAATTACGAGAGTTAGAAGAGTCTTAACTATCATGTAAAGCTTTGCTACTCACATTTTACAAAGACCTTAAGTGACTCATGTGAAATCACAAAAATAGCCAGGAACTAGATCCTCCTTTAATTGTCTATCTTCCAGCATCCCTGTAAGTAAACCAGCTTGTCACCCTTTCTCCTCCATAGTCAAGTCTATGATTGTGATATAAGTACTGGCTTTATCAAATTCATTCCATACATATTAAAGCATGTTGCTTGCCATACATTGAGGCAGCACTAAAATGAGTGAGAAATTGCCATTGCCATCAACAATTTCAGTTTAAGGGAAAAGATAAGACAATTGCAAATGCAAAAGTTACCAAATATCAGGAAGAAAGTACAAGGTGCAAAGTTCAAAAAAGGAATGTGTTCACATCAGATGCAATGACTAAGAAAGGCTTGCAGGAAAGGGTAGTATTTAAGATACGGCTTGAAACAATAAGTAGGATTTTGACAATAGAAAGTGAGGGAAGGACATCTCAAGAAGAGGGAAGACATAGTGTGTCCCGTCTGATTAAAACATAGAGTTCAGTTGTTTAAGAGCTTTCTCTGCCATGATACCAGTTTATAAACATTTCCCATGCCAGCCCACTGCACCTATTCCTATGGGTGCACCCAAAAGCATAGATAAAATAGGCTGCTTGCCATATACAACTCCTAGTAACCCCACTCCCTCTCTCACTTCCAAGAACATATATGAGAATGCAAATGAATGATAATGATCTTATAATAGATGACTTTCGATCTGCTTTAATTTTTAAAGAAAATAATTTGCTAACTTTAATAAAGCTTTTTGTCAAGAATTGCTTGCTACACACCCCATAATGGATGGTAATAAGTTAAGAACCACCAATATGATGGGAAATAGTGGTGGAAAACATTGGTCAGAGCTATCCTCAGGTGGCCTCAAGTACAAACCAAGGTATTTAAACTGTGAAGAGAAATGATTCTGGCTGCATTTGGGAAAATTACTCTGGAAGTGTGTAGAAAGAGATAGCACAGTTAGGAAGTTATTGCATAAGTCCCAGTTAGTTAGAGGTACTAGAGGCCCAAATCAAGATAGTACCAGGAAAGGAGGATGGAAATAAGAAAGGTGACAAATATAGAAGATAAGCTTTGTGAGTGCACAGGTCTAAGTTATGACTTCTGTATCTCTAGAAGTCTCTAGTTCAATAAATATTTGTTGAATGGGTAAATAAATAAGATCTTGGTGGCAAGGCAGTATATTATAATGGTGGAGTCAGACTGCTTGGGCTCCAGTCAAGCTACTTACTAGTTCAATAAACTTGGGCAAGTTACTTGACCTCTCTATGCCTCAGTCTTCCCATCTATAAAATGGGGCTAATAATAGTTTCTAGAATATAGTGTAGTTTTGAGGATTAAATGAGGTTAATATGGAAAGTGCTTAGAAGAATGCATGATACACACCTGCTAAATTAAAGTAGCTATTATTTTTATTAGTGAAACATTATATCTTTAACAGAACTTCAGAAGTGAGAAACGCAGTCTTGGGGGAAGAGTAATCAATAGTATTAAGGGTTTAGTTTGGTATTCCAGGAGAGATACCAGATAGGGTGGATTGGGGGCTTGAGAAAAAGGATGGGGCTAGACTTAGAGGTCTGACTCTTGCCACTTCATTCTGCTACGCACAGTTCTCTCATCTCCCACCAAGCCCCAGTCACACTAGCCCTGTCACTTCCTCCAGTAGGTCAGGTTTTTTTCTCCTACCTCAGGATCTTTCCACTGCTGTTCCCTCAACCTCAAAGAGCACAGAGCCTGGACTCAACGAATATTTGTTCAATAGATAAATTTGGAACTCTTTTAAATGGAGATAAAAGTTAAATCCCTGAGAATGTATGACACTGCCACGTAAGAAAATCTGAGGAAAGATGACATAAGATGTGACTACAAAAAAGATGAGCCAAGTAGGTCAGAAAGAGAAAAACAAATACCGTATGCTAACATATATAAGAAAAAAAATCTAAGAAAAAATATTGGTTATGAAGAACCTAGGGGCAGGACAGGAATAAAGACGCAGACGTAGAGGATGGACTTGAGGACACGGGGAGGGGGAAGGGTAAGCTGGGACGAAGTGAGAGAGTGGCATGGACTTGTACACACTACCAAATGTAAAACAGCTAGTGGGAAGCAGCCGCATACCACAGGGAGATCAGCTTGATGCTCTGTGACCATAGGGGTGGGATGGGGAGGGTGGGAGGGAGACGCAAGAGGGAGGAGATATGGGGATATATGTATATGTATAGCTGATTCACTTTGTTATAAAGCAGAAACTAACACGCCATTAGTTTATAGCTAATTTATAGTATAAAGCAATTATACTCCAATAAAGATGTTTAAAAAAAAGATGAGCCAGCAAATACAAAGGACTATGCAGAGGTAACCAGGAGAGTTGGAGTGAAGTTTTAAGAAGATGGGTAACACCCTAAATGCTCAAGATTGAAAGAATCACTGGATTTGGCAATAATTCTGGGAAAGAACTCTGAGAAAGTAATTTTCCATGAAATTGGGAGGAGCATGGGGCAAAGATCAGATTGTTAAGGAAAAATAAATCAACTAAAACAAACTAATTTACCAAATATTTGATAAGGAAGAGAAGCAGGGTCCAAGAAAGGTGATTTTAGGGACAAACCCTGTTTTTAGGGTTCCTCTGGTAGTAGGAGAGTAAGGAAGCAGATGGAGAGGCAAACAACTATGGTACAAACGGAATATAAATATGAGGCTAGATCCTGGAGACACTGTGCATCGTTATTTGTACAGGTCTACAACGTCCACAGTACTTTTCGCACTTTTAGTCCCCCAGCTCTCTGATGATACATCCTCTAATTCAGCGATTCACCCATGAGATCCCTAGACTGGCAACATCAAGCATCACAGGGAACTTGTTAGAAATGCACATTCTTGGGTCCCACACCAGATCTACCTAATTCAGGCGAAGCTCAGCAAGGTGTTTTAACAAGTCCTCCAGAGGATTCTGATGATCTCCAAGTTCCCACAACCATCATACTCAGGGCGGAACTACCGAGACCACTGCAAGGATGGCGGCCACAGTCGGAGGGCCGAACTTCCTTCCGACCCCTATCTGGATTTTCCTCGCTCCTAAGAAGGGCAGTGCACAACCCCACCCAGCCAGCACCGCAGAGCAATGTTGCCCCGCTTCGGACTTAGCCTGAGCAAGTGCTGCCAAGCCCAGCCGCACTAGAGACCACGTATGGACCCCTTAGCCAACTCGGTCTCCGCCCACGAAAGGCCCGGGCGCCCCCAGCCCTCGGGCTTCGACTTCCGGCGCTACTGGGGCGTGGGGGGTGGGAGGGCTCGGTGGGGAAGGGACTCGGGCCGGACGTGTCCAACTTCCTCGACACCGGCAGGGGTGGGGGATATTCGTTCTCCTAACCCCTCCATGTGCTAACTAAGAGGCCGGAGGACACGGCGATGGAAGAAAGATGGGCTAGTCTAGGCTAAGTGTCCGGGAAATCTGGAATCCAATAGAGGAATAAAGAATCTTTGAAAATCCTCTTCGCTTCCTTTGCCTCCTTTCCCACCCCACGCCCCGAAGCCGCCATCAGGGAGGGGCGGGCAGAGCACCAGAGGAAGAAATCTCGCGATAGGAGACCGGCCGGGGCGGGGGTGGCACCTCTTCCCTCCTCCTCCCCTCCTCTCGTTAGTTCCGGTCGCAGAGGAGACACCGCCGCAGTTGCCGCCACCTCCGGGATTTCTGGCTCTTTCCTCTTCGCCTTAAATTCGGTGAGGCGCAGGGCCCGCTCGTCTCGGGCCGAGGTTGCGGCCCGTAGTCGCTGGGCAGAGGATGAGGGAGGCGGCAGGTCCTGTGCGGCCCGGTTTGGATGGGCCCGGGCGGAGGCCGCCGCATGAGGCCGGATCAGATCCGGCGCCGGGATTCAGAGGTTGGGGCCGCTGCTTCAGCAGGGAGGCCGAGGGGCGGGTGCCCGGGCCGGAACGTGGGGCCCGAGTGTGCCCCGCGGCGCCACAGGCGGAGGCAGTGGGCTGGGCAGGTCCCCCTGCGGCCCTGCCCGGCCTGGGTAACAAAGCGGCCGTGGTCTCTGTTTGATGATGTACGCGTGGGGGGTTTCGGCAGGCGGGGCGGAGGAGCCGCCACCACCACTGCGGCCGCCTCCGCCGCCGCTGCTCTCCCGGGAGGGAGGGCGGATGTACGGGGCGGCTGGGCACCAGGCGCGAAGCGCCTCGGCGCCTGTGGTCCGCTCGCTGCAGCAGCCGCCACCGCCAACGACGGGGTCAGTAGAGAGGGCGCTGAGGGCGAGGAGTCCCCGCCGTGCCCAAGGGGGTCCTGGGCGGGAGGCACGGGAAGGGTTGGATGGGGAGACACGTGCCCAGGGAGGCGGCTTGTATTGTAAGGTATGGGGCGGAGAAGGCTAGGCCGGCTCTCAGCCCCTTTCTCAGGCTGGAGTGGTGCAAGCGCACGCTGCGGTCACGGGCACGACTTCAGAGTAGGGTAGTGCTCCTCATAACCAGGCCCCTCGATGAAGGGATTCGCCCTCTGATAGCGTCTTTAAATTGACGTGCATATTTGGGATACCTCCTGACTGTGGTGGTCATCTCTGTTAGTCTTCTGTGGTGCTCAGAGTGGTGGAAGATGTAGGCGAATTTAAAGAGGAAGAGACTAACCTCTGTTTATGGTGGGTGATTTGCCACTAGTCGTTGTGGCGCTGAAAAGTCATTTAAAAGTGTGCTTCACATTTCATCTTTAAAGGGTTTTGTGTAGGGAGAAATGCAGGTTTTGAACTTAAGTTTAATTCAAGCAAAGGTAATTCTGTGTGCCTGCCCCAGGTCTCTTGCTAGACTTTAAGTGTATGTTCTATATGGTTTACATGTGACTAGGCCAGGGTTTGATACTTTGTTTTTAAAATGGATGTTGGGGCACTCATATTTTTAAGGCCTTATTTTCCCCCCCCAGGGTGTCTTTTATGAATAATCAAAAGCAGCAAAAGCCAACGCTATCAGGCCAGCGTTTTAAAACCAGAAAAAGAGGTAAATATTTATATTTTAATAATATCTCTCTTCAGACCTCCAAAGTAACTTTTTATGTCTTGGTTCCTCTGGCAAGCTATTGCTTAGCATTAAAACCTAAAGAGAAAGTACCGAAAGGAACTTGAATTTCTAGTTGACTGCCATTTCAGATATACCCTTAATATTTCTACTACCTTTAAGACTTTTGGTATCAACATATATGTATCTAAGCAGGTTAGTGAATGATGTTTTTGTTGTGCAGATAAAGTGCCTCTAAAAAAGAGAAAGTATGGGCTGCATTTTCACTCGCTAAATTTCATTTAAGGAAACTTTTGCTTGAGGGAAAAGGTTAATTTATAAAAGGAGAGCTCCTAACGTGACTACTAGTTTCACCCAAACTGTGTGAACATTTGTGGGAGAAAAATCAGACTTTAACCCATGGAAGTTAATTATGGAACAGAGTTCACATTGCAGTGTCTTTTGAAACTATTCCCTCACAAACTTAGTAAGAAAACTACGAGAATTATATTAACTACTTCTGTGTATTATCAGGTACTTCAATGAATATTGAATTCTGTAGCAAGGCACTGCACTAGTGACACACAGTTAAGTGAGATGTGGTCTCAGATATATTTTGTATTGGGTTTAATATTTTACCCCTACACTTTTCAGTGTTGTTGCTCAAAAGCACATATTGACCTTATTTTACAGGAAACTTTTAGGAAATAGAGAACTGGATAGGCTACTCGTTATAAATTGTGTTTTTCTATCCTGAGTGGCAGACACTTTGAAATATATATTACAGAATCTTTTATGATTTCTGATTGTAGCCTGCCCCCTTACAGCAGGGAGACCAAGGAGTAATTGGATTCTAGTCTTTGCAGATTCATTTAGATTTAAGCCAGTAAATTTTCTCAAGAGGAGGCAGAGAAGTTGGGAACCAGAGCAATTCTGCAGTAATGGAAAACTCTGTATCCTCAAGTTATGTGGATTACTGATACCGCCTTTGTGTAAATACAGTATCAAGTAGTTTTATTATTGTTGTTAGTACCAGGAAGAGATGTCACTTCCCCAGTTCCAGATTGCGATCACTCATGGCCTCCTAGTTCTTGATGATTGGGTCCTGGGTATGGTGAACAACCATCCCAATTTGCCTGGGACTGAATAGAGTTCCCAGGACACAGATCCTTTCAGTGCTAAAAACAAGAAAGTCCTAGGCAAACAGGGAAGAGTTGGTCACCCTAGTGCTGTGTAGAAATTAAGATATCATCTAACCTAGATAGGGAAATCAAACCCTACCCTGGAGTGTGTGATAGCAGCACAGTAAAGGCTAGGTATGTACCCAAGGCACTTTTTAGAATGCTTTATATTTTATTTATGTCATTTAATATTCACAACAACTTTATGAGATAGGTCCTACTCTTAATCACCATTTTACCATAGGGAAATTCAAACATGAAGAATGGGACCAATTGCTAAAATTCAGACAGTTAGGCAGTGATCTCGATTTGAATCAGGCAGTTTGAATCCAGAGCCCTTACTCATAACTGCTACATGACATGTATTGGATACTCAGTAAATGTACTTTCTAAAGATTACCTTAATAAGTATTAAATAAGTGATTTTTTTTTTTTTTAAGTAGAAAGTGTTATGGGCACTTTTAAAGAAAATCAAGAGCTCCCTTTCACTCAGGAATGAAGTTTACTTGAGGTATAGAAGATATCCTAAATTTCAGAAAAGCTCAGAGGCATTGGAAGAGCATTCCAGGTGGAAATGGTAACCTGGCAGTAGAAACACACCAGCTCATTTAGCTCACTTAGGAGACTTGTGTGAAAAAATAGTGGGAGAAAAGCCACACACTTCCTTTTTTTTTCCCCCCCGCTGCGGAGCTCAGGCTCCGGATGCGCGCAGGTCCAGCAGCCATGGCTCACGGGCCCAGCCGCTCCGCGGCACGAACCCGCGTCCCCTGCATCGGCAGGCGGACTCCCAACCACTGAGCCACCAGGGAAGCCCCACACTTCTTATGATAGGCAGTCCTGCCTTGCACTTGTAGAGGTGCAACTTGCAAAGCACGTGTGTTTAGTCTCCTGTTGTGTTTGCTTGTGTTGCAGGTCTTGGGTAATCTAGGTAGTGTTTGTTTTTTCCAGCTATTGAAATAAATGAAATTGTGTTGAATGTGGTTAACTTATTCAGTAGTTATAGCTTCATAAGGTTATGGTTTCATGGTATTTTAGTAAGCCTTTTAAAACTGAATGTTTTGGGGTTTTCCCCCAGATGAAAAAGAGAGGTTTGACCCTACTCAGTTTCAAGACTGCATTATTCAAGGCTTAACTGAAACTGGTACTGATTTGGAAGCAGTAGCAAAGTTTCTTGATGCTTCTGGAGCAAAACTTGATTACCGCCGATATGCAGAAACACTCTTTGACATTCTGGTGGCCGGTGGAATGCTGGGTAAGTGTCTGGGTCTTGTGGGAGGTGTGTTGTATGAGGATTATGTAGAATCCAGAATATGAACTAATTGACAAACCTATCAAATCAGGGTGGCTTTTTTTTTTTTTTACCCCCTTAGGATTTTCCCATTTTTTTCTTCTCAAATTATAGTAAATTTGCCAATTGCATTGCTCTGTCTAGCTTTATATTTGAAATCCATTACAGAACCATAACATTTGGGGAAGACTTGTCTGACATATAAGTCCCAACAATATCTTCCATCAGTGATTTTTCCAATAAGCAAAACTTGCATTTCCCATACTCCAGTAACTATGTAGCATTTACATTGTATTCTGTTTTATAAGTAACCTAGAGACTGTTTAAAGTATACATAAGGATATGTGTAGGTTATATGTAAATACGCCCTTTCATATAAGGGACTTGAGCATCTGCAGATTCTGGTATCCACGACAGTCCTGGAACCAATTCAGGACAGCTCTGTACCTGAAGACTCTAATCCTGCACTCTTCTATGTATTAGCCACTAGCCACTTGTGGTTATCAATCACTTAGAATGTGGCTAGTACAAATTCGGAGGTACTGAAAATGTAAAATACACATTGGATTTTAAAGACAATGCTAAAAAGAATGTAAGATATCTCTAATATTTTGAATACTGAAATGTTAAAATCAATATTTTTGATGTGTTGGGTTAAAGTATATCAAAATAATTTCACCTTTTTTTTTTAACATTTATTTTTGGCTGCGTTGGGTCTTCATTGCTGTGCATGGGCTTTCTCTAGTTGCAGCGAGCAGGGGCTACTCTTCGTTGTGATGTGCAGGCTTCTTATTGCGGTGGTTTCTCTTGTTGCAGAGCACGGGCTCTAGGCACGTGGGCTTCAGTAGTTGTGACTCGGGGGCTCAGTAGTTGTGGCTTGCGGGCTCTAGAGTGCAGGCTCAGTAGTTGTGGCACATGGTAGTTGGTCCGTGGCATGTGGGATCTTCCCGGCCGAGGGCTTGAACCTATGTCCCCTGCATTGGCAGGCGGATTCTTAACCACTGCGCCACCAGGGAAGCCCCTCACCTTTTATTTTTAATATGGCTACTAGAAGATTCAAAGTTACATTATGTGCTCACATTATATTTCTACCCATAGCCCTGCTGATTTACTCCTGCCTCCACCCTCAACAGGCTCAGACTATCTTAATAGAATGTGCTACTTAGTTACATATTTTCAAAGGATACTGGTAATTTCATTTCCATGGCTCTTTAAAGTATTCCAAAATGTTTTCACAGTGACAGTGTATTGAACCTCGGCCAAGCTGATAGAATCAGAACTCTATTTGTATACATGCAGGATGGAGTCTTAGAGAGGCTTCAGTAGCTTGCATGCGATCAAACAATTGCTCAGTGGTGGAACGGGAACTTAAATGTTCATATGTTCTAATGCCTAGTCAGATGAGTATCTCTTTTATTGTAGTATCAGTTGTAGTAAGAAATGGGAAACATACCTATTTTCTATTCATAATACTGCTATCAATAAGCCGCTTTTTAAAATGCTTTTTAAAGGATCGTTTTTAAGAAGGAGATTTTCAAACATATCCTGGAGAGAATAGTGTAATAAACTAAGGATCTGCTATCCAACTTCAGCAATGTTTAACGATCTTACTTCATCTGTTACCCACCAACTTCATCTCCCCTCCCCTGTATTTTAAAGTGTACGTCAGACATCATTTTATCCATAAATACTTACAAATGTATCTAAAAGATAAAGTCTCTAACTTGCAGGTTTTTATAGCCCAGCCTCTTTGGAAGTTTATGAAAGGTTTTCTATATGGAAAGTCAGAACCAATTCTGAACATCTCCACTTGAGTGACAGATTTGGCACTGCTGAATTAATGCAGTGAGTGAGTTTCATTGGGTTGCTGAAGAGGGTTATTTTATTTATTCCAGTAAATTGTTTTCACTTTGTTCACACGTATTGAACCAACCAGCCATGTTCCTACTGAGAAATTGACTTCGCTTTCAAATCATCTTAGAATTTTTATCAGTTTATTTTATAATGAGAATCCTTACAGAAAATAAGATTGACTAGTATATACAGAGGTTGAACTATAATGTTGTACACCTGAAACATAAAAATAAAAAGTTAAGTTAAAGTTTAAAAGAAAGTAAGATTGAAATAATTACTAATTTTAAATGAAGGTCATTGCAAATTTTTTGTAAAATATACCTTAGCCCCAGGTGGTACACTGGCAGATGACATGATGCGTACAGATGTCTGTGTGTTCGCAGCACAAGAAGACCTAGAGACCATGCAAGCATTTGCTCAGGTAAATTAAACTTTACATAATTATTTCAGTTAACTGTTATCCATCTAATGTTTAAGGAATATTCTGCTTTTAAGAGATTGCTGGTAGCAGGTTGAAGGAATCTGAGCTGAAGGTTTAGAGGTGTTCTGGGTGTGCAGTATGATCGTTTAGGAACTTAAAAATGTGCTGAGGAAAACAAAATAGAAAAAAATTGAATCAGCTCTCCTTTTCCTGTTTGTCCCTCTAAAATTAATCCATTTTTTAGGGAAAAAATTCAAGCTGAAAAAGGAAAATCAGTTCCCTGTCATGATTTTCATCACTAAATTATTCTGCATGTAGCTTTTTAAAGGTGAATGAGGCAGATTAGCTTCTTTACCAGTCAGAATCTCATTTGAAAGTTGCATACATAGTTATGCTTGTGTTACTGTAAGCAAAGAATTAAAATGCATCTAACCTAGGGATTGTTGTCTATGTCATTAGGAAAGTAGAACTATATTTTATGATCCTATTCTGTTAATATCCTACAAATGGGTAAATGACTTGTATTTGAGCAATAATTAGTCCATGCTTTGATATTTGGCAATAAAATCTATTGCAGGGTGGCAGTTAAAGTGTTAACAGTATTGGTATATTGTAGGATTTGGGAATTGACAGACTTCCCAAGCTGGTTTAAACATCTGATGAAAGGTTCACTTCTTTGCTATTCTGGAGATACTGTGGAGAGGTCTTAGTT
Organism: Orcinus orca; assembly: GCF_937001465.1. Lineage (NCBI taxonomy): Eukaryota > Metazoa > Chordata > Mammalia > Artiodactyla > Delphinidae > Orcinus > Orcinus orca. The sequence goes on from NC_064565.1 coordinate 86,109,497, forward strand.
GCCCTGACTTAGATCTTTTGGGAATCTGACATTTTTACGTATGAGGTTATCATTCAGTTCCTTTACTATTCTTACAGGTTTTTAACAAGTTAATCAGGCGCTACAAATACCTGGAGAAGGGTTTTGAAGATGAAGTTAAAAAGGTATGAGCAGCAATATGCTTTGTGGAAAACAGAAGGTTGGGGTCAAAGAAGGGAATGTTAAATCCTAATTCTGCCACGGATTTGAGATAATTTTAGATATTTAGGTAGGCTGTCTTTGAAATGAAGTTTGGGGGGTATATCATTTTGTAATTTGCTGTACACTGTTTCTTAGCTCTATATCCAAACAAGTGGCAAAGGGGTTAAAATCCAAGTGGGGTTTGTTTAGTAGACAGAGAGTAGCAGATCAGAGCTAACAAGGAGAAATTTAACATACTTGCTTTCTGAGTCTTAGATATTCTACATATAAGTGCACAGAAAATTTGGTAAGGTTAATAGTATCATTTAATGAATATGAGACACTGTCTTAATTATTAACTCATTTAATATTCTCAAAAGCCCTGTGAAACAAGTTTTATTATCCACATTCACATATGAGAAGACTGAGACAGAGGTTAAGTATCTTGCTCAAGGTCACTCAGCTAGTGAGTATTATAACCAAGATATAAACTTGGATGGTTAGGCCCCAGAGCCCACAATTTTAACCAATATAATATGCTTTACTGCTTCTATTTATGTAATGCATTTGCTCTTTTAACCGTTAACTATTTACTTTTATAGCTGCTGCTGTTCTTAAAGGGTTTTTCAGAGTCGGAGAGGAACAAGCTGGCTATGTTGACTGGTGTTCTTCTGGCTAATGGAACACTTAACGCATCCATTCTTAATAGCCTTTATAATGAGAATTTGGTTAAAGAAGGTAATCAACCTTTAGTAAAGGATGATCTTTAGTTGGCTGAGGGTGGAGTAGATAAGAGCCTGAAAGATGAACTGATACGAAAGTTAAGATATAGTTTATGTAGATTTGACTTGTGTGATAGTCTTAGTTTTTTAACTAGTATCCTTAAATTTAATTGGTTCATTTCAGCTCATTAGTTATTTAATGTATACCTTTGGCATTTAGACTTAACAACTGTCTATCCAGGGTCTAGACAAAATGTGATTGATTGTAAAGTAAAAAAAAATGCTGTGGAAACCCAGAGAGAGATTAATCCCAACTGGGAAACTTGGGAACATCTTGAATAGAGAAAATGGGGAAAATGGCAAGCTGAAAAAGAAAATAAGTTCCCTTTTGTGATTTCCATAGTTAAATTATTCTGTGCAGTAATTTAAAAGCTAACTTCTTTTTATTGCTTAGAGTACTGAGTTATTTAACATGCCTTATTTTTATTCTCACAACAACCCTGTCAAGTGTTAAGAATTGTTACTCTCATTTTACCCATCAGAAAACAGTTTAACTTGACTGACAGTACACAACTAGCAAATGGTAGAGTAGAGAAATTGGAGTAGAATGGTAAGCAGTGGCAGAGGGAAGTTCAGGGGTAAGCTTGGGGATAAAGTGAATAATCCTGTGTGGTGGAACCTCAGAGGGAGGAAATGGGAGATAGTCATTGAAATCCAGGAAGGTACTTCTGTTAAGTAAGCTCTGTTTTTCTACAGGGGTTTCAGCAGCTTTTGCTGTAAAGCTCTTTAAATCATGGATAAATGAAAAAGATATCAATGCAGTAGCTGCAAGTCTTCGGAAAGTGAGCATGGATAACAGACTGATGGTTTGTAACTTTTCATTCTTCACAGTCTTGAAAGCTTAATAGGCAACTTTCCCATTTTTAATCTGTGAAAAGAGGAAAAGTGTTTTTCTTAATCTGATTTGAAGACCATTTAACCAGATTAAATTCTCCTTTCAGGAACTTTTTCCTGCCAATAAACAAAGCGTTGAACACTTCACAAAGTATTTTACTGAGGCAGGCTTGAAAGAGCTTTCAGAGTATGTTCGGAATCAGCAAACCATAGGAGCTCGTAAGGAACTCCAGAAAGAACTTCAAGAACAGATGTCCCGTGGTGATCCATTTAAGGATGTGAGATATTCTTACTTAAACTATCTTTATATGGCCAAGTTTCTGGCTAAGAAAATTTTTACTCATTTCAGAAACTTTAAAGTATTTCACCAGTGAGTTTTATAATAGCAATAGAATGTTATGCTGGGACTTTGCCTCAGTCTTTTTCATATTCATTGCCTTATGGGTACCCAGAAATCATAACACTTGGGGATTTTTGTAAGGTGCAAGCCAATAGACAGACCTTCTGTTTCCATCTTGGTCTTTTCCTAGGTAGTTTGCCTATGTGTAATACAGGGTTTGAACTAGAAGTCCCTACCTCCTTGTTCTAAAAGTTCTATGATTATATATGGTCTCCTGGTCATTGCTAGTGGCATGGAAAGGTGTTTATGCTTTTGTGAAAGGTCTGAGTTTCATGTGTGTAGTATCTACATATCAAACTTATTTCTGTACTAAATTTGGATTCTTTTGCAGATAATTTTGTATGTCAAGGAGGAGATGAAAAAAAACAACATCCCAGAACCAGTTGTCATCGGAATAATATGGTCCAGTGTAATGAGCACTGTGGAATGGAACAAAAAAGAGGAGCTTGTAGCAGAGCAAGCCATCAAGCACTTGAAGGTATTAGAACTGTGCCTTGGTAAAACATTATTCTTGTAAGTGGGGGTAAGTGAACTGTCAGTGTACTTTTCTAAAAGGATTTATCACATCCTGTGCTTCCTGGGGATAAACCACCAGTAAGTAGACAAATAACATATTAACTATTGATGATAACCTTTTAAAAAGTCTGATTTGGGCTTTCTTTGGCTCACAGGTTAAGAACAAATACATGTTTAAAAGTAGATTGAACCTGTAATATGGTCTTTGCTTTTGAGAGAATATTGGAAAACAGGAGGATTCTTTTTTTTTCCCTTTAAAATGTTAACATTGTATTCACAATTATCTGGAATCCTTGGTGTAGTATTGCTTTTTTGATTTAAATGCTTAATTTTTCTGCTTTACTCTTTTTTTTTAACTTCCACTAAACAGAATATAATTCACAGTGATTATAAAAGATGAGTTATGTCTTAGGAATTTATAATAGACGGCCATCGTACTAAATGACTAAATCTTTTCTCCCTTCCCTTTAAAAGCAATACAGCCCTCTACTTGCTGCCTTTACAACTCAAGGTCAGTCTGAGCTGACTCTGTTACTGAAGATTCAGGAGTATTGCTATGACAACATTCATTTCATGAAAGCCTTCCAGAAAATAGTGGTGCTTTTTTATAAAGGTAATTTAAATTCTGAATTTTGTGAATACATTTGACAAATATCCTAGGAAACTCAAAATAATTCTAATGAGTAGTTCTCTGAACGTCAGCACCCTAAAATATTTTACTCTAATCACAGGACTGAGTTGTCTCTGATTTAATTAGTTACTTTTGAATGCATTATCTTTAAAAAATCTCTAAAGCTTATTAACAAGTTAAAATTTAAAGCCTTCTTGATGAGGCCTCAAACTTTGCCTCCTATATTCCCCCAGTCCTCTTCCCCAGACAGATGATTTTGTTGGTTCCCATATTTTAAACTTAGAGGTCTACCTGCATCCCTGCATCCCCAGGTTTGGTTTGGTTTTGTTTTTTAAAGGATAGGGTAATGAACTCCAAGTACCCTGTGCTTCAGTGATTATCAACTTGTGGTTAGGTTTCTTTAAAGTATCTATACCTCCACTTCCTCCACTCAGATTGTTTAGAAATAAATCTTAGAAATCTTCATTTAATTCTGGAAAAGTTAGTAATTAACTTTTAATTTTATCTATAAAACACATGGACTTTTAAAAAATCACAGTACCATTTTCACACCTAAAAAAAAAAAAATTAAAGAATTATCTATGAGATATCCTTGATCATTTATCACAAGATTTCTCAACCTTGGTACTACTATTTTGGGCCAGATAACTATTTTGTAGGTGACTGTCCTATGCACTGTAGAGTGTTTAACAGCATCCCTGGCATCAGCCCAATAGGTGCCAGTAGCACCTCTCCCCAGTGTAACAACCAAGAATGTCTGTAAACATTGCCCGGTGTCCCCAAGGGATAAAACTGCCTTCAGTTGAAAGAATCACTGGTTTAATAAGGTTGATTTCCTGTTTGTAGGTTCATACATTGGCCACAAGTTGATAAAAAGTTTCTTAATGTAGTGTTCTCATTTCATCTTTTCTACTTTAAATTTTAATTCATTGAAGAAACCAGTTAAGAGAGTTCTGAACACAGATTTATTTTGTAAGCAACCAAAATATTTGCTTTTCAGTGAGATCTTTTTTGCCTTGAAGGCGTTTGCACCTTAGGGCAGGGGGTCCCCAAACTCCGAGCCGCGGGCCGCTACCGGTCTGCGGCCCATCAGGAGCCGGGCCGCACAGCAGGAGGTGAGCAGCGGGCGAGCAAGTGAAGCTTCATCTGCTGCCCCCGTCGCTCACGTGACCACCTGAGCCATATCTCCCACCCCCACCCCCCCATGGAAAAATCTGTCTTCCACGAAACCGGTCCCTGGTGCCAGAAAGGTTGAGGACAGCTGCCTTAGGGGGTTTCTAACTCTGCCTTAGTTAGAGAAGTACTGTATGAAAACTCCACAAATGTAAAGGTTGCTCTCTTTATAGCTGAAGTTCTGAGTGAAGAACCCATTCTGAAGTGGTATAAAGACGCACATGTTGCCAAGGGGAAAAGTGTCTTCCTTGAGCAAATGAAAAAGTTTGTAGAGTGGCTCAAAAATGCTGAAGAAGGTAAGTCTTTTCATTTGAGCAGGTTTTTTTTTTTTTTTTTTTTTGGTAAAGCCTGAGAACTTATTTTAATGTGGCCAAGAGTATGTCCATACATGTTGCCTTCTTTCATTCAGGTACCATTTTGTATGTGAGTACAGATTTTCGTTCATTTATGACAGACCTGCAAAAACTTATTACTTTAAAGTAGGTGAGGAAAACTAGACTTCAGGTATTTTGATGGCTTGGCCATAATACTGTCATTCTTAGGAAATTAGAAAATTTTGAGAATAGTTAATATTTATGAATTTTGAGGTTTACAAATGAATACATTTAATATCCCCCTCATATGAGTAGAGCATTATTAATAAAATTCCTTAAATAAAGTTATAAACAGAAGTTTTGCTTTCTGATACCATGTAATGCTTGACTGCACTTTTCCCCTTTTCTAGAATCTGAGTCTGAAGCTGAAGAAGGTGACTGAATTTGAAACTACACCCTCAGTAAAGCAAACAGGAATTGTAGATAAAATGTCATGTCTCATGTGTCCTGGTTCTTACATCTTCCTACCTCCCTATATCAAGCATGATATAAGGGCTTTCATGGCAAATTTTATTTTAACTGTTTCTATGGTTACTGGAAATGTTGGATTTAGTTTCTAAAACCATGTTTTAAGTAGCTACAGGAGCTATAGATTTGAATCTAATGTTGCATTAGTCTTTTCAGTTATCTTCTACCTCCTGTATTTTCTACTGTAATAATGTAATTTAAGGCCTTCCACAATGAACAGTTCACTTTTTCCCTGGGTTTTCTATATAAACAGTTTTCAAGATATGATTTGGTTAAAAATAATTTGTTATAAAAATTCTGTTTGCAAATTAAACTGTAAAAGTATCCAGAGTCTCAGAAGGCAGTGATTTGTGTGATAATTTGGTATGCCCAAAGCCCTGCTCATCAATGGAAATCTCATATACAGTAGATTCATTTACATGAATCTTGAGTATTTGGACCACTGCTTGCATGTTGATATTTTCTTGCATTTTTAACCCCAGATGTACTTGAGCTCAATTGTTTGCTCTCTGATTTTCATTCCTTAAAATGAAGCCATGGAGAACAAACTTGAAAGTGAGGTGTTTGGGAAATTGTATGTGGTGGTGGTGGGAAGAAAAAAGTTGAGCTTTTACCCATTGAGAAACCTCTGCATTCAGTTTGCTTCCGCCATTTTCAAATATACCTTGGAAAAGCATTGTCATTTAAAGTATTTTACAGTTGTCATACACTTAGATTGGTAAGAAAGGACTCATAAAACAGTATAAGTAAAGCAAATGACTGTACTAAACCCAGAAAATTGTTGAAAGAAAAGTGGTTAGCATGTTCTGATTGGGATTCTAAATATAACTCATATTTCCTGTTGGCTTAGGGTATTTGTTGCAAAGAATGAAGTGCAGTGATAATGATTATCCTACTTGGTCATACTGGGCCAGCTTCATTCTCTTCACAGATTCATATATGACTCAAGCATCTGCCTACTACTTTACCCCAGTTGCCAATATTTTAAATTGCCATGAGCCAAATATCTCTTCTGTACAGTTGATCCATTTATTTTAATGGCTGCCTTTTAATTTCCATCTTTTCTTGCTGCTACCCATTTTTATATGTAGTCATTAGAAAAGAAAATGTGGCCACACTTTTTGGTGGAAAGATTTCATGTTAAAAGTGAACATTTTGAAAGCTGTTTTGATTGGTGAAAGAAATGAGCTTGGAATAACGCCGCCAGAGACTGCGTGGGAATTGCCCCTTTCAGAGGTGCCATTCTTAGGAGCTAAAAATTAGGTGTTTAAAAGTTTATCTTGAGGGAATAACATGTAATATAGTTTGAAATAAAGGTATAATAACCTTATGAAGAAGAGCATCATAACTGATACGGTTGTGAAGGGGGTGAAATTGTTAAATGACTTTGATAAAGCTTTCATGCGCAGACAAAATGTATTCACTAGGTTTCTACATAGTGATCTGCTTTTACTTTGTAATTTGTAGTCCTTAAAAGACTTTTTTTTTTTTAAATAAAGTCCATCCTTACACTTAGGTTTATATAGGTTAATCTTTTTTTAATTTTTGTAATTTCCATGTTAATGCCTACTGGTAACTGTATGTTATGCATTCAGACATCTCTACTATGTAAGCATTAAATAATTGCTCTTTTCATCCTTATGACCCCCAAACTGTAAACACCTACACAGAATTCTGATGTAGCAGAAACTACATTAACGTTTCTACAACCAAATCATTGCATGTTACTTGCAGTACAGAGTGCACCTTATTATATACTGTGTATAGTGAAAATGTATAGTCCTCCAGAACTACATTATGATCCCTGATCACAGTTTTTTCCTTCATGGCAAAGTAGTGTTTACTTACTACAATATTATAGTAAATGGATAAAGTCACCTGTGACAGTATAGTGTAAAGAAAGGGAATGCTTTCTAAAAAGGCTTTGCAGATTTTCATTTTGAATTTTAAGTGGCAATTTTGAATTTCAGCTGCCAGTGCCAACCTCAAAACTGTAATTCGTAATATAGTTAAGATTGTACGTGTAATTATGATCAGATAAATGTTAATTGATTTTCCTAACTTGGTGTCAGTTTCTAAGGATAAGTCTCCTCTTAGATGCCATAATTAAATGTGTTTAGAGCAGATGATAAATTTCTTAATCTTAATTATTCTGGGAGTATTGCCCTAGAGACATTATGTTCTTACGAAAATTTCAAATACCAAAAATGCCACAGGGTATTTTGACATAGCATAGTGATGGTGGGGAGAAGAAATGCCTGTGACACAGATTGACTTATAATTCAGTGTTTCTTAAAGCTTTTTTTCATCAACCCCAGGCCCAAAGACTTTTAAACTTTTTTTTTTTTAATAGTGCCCCAGTGAATTTTTTTGGCCACACCACACAGCTTGTGGGATCTCAGTTCCCCAACCAGGGATTGAACCCCAGCCCTTGGCAGTGAAAGTGTGGAGTCCTAACCACTGGACTGCCAGGGAATTCCCCCCATTGAATTTTAATATCATAGATATGCTGTATATATATTATATCTGCTTTATACATGAAAAGAGTAAGGGGGTTTTTTGGTCCTACTTGGGGGTGACACCACCCCCGCTTGAGAATGCGGATCCTAATACATCTTTTTTAAAAGGGGAGGGGACCTAGTGATAGACATTTGCGTTGGCGAATGTATCTTTATGTGTGTACAAATCTTGAAGCAGTATTTTTTTCTGCCAGGGTCACTAGAAAATAGAAGAACTTTGTTTCCTGCCAGTCACCATCTCATAATAGCTGTGCTTTATACCCTTCCCACCATAGGCATCAGACAAATCATTTCCCATTGGCTTTGGAGGTCTTGCCAGATTCTTACTTATAAATGTATCATAAATAGAATCATTCAGGTTCCTTCTCATCTATAAAAATCAATTAAAATCCTAGGTGAATGATTTATTTTAATTAAAGTTGTTCATTATAACACATTGATAAATGGCATTGAAATTTTACTGATGAGTCGACTGTCATATTCAAGTAGGCTGCTTGCAGGAACTGATAGAACTATTGGTTGATTTAAAATGTAACATAGATGCCAAAGTTCTAGTGTACATTATTACCTAGACTACTGAATTATCTTTGTAAAAATTTCCTCAGATGCTATTTACAGGTGCCATGTAAAATAGGCTAATGTGCATTTCTATGAGAATTCTGGTAAACTGCCTTGCTATGGTTTTTCATGTAAAGTATTAGTCCTCTAGTACTGATATAGGGTATGTCTATTCACCAGCCTACTGAAACCTAGTGGTTTGAAATATTATTAATAAGTTTTTAAGAAGACTTTAAGTGGGATCTAGAAGACGTGATAAGTACTTTTGACTTCGAAATAATGAATTTATAATTGGCCTCTGTCTAAAAACTTGAATTGCAGTGGATTTGTACCTAAACACAATCTTATGCATAATTGTGTGAAATTTGGTATGGATCAGAAAGGCTTCCAAACTCCCTTTCCCTCCCCACTTTTTTTCCTTCTGTTTAACTGTGGGCTATATTAGCAGCCATATTAAATCCAATCATTTTAATTTTCCAATGCACCTACAATCCTTTTATCCTTATTCTAAGATTATCATTTCACCTCTTAATGAAAAAATGATGAGGATACTTTACAAATTCACTCTATCACTGTCAATTTAGTAATTCTTAATAACCTTAGTTAAAGTAAAAGCTCAACTGCTTGTGCCTACTACAGTGCCGTAGAGGAAACGTGGCAGCAAATCTGTGCAGTCCTTTGCTTTGTAGACTTTACCTAGAGGGACCAATATCTTATTAAACTATGATATGATTAGAATGGTTATGGTTGTATTACTGCAGGTCTGGGAACTATGCATTAAATGTGTGTAACGAATTTGGGGTGCTACAAAGTTATCAAATATAACTGAGCTGTTTCAGGGAATTTCCAGTCAGTGTAACCATTTTAAAATCGGATGAAAATAGTTTAAACCATTTTTTTAAGCTTGAAATCCTGAAGGCTGTGCTTCAAGTTGACTTAGAGGTAAACCTATTGGGGAAATAAGTGACCCACTTACAGACTGAAGCCCTTATTACTTCAGAAAGATGTTCTACATTTTCTGGCATCCTGAGAATAAAATATTATGTCTGTAAGTACACCTCATTTCCATTTAAGTTAGGACTAATGGATCCTCATGTGGCAAAAAGCTGAAGAATGGAGAAAACTGTGTAGCCAATAATCCAGATAGTTCTTGGCACTCTGAACAACCTCAAGTACAGCCATCCAAGCCAGTAATTATATTGCTGCGTTATTTCTCTGTGAAATTTGCTTCTTGTCTGTACCCTTGAAATTGAATAAAATTTCATGAGACTCCTTATTAATGTAAAGAGAAAAGCAGTGACTTGTTGCACTGGTGGTTGTATGCTAATAACCTTTGAGTGCTGGGGTTGGTTAACACTCAGTCCTGTCCTGGTCCTTACTGTTTTGACTTCGTGTTTAAAGTACCATCAAAAGGCCTGTGCCCCTCAGAAAATTTTTTTTTCTCCAAACAACGTTTGCTTTTGTTTGGCTCACGTGTACTTCAAACTCCTATCCAAACACATACATATTCAAAAAATGCCAGTGTTTCACTTCGTAAAATGTAATGGCATCTACCCTCTCCAGAAGGCTTCAAGTCCCTCCTCACATCTAACAGATCAAATCCTGCCTATTCCAATTATTGAAATCACTTCTCTCCAGTGCCATCACCTGAATTCGAGCCATCAGCATCTATCAACAGCCAGAGTAGTAGTTAAATGCAAGTGTAGTTTGTTGTAAGGCGTTTGCCTTTGCCTGGAGGACCCTGCATAATTCTTTAACTTAATCTGCCTTCCCCTCATTCACCACTATATACCCAGTATCCAGTATTTGTCAGGTAGTAAGCATTACGTTTTAGTTGAATAGGTGAAGTAATGAGAACAAATCCAGTGTTTCCTGGATTAGAAGTTGAAGGTATGAAAAAATGCACTGAGGGGGATGTTTACATGTAGAACGAAGGCTGTTGTGTGAATTACAAATATTTAGAAGCAACTTTCTTTAGAAAAGATGAATCCAAGATTTCTGTTCTGCGGTTAGGGTTGCCGTGACTGATGGCGGCCAGGATGGATTAGAGGCTGTCAGTCAACGGATGCATGCTGCTGGGTGCTCCGCTGAGTTCAGGGCTGTGGAGGTGAGCAGGACTGGATGCCTGAATTCAGGCCTACAGGAGGAGGCAGGTAATGGAGAGTGAGGTGAGTGCAGAGCAAGGATGCTGGAGGTACTAGCACATTGGGGAGAGTCCACTTCAGGGGCTATCACCTACCACTCAAATCCCATGAGGGAAGCTACACTGGACAAAATACGGTTTGCAAGCCCTCGACATCAAAACAGTGCATGCCTACCTGAAACACAGTCTTGGAGAAAGATGTCTCACTCATCTACGAGCTGTGCGATTGAGGCAAATAATAAAACTCCTGAGCCTTCTTTTCTGCATCTGTAAAATCAAATGATGCCCATCTCATGGAGTGGTTGAGGCGTTTGCAATGAAATCTATTTAAATAAAAGAGGTGCTTGATGCAGTACTTGTCACATAATCACTCAGTGAATAGTGGCTATTATTTTTATTTGGCAAGGAAAGATGTGTTCATGGGGAACTAAGAGCCCTGGCAGGTTTCTTGTTTGATTTGAACTGGTAAAAGGTAAGGGAAGTTCCAACAACCATCATCATTGTGCCTGCTTTAGCAACGTGTAGAAAGACCCATGATGACAACTGAAAGCCTCATGGCCTAGTACGAATGAATGTCATGTTTTCTAAGTGTGGTCAAGCATTCAGAGTAAATGTCCTCCCAAGACTTCATTCTCACCTTTTTAACTTTTACATTTAACTTTTACATTTAACAACAACAACATTTAAGACAACAAGAGAGAAGAGTTAATGGCAGATGAAAAATAATCAGCTGTTGGAAGAAGGAAAGCAGATGACCTACTGGCTTGGTTTTAGCTTTCTCTGTTCTAAGCCCCGGTAGCACAGCAGAGAGCTAACAACCATGAGAAGTAGACTGATAACTGCAGGGCCCAGGAAAGTCGCGGATATTGGGACCACTAGTTTTTCTAAGGATGGGAGTAAGGGCTGGAGCTGAAAATAGATGCGCTTACTGGGCTCTGTACAGAGGAGTAGCCACCTCCTCTATCCCTTGCCCTTATGCCACCTGCTCACTGCCCTTCCACAAGTTCAGCAGAAAATGGGTTACCATCTGGAGAAACTGGGGAGAAATGACAGGGGCTATGGACTGGTTGATACCAGACACAGATGAGAGTAAGCACCGTATTAAAATTCAGAACCAAAAAAGTTAATAAAGTGGGCAGATCCCTAGCACTATACCCCTGTGTGGCAGACGTATCATGGTCCCCAATATTAATTCCCTGATTTTTTCTTAGAATCCCCAACTTTTAGCTGGACACGTCTGCTCAGAAAACATCTGCCAGCCTCCCTTGTAAGCAAGTGTGGCCATATGATTAAGCTACAGAGGGTGGGATGGGCTCTTTCTAGTGCCCTTAGAGCAGGGGTCCCCAACCCCCGGGGCCGTGGACCCCTACCGGTCCACGGCCTGTTAGCGACTGGGTCGCACAGCAGGAGGTGAGTGGTGGGTGAGCGAGCGAAGCTTCATCTGCCGCTCCCCATTGGTCCCCACCACTCCCCACTGCTCGCATTGCCGCCTGAACCAGACCCTCCCCACCTCCGCAAAAGTTGTCTTCCACGAAACCAGCTCCTGGTGCCAAAAAGGTTGGGGACCGTTGCCTGAGAGGAAGAGGCTATGTCTTTTTTCCTTCCCTATCTCCTTCCTGCTAGCTGGGAAATGGGCACAATGACTGGAGTTCAAACAGGATCCTTGGACCGTAAAGAATTGTGGAGAATTGCAGAGCAACAAAATAGGAAGAGCCTGAGTTCTTGACACAAACAGCATTCCATCCCTGGACAACCTACATCTGGACTTCTTTCAGATAATAAAGAAATAAAATTATCTTATTTAAATCATTTTTATTTTAGGTCCCCTAACACATGCAGATGAATGTAATCCTGAATGGTTATTTTAAAATATAAAAAGGGACTTTCCTGGTGGCACAGTGGTTAAGAATCTACCTGCCAATGCAGGGGACACGGGTTCAAGCCCTGATCCAGCAAAATTCCGCATGCCACGGAACAACTAAGCCTGTGCGCCACAACTACTGAGCCCGCGTGCTGCAACTACTGAAGCCCACGCACCTAGAGCCCATGCTCTGCAATGAGAAGCCCGCACACCTCAAAGACTAGCCCCCGTTTGCTGCAACTAGAGAAAGCCCACGCACAGCAACGAAGACCCAATGCAGCCAAAAAATTTTTATATATATATATATATATATATATAAACATAATAGACTTGAGGAGAAAATCCAAATAGATCAATCATCTCAGGAAAAGAAATCAAGTGGTAGTGTGTGAGAGATGATGAAGCTATCATCTCACAGCTCCGGACCCTTTCTTCCTATGTGATGCTGGGGCTGGGACTCTGCCGACTACCTTTCTTTTATGTCATCTGGTTCCCAGTTAGGCTCTGCCTATAGGGGGTTCTAGAGGGAGACTGGAATGATGAAGAACTTGCTCCTTCCTGTTTGCTTCCTGTTCCTGTCAGTGTCACCGCAGCAATGGCCCTCACCCTGGCAGTGGCACTTGGGTCCATTTTGCAGTAATCCCATACTACCAGAATCAGTCTTATTATGGTCACTCTCAAAGATACCAGCACCAGCCAGTTGGCATTTTCCTCTCAAAGGTCTGCCCCCAGCTCTGTGAAGCTCATTCTCTGAGTTCAAGGCTCTAGTACCAGGCAGGTAAGGGCACCTCCCCAAGCTAAATCCCAGCTCTTTGGGCTCTCTTCTAAACCTTTCAATTATTTTAATAATCCAAACATCTTTCCTTTTTACCCCCAGCCATAGAGATGATTTCTACTTCCTGTAATCACTACCTCTGTGATACATTAGTATTCCCTCTTTGCCTTTTCAATTCTCTAGTTCTTGCTTTAAAATACTTTATATTAAATCCCTCTGTTAAAACAATTCGATTTTCTCTTGTCTCCTGGCTGGAAAGAATTGGTACCAGGAGTGGTCCTAGAAAATTCTGAAAGAAAGGTATTTGGGATCCGGTTTGTACTTGAATGCACTGCTGAGCTTTTTGTCAGTGGGAAACAGAAGTCGAGGAATCTATGGCATGGAATAGCATCCCAGTTAATCAAATTATCGATGAAGCACTTACAAATGAAGTGTTTGAGGAACCAAGTGCCTGCTGCATTTGGCGATTATGGCAATAGTGATTACTACAAGGACTGTGGCTTGGAATGGCTGCATCTGAATACATGAGACACCACAGAGGCCAGAAGGCAATGAGATCACAGATTCAAGGTGCTAAAAAAAAGAAACCAGAATGCCAACCAAAAATTCTATATCCAGCAAATTTATCCTTCAAAAATGAAGGAGAAAATTTGAGACATTCCCAGAAAAACAAAAACTGAGAAAATCTGTTACTAGAAGACCTGCCCTACATGAAATACTAAAGGAGTCAGTCCTTTAGGCTGAAATGAAGACAGTGGGGATTTCCCTGGTGGTTCAGCGGCTAAGACTCTGCGCTCCCAATGCAGGGTGCCCAGATTCGATCCCTGGTCAGGGAACTGGATCCCACATCCGCAACTAAAATTCCCGCATGCCACAACTGAGATCCCGAGTGCCGGAACTAAGACCCAGCGCAGCCATATAGATAGACAGACAGATAGATATTTTTTAGAAAAAGGACACTGGATAGTAACTCAAACTCACATAAAGAATGTTGGTAAATGTTACTACATAGGTAAATATAAAAGATAGTATAAATGTATTTTTTGTTTCTAATTCTTTTTTCTCTCCTGATGTATAATACAAGTACTATAAACCAATGATGATAAAACTGTGTTGATGAACTTCTGATGTCTAATGATGTAATTTGTATGACAGTAATAGCACAAAGAAGACTAGAGAGAGCACAGCTACATAGGAGCAAACTTTTTGCATTCTATTGAGCTGGATTCCAAAAGGTAGTCCCTGACGAGCGAGCTGCCGAGAGCAGGTACTCAAGGAAAACAAGGAAGCTTCATGGGCTTTTACGACCTAGCATGACTTCTGCTATAGTCTATTATTTGCAGCAGTTACCAGTGCCAAAGAACATGTGAAGTGGGAGATACTGTGGTAGATATTTTTGGAAAAGTTCTGCCACACCTATCTTACAGAAATACTTGTGTTTGTTAAGAGGAAAAAAAAGCAAGAGGTGCAATCTCATTTGTAAAGTTTAAAAATGTATACAGGGCTTCCCTGGTGGCACAGTGGTTGAGAGTCCGCCTGCCGATGCAGGGGACACGGGTTCATGCCCCGGTCCGGGGAGATCCCACATGCCGCGGAGAGGCTGGGCCCGTGAGCCATGGCCGCTGAGCCTGCGCATCCGGAGCCTGTGCTCCGCAACGGGAGAGGCCACAACAGTGAGAGGCCCGCGTACCGCAAAAAAAAAAAGTTTGCAGTTCATATGGAAACACAGAAGACCCTGAATAGCCAAAGCAATCTTGAGAAAGAAAAACGGAGTTGGAGGAATCAGGCTCCCTGACTTCAAACTATACCACAAAGCTACAGTAATCAAGACAGTATGGTACTGGCACAAAAACAGAAATATAGGGCTTCCCTGGTGGCACAGTGGTTGAGAGTCTGCCTGCCAATGCAGGGGATGCAGGTTCGTGCCCCAGTCCGGGAAAATCCCACATGCCGCGGAGCGGCTGGGCCCATGAGCCATGGCCGCTGAGCCTGCACGTCCGGAGCCTGTGCTCCGCAACGGGAGAGGCCACAACGGTGAGAGGCCCGCGTACTGCAAACAAACAAACAGAAATATAGATCACTGGTACAGGAGAGAATGCTTAGAGATAAACCCACGCACTAATGGTCACCTAATTTATGACAAAGGAGGCAAGAACATACAATGGAGAAAAGAAAGCCTCTTCAATAAGTGGTGCTGGGAAAACTGGACAGCTACATGTAGAAGAAGGAAATTAGAACACTCCCTAACATCATACACAAAAATAAACTCCAAATGGATTAAAGAGCTAAATGTAAGACCAGACACTATAAAACTCTTAGAGGAAAACATAGGAAAAACACTCTTTGACATAAAACACAGCAAGATCTTTTTTGACCCACCTTAGAGTAACAGAAATAAAAACAAAAATAAACAAATGGGACCTAATGGAACTTAAAAGCTTTTTGCACAGCAAAGGAAACCATAAACAAGACAAAAAGACAACCCTCAGAATGGAAGAAAATATTTGCAAATGAAACAACAGACAAAGGATTAATCTCCAAAATATACAAACAGCTCATGGAGCTCAATATCAAAAAGCCAAACAATCCAGTTCAAAAATGGGTGGAAGACCTAAATAGACATTTCACCAAGGAAGACATATAGATGGCCAAGAGGCACATGAAAAGATGCTCAACGCCACCAATTATTAGATAAATGCAAATCAAAACTACACTGAGGTATCACCTCACGCCGGCCAGAATGGCCATCATCAAAAAATCTACAAACAATAAATGCTGGAAAGGGTGTGGTGAAAAGCGAACCCTCCTGCACTGTTGGTGGGAATGTAAATTGATACAACCATGTTAGAAAACAGTATTGAGGTTCCTTTAAAAACTACAAATAGAACTACCATATGACCCAGCCATCCCACTACTGGGCATATACCCTGAGAAAACCATAATTCAGAAAGAGTCATGTACCACAATGTTCATTGCAGCTCTATTTACAATAGCCAGGACATGGAAGCAACCTAAGTGTCCATCGACAGATGAATGGATAAAGAAGATGTGGCACATATATACAATGGAATATTACTCAGCCATAAAAAGAAACGAAATTGAGTTATTTGTAGTGAGGTGGATGGACCTAGAGTCTGTCATAGAGTGAAGTAAGTCAGAAAAACAAATACCGTATGCTAACACATATATATGGAACCTAAAAAAAAAAAATGGTACTGATGAACCTAGTTGCAGGGCAGGAATAAAGATGTAGACATAGAGAATGGACTTGAGGACACGGGGCAGGAGGGGGAAGCTGGGGCAAAGTGAGAGTAGCATCGACATATATACACTACCGAATGTAAAATAGCTAGTGGGAAGCAGCAGCATAGCACAGGGAGATCATCTCAGTGCTTTGCTATGACCTAGAGGGGTGGGATAGGGAGGATGGGAGGGAGGCTCAAGATGGAGGGGATGTGGGGACATATGTATGCATATGGCTGATTCACTTTGGTGTACAACTTCACAGTACTGTAAGCAATTATACTCCAATAAAGATCTATTAAAAAAAAAGTGCAGCTAAGACATCAATTTAGGGGTAACAATCTGAGATTGGGGCACTATCCTTCAAGATGTGTTATACACTTTGAACTAATGACCATCATGTGCTATTGTTTCCCCACTGGATAGATTGCATGACTCAGGGCCAGCAACCCACTTGGGAACACTCCTGAACTGGAGGTTTTGTTCCAAGGACAGGAGGAAACTTCTGCAAGGGGACACCCAGTGAGTTCCACTAAACCTAAGGCTTTGACTGCTGCCTGATTATTTGGGCCTTCTTATGCTGGCCGACCATAAGCCAAGTAAAGGTGTTAGTATATCACAGGGAAATGGGCCTGATTATTATGAAAGATAGGGTTGCTGCTACAGGGGCAAGGCAGAATATGTCTGGAACTTTAAGGACTTACTCTTGGTATGTCTATGACTTGATAATTCCAAGTGGGCAACTGTAGCAACCATGGCCTTACAAAGGCAAGGTAAGCAGAGACTGAGTCGCCTCAAAAGGGATGAAAGTCTGGGCATCCCATCGATGAGAAGCAAGCATTCTCAACTAGCAGAGTGTGAATCTACAATGTGTGGCAGACGAGAGGGTGATAAATATTAACACTGGCCTCAGGACCAATTATAGCAGTGCAGGCTTTATAGCTTATTCTAATCAACCTCCACTTACAAGTGTTTGGATGTTTTTTTGTTTGTTTGTGTGTGTGTGTTTAAATTATGACCAGCCACCACCTGGAGGATGCAGTGTCAGGACAGAGTAAACTTAATGTAGGGCCTAAGTTGGGGCAATGGTTAAGAATCTGCCTGCCAATGCAGGGGACACGGGTTCAAGCCCTGGTCCGGGAAGATCCCACATGTCACAGAGCAACTAAGCCCATGCACCTAGAGCCCGTGCTCTGCAACAAGAGAAGCCACTGCAGTTAAAAGCCCCTGCACTGCAACGAAGAGTAGCCCCTGCTCGCCACAACTAGAGAAAGCCCACGAGCAGCAATGAAGACCCAACGCAGCCAAAATAAATATTTATTAAAAAAAAAAAGCACAAAATTTAATCTAGAGGCTTAAATCCTTTACAAAAATTAACTCAAGATGGATCATAGACTTAAATGTAACACACAAACCTATAAAACTTCAAAATAACATGGGAGAAAACCTAGATGATCTTGGGTACCAATGACTTTTTAGAAACCTACCACCAAAAGCGCAACCTACGAAAGAATGACCAACCAGACTTCTTACAGATCAACTTCTCTGTGAAATACGATGCCAAGAGAACAAGACAAGCTAGACTGGGGGGAAATCACAATTTCTCACAAAACTAAAAATACTCTATTTGATCTAGCAATCGCATTTCTTGGTATCAATCCAAAGGAATTGGAAACGTAAGTCCACAAAAAAATCCCTGCACACAGATGTTTAAGGCAACTTTTTCTTAACAGTTAAAAACAAACATGTCCTTCAATAGGTGAATAAACTGGTATACCGAAACAACGGACTATTACTCAGCACTTAAAAAAAAAAAAGGAATTACAAGCAGATAATGAAGACTAACTACTGGAAAAACAAAACATGAAAGCTAATATTTGAACAAATGGAGATGGTCTATGAAAATGTTTGAATGTTATTTGTCTAAAAACTCCAGAGACTTCCCCTGGTGGTCCAGTGGTTAAGAAGCTGCCTTCCAATGCTGGGGACTTGGGTCCTCGGGGAACTAAGATCCCACATGCTGTGGGGCAACTAAACCCATGCGTGCACTAGAGCCTGCGTGCCACAACTAACTGAGCCCACGCACAACTAGAGAGAAGCCCATGTGCCACAACGGAGACCATGTGCAGCAACGAAAGAGCCTGCATGCCACAATGAAGACCAGACATGGCCAAATAAATTTAAAAAAATAAGATAAAAAGTCCACATAATCTTAGAGAACAGATGTTTATTATTTGCAACCAGAATGCTTTAGTTCTTGATGGCCCTCTCTGGTACACATCTATTTTGTAATAGGTACAAACCACCTTGGAAAATATATGCTCATACAGGTTCTTTTTGTAAAAGATATTTATGATAGACAATTGTGAACTGCACAGAGACTAAAATGGAATGTTCCAGAAAGAACTAGGATAAAACAGCATTAGGTAGTAATGCTGCTAAGTCTTTATTAGTGTTACCATGTAAATGAGTGAAAGTTTCCATTTTATGTGGTTTTAGGATACTTAAATTCAGATTTTTTATTTTTTTAATTTGATTACGTACGTTTGTAATTTACATTACATTATTAACGAGGATATGCCATGTATAATTTTAAAAATTGCAGTAAAAGTATATCCGTACCACACAACTCTACTGTTGCAATGCTTCCTACAAAGAGGGCTCTTCTACTGGGTTCCTGACCAGGTGTTTGCATGTGGGGAGCACTACCCAAAGTTTAGATCTTGCAGTGTCTTTCAGAATTTAAAAAATTAACTGGGGACTTCCCTGGTGGTCCAGTGGGTAAGATTCCATGCTCCCAACGCAGGGGGGCCCGTGTTCCATCCCTGGCCAGGGAACTATATCCCGCATACATGCAGCAACTAAGAAGCCTACATGCAGCAACTAAGACATTTGCATGCCACAACTAAGAACTGGTGCAGCCAAAATAAAACATAATAAATTAAAAAAAATAAATTGTAAGCTAAAAAGAAATGAGCTATTAAGCTATGGAAACACAGAGGAACCTTCAATGCACATTACTCAAAAAGTGAAAGCCAATCTGAAAAGACTACATACTATACGACGCCAACTATGACAGTCTAGGAAAGGCAAAACTAAGGACAGTAAAAATATCAGTGGTTGCCAGAGGTTGGAGGTGAGAAGGATGAACAGAGCAGAGTTTTAGAGCAGTGAAAACACTCTGTATCCTATAATCCTAAATACATGAGGGATGTGGATAATGCGGGAGGCTATACATGTGTGGAGCAAGAAGTATACTGGAAATCTCTGCACCTTCCTCTCAATTTTGCTGTGAATCTATAACTACTCTAAAAAAGTCTTTAAAAAAAAAAAAAGCCAACTGTGTAGAATCCTAAATTCCCCACTAACTAAAGCCATTTGTGGAATCCCACTGAGGGTGACAAGAAAGCAGCAATATTAAATTTGGGAATAAAGGGAGCAAACAATTCTCTTGGCTCATCTCTAGTTCTTTGTATGCTATAACCTGGTTTCATTGCATTTGGTTTAGAGAAGGAAGGCGTAACTCCCAACGCTGGCAACCCCTAAAATGCAAACAAAGCTAAACATTTCCAAAGACTTAAGGAAAACTCCAGGAAGAGATACACATCCATTCTTACAATAACAGATAGAACAAAAATGGTGCTAAAAACAAACTATACAGATTCATATAAATTTTGTAAGTACAAAACTTTATTCTGAATAAATCATTTTGTAATTACTAAAAGATGTTCATTACTTTACTTAGCTAATATTTACTTAAATCGAGTTACCCAAACAAAATAAACATGGCAATACAAAAATGTAAATTTACAAAAGCTGTACAAAATAACTTAAATTTTAAAATTAGACTGATACAGTCCATATGATCTCTTAAGGGAGCTATACAATTATAGATTTATATACTTTTTTTAAGGGGGTAAAAGAAAGGATGCTTTAAGGCTTCTTTAAGAGTAATCCTTTTAGCTGGATCATACTCCAACATTTTCTGAATGAGGTCAAAGAGAAGCTCATGTTCAGCATCTTGAGAAAGCATAAATTCCTGAAAGGAAAATAAATACAATCAACAGCCTTTTCTACTACCACTTATTATAATTTTATTTCCCCACCAAAAAAATAGGGAAAACTCAAGGTTTTGATCACTTAAGCAATGACCCAAGCTTACCTTCAGAGGTTTACAGCGCCTTGAAACGTATCTGCCAGCAGAACTATGTTCATCCCAGTCTAATCGATCATGATGGAAATATTTACGTTTCCTAAGAGTAAGTCCATATCCATTCATGTTTATAATGTTGACAATGAAAACTTAAAACATGTAGCAAAGGTGATCGACGGCACGTACTCTTAAACATACCTGGTTTTCTGTATCATATGTTTTGGCAAAGGTCCAAGAATCCTTTCCATCATTGCCAAATGTTCCTTACTATCGTGTGTCTAAAATAGTAACAAAAAGTTATTAACTACCTCTATTTGCACATTGTGCTTTGTTCTTATTTAACACAGCTGCTAAATTTTTAGTCCGTAGGTTACAGGTCACAAAGGAAGGTGATCTCTAAAACAGGCATACTTCTAGCAAGTTACAGCTTAGAAGAAAAAATAATTAAGGCCTACAGAAGTTCACCAACAATTTCCCTAAATAAACAAAGATAACTATTTGTAATATACTTAGAAATGTTTCCAATAAAATGATAAATTATAAAGAAAATACAAATGCCCAACAGCATCAGAATTACACGTGGTTTTATTTCTTTACCTTTACCTACAATTAATAGTCTATAATGAGAGAGAGAAAAAGCGCTACCTAAATGTGTATACTTTGTGTTGAATTCATATAAACAGGCAATTTACTTTTGCAAAGTCATTGAAACAGATCATTGTCACTTACTGGAAATACTGTAAACCCAAGGTAATATTCAATAAGAATACATCCTATACTCCAGACATCACATGGCTGGGACCATCCTAGGGCTGCAAAGTAAAGCAAATTGTTAATGAAAAACTCCTCAATATTTCTTATCAACATTTTAAAAAACAAGGATATAATCTGATGTTTGAGCTGGAAAGATCCGAATGGAATCACTTAATCCAAGCTTAAACATAATACGATAGCATAGCATGTAAGAATTAGTTAGGGCTCTGGAGACATCTAGTTTCAAGCCCCAAATCTGGCTTACTCTTTTGGGACTGATTTGGGGAAAATTTTTTTTCCTAAACCTCCATTTACTAACTTGTAAAATGGGAGCAAGCTACACCATGCAAAGACTAGACATGACATGTATGAAGTATAACAGGCATTGTATGATTATGTTTTAAAATCCCATCACGGGATTTCCCTGGCGGTCCAGTGGTTAAGACTCCATCTTCCACTGCAGGGGGCGCACGTTGGCCGCACAGCCAAAAAATAAATAAAAATAACATCCCATCACATATTACAAATGTGCAAACTGAATTCTAGAAAGATTAAGCAACTTCTCAAAGTCCCAGAGCTGACTACTTGGAATAACAAAGAGCTTAAAACCCTTAATGTGTTTTACTATACTAATCCCTAAAAGGGAAAAAGGTAGTCCTACAAACACCTAGAACTGTAAATAAATTTTAGTTAGCTTCAATAAAGACATACACAGGTCTCAAAGCACAATTAAGAAATTCTTACCTAAAATAACTTCAGGTGCCCTATAGTGTCTTGTAGATACCAATGTACTGTGATGTTCATCATCATATGTTGCACTTCCAAAGTCTACAACTTTAACATCTGGATTTATTAAAGTACGTTCATCACGTTTCTGAAAATCATAAATGATTAAGGAGGCATTACATTAAGGTGTAAAATATTCACTTAAAACTATGAAGATAAAACATCAAAGACTTACCATTTTGGGATTATATGCCTCTGTGTAGTCAGACTGTACAAATAAGATGTTTTCAGGCTTTAAGTCTGTGTGAGTCAACTTATTACTGTGCAGAACTGAGAATGAAACAGAAAAAGTTCCTGTATTCTAAAATTTGAAAACCAAAACCCTAACCAAACCCCAAAGCCCGGTAACAAAAATCCTCTCTGAATGCCTTTTCATGTCCAAATAAGTGGTCAACATTCAATAGCCTACCACAAAACCACCAGGGACTAAAACCCATTACCCCTCTAAAAAGTTACTTCACTGACAGCTAACTGCTTAGAAGTATCTTTCTCTTATGAAGCTGAGATTTGCCATTCCTTAATTTTAACCCAGTGGTTCTAGATTATCATTTTTAGAAATTAGAAAAGTTAAATCAGTCTTATACAATTTATTATTATATGCTGGACAATATTCTCTTTACTGAATGAAATGCAGTAAACTGACCAACCGCTTGTAATCAACCACATCTTTCTCCTACCTACTCTTAAACAATGCTTTTTTAAAAAATATAATTTATTTATTTATCTATTTATTTATTTTTGGCTGTGTTGGGTCTTCATTGCGGTGCGCGGGCTCCTCATTGTGGTGGCTTCTCATTGAGGAGCGCAGGCTTCAGTAGTTGCGGCTCGTAGGCTCAGTAGTTGTGGCGCACGGGCTTAGTTGCTCTGCGGCATGTGGGATCCTCCCGGACCAAGGCTCGAACCCGTGTCCCCTGCGTTGGCAAGCGGATTCTTACCCACTGCACCACCAGGGAAGCCCTCTCCTACCTACTCTTAATTAAGTCAGGCCTCCAAATCATATATGTTAGATTGTACTTTTTTCTTTTCAAAGATTCAAATTGGTCTGGCATTAAAACCAGTCTCCATAAACTCAAATTTCTGGAATATATGCCAAACACTTACAATTCACAGACTTGCATATCTGATATGCCATCTTCCTGATATGATCCAGTCGAAAGGGCAGAAAACCATTTTCCTTAATGAAGTCATAAGTACTAAGTCCTAGTAGTTCAAACACAATGCAGACATGACCATGATGTTCAAACCACTCCAACATCTCAACACAGCGGCTATAAACATATGAGAAAAAAACTGAGTACAGCCTCTTACAATTCAAATCTACCCGAGGCCATTTTTCTAAGTTCTATTTTGATACTTACAATGTTCTGCTGGGGTCTGTTGTATTTAAGTGTTCCAGAACTTGTATTTCTGAGCGAGCAGCTTCACAATATCTATCCACATTTTTAACTATTTTTACTGCTACATGTCTACCTCCCCTGTTAATGAAAAGTTAACATTAAAAAAATGATAAAGATGATGTCCAATTCCATTTTTCCATCACTCTTCAAACTGTACTACTTCTATTCTGACCCATTGTATTTGTTTTTTTGAATTTATGGTCTAGCATTCAGTTTTGTCTAATTATATGTAAGTACTCTAACTTCAACTCAGTGTAAGCAACTAGAATGACCTTTGGGCATACGGTAGGGTCGGTTAACACATGCTGAATGACAGATTTTTTTCATCAGACCACTTGAGTTTTTTTTTTTGGTCCTTTAACTACATACCAATAGCTCTAATTTAACAATACTGGGACATTATCACCTCAATTTACATTCCAACTAAGAAGTAAAACAAATGTACATAGAGCAGTATCTTCCTATAATACCAGTCACTGGCTAATAACTCCAATCTTCCTTTGGTCCAGGTTACCAAAAAAGTTGGGATATAGTGAGGATGAAGAGTTCTAGTTCTCAGAACCTTACCAACCAATAGTAGGAAGCCTCCTCTAATAATTCATTTAGAAAAGCTTTGCCATTCCAAAGGGAAAAAAAATCAAACAGGAAACAAAGTAAAGAAAATTTCTTACACTATGTTAAGAAATTTCAATCAGTTCTTTGAAGGGCATAGATAATTAAACTTATGACACCAATCTAGGAGAGTTCTCAGCTCTAGCTGTGTCACCCCTTATCAATTAGGTTACTTTCTAAAAATACAGGTTCCTAGGTAAACTACCCTGAAGACTGGTTCAATGTCTGGGGTAAGCAAAGCTCCACAGACTCCTAATATAAAACCAAGGCTAAAATCTACCGATCCAGGAAAAAAAAAACAACAATGGCCACAACTGTGCCCAGTGGGACAACAAAAGAATACTTTCTGAAACAATAAAATCTATTCTCAGCTTGTAATTAGAGACTTACACATACTATTAATAGCTACTGCTTAAGAACACAAAAGGCTAGTAACTTTATTGGAGTTTCCTATACACAAGTCAAAAATCCAAGCTAAAAGGGTATAATGATGTGTCTAATTCATGGTCAGACTTTATCTTAAAGCTGAATAAATTTTCTATACTGTTCACCTTCCCAAGTGCAATCCCAGGCCAGGAGACTTACGCTTTATGATCAATGCACTCCATGACTTTCCCAAAAGCTCCTTCACCTAAAGTATCTACAATTTCATCTAAAAGAGAAATAAAACTCAGTTATACCAAGAAGTGGAAACAGTTTACTTACAATAAAGGCTATCAAATGCAGATTATTCTAGTTGATGCTACAAATTTCCTTAGTCACTAGATATTTTATTGGTCAACACTGCCAAAAAACATATATAATTATTTTTAGGTCTAATTTCATTCTTAAACTAATTTCATTAACTTGATTTACTGTTTTGGAAGTTCTGCATAACAAACATTAAATTTCTAAAGAAAGTAAAAACACAACCCCCCCCACCAAAAGAAATGGAAAAAAACAAAACAAAAACAGAGAAAGAAAAAAAGATTTCCAAATCCCTGAAATCTTAATCTATATATAGATTATGTTATCTGAAAAGTTAATAAGTGTTGAAAAATATTCTATACATCTTGCACTTAGTACGTCTCCACTCTGACAGATCAGGTGACCCTCCTCATCATCCTCTACACTCCTGGTTCTTTTCCTTCGGTGACTCTTCTGGAAACGTCAAGTGGGCGGCACCAAGATCATCCAGCCAATCAATATACCCGAGTGAATTCAGGGCAGAATACGAAATTCATTCAGCGGGGAGATATTCAGGCATTCAGATACACGCCAGGCCACAAACGGTTGGCAGGAGCAATTTCAAATTCAGTCCCCAGAAATTCACAGGGCACATAGTTTATGTTAACAGGAGAAAAACATGGCAAGGAACAGATTTTCAGATAAGATACTCAAAGTGGCAAGGCAACAAAACATAATACAATTGTTTTTCTTTTTTAAAAAATGCTTAGTTGTAGCACTCACTGAAACATAATTTTAAGTTTCTAGTGTCCTAATTTAATGTTGCAAAATTGCAGAATATTTACTTGTCAAAAGTAGACTGTGGCCAAATTATAATTTCCCAGCTAAACTAAGAAAATAACAAAACAGCAAATAAAATTAAAAATCCTAATTTTGGGGAGAAAAAAAATTGGCATACAAGAATAACACTATGGTATTTAAAATGTCATCTGAGCTTGATCTCCAAATTAACCCATAACCCATAACATTCAAATCTGTTTAAGTGGTTTCCTTAGTGAAAAAAGGATTAGAGAATATGCTTTGCCAGAACAAAGAGGCATGCACAGCATAATCCTCAGTCGTACAAATATAAAAATTCTACTTCTATTTGTAGTAAGACTTTAACAAATCACATTTATTGAAGTACTATAAGAAAACTTTCAGAATATCTTGTAATCCCTGCTATAAACTAACCTAAATTACCTCCTGTCACTGGAATGACAATTAGTTGCCAACTACTAATAAAATCTATTACTATATTAACTATACAGATATGGTATTTGAAGAATTTCCTATCCAATGCACAAACACAAAAACTCCTGCAAGTTAAAATCGAGACGACTTTATCTTAAACAGAACTTCCTCAAATGATCAAACACAATTTCAAGTTTTCCTGTTCCACAAGGGAAATAAAATTTCCAAAATATTTTAAAACAGCTCATACCCCATGTGAACGATGATATGAAGTGCTGTGGTGAATTCTGTGTTTGCTTTTATAACTACTTCTTCCACTTCTACCAGAGGACTTGCTACTATGGTTCTGATATCTGCTTTCATGATCTCTATGACGATGTCCAGGTTCACATCCTTGACTGTAGTCATTTCTGTATTCATCAATGTAGCGTCGACTATGATAATCCTTCCCATTTATGGATCTGCTTTCCAGATAATAGCTAGAAAAAGTGAAAATGCATTTTCAATGCTCTATGTTAATCCCAAATATCCTCAAGTTCTCAGTAAATCTCTTAAAACAGTACTCTTAATAAGATTTTACGCTTTTCTTACCAAAAAGCAAAAAAAAAAAAAACCTCCCAATTTTACAACCATTACAAGTTGTCACTGGAAACAGAAATGGTAATCAGTTATCGTAAGTCGCCTCTAGTTTTAATCATGAAAATGTATTTTTCCGCCGGTTTTACTGAGATACAACTGATACGTAACACTGTAATGAAAATATTTTTATACTGAGACACTATAAATATTCTCATTACCTATCAGATGTTTTAGAGTAATTGTATCTGCAGCGCTTGTTCTCCCGTGCACTGCTATGTGATCTCCTCCTCCTTTTATGACTGCCGCTGCTGCTCCTCCATTTTCCATAATCCCAATCTTTTTCATCCCAATCAGGACAATAAGTTCTCTTTGAGTGTCTCATCTACATAAAAGACAAGTTTTTCCCAGTTAAATATTACCCCACATGTCAACACTGTTGCAAATTCACTCTAGTTGTGACGTTTTATTGTTTTTAAATCAAAGTTCAAAAATCATTATCACCCAACCTGAAATCACTGATAAACCCAATGATTTTTTTTCTGCTGCCTCAAAATCTAGAGTCTGAACTTTATTCATAGATATTCTGCATTACTCATGTCACGCTCAGATTTACTAGAAGAGGGTTGGAAAGAGAGAGAGGAGGAAATCCCAATTTCTGAACGTTGGGAAAAATCCTCTCCTGCCAGAATCACAAATTCCTAACAACTTGAAAAAGACGTTATACACAAACTTTTCACCAACTATCGTTCATATCGGTACTGACTGCCCGGGCCTCACCTCGTCTCTAAAGGCAACTCGAAATCAAGAAGCTCCAATTGTTCTGGGCAGGGAGGTCTGCAAAAAGTACCTCCGGCTAAACAGCCCCACTGCCCGACTTCTCTCACGCGCTCCTTCAAATACGCCATATTACTTTTCTTTCCTCGAGATCCTAAACCTGACTTTTGTTTACACCACTGACGGCAAAGGCACGCGCCATTTTCCCCGGAATCCTTTAAGACTCAACTGGACATTAAGTGACGCCGCCTTACACCAGGTCAACGTGTTCTTTCTTTTCATTTGTTAAGAACACTTCCTCAGAGGAGCGAGACTTAGGCACATTCCAGAACCCGAGTCAACGCCACCCCCCTCGGGCTGCCTTGCCGTCTCCGCCCCGCCGCCATTTTACAGCCCGGCCGAGGCCGCCGCCGCCGCAGACAACATGGCGCCCGTGGGCTCCGGGGCTCGGCCCTTCCCCCCTCCCTTTGGGGAAGACAAACGTTCGAGAACCTTCCCCCGCCTGGCAAACCCTACCGCTATCTTCCACCAGTGACTGGAGCGTTGCGGTTCAAACAGAAATTCGCAGCGACGGGCTTGGCAAAGCCTGGAAGACGAGCGGGCCACCTTTGTGCAGCCGGGAGGGTAGGGAAAAGGGGGGTCACCGTGCCGGAGACTGCGGGCGCCCAACAAGCTTGGAGAGGAGCGTCACAAGCGCTCTCGAGGCACAAAAAGAGGCCCTGACACCTGGCCTGCTTCCTCCCGCGTCTTACCGTCCTGGAAAAGAGTCCAAGCCTAAGGAGACAATGCTTGCGACGCGACCACGGAGAAAACGCAGCTAGCTGCTGCGAGCTCCGGCAGCAAAATGGAGCTGACAGTCACCGCGTCAGGACTCTCCTGGAAAACACGATGACGCTGCAAGCGGGCCTCCGCCTCCGGGCGGGGCGCGCAGGCGGGGAGGGCGGAGCGGACTCCGGCTCCGACTTGTGCGCAGGTTCTGGGTCGGGCGCTTAGCGCCCAAGGGTGGAGGGAGGGAAGCTGTTGCTGGCCGCCATGTTGGCCCCGCTCTCCGTTCCGGCTCTGAGAAAGCATTGTAAGAGTTGAAGAGAAGAGACTCGCTCATGGTCACTAAAAATTGTGTTTGTGAACGCTAGAAATGAGGAAAAGTGAGGGAAGCAGGGTACAAAGTAGCCGGTACCCTATTGCAATCGCTTAAACGATGCTTTAAAAAAAAATACACCATCTGCATCAAATAGCCCCAAATTGGGAATTGTCTGGATTTGGGCTTTTGTTAAAGTTCTGAGACCTGTTTAAAACTAGTTAAATCTTCGGTGGCTGGGACCCACACGCACTGAACTTGGATTGTAAAGATTTTTCCCGAGGTTTTAAAAGTCGAAGAAATGTGAGAGCAAAAGCCTGGAGACAGAAAGTGGAACTCCTCACAAGCAACATTTCCGCATTAAGCGAGACCTCTGCGGTGTAAAGATGAAGTAAACTGTAAAAGGGGGAAATGGAAGGTCATTAGAAGAAGACAATTATCAGGAAACAACCTCTGAACAACAAAAATCAAGATGCAATTTTTTTTTCTAAGCTGCAATTTGATGGAACAAAGTAATTGAAAATCCTGACTCCCGCGCCCCGCCCCTTCTCCATTTGTCACTTGAAGAAAATCACGTACTCATTACAAATTTAGTGGAACGCATAAAATTATCACGTATTACGGTAAAGCGTAATCTTACTGGCTTTATTTAGACAGGAGAGCAGCGTAGATAACTTGCCGGATACGGATGCACAACTACTGTAGGGTAAAGTGATGAGGCATATGCATCCCCAGAATCCCTATGCTTATTTGCATTTCTTAAGCCGCTTCTCAAAATGGCTTTGAAGATGCTTTAAAACCATTAATACCTAGATTCTTACATGGGGTCAGGATCACTAAGTACAAGGTAAGTATTTCACTTGTGAGGGAGAAATTTCTCACAGTAACGTGAAATTTACAGCTATTCGGTATATGTTTAACAGCACATTTAAATGTTAAGCAAAACCTAGGGAATCCCAGTCCTTGGAGTATAACAGTTAATCGAAGTCGTTGTGCTAAACACTGTACATAAGTTCTCACTTAATCCTAACAGCAATCTAAATATGGGCATTAGCCATGTTCTGCTATTACAGGTCAAAGTTGCAGTTTGTGCAGACAGCAGTTTAGAGTATTTAATTTCTTTAGGCGAAATCCTCACAGTAAAATTACAGGGTAAAAGCCAATGAAAAAATCCTGTACATGTTGCCAAAATTGCTTTCCAAAATGGTTTTAAATTTAGCAAAGCCCACATACAGCCGATTACTGGTTCAGGATATATCCAAAGTTTCATTAATGAAGTTAGCCATTTTAGTGCGTCTGTTAGTGCATGCTATGGGCTGTTTGAAGGGCTACGGCCCCCCCCATATACTCATGTGTTTAAGTCCTAACTTCCACTCCCTCAGAATGTGACTGTATTTGTAGTGTGGACTGAAAAAAATGCACAATGTGAGAGTAGTGAGGTAAGTTTTATTTGGGGCAAAATGCCTGGGGAGATAGCCTCTCAGCTCTGAGGAACTGCTCCCTAGAGGTAGGGGGAGAAGTTAGTGTTATGTATGATTTTAGTGAAGGGGGATATGTGCAGTCAAGCACACCTTTTGTCAGAGGGTTGCTGCTAGTCACGAGGAGCAGGTAGGTGTCTCCATTAATGATTTTAGTGCTTTTCTAGATATGAGAAGATGCAAGAAATTGGGCTCATAAAATCTTCTGAAAATATCTATCTGAAGGCCTGTTTTCCCCAAAGCACAGGGTGCCTCATTCCTGATCTCCACTCTGAACTCCTTTCAAGGTGTGTTGAAAGTCAGTGACTGCAGTGGCTAGTGACTTCACTCTTATACACTAGAGCCAGATAGTAAGCGACAATTTTTAGTTGCCAGTAAATAGGGTCTTTACAGAGGTAATATGATTAAATGAGGTCATTAGGGAGGGGCCTAATCCACTTTAGCTGGTGTCTTTATAAAGAGATTGGGAAACACACACCCAGAGGAAAGATGACGTGAAGACAGGAGATGGTCATCTACGTGCCAAGGAGAAAGGCCTCAGAGTAAACAACCCTGCCCACATCGTGATCTCCCAACTTGTCTCTAGAACCGTGAGAAACTTTTCTGTTGTTTAAACCACCCAGTCTCTGGTACTGTACTTTGTTTTGGCGGCTCTAACTAAATGAGTGCATAACATTAAAAATTTGTTATTTTGGTGGATACTGAACTTGTAACTTTATTTTCTAATTAGTGAAGTTGCACATTTTCTCTTGTGACTTGTCCATTCATACCTTATTGCTTTTCTGTACAGTTCTCTTTTGTCTTATTTTCGTGCAGTTAAACCTATTCCATCTTTACCTCTGTCAAGTTTGTAAACTGAGAAATTCCTTTCTTCTTCAGAGGAACTCTTTGAAATGTTTTAAATTTTTCTTCAGTTTTCTTTAAAAAGGCAACTCTTTTATCCATCTGGAATTTTGGTATATCATGTGAGGTGAAATTCTTTTGCTTTTTTTTCTCCATGTCATTTACTGGTTATCCTAACACAATTTATGGAATAACTTTTTTTTTTGGCTGCACTGTGCAGCACAGGGGATCTTAGTTCCCTGGCCAGGGTTCAAACTCGTGCCTCCTGCAATGGAAGCAGAGTCTTCACCACCACCAGGGAAGTCCCCTCTTCTCTTTTTTAAATGATTTTTGGATACTGCTTTAAATAAACTATGTATACACTACTGTTTACACTCTATTATTCTAGTCTTATCCCTCACACATCACAATTTTGATATTTGCAGCTTTATAAAGATTGGGATTAATTCCTTTTTCATTATATTTAAAAAATTTTCCATTATCATGTATTCTTCTAGATTTGCTTTATAATTATTATATGGAGTATCACTACCTGAACCACAATTGGTACAAATTGAATTTAAAGAACCACCAATCCATTAGTGAAATAGTAACTAATCTATCCACTTTACTAAACTGATTAAAAGTTGAGTCCTTTGTATTAAAATTTATCTATTTACATGTCTCTTAGGTCCTGAGACTGCTCCCATGGAGTAGACAGTGTCCGATGTCCTTTGTATCCAAACCTGGAAGAAGCTCAATAAATTCCTTACTAGTTTTAGTTGTTCAAACAACAAAAAAACATGTCTTCAGAAATACCCACCATAGAGATTAAGAATGTGTTGCTAAATGGATTTGGAAATTTCCAAGTTCAACCAAGGTATGAATTACAACTATTCAATTTGCCATTAACCAAAAGGTCTGCAAGCCTTCTACTCAAGAGCTCCAAACGAGTATCTAACAGGACTCAAGAATTCTAATGAATTCAGGTACAATTCAAGAATGGTGGCTGCAGCAAAAATAGCCATGAAGTCTTCCCTCCCCTGAGAGCAAGGGAGACAAAGGGAGCAGCGAGCAGGCAGAGAAGCAGCACAGCCGGCCCTGAGAGTTAATCATGTTGCGATGTAAATAGAAGTGAGTTTTCTTTCTCCTTCTCCTGAGAGCAAGGGAAAAAAAGGGAGCATCGAGCAGGCGAAAGAAGCAGCACAGCCAGCCCTGAGAGTTAATCACTCCTTGTTTAACTGTCACTAATTTGCAGTAACTGGATTTGTACTTTACAAAGCGAACCTCACTCCCTGACACTACGTAATTTACCTTCGGCACCCATCACCCCTGACTGTGTGTTACATACCCCACCTCTCACTCCCGGCACTTACATTCTACAGGCCCCTCGTAACAAATCACCCCCTATAGTTTTTGAATTTCAGAGACAAGGTCACAGGCCGATAAACGAGAGGCAAATGGACGCAGTTTCCAGACTGCCAGACCCCAATTACCAGGCAGCCTGACGCCAGCTATGACTGTTTTGAAATAATGCAAAGGAAAGGAAGCATGCAAGACCTTCACTACTTTGATCCTTACCATATACCCCGGGCTGTGAGCCCCACATCTAAAATCTCCCGATTCCCAAGGAGGGGGGGCACAGTTGAGGTGCTAGCTTGCTGTCTTCCCTTCTGCCTAGCAGAAAAATAAAGCCATCTCTCTCTTCCTCCAAAATCCGTGTCTCCGTATTTCTGTTCAGCCTCGGTGCACAGGGAAGCCGATTTTTCGGCAACATGGTGAAGCAGATTTCAGGCATAGTTTATACTATCCCTTAAACTCGTATGAGTTTTAACTCCCTTTGCTGTGAAACCATGATTATTTGGCAACTTCTGATAGTCTGGGTCAAGGGTTGGCAAACTTTCTTAAACAGCCAGAGAGTAAATATTCTAGGCTTGCAGGCTATTTGGTCTCTGGCACAGCCAATCATTTCTGCTCTGGTAGCACAAAACAACCAGAGCTACTGCATAAACATGGAAATGGCAGAGTTCCAAGAAAATGTTATCTGCAAAAACAGGTGGCCAGCCCGAGGGCTGCAGTTTGCCAACCTCTTGTCTAGCTGGGGAACCACATTACTTTCGTTTTAAAGAGAACTTGGGTTGATCAGCAATATTCTAGTCTTCTAGTCTTCTGAGTAGTTTATACTTACTGCCAAGTAATACATGGAACAGAATGTCAATTACCCAACTGCTAATGTGATCAGTGAACCAGTCAATTCAGTGTGAGTGGACAGAAATCAACGTTCTGGATTTTGATCCTCATGGTAGTCTATGAGAGGCCCAAAGGGGAGCCAGTATACCTCCCTATGTATGAGATCCTTATGGGTACAACTAAGCAGACATAAGAATAAGACATAAGAATGAGCTCTAAGAACCCAGAAGTCATATCTGTAGCACTAAAAAAATGGCACAGTTTGGAATAAAAATTGAGGCAATGTCAGTCAGTACAAAAACTTCCTGACAATCAGTAAAATACTCTTAAGAGTGGTGACAAAAATTCAATGACATGTTTGGAGGAGAAAGATATCAAGTATAAGAAGTGGCAAACCAAATTCTGGCCTAAAAGAGGCCTTAATACCAATTCTAGAAACTAATGGTTAAATTAAAAGGGTGAAACAAAACATGAGGGCATTAGTGTAACTGGCCCCTCAGTTTAGTGTAAGGTATGGAAGGTACCAATAGTAATAAGAGAATAACTGCAAGCTAACTCCCTAATTGCAGTTAAGAAAGAATCAATTAGATCAGCCATCTGCAGAAATGATACAAACGAAGAAATGTTTGGTATCAGTTTTAGAAATACCCCAAATCTAACCTAGGTGATCTAGACAGTGAGTGGGACATAGTTCTTTAACAAATCAATGGTAGAGCCTGATAAATGGCCTGATTAGGTGAGAGCCCTGATATGGTTAAGAGCACAGCTTCCATTTACTTGCTACAGAACACTTACTACATGCCAGAAGCTTTATACACACTATTTCATTTAATCCTCACAAGAGTCATGTGAAGGATTATTTATGTATGAGAAAGTTAAAGCTTGGAGATATTAACTTGCCTAAAGTTAATATTAGGGGGCAGAGCTATGATTCAAACCCAAACCAGAACTCTACAACTAATTGTATTTTTCAAATGGATCATCTGTAGAACTCTATCCTGCATTATATTTCTTTTTTACCCTGCATTTTGAAAAGATATATATATTTTTTAAGAGTTTTATTTATTTATTTATTTATTTTTAACATCTTTATTGGGGTATAATTGCTTTACAAGAAAAGATATATTTTTTAAAAATGTTCCATGGGCACATGAGTTGGGAAATTCTGAGTGTTTACTGTACTTCGAGACTTCTCTGAGCCTTTACTATAAAGACCAGGGAAAATAACAACTGGAATGACTGGCCTTTCTAGGCCATCTCTTTATTTGTCCTTCCTCTTTCGAACTGTATAAAGTAAATAATTAATAGAAAATAATATTTCCAGGATGTGGACTACATATGGTAGGAGCATGTAATTAGGGTGCTCAACAATGCCTGGATTTGAGACTCAGCATTTTAAAATGAATATTTATATGGAAAAACAAAATTAAACTCAGGGTTTTTTAAAAAAAATTAAAGAAATGCATTAGGTAATAGTTACAGTAAAGAATACCCTCTAAGAATAGGAGTAAAAGCTGTTTGGCTTCCCTTGGTACCACCAACTCATAGAAGATCTTAGCTGTAAACAAGTAGATCTTAGTTGTAAACAAGTTGTATAATGATGCAATCTCTGACATAATTAAAACTGGGTAAACCATAATAGGTGTGTTCCTTGAATAGTTTGCCAAGTATCTGTCCAGGTCTATTATAGCTACTGAGCAAATGGGTTGGCATGAATAGTTATGTCCTTAATGTGTACATCATTAAGAGGTCGATATGTCTTCTCATTTACTGGTAACTTCTCCAATTCATCTAGAGTCTCCAGACCATCTATTACCCTGAAAGAGAAACAATATAATGTTTGAAAATATCCTGAGATTGAAACATAATATCCAAATACCTATAGCAATTACAGTCTCACCATGTCTCATAGTTCTTTGAATTCCCCAGTTGAGTGTACAATAAAATATCGCTTTGATTTTCTGCCATAGGTAGGGGCCAAAATTCAGAAACAAAAATTCATTTTTATGCCTTTAGACAACAATAGCAATGGAAAGGAATATTCCCACCAAAGTATCTAAACATTGCATTCGGCCTCATTCACATGGAATAGCTACAAATGGGGCCAATATAACCAGTCATAAGGTTTTCTTTGTTATAGGAAAAACCTGGAGAAAGTATGTAAGGATGACACTAGTATTATCAGTACTGCCCTACACTGAAGGTCCTGAAGTGGGTGGCCTCTTTGCACTTTATTGTTTAAATACAGTGTTTTTATTTTTTGCTTCTGGACAACAAAAAACAATATTCAGAATAGGAGAAGATAAGCTCAACAGTTATGCCACTTCCAGCAAGCCCACTTCATGTTTCTATCAAGAAAAAATATATATATATATTGAGAGCTATCCTTCTAATATGTTCTAGAAAGTTAGTCTAAAACATTTGCTAAGAAAAAGTGGCTTTTTAGATAATACCTCCTAGTGCAATTCAAATCAATTCCTAAGACATACTATGTACTTTAAAAAAAGAACAGATTTCCATTTTATTTTACATTTCCACTAAAGTGATACTATAACCAAAGCCTTTGGATTTTACACCCAAATGTAGGACAATTAAGGTCTTGAAATTATAAGTTTTAAATGCTTTCCCATGGGAAGGAAATCCAAACAAGAGGGGATATAGGTATATGTATAGCTGATTCATTTTGCTGTACAGTAGAAACTAACACAACATTGTAAAGCAACTATACTCCAGTAAAAACTAACTAACTAACTAAAGGCTTTCCTACCTTCTGGGTCAGTAAGAGAGAAAGAGGGTACAAGAAACAGATCTCAGGCAAAAAAGGGCATGCAGAATTGAAGCAAGTAAGCCTAGTTAAGTATCTGGGACATGGGCCCCTTTGAGAACCAGTGGAAAGCTATGTACCCTTTTTCTCAGAAAAATGTATGTGCATATATACAAAACAATTTCAAGGAGGTACTGGACCAAATATTAAGAATCCTTGTTCTAAACTCTACAGTTTTTTTTACCAATCCAGTAAGATAAGTCCTAGTAATTACTAATCAATAATTCTGAATGGTGGGTTAAGGGAGAAAAGAAAAAAAAGGGAGTCTGGTGCTCGCTTCGGCAGCACATATACTAAAATTGGAACGATACAGAGAAGGTTAGCATGGCCCCTGAGCAAGGAAGACACGCACATTCGTGAAGCCCACAAACACTACTAAAGGCTATAATATTCCTTTTCATTGATTATTACTAATCTATAAATTAGACATGTATATGGAATAAAAAAGA
The DNA here is from genome assembly GCF_937001465.1 of Orcinus orca. NCBI lineage: Eukaryota > Metazoa > Chordata > Mammalia > Artiodactyla > Delphinidae > Orcinus > Orcinus orca. The sequence goes on from NC_064565.1 coordinate 86,145,727, forward strand.
AAAGCTGTAGACTCTTCTATTTTTAATTAACCTAGCTTGGCATTCAAACTGTTAAATAAAACAAACTCTAAAACTGTGCCTTGGTTTATTAAGCACAGTAAACATTTGTTGACAAACTGACTTCCTGTTGATTTATAAAAGCAATTCCCAGGTAGAGGGCTTGTAATGGATATTCTTGCAGAGACTGCTAAACACTCCCTAGGATCCAATCTCCCCTTCTTATTCACAGAGGCCTGGTTTTATTGTGAGTGGCAATATGTCTGGCTAAGAAACACTGCCTACCCTCCCTTGTAGGTAAGTTCTGGGCTTTCCAGGAGAGCTCTTGAGAAAGGGGCTGACTCAGCTGGCAAGCACCTTTGCCCTTCCTCCTTCTTCCTACTTGGAGTACAACTGTTCCGGCTGGGGCTGTGCTGCCCAAGCTATGGCCATGAAGTGAGCTTCAGAATGATAGCTAAAGACGGTTGAGAAGAAAGACAGAGGCACCTGGAACACTGGTGATATAATAGAACCACTATCACATACCATCTTGTTTAAGCAACTGTTTTTCAGATGTGTTAGTTGATGCAAGATGCTATTCTTAATGAAAACAGATACATACTGTTAACTTGCATAATGATCCTGAAAAAATAGTACTGGCCCTTCTTTTACAAAATAATAAAACTGAGGCTCAGAGAGGTTGTACGTTTCCCAAGGTCACAGGGCTGTTACGTGGTGGACTTAAATTTCAGGTACATTTAGCTCTCATACTGCTCTTTGAGTATTAGTTATGCTATCATCACAGCCACTCATATGCATCCTTTGCATTGAAATTCCAAAGAAAACCATAACCAGAATACTCACTTTCCAAATACTGTGTATTTCATGTCCAGATGTGGCTGCTTCCCATAGGTGATGAAGAACTGAGATCCATTGGTGTTTGGGCCATTATTAGCCATAGATACAACACCTCTAACGTTGTGCTGAAAAAGAAAGACCAAAGTATTAGCTGTTTTTACATAAGTATTCCAAATAAAGGACTGAAACAAGACGTGCACTCTACCTTCCCAGTATTTAAGGGATCAAGAAAACATGTAATCATCTTCTATTAGGGCTAATCCAAATGTTCAGTTTCTGTATTATCTGTATCTCTGGAAACTTCTATCTAAGTTGTTTATATATATATATATATATCTCAAATCACATTCCCCAATTAATTTCACCTTTGGAGAAGCAGAGCCACAAACACTTTTGGCAATACCAATGTATAATAGAAATAATCCTTACATTTATATTAAGGAACAGTGTGCTGGCATGAAATGATCAGGCAGACAACAAAACCAAAATCCCCATAATCTCTTCACATACACATTGGACTCTGGCTAGTTTCCTTATCTGTAAAACAAGGGAGGTTGGACTAATTCAGCGGTTTATTCATAATTCAAATGCTCACAAGGGTTACCAGATAATAAATTGATAATTGGGCAGAATGTAAACGTTAGGGAATGGTGGAGCCTGGCAAAAGGAATAGTGTAGCTCTTGCCTCATGACGTTTACAATCTTTTTAAACCAATGGCCATAGAGAATGAATCTGTGGGTCTTCCATCCATGGGCAGTCAGTTTATAACCCCAGGACTGGATGATCTAAGGAAGGCCTTGTCTAACTCTAATATTCATGATACTATTTGCTATACAAGGGACTGTGTACAGGAATTAAAAGGACTTTACTGATAAGATTGAAGACAGAACTGTCTTACAGGGAGATGCCCAAATATAAAATATACTAAAGGTAACGCCAATGATTACTCTATCTTTAGCTATTCATCAGGGGACACTAATAAGACAAACTACAGAGATGCAGCTTCATAGAGATATTAATGCTTTACCGTTCCCTAAAAGGTGACTACCAATAACATATGTAGTGTTTGATACATACATAAGAATATATGTACTACTTACAACTTAATAAAATCAGCACCCATTAACCTATTTCCAAGTTTTAAGAATTAAAATTTACCAAACTGTTGCATATGCCTATGTGCTCCTCTCAGTTATTACTTCAGCCTCTCCAAGAGGTAACCAGTGTTCTGATATCTTTACATTCAATACATGCCTATACAATATATTGTTTCCTTTTGCTTGTTTCTGAGCTCTATAAAATAGTATCATACTATTTGTAGTCTTCCGGGAAATGATTTCTACACTTAACATTATGTTTCTAAGATTCATACATGTATACATAGCTGTAGTTCTGATTTCTTTCACTGTATAACATTTTACTTCTGAATATACTACAACTTGTCCATTCAAAGATCAATAGACATTGTTTCTAGACTTTTGTTATTACCAATAGTACTCTAGGAACACTCTTGTACATGCTTCCTAGTGCACATGTACATGAATTTCTCTAGGGTAAACATGTGGGAATGGAATTTCTGGGTTAGAGTACGTGAATATTCAATACGCATCCTCAACTCTGGTATATAAGAAAATAGTTCTTAACCTTGTCTGTCTAGGAATCACCAGGGAACCTTAAAATACAATCGAGGTCCTAATCAGTTCTACTGACTTTTTCTCTAGACTTAGGGAGGTAAGGCCCTAATCTTTTATAGTTTTAAAACTTCCACAGGTGAATCTGTAACAGCAAAGTTTGAAAACCACTGGCATAGGATGACAGATTAGTACCAAGGAAGCAGTCATTCATTAATGCCTAAAAAATCATTTCATTTCCAATTCAGAAAAAGGATGACTTTCTTTTTTTTTTTTTTTTTGCGGTACGCGGGCCTCTCACTGTTGTGGCCTCTCCCGTTGCGGAACACAGGCACCAGATGCGCAGGCTCAGCGGCCACGGCCCACGGGCCCAGCCGCTCCGCGGCATGTGGGATCTTCCCAGACTGGGGCACGAACCCGTGTCCCCTGCATTGGCAGGCGGACTCTCAACCACTGCGCCACCAGGGAAGCCCAATTATTTTAACCTGTATTATTACAACATATGTATCAAAGTTTCCAAGTGTAAACATAGCATGAAAAAATAGATTTTGAAGTATTTTGGATTTACCTTAAGATATTCACTGTATTCATCTTCAAATTTCTTGCCCCAGATACTGCTACCTCCTCTTCCAGTACCTATATTACAAGACGAACAAATGAAAGAAAGTATTTAATTAAAGCTGAAAAAGGGTTCCTTTTCTAAACATAAGGGCTAGTTTATATAGCATAACCCTTTAAATACAAATAAAATTTGGTACGTCCTCTCTTACTTACCAAAATTGAACTTTAAAAACCATAAAAATAAAATATCTCTACAAAAACCAAAACCCCTCCTTATCAATATTGTTCATACTTTAGGGCTCGGTGCTAGTACCTTCTGCTTAAAAATTTCTTGCTAAGGTAAGTTATAAAAACCCCACATGCTTTTATTTTTCTCTTCTTTGTCTAGTCTCTTCTTCACACTACATACCCTAGGTATATACCCTAGGTATTACCGGAATAACTTACCTGTTGGATCTCCTGTTTGAACCATGAAACCCTTGATATTTCTATGAAATATACAGCCATTGTAGTAATTACTGGCACAAAGAGCCAAGAAATTCTGAAGAGAATAAAAACAATGATTGAGAAATGATGTAGCAGAAGATAAGAACCATTTAAGATTTAAGAATATTTAAGATAAAGAACCAATTGTAGGGACTTCCCTGGTGGCACAGTGGTTAAGAATCTGCCTGCCAATGCAGGGGACATAGGTTCGAGCCCTGGTCCAGGAAGATCCCACATGCCGCGGAGCAACTAAGCCTGTGAGCCACAACTACTGAGCCTGCGCCCTGGAGCCCGCACACCTAGAGACCATGCTCCACAACAAGAGAAGTCACTGCAATGAGAAGCCCACTCACCACAACTAGAGAAAGCCTGCGCACATTAACAAAGACACAACACAGCCAAACAAACAAACAAACAAAAGCCAATTGTATTTATTGAAAACACTACAACAACCTATTTAAATGATATCTTTTAGGCATTACTTTGGATAATGTCACTGCCTAAAACTCTTCAATAGCTTCCTTCTGTTCTTGAAATAAAATGCAAAATCCTCAGGAGAGCCTAGCAAGCCCTGCATGACCTAGCCTACTTCTACATCATCATAATGATAATAACCCCTTCCCTGCTGCTTACTGTGTTAACCCCATCAGGCTTCTGAAAATTCATCCAAAAAACACAGGCTTTCCCACCTTAAGGCCCTTGTACCTGCTATTTCTATACCTGGAATGTTCTTTTTATAAGTCCTTCCAGAGAGATGCCTTCATTACCTTTCACACTCAGTTTTTTTTTTTGTTTTTTTTTTTTGCGGTACGCGGTCCTCTCACTGTTGTGGCCTCTCCCGTTGCGGAGCACAGGCTCAGGACGCGCAGGCTCAGCGGCCATGGCTCACGGGCCCAGCCGCTCCGCGGCATGTGGGATCTTCCCGGACAGGGGCACGAACCCGTGTCCCCTGCATCGGCAGGCAGACTCTCAACCACTGCGCCACCAGGGAAGCCTTCGCACTGTTTTTAAAGCATCACTTTCTTGGCTAGGCTTGCCCTCACCTTCTTTTAAATAAATCCTTTCCCATTATTCTCTATCTCACAACTTTCTTTCCTTCAAAGCATTATTACCCTCTAGAATTACTTTTTTTCTAGAATGAATCTTCCCCCCTGCCTATCTTCCCGGGTAGAATATTAGCTCCACAATAGCAAGGCATGTCTCTTGTTCATCACTGTAGTTCTAGTTGCTGGCAAGATAGCCTTCCATAAATAAATTACTTAAAGAATGAATATATATAGCTGACTCTTTTTCCTTCTTGTATTTTTCTCTCTTTTTGTTTTTTTTTGGCTGAGCCACGAAGCTTGCAGGATCTTAGTTCCCTGACCAGGGACTGAACCTGGGCCATGGCAGTGAAAGCACCAAGTCCTAACCACTGGACCGCCAGGGAACTCCCTCTTTTTTCCTTGTTTAAATGACAAGGATAGAACCTTGTCATTTAAACAAGTAAAATAATGTATGGAACAGTTCTCTTACCTAATATCTAATGATTATTTACATTTCTTGAGGAAAATGAGCCAAAGGAAAAAGATACCAGCCACTCTGTGGTTAGAGAAAAATTCTCTACCCTTTCTTTGATCCAACTTTGACATCAGAAAAAGAAGTGTAAATTAGACCAGAAATTATCATTGCGGGTTTTTCTTGACAATAGTTTTATAGAAACTTTTTTTTGGATGTTGTTTAAGTTAGATGACTCAATTTCAAAATGGTTATCCTGTTGCATTAACTCATCTTTTATACATACATTACGGTACTCACTTCACATGTTTTGGGTGTCCTCTCACAGAAGACTTCGATTTTAATATCACCTACATCTGTATGCAGTGTCACCGACTAAAAAGGAGAGAGAATGTGAGAACGAATGAGATTTCTTCAGGTGACTTTGTGCACTGTATCATTTCCCTAACTAGATATTAAAGATAACTACCTGAATAAAAACAGAAAGAAACACCATTTCAGAGATGATCCACCCACACAGTAGCTCTGAGAGATAAGTTGTATTTCTTCAAAATTTATTTCAGCAGTAGAAAAAAAATTCCAGAAGAGAAATATAAATGTTAAGGTAAAATGATATCTATGCTAAAATATTTGGGAGCAAATATTGTGATGGAAATAATCATTTTAAGTTTGAATATTTCATCAATAAAAATAAAAAGTTTTTATGTTAGTATTACTGACTTAAGTGGCAATTCACTAAGTCATTAATATATATTGAAAAATAGTAAGAAAATGACTTTTACATAGTTTCCACCATCTCCCTTATGTAATTTAATTGCGAGAGACTTAAAAAACAATTTCTTTCTCCACTAAAGACAACAGACATAAAAAGCATCAGTGTTTTCAGATCGTAAAAGTGCAGAGGTAACCAGAGTACTTCTTCTTGCTTGCTTTTTGTTTAATCTGTTGTTTTGGTAGCTGGAATATTCCTTTTGTTACCCCATTCCAGAGAGGGTGGAAAACTTCTGAGGCTTGCTTTTAAAATTCTCTTCTTACAATAGTTGTCCACCTTAGATCAAGAGCAAAAGGATCCAATCAAAATGACCACACCTGGCTATGCTCTTCTGACCCTGCAACACCACCTTTCCATCTCTATCCATCTTGTATCAATCTTTTTCCATAAAAGGTAAATTCTGTGTTTTAAGTGAAAAACATAAAGAATCTGAAATCGCTTTACACTGTATGCTTCTACAGATTATCATTGCTCTGTTTTGTCACTGAAATTTCCATGCAGTTTTATTTCCCTTGACTGAATTTCTAAAAATTACTTATAATGAAAGACATTCATAAGAATTCTGTAAAATTTACCATTTTTCTTCTTGATGCTGTCAGGAAGTACTGTTACTTTCTCAGTTTACTGAGAGAAGTTCAAAAACGAGCCTCTATTTCCAAAAGAAAAAACAATTAAATTCATTTCCCTCTCTTAACTCACACTTGCTCATCTTTACCGCATATTTAAGAGAAAAAGTCTCGATGAGCTCCCATCCTGCCCCAAGTAATAAAAACCCAGTTATGAAAGCGATCAGGCGATACTACTCGTCTCAAGCCCCTCAACTCCTACTTCCACTGCTCACTCTTCACGGGCCGGGTACATTCCCGCATTGGGGTCTAAGCACTGGGTGTTCCCCTTGCCTGGAACACGTACACTCAGACATCTGTATGGCTATTTTCCTCACCTCCAAGTCTCTTCTCGAAAGTCTGGTCTGGACCTGATAACTCTATTTAAACCTGCCTTAACGATTTCCTTTTCCATAGCACTTAGCACTAATATACTCTATGCTTTACTAATTGTCTTATTTCAACACCACCCTCCCCGTACAAAATACTCACTGGAAGCAGTCCAAGAACTAACATACACAGCGCTCTGCGAGCATTTGAGTTAAGTGAATGAAAGAATAAGTGACGTTACCCCATACTTACTTAACCACTTCGATTAGCACAGCGGTTGTTAAAAGAGCAAAGGTGCAACCGCAGTTGCCCCCACGGGTCTGCAGATTCGAAATTAAGTTTCTTCAGGCCACCGGAGGTCGAGCAAGGGACCCATTAGAACGCCCCTCACCTGCTCGCCTCCTCCCTCCGCCCCCTCCTCCCTGTCTCAAACCAAACGACTAGAACTAGGGAGACACTAATTTCTCCCCACCAGGTACACTTTTGACTATGAAAGGGTCAAAATTATCTTTTAATAATTACACTAGGACAACAAGCGTAACTCTAGTCATCCTCTAGAAGTGCCTTAGGCTCAGTCGCAAAGCCGGAAAGACCACCTCCGACCGGCTCCCCCGCCCCGCCCACTTTCACGAAGCCGGGAACTTCCGCGCAGGACCGGAAATAGCGCTCGCGGAGTTCGTGGGGCTGGTGAGTCTTCGGCGGGTTAAGTTTCAGCGTGAGTAGCTGAGGCCATGGCGGCGGGCTGTGGTTTACGAACCTGCTGCAGCGAAAGGTGGCAGGGGAGGAGATAGGCGCAGAAAACCGGCTTGCCGCGGGAGAGCATAGCGCTCTACAGGGCCCGGGGACTTAACTCACGGACTTATCGGCCGTGCCACCTGCGCTCTTCATTGTTCTAGAAAAGGCCTGAAGGGGGACTGAAACAAGAGGGCGCTGTTTGCAGGCTGTAAAGTGGGCCTTGCTAATGAATCTTAATAATAAATAGTGCAGACTCTAGGCCAGGCATTGTTCCCAGCTTCACGGTTAAATCTTGCAACCACGCTGTGAGCTGGGCACTATTATTTGCACCCTTCATAGGTGGAAACCACAGAGGTAGAGTCCTCAGAGACAGCTGTGGCTTTGGGAGTCAGTCTGGTTTTAGAGTCGGTGCTCTTCCCACCATGCTCTGCCACCTCCCATTCTCGTTAATTGTGACTTAAAGCTACTCAGCTTCGTAGGAAATGGGGAGTGTTTTGTTACTTACAAGGGCTCCTTCAAATGTAACAGTAGGTAACAGAACCGGCGTGGTGGCCCATTAGAGCTTCACTTTAGGGCTTGCCAGATTTAGAAGAGTCTGGAGAGTGGAGTAGTATCAGGACGTGGAATCTGGAGAGTGGAAGTGGTATAAGGACCCTTAGAAGATCTTCCAAGACCCCAGGTTCGAGTGGTTCCACCTCACTCCAAACTGTATATTGAATAAGTGCATTAAATATTTCTTTTTTTATTATTTTATTTTATTTTTGTCTGCATTGGGTCTTCGTTGCTGCACGCAGGCTTTCTCTACTTGCGGCGAGCGTGGGCTACTCTTGGTTGCGGTGCGCAGCCTTCTCCTTGCGGTGGCTTCTCTTGTTGCGGAGCCCAGGCTCTAGGCATGCGGGCTTTAGTAGTTGTGGCTCACGGGCTCTAGAGCGAGGGCGCAATAGTTGTGGAGCACGGGCTTAGTTGTTCCATGGCCGGTGGGATCTTCCCGGGCCAGGTCTGGAACCCGTGTCCCCTGCATTGGCAGGCTGATTCGTAACCACTGTGCCACCAGGGAAGTCCCAATATTAAATATTTCTGCATACAAATATTGAAAAAAATTTGCTTTTGAAATTGAGTTATGAGTATTTCATTAAATTTACAATTGACTATGCTTTCTTGTTAATTATTTTGCATACCATGAAATGCTTTTCTTCAAAAACAAAAGTGTTCATAGATACTACATTTAAGAATGGAGCAGACAGTGTTTTGTATTGGATATAGATGTCTATAAGGCTTACAGACTGTGTGGGCCCTTTACATCTTCACCTCTCCCACCTCTTGATTCTGGCCTTTGTGTGGCAGGTAGCTGTTGGCTCAGGGGCAGCAGCTCCTGCCCTTTCCTGCCTTGCCCCTACCCATTCACAGTGACTCACCTGTGCATCCCATGGTTCTGGCTGCCGATAAAACACTTAACTTTTTTTTTTTTAAACTAATATATTTTTTTGAATTTTATTTTATTTTTTATACAGCAGTTTCTTATTAGTTATCTACTTTATACATATTAGTGTATACATGTCAATCCCAATCTCCCAGTTCATCCTACCACCACCCATACCCCGCCACTTTCCCCCCTTGGTGTCCGTACAAAACACTTAACTGTTTAAATATGTTATTGTTACTCTTTTGATAAAGCACTTTTTAATGTCAGTATGTACCACCCTAACTCCAAATTCTGCTATGATGGGGGAAGGGGGACTGTGTCAGTCTGTATAGTAAGCATTTAGTGCTGGCCTATGTTGGTGATCCTGAGATACAGAAAAGGTAGTTTCTGTCCTCCAGTAGCTTTAGCGTACTGGGGGAGACAGACAAACAGGAATATAATATTATGAGAATAACTAGTGCAAAAGCAGGTGGGACAGGGAGAGGGACGACACTGAAAAGGAAGGTTTGTCAAGAAAAGCTTTATTTAGGAAGTCGAAAGGGTCTTGGAAGGAAGGGTAATATTTAGAGAAATGGAGAAGGGTGGTTGAAGCACAGGTGGGGAGAACAAGAACAAGGGTGTGGGTTTCCCTGGGGGCGCAGAGGTTGGGGGTCCGCCTGCCGATGCAGGGGACACGGGTTCGTGCCCCGGTCCGGGAAGATCCCACATGCCGCGGAGCGGCTGGGCCCGTGAGCCATGGCCGCTGAGCCTGTGCGTCCGGAGCCTGTGCTCTGCAGCGGGAGAGGCCACGACAGTGAGAGGCCTGCGTACCGCAAAAAAAAAAAAAAAAAAAAAAAAAAAGAACAAGGGTGTGTGGGAGGGGGCAGGGAGGAGGAAAGGAACATAATTGTGTGTTGTGCACCAGGTTTGTGCAAGGTGACTTAAACATATTAATCCGTTTACTCCTCCAGACGGCCTGTGAGGTAAGTTATAGTGTCTCCATTTTGTAGATGAGAAAACAAGCTCAGAAAGGTTAAATGACTTACCTATGATACCATGTGCCAGTAAGTGGCAGAGCCAGTATTTGAAGCCAGGCACGTAGGACTACAGCTCTTTTGCTCATATGCTTTGCTGTCTCAAAGGTCCATTTTCTGTGTTTTGACTTCAGATACTCAGTTTTACCTGACTTCTGCATGTTGTCATCTCGTGTACGCCTGCTCCCCACGACAGTCCGCCTAATCCATTCCCTGATCTGCAGTTCTTCCCGTTCCTTCATGGATCTAAAGACTCTCCTTTCCTCCTTGAATGACTTTGCATCCCTCTCATTTGCTGAGAGTTGGGACAATGTTGGATTACTGGTGGAACCAAGCCCACCACACACTGTAAACACGCTCTTCCTAACCAATGATTTGACAGAAGAAGTGATGGAGGAGGCACTGCAGAAGAAGGCAGATCTCATTCTCTCCTACCATCCACCCATTTTCCGACCTATGAAGCGCATCACCTGGAAAACCTGGAAAGAGCGCCTGGTGATCCGGGCACTGGAGAACAGAGTCGGGATCTACTCTCCTCACACGGCCTATGATGCTGCTCCGCAGGGAGTCAACAACTGGCTGGCTAAAGGGCTTGGTGAGAAGCCTCTTGTTCTTTCATATTCAGTATTTTCCCTACCAGTGCTTTGAAATTTTAGAATGTATTTCCAGTAGTGTTTTAACTGCTTTAGGGATGGGGACCATTATTCTACTTTCATATATTTTAAAATAATCTTGCTGAAATCTGGCAATTAAATTGCATTTGAAAAATGAAATTTTTATCCTTAGTGAACAAGGACAGCATAGGAAGTCTTCATTGTTGATCGAGCTTTGTGATTCCTTACTCATGTGGCACAGTGCCTGGCACTCAGGCACTCCAGAAACGCTTGTTAAACTGAACTGAAAGCTTCAAGCCTCTCCAAAATATACTTCATGTGTCAATCAAATAGAGTTTTATTGAATTAGTCCTTATACCCAGCACAATGAGGGAATTCAGCATATGTGTTTTAGCAAGTCTTTTTAGTTTACTCATTTTGGGCTGAAGCTTCTGTGATGATATAATCTGGATTACTGTGGTCAAGTAAATTATGAGCATCTGCGACTTGAATCATAGTTTACATGAGTAAATTTAGTAAGCAGTCACAATTCTATATGTTATGTAAAAATTCATGAGTCAGTCTTGTCCAACTTTTTGTGATATTTACGAGTCTTCTGGAAAATCTGAAAATAAATTTGATTATGTATGTCTGTACTAAATCCCTTAATTACGGGGATTGTTGAATGTATATATAAGGGATATGTATGTGTGTGTATATTATATAAGCATCTGAGAATGAATCTTTTCAAAAATACTCATTTCTAAAAAAAAAAAAAAAAAAAAAAAAAATACTCATTTCTTAGAAGTTTTGCCCATAGTGGTTTATCTTTCTAATTTTTAAATAAACCCACAAAAACTCCAATTTCTGACAATTTTTTCTTTCTAGGAGTTTGCACCTCCAGGCCCATCCATGCTTCCAGAGCTCCTGACTACCCCACGGAGGGAACACACAGAGTAGAATTCAATGTTACCCACACCCAAGACCTGGACAAAGTCATTTCTGCAGTGAAAGGAATTGCAGGTGTATCTGTCACTTCTTTTTCTGCTAGGTACAATATCTTTTCCTCTTTTTGTGTATATTAATTTGTAAGAATCTTTCTTACAGATTCTATAACTCTGTTATTTAAGTTTGCAGCAAATCACTTTCCTAGTGTGGGTTTACAAAGCAGCATACTTCTCATTTGCCTGCGGGTCCCTAAGGAGAGCCATGGGATCTTTTCAAAGCAATAAAAATGATAAGTGACACTTATTGACTATTTTCTATGTGGGAGAGACTATATCACACATCCTACAGTATTTCTAATCCTCCTGGCAATGTTGAAAGTTATTTTTACCTTAGGGTATGCAGATATACCCTAGTTATATGCTGATAACATAGGTTTACTTTTATCAGTTCCCAGCAAATGATGATTCCCAAACACTTGAAAAGAAAAATACATTAAAGTGCCTCTTGGAAGGTCAATCATTTATTTAATTAGGGCTGAGATACCAAAATGTTGCTTCAGGGACATCCCTGGTGGCACAGGAGTTGAGAATCCGCCTGCCAGTGCAGGGGACACGGGTTCGAACCCTGGTCCGGGAAGATCCCACATGCCGTGGAGCAACTAAGCCTGCATGCCACAACTACTGAAGCCCGCACACCTAGAGCCCATGCTCCGCAGCAAGAGAAGCCACTGCAATGAGAAGCCTGCGTACCGTAACAAAGAGTAGCCCCCGGTTGCTGCACAGCAACAAAGACCCAATGCAGCCAAAAATAAATAAATTAATTAATTTAAAAAAAATGTTGCTTCATTAGAGATTTTTTGGGGGGCTGATTTACCCTAATACCTACTAAAGCATCGTAAAAGACAAGTTATACAAAGCTAGGACTTAATAATTGGTAAAAAAAAAAAAGATAGGTACAATGACTTTTTTATAAAATGGAAATCTGTTGCACGAACCTGTGTCCCCTGCATTGGCAGGCGGACTCTCAACCACTATGCCACCAGGGAAGCCCAAAAATGACTCTTTGATGAGTGGTTTTTAAGTGTAGATACATTATAGTAAAATCGTAGTAAATGTCCTCCAATAATATTGGGGAATTCCAAGAATCTTAAGAAAAATTGTTTATAAGATTTTGCATAGGTTCCAGTCATGGTGTCTTTTACCATACTGAAATACTGTGTAAATAGTGAAATTAAAATTATACAAATAAAGCATGAAAAATTTAAGCAATACAAAAGTTCTCCTTGTCCCCTCAATCCCAGTATCTTCAACTCAAGTTGTCTTTTCCTTTGTTTTCAGAGAAGTGGGTATCTTTCCAAACATGTATAGGGACACAAAGAAATGTGTAGTTTTGTCTTATTCATTGCTTTCTTAATTAAATGGTATGCTGTATTTGTCTTTTTAACTTAAGATGTCTTAGAAATCTATCCATGTATGTCTCTCTTTTTAATTGCTACACAGTGTTTATCATGAATGTACTGTAATTTCTTGAAGTATTCCTCTTCCTAACTGATGGACTTTTTAAAACACTGATGCACATTTAGTTTGGTTCCAGTTTCTCCATATTACAGGTAATATCGGGGATTTACCATTAGATTGGGGGCCAGGCATTGTTTTTGCTTTTTCTTTTCAAATCTCTACAGATGGTTCCAGTGTTGAAACTACACTTCCACATTATCTTGTAAGGTGTCTTAGTTCTAGAATTCTATGATTATATTTAGAGTATATGGTTAAATACAAAACTTTTGGTGCTAGTTGTTTTGGAGAGGCTCTGGGGCATTGGTTTTTTTTTTTTTTTTGGGCTGCGCCCCACGGCTTACAGGATCTTAGTTCCCCAACCAGGGATCCAGGGATTGAAGGGATTGAACCCGGACCCCAGCAGTGAAAGCACCGAGTCCTAACCACAGAACCACCAGGGAATTCCCAAAGCCATTGCTTTTTTTATTTTATTTTATTTTTTTTTTTTAAGGGCATTGCTTTTTAAAGGGTGATTCAGGGACCTCTGAATCATTGCTACCGGGTGCTTATGAAAAATGCAGATTTTGGGCTTTATCCTAGATCTGTGTAATTAGAATGGGGTTTGCCTGAGGATCTGTCCAGGAGATTCTTGTATTCAATGATGTTTGAAAATTAACTTTTCTAGGGCTTAAAAAAAATTCAGTTTGCCCCAGCCCCATTCATAGATGTTCTGTTTCACTGGATCTGTGGAAGGGTCCAGCAGCTGTTATTTTAAGAAGACAGCAGGAGATTTCTGATGCACAACCAGGACTAAGAACTGTTCTAGAACAGGGGTTTCAGAGTGAGGTCCCTAGACCAGCAACATCAGCATCACCTGGAACTTGTTAGAAAGATCAATTCTTAGCCCCCACTTGGACCTACTGAATTAGAAACTCTGGGGGTAGGGCCCAGCAGTCTGTTTTAATAAGGCCATGAGATGATTTTGATGCATGTGAAAGTTTGAGAAACACTATTCTAGAAAATAGTTTGGCTTGGAATTAAGTCCTAAATTCCATATAAATCTGATCTCCTATTATAGGAGGTTGTGAACTGTGGATTCTTTTAAATACATTGTTTATATTTATCCTAAACCAGGAAGTGACTTTTTTTCTAGGTCTGATGATGAAGAACAAACACGGCTCAGTCTGAATTGTACTCAGCAAGCTTTAATGCAGGTGGTGGCTTTTCTTTCCCAGAACAGACAATATTATCAGAAGACTGAAATTCTGTCACTGGAGAAGGTAATAAAAAATATGTTACTGTGCATTTTTGTTTGACAATTCATATGTAAATTATTAAACATAAAGTGATTGAGGGCATGTCATGCCCTGGAAAGTATATTTAAAACTGGAGACGTGGGCTTTCCTGGTGGCGCAGTGGTTGAGAGTCCACCTGCCGATGCAGGGGACACGGGTTCGTGCCCCGGTCCGGGAAGATCCCACATGCCGCGGAGCGGCTGGACCCGTGAGCCATGGCCGCTGAGCCTGTGCGTCCGGAGCCTGTGTTCTGCAACGGGAGAGGCCACAACAGTGAGAGGCCCGCGTACCGCAAAAAAAAAGAAAACAAAAAAAAACAAAAAAAAAACAGAGACGTTTCAGGAATAAGAAAATGTTGGAACTTGTCTTAGTCCATTCGGGCTACTATAACATGTTTGGACTGCTATAACAGAGTGCCACAGACTGGATAGCTTATAAACAACAGAAAGTTACTTCTCACAGTTTTGGAGGCTGGAAAGTCCAAGATCATGGCACTGGTAGATTTGGAGTGGTGTCTGGTGGGAATTCACTTTGTGGTTCAAAGATGGTGCCTTCCCCCTGTGTCCTCACATGGTGGAGGGGACTAAGGATCTCTCTGGAGCCTCTTTTCTAAAGCACTAATCCCATTCGTGTGGGTTCCAGCCTCATGACTTAAGTACCTCCCAAAGGCTACACCTCCTAATCCGTAGGTTAGGATTTCAACCTATGAATTTGAGGGGGACGGAAACATTTAGACCATAGTGGTACTTCTTCAGGATTAGAGACTCAGTTACAGGTTCAGTCTCTTATCTTATACCCTATGCCTGGACCGTTTTCATTCATTCTTTTAACTTGACAGCCGTTTGTATGATGATTCCTATGTCTTTACTTCCTGTCTCAGAATGCTTTCTTAAGGTAAAAGATAAAAAATTTTAAAAGAACCTATATTTCCAGCCACTTTCTGAACATTTTCCACTTATGACTCTTACAAGTATTTAAAATCCAATATATACAAGTATTGACCTTATCCCCATACCACGCCTTTAAATACCACTTTTTCCTGTTTTATTGGTGGCATCATCATCTACCTTATTTGAGGTTTGCACAACTCTCCCTTGCCCCTGTAAATCCAAGCCCTGCTGATTCTGTCCCTAAATCTACAAAATGTTTCTCCTCTCTGTTTGCTTCGCCACCACAGTAGTTGAAACTCTCATCTTCTCTCACTTGGGATATGAGTAGTCTCCTGAGTGGGCACCTACAGGAGACAATCCAGGCTTTTTAGCTTAGAGTGTGAAGCCCTTCATGACTGGCAAGGACCCCTGTCTCCGCGTCTTCTCCATCCGCATCCCTTGCTCTGTATACCAGCTATACTGTCTGCTTTTCCATCTGCCCTGTGCGGTCTCTCCCACCTTGGCACCTTTGTACGTGATCTCTCTCTTTAGAATGCCTCTCCACATCTCACCCTGTCCCTAACCCACCACACTGCACTTGACATCACTCCTTTTTTAACTCCTTTCTGGTCTGTCTTCGAGACCCAAGTCGTTGTAGAACCTTGTTTGACTCCACTTAGTCCAAGTACCCACCTCCCCTAGTCTCAACTCATTTATTTAGTCATTCCTTTGTGCTCCCAGAAAAAAACAATACCTACTTTGTATTTAAAAACACTTTTATTTTCATTGTTTAAACATCTGCCTTCCCAGGAGACTGAGCTCCTAGAAGTCAGAGAATGTTTTTGTCAGGTTTGCATCCCCAAATTTTAGCCCGGAGCTGGTTTTATAGCAAGCTGATAATATGCTTGTTTTTTTTTTTTTTTTTTTTTGCGGTACACGGGCCTCTCACTGTTGTGGCCTCTCCCGTTGCAGAGCACAGGCTCCGGACGCGCAGGCTCAGCGGCCATGGCTCACGGGCCCAGCCGCTCCACGGCATGTGGGATCTTCCCGGACCGGGGCACGAACCCCGTTTCCCCTGCATCAGCAGGCGGACTCTCACCCACTGCGCCACCAGGGAAACCCAATATGCTTGTTTTATTGATCTCGGCATTTGCTGTCTGTTCTATGGATTTGTTTTCTAGGACTGATGATGTACAGTTTTTCTAATTTGTTTCTCTTCAGCCTCTGCTTCTACATACTGGGATGGGACGGTTATGCACCCTGGATGAGTCTGTCTCCTTGGCAACCATGATTGAGCAAATCAAAAGGCACCTAAAACTGTCTCATGTTCGCCTTGCTCTTGGAGTAGGGAAGACCTTAGGTAAATATGTCTCCTTTATTTGTCCAGTATACTTACTGATACTGTTGGGCAAAAATTGAAACTCTTGGCTGTGTCAGTATAGATGATAGAAACGTGTTAAGAAACGTGTTAGCAACTCACAGGAGATGACTGCTTTACTTTATTGATCAGGGTGGTTGAGGTTATACTGTGATATACATCTCATTGGCCTAAACACGATTTATTTCTCAGGCACACTCCACATTCATCTCAAATCGGTGGGGGAAGTTTGCTCATTGTAGACTGGTTACTGTTGCAGAGGGAGGGTCTCAAACCATCAGTTAAACATTCTAGTCTGGAAATACATATTCTGTTCAATTTATTGTCGAGAATTACTCAACCCAGGGAGAGCATGAAGTGCAATCCTACCAATATCCAGGAAGAAAGCTGGAAATTGTGATTGCTCCAGTTACAATGCAAATCTTACATTTTACAATACTGGCAATATTTTATAGTGAGGTAGTGCTAAGTGATGTGATCCAGTGCAGTTTCTGAGTTTTGTAGCCACTGCCTTTTCTCTTGGCTTTCCCCAGTATTTTGGGTAACAAAAGGAACGGACAGAACACTTGTTGGACCCCTGCAGTGAGCCTAGCACTGTACCTAGTGTCCTGAGTGTGTGAGTTCCCACTGTGAAGGCGGCGAGTAGAGCGCAGGTGTTATGAGTGTGGAATCTGAACGCCTTGGGTTCACGTTTGTCCTGTCTGCTGCATGACTTGGACAGGCTATTTAACCCCCTGTGTCCTGGTAGCCTCGTCTGTAAAAACTGCAGAAATAATAAAACCTAACTCATCGAGGTGGTGGTATAATTCATGTGACTGGCACACATTAAGTGCAGTAAATGCTGGCCATCGTTAGCTGTCTGGGAGGTGTTATTATTCCCATTGTACAGCTGAAAAAAATTGAGGTTTGGAGAGAAACTTATCCAAAGTCCACAGCTAGATCAAACAACTCATGAGTGTTTGTTTCCAAAAAGCATTGGTGGCAGAGATGGGATTGGACTTCTGACCAGCTCCAGTGCCACTCTTTTGAAATACCACTAATGAAGTGTCCATTCTAGAAACCTAAGTGCTAAACACTTATTGACTTTTGGCTTGAAAGATTCTGTATTTCACTCTTCAGAGGGTGCTCTTTCAGGATCAATACGATATGAAAAAAAATGTGTGTCAAATCCGTTCATAGCATCCTCTAACTAGCCCTTTTAGTTCCTTAGCTTCCTTACCTGGGAACAGAGAGTTACCTGCTTACCTCTCACTGTTACCTGGAGACCTGGGTGAGGTTGCTTTACTGATCAGCATTGCAGTGAAGCCCAAAGCCTAGTGCTAATAGTGGTTGATACTATTCAGGGGTGCCTTATGTGGGCTTCTGCAGCAACATACATCTGAAGGAATAATAATGCTGCCTTGGGTTAGCTCTGCAATGCCAAGGAATAGTCTGTTTGCCTATGTAAAGATGTTTTTTATTATTTTTTAAAACTTGGTAAGCAAAATTCACGTACTGGTGATGAGACTAGGAGTGAAATCTGCATTACATTTAGGATTCTCTGTACAAATTATAATATTAAAATGAAGGGGAATTATAAAGTAGTGGCCTCTTGTTTCCTTTATCTGGAAGAGTCCGCAGTCAAAGTCGTGGCCGTGTGTGCTGGTTCTGGGAGCAGCGTCCTTCAGGGAACAAAGGCCGACCTCTACCTCACAGGTAGGACAGCCTTTGGATCTTTTTTCTACCCTTTTCTTGTGCATCCCTTCCCTACCTTGGTTTATTTTTTTCCAAGTTAAAAAATAGCATAGGGCTTCCCTGGTGGCGCAGTGGTTGAGAGTCCACCTGCCGATGCAGGGGACATGGGTTCGTGCCCCGGTCCGGGAAGATCCCACATGCCGCAGAGCAGCTGGGCCCGTGAGCCATGGCCGCTGGGCCTGTGCGTCCGGGGCCTGTGCGTCCGGAGCCTGTGCTTCGCAACTGGAGAGGCCACAACAGTGAGAGGCCCGTGTACCGCAAAAAAAAAAAAAAACAAACAAAAAAAACATATTTTAGGACATCATCTGACATATAGATGGATCTAATAATAGCAGGCTTTAGGACAGCATCTGACATATAGATGGATCTGTTACTTGAACCTGAAATAAATAGGGACTATGCCAAAATTGGGAACATACCATATTCTTTGTGGAGGGGAAAAAAATCATTAAACAATTAGATTATCTAAAAAACTGATGTTCAGCACTTATTTAACCTAACTTCTTCCTAAACATGATTTCTCTCAGATTTCATATGTAAGTTAATGGGACACTTTTTACCTTGTCGTCTTAGGTAGAAAATGGTT
Source organism: Orcinus orca (assembly GCF_937001465.1). Lineage (NCBI taxonomy): Eukaryota > Metazoa > Chordata > Mammalia > Artiodactyla > Delphinidae > Orcinus > Orcinus orca. Next base: position 86,164,514 of record NC_064565.1, read on the forward strand.
CCTCTTACTCAGCGCTAAAGACAATCATCAGTTTCTATCAGTTATAACTCCAAAATCTTTCTAGAACTTTTCTCTGTATCTCCATCCAGGCATCCTCTACCTGAAGTACTTCATCAAGCTTCTAATCTTAATCTTCCACACACTCCCACAAAACTAACTTTCAAAAGTACAAATATGATGGTGGATAATATTATCCAGGCTAAAAACCCTTCAGTGATCTCCTCCAGCTGTCCTGGTGAAGCCTAAATGTTTCATCCTCTTTCATGCAGCCTTTGCTCATGCTGTTTTCCCTGGCTAAGATGTCTTCTCTTTGCCCCTCCGGACACGCAGGCTCAGCGGCCATGGCTCAAGGGCCCAGCCGCTCCGCGGCATGTGGGATCTTCCCGGACCGGGGCACGAACCCGTGTCCCCTGCATCGGCAGACGGACTCTCAACCACTGCACCACCAGGGAAGCCCTGCCCCTTTCTTAAACTTCTAGTGGTAAAAGCTCAGAGACACCTCCCCTGAGAAGCTTTTTCTTGACAGTGTCCAGCCCCTGCCCCTGGTGGTCATGACTTCCTCTCCCGATTCCTGTCACTGTGTTCTTAACCTACAGTATGCATTTCTTATTGGACATTAATTGTTTGGCTCCCAGGCTTTATACTCTGTCCCTGTGGGTAATACCTAACTGGTAACTTGGCCCATCATTCCTCCAAGGAGTTGGAGGCACTTTGTACACTGCTGCTACCAGCGGTATTTCCACCTCTGGGCCTCATGAGGGTTAGAAGACTGGGGGTTAAAGATTACTTTTCCCACTTCTAGGACTAGACTCAAGGGTCTTAAACCCCTGGCTGTTCCTTTGGCTACCCCTGGGGCCCTCCATTACTAAGGCTTCTCCTGCCACCCACACCCATGCCTTATTGTCTAGCACACCCCCTTACAGAGGCTGCTGCACTTGAAACATTGTCACATCCCTAAGTATAGAGGTGCAGCATCTGAGCAAGCATGATGTATTTTTTGAACCAACTAAAAATGTATGTGACCATTACCTGTTTTCTTTTCTATCCTTCAAAAGAGGTAAGATTTTTATAAGCCCTCAAATTTATACCAGATTGAAATAAACTTTCAGTGTATAGGCAATTTGATATCTTACAACATGGTGTTTCTATTTTAACATTTTACTTTGAAGGAATTTCAGACCTATAGAAAAGTTGCAAGAATAGTACAATGAACTCCTGTATACCCTTCACCTAGATTACTAATGGTTATATTTTGCCACATTTGTACACTTTCTCTCTCTCTCTCTAACATATCATACAATATATGTGTATATATTTGTGTATGCATACCTATATTTATATATTTACATGTTTCCTCCCAAACCATTTTGTAATAAATTGCAGATATGGTGACATTTTACCCCTAAATACCTCAGCATTGTATCTCCTAAGAACAGGATGTTCTCTTATATGACCATGTTGTGATGATTTCAGGTTGATATCCAATCCATGATCACACACTACCTCTGGAATAGTTCTACACTTTGTCTTCAGAGCATTGACATTTTTGAAGAGTGTAGGCCATTTGCTTTGTTGTATATCTCTCAGTTTGGAGTGTCTGTTTCTTCATAAATAATGACTTTTTTTTAATTAGTTTTTTTATTATAAAGCAATATGTACATAAGATAAATTCACACAGTTCCAAAATGTTAAAATGTCCTTCCTATCTTGTTAGTTGGGGAAACAGAAAATATCTTCTTATCTGGCTAACTTAAGATGTCTACAGTCTGTGAGGCATCACTTTGAATATAACTTCAGGGATGAGAAGCCCTAGCCAATAGACCGGTTTCATCACCCTTCCTTTGAGCTTGATGTGTTAGGTCATAAAGGGTAATATCCTAGAAAGACCAGCAGATGGCGAGATTGCTCCTTGCAAATAAATATAAATTGTCTTTGATTTGCTTTTTCTTTCCCATAGCTGCCATCCTGAGCCAGCCTTTCTTTCCTTTGTCTTCTGGTGTTACTGCAGGGTCTTTATGGATTTTCCCACTTCCATGCCTTCTCCAGCCAGTGCATTTATAATAGTCCAGGCAGCCAGCTTGTCTTTCCTAAAGCATGACTTCTAACTGAGCCACCCTAGTGTCTTTTTCTCCTTTTACTTTTCCTCTGTTACTTAGATTAAGATGTTTTAAAAGGTACCTGAATAAAAACTATTCCTTATAATGAAATGATGCATATTTGGGTAGGGGGGAGTGTGGGGAATTGAAGATTTGGGCAGGGGGGCTTTTTTTTCTAAGAACCATTTTTTTTAATGCGTTTATGTCTTTTAAGTATATTTCAAAATTATGCTTTTTATGAACAAGCCAAATTGTGCATAATATATTTTTGCTTTTAAGTTGGAAGTCATCAGATTCATACATGGTGTTTTTTAAAATTCAAAACATTTGAGTTTTCCCAAAATCTTTTCACAAAAGATGAGATCCTCTTCCACCAGTAACTTCTAGGTGTTTTGCCTAAGTCAAAGGAAAATACCTTGCTTTTAATTTAGAAATAACCTTAAGTTCATTTCATCCTTATGAATTAGACTACGGTTGATGCTGAAAATTTTGGTACTCACAAAGTGTAAAGGAGTCTCTGGGAAGTAAGCCTAGGATTTTCTTTTTTTTAAAGATTTATTTATTCATTTTATATTTTATTATTGCTGCGTTGGGTCTTTGTTGCTGCACACGGGCTTTCTCTAGTTGCGTCGAGTGGGGGCTACTCTTCGTTGCAGTGTGTGGGCTTCACATCACTGTAAGCCTAGGATTTTCTTGAGGTATTTGTTATTTAATAGTTACATAAGAAAGAAACTTTTTGAAAGCCCCATTTTACTTAGCAATGGTCATTTATTTTATTGTGGAAACATTTTGAGTGGGTGTTTCTACAGGTCTAGTTATGGCAGTATTAGATACTGTTGGATGTGTGAATTTGGTTACTTGCCTTGGATCTGCCAAGGAGAAAGAATTTGGAATTCCGTATCTCTTTTTAAATTGGAGGACATGTAAGAAACATGCATATAACTTTCTAGACTTATATGTAAAGTTCTGGTGTACTACATTTGCTTCATACAGAATGCAAAGTTGGTATTTCTGCTGTTATGGTTCAGCATTCCTCAGACTCTGTGTCTAATATTTAAATATTTGTTCGTTCTTTTGTTGGCAGGTGAGATGTCCCATCATGATGTTCTAGATGCTGCTTCCCAAGGAATAAATGTGATCCTCTGTGAACATAGCAACACTGAACGAGGCTTTCTTTCTGATCTTCGAGATATGCTGGATGCTTACTTGGAGAATAAGATTAATATTATCGTGTCAGAAATAGACAGGGACCCTCTTCGTGTGGTATAATGCATGCAGGAACAACCAGATGACACAATCTGCAAATCGAACGGCTCCCAACTCAAATGCATCACATGAATCAGTGGGGTATCCTTCTGAAAGAATGTCTTAGAAGGTACATTATCATTTCTGGTTTCTTGATCTGCTTCACCAGATGTTCTGTAGCTCAGAAGGTAAAAACAATAATATAATTACCATTAAAGAACAATTATTATAAAGAACAAATTAAAGAATATATTGTATAATATGTATTCATTATAACCTCTAGGAAAGATGGAGTAAACCTGTTTACTTAACATTCTTGGGAAATATCAATAGCTCAAGTAATCACCTCCTTAGCTTAATTATAGATGGGAATGTGTCATTCTATATCTCTCTGTCCTTAGTTATTTTAAAAATATACTTTTCCAAAAAATATATATATATATATACATATAAACTTTAAAACTTGGGATTAGAACACCTGTATATAGGTAGTAGCCTCTGGAGGGTGATAAGGTCTATCTGTATGTTTCTGTTCCTAGATCACTAACCTCCCACCTAAATTTCAGAATCAGGATGAGATTTATCAGGATGAGTTTTTGGGGTTTTTTTGGCCATGCTGTGCCACATGCAGGATCTTAGTTCCCCGACCAGGGATCAAACCAGTGCCCCCTGCAGTGGAAGCATGGAGTCTTAACCACTGGACGGCCAGGGAAGTCCCTCAGGATGAGTTTTGCTTTTTGTTTTAAATATACATGATCATTATTCATGTAATTATTGCTTTATTGCTTTTTAGGTAACTCACCTGTAATTTTATTAGTAATGTATTCAATATAAAGATGGTTAACTTTCAAAATAATGTTAGTGAGTACTTATACAGTATTAATTTTGTGCCAGGCACTCTTCTAGGTGCTTTATAAACACTTTCAATCCTTTATAAACAAGCATATAAGTATTGTTACTCCCATTTTACAGATGAGGAAACTGAAACAGAGGTTAAGTAGTTTGCCCAAGGCCACGTAGCTAGGAAGTGATGGAGTTGGTTAGGACACAAACTCAGGCAGTCTGGCTCCAGAGCCTGTGTGCTTAACTACAGTGTATCTTAATCAAATACATTGATGACAGAACTGATATAAGAGGTATGGAAGAAATCCTGAAGGGAAAAAAAAATCCATTTTAACTGTGATTTTCTCTGGGGGGTATGATGAGAGGTTTTTTTTTTTTTTAATATATATATATATTTTGGCTGCATTGGGTCTTCATTACTGCGCGTGGGCTTTCTCTAGTTGCGGCGAGCGGGGGCTACTCTTCATAGCGGTGTGTGGTCTTCTCACTTCGGTGGCCTCTTTAGTTGAGGAGCACGGGCTCTAGGCACGCAGGCTTCAGTAGTTGTGGCGCACGAGTTTAGTTGCTCTGTGGCATGTGGGATCTTCCTGGACCAGGGATCAAACCCATGTCCCCTTCATTGGCAGGCGGATTCTTAACCACTGCGCCACCAGGGAAGTCCCCATTTTTTCTTTTTAATGCTTTTATATGTATTTCCAGTTTCTCCACTGAGCATGTTACTATGGTAATGGCAAAAGCAAATCTTTTAAAATACTATTTGTCTAAGATGAGAAGCATAGAATTTTATATTTCCTTTGTAGGATCCTCTTCCTACCAATCTTTTTTCTCCTGGAGGCTTTGGGATCCTAACTTATAAATTATTCTTGGTGGTTCATCTGTAATACTGATTCACTACAGAAATAACCAGTAGGAGTGAGCCTTAAGAAATGCCCCCCAGTTAGAGGTGGAGGAGCCACCAAGAAAGGTGGGAGAACAGCTAAGTGTCAGAAGCCAGGAAGTAGAAAGCTTCAATGAGATGGTCAGCTTTGTCAAAGTAGAGAGAATGAGATGATAGCAGCTTTGAGAGACTGTCTTAATGGTATTTGCTTCATTCATTCATTCACTGTTCACTTTCTGTGTGCTGGGCCCATAGAGATGTGGGGAGGATAGGACAGAAATTTGGATGACAGTTACAATAAACTCTTAAGTAACTATGATAAAGATATGCATAGGGTTTATAGGGAAGGTCTTCTGGGGAAAGGGGGTAGAATTCATTAAAGAGGGACAGCTTGAACAAGTGCACTAAGTAGAGAAACAGCACAGCACATTGAAAATCCCAAGTAATTAATTCACGTAGACCCAAGTAATTACTGTCATAGTGGAAAGCACAACGCAGGGAAGGTATGGTCAGAGGTGATGACAAAGAAATAAACTGAGGCCAGTAGCTCTCAAACCCTCCTTTTTTTCTTTATAGCACACTCAAGGTGTGATGTGATTTCATCTGTAACTGACTGATGACGGCAGTGAGGATCTCAGTGAAGTAATTTTATGTTAAATCCAGTTTCTTTACTGGCATGCTAGCATTTCTAAATAATTAAAAATACCCCCAAACACATCCTATGCAGGATTTATTTTTTATTTTTTTCTTCCTGTGCAGTTTTTAAAAAAGTACCACTCAAGATTATTTACTTTCAGCTGTCAAATTTTCTGAACTGTTAACTTTAACGTGTTGATAGCTTAGTTGTATACATCATTGCTTTCCATACTTTTTAATGTGTACCAGAACATCTGGAGATTTAGTTAAAATGCAGATTGATTCAGATGCCTGAGTAAGGGCCCAAGCATTTCTTAAGTTCCCAGGAGATGCTGATGCTGCCACTTTGAGGACCACACTTTGGGTAGCAAAAGTAAAGATGCTAAAGGTATTTAGGGGACCTAAATACTTAAGACTTGAGGCCCAAGTGATATATGCCAAAATAATGAAAATTTGGTAATGAGCTTTGTTATACTCATGCTTAAAGTTATATTTTCCATAGTGTTAGTTATTTCAAATTTACTTTATTCAACACATTAAGGATACTGTAACTTTTAATGCTGTTAAAACCTCAACTAGATATTTCACATCACATTTTCATATTCTCTCAACTGCCTAGCACAGAGCCTTCTACTTAGTAAGTTCTCAGCAAACATGAATTAACATGGCTTAACAGCAATTTGAAAAATTAAAGTATGGGAGACTCTCCCAAGGGGGAGAGATCAAATAATTACAAAAAGCCTGAGAAAGTCATTTACATGACAGTTTATCCCTTGGCTTTTAGGAGACACAGTCTGTGATGAGGCAGACTCTCATGACTCACTGTTATATCTGAGAGCCACTCAGGACTAAGCTGGAAGAGTCACCTCACCTCCTAGAATGTAGGAAAATACATTGTGAACTTGCTACTGGCTCCAGGTTTGAATTGGTTGGGGGGAAAAATAGTTGACCCTTAAACAATGTGGGGTTTTGGAGTGCTGACCTGCACAGTAAAAAAATCCAAGTATAACTTATAGTTGGCTCTCCCTGTGTATGCTGTTTCTCTTTATATATCCGTGGGTTCAACCAACCGTGGATTGTGTAGTACTGTAGTATTTACTATTGGAAAAAACCTGCATTTAAGTGGACCCACACAATTCGAACCTGTGTTGTTCAAGGGTCAACTGTAGATTTCTAAAGTTTTGTTAGTAATTTTTTTTTTAAGTAAAACCTATGCACCATCCCTCGAACTTACTGATCTTTTGTATGAATGACATGTTCACATATTAAAATGGCAAACATGATGCTAAGAAAGTTAAGTTTCTGGAGTATCACAAGAACCGGTTTAGAACTCCCTGCCTATGGAATTCAGTATTATGCCAAGTCTGTAGAGTGTAACCGTCTGTCCTGCATCCCCTGTGCCTTTTTTGGCCTATTTTGCCATTTTATTAAGAGAAGCCAGAAAAATCTTTCAAGGTTTCAGGTCTGTTCAGTCTTGCGAGAAGCGAGTAACAGCAGAAGTTTGGAGCCTTAGCAATCAAACTGATAGAGCTGAAGCAACACTGACGTTGAAACAAGGTAACGAAGAACATATAATTCTGTCAAGATCACCATCAGAACTGTGAGATGCACTCATAAAACTTTTGAAGCACTTCAAGATATCTTTAGTAAAAAAAAACCCAGTACTATAAATGAAAAAAAATGGTTATATCCAAATTGGTTTCTTTATTAATAGTAAAGACTATTCACACATACTGCTTGCAAACAGTATAGACACAAAAATTATAAAAATAAACCAGTAGATATTTAAGGGCAAATGCAAAGTTTGCACATTAGGTCATTAAAGATTTCATATACTTTCTTTTTTTTTTTTATTTTTGCGGTATGCGGGCCTCTCACTGTTGTAGCCTCTCCCGTTGTGGAGCACAGGCTCCGGATGCGCAGGCTCAGCGGCCATGGCTCATGGGCCCAGCCGCCCCGCGGCACGTGGGATCTTCCCGGACCGGGGCACGAACCCGCGTCCCCTGCATCGGCAGGCGGACTCCCAACCACTGCGCCACCAGGGAAGCCCCTCATATACTTTTTTATACTGTAAGTTATAATAAACTAAATATATTAAGCAAAAAACAAAAACAAGGTGCAAACCAGCAAGCATCATATGCCACCATTTGTGTTTTTAAAATGAGAAATACAGACAAATACCCTTAGATGTGCATAGAATACCTTGGGAGGAATGCTTAAACCGCTGTCAATGGCTGCCTAAGGGACTGGATCGGGATGGTAAGGAAAATCACTTTTCATTGCATATCCTTTGGTACAATTAAACAATTTTAGAATCCTATTCATGTATAAATTTAAAATTTTGATTAGTAATTATGCTTATGACTAAACCCCTTAATGCATGGATTTAAAATAAAATTACTTCATTATATGACACAAAGAAATGGTTTCAAGAATTCTGATCATTTTGGGAAATATTTTCATAAAAGGGGTTTACAAGATGAGAAATGGGTGAGAAATGCTGATGCAGTATATTACAGTGATATTTTAATGAAGAATTTCATTTCCAAGTATGAAATAGTTCAGGGAGTATGTGAAGACTATGAGCTGACTCCAGTGGCCAAGATTAACCTTCTTGTCTTTCCTAAGAGAAAAAAAGGCTTGAGTATTTAGGAGGTTTGAAACTGTCATTTTAAGGAAAAAAACTGAAATGTCTTACAGTGAATTTTAGGCCTACTTGATAGAGAAATCAAATTCATTTAAGGCCAGCCATTAATATGCTGCTCATCTGCATGTTATTCAAGAAAAGAAAAACATGTTGATATACAAGAATAGTTAAATTTTTATTTTCTGTTGCCTTGAAAAAATAACTAAAATGAAATTCAGGTTTGTGTTTCTCTAGCCTGGCTTCTAACTTGTATCCTGAAGGTGACGGCACAGACATTAAGTGTCCTGAGCAGCATGATCTGTTACTGTTCACGTGCTTTCTGGGATGGGCATACACCCTATATACTCTTTTATGTTTTTCCTACTCTCCCAACTGAATGGCATCATGCTTCTTCTTCCTCTATCAGCATGTAGCCTAAATACAAAAGGAGAAAGTTGAATTACCTACTTTCCCCCAATCTTACACCTTTTGTTAAGCCATTTCAGAAACAGTAAGAGATGATCTGCCTTCTCTATTATACTCTTCAAATCTGACACATGGAATAGCAAATAAAGCCGATTTACGTGATGCTGCAACGTCTTTGTACTTCCACACTCTGGAACAAGCACATTTGCAGATAGCTCCAGGAGTGTTAAAAGGCCCTCGAAAAATTAGGAATATCATCTCTGGTATAAAAGAATTCAAAACATCCAGCTCCAAATAGTCCCTGAGCACACTGTTCCTTCCAGCAAGAAGTCTCCAGAGAGGTAATGAATGAAAGGCACATTTTCTCCAACTTGAGGACCACTGCATAGTACTAGGATGGTACACCAGCCAGGCTAATAATCAAGGTTCTAATTGATGACATTCCCCCTCCCAATTTTAAATCTTGTACATTGGAAAAAGAGTCTAATATTGGATGTAAACACAACATTTTAGACTAGAGGAGTGGCAGCTGGGGTACAACTCTTCCACAGAAGATTCAAGAGTACAGGAGAGCTTCAAAATTCCTCTTCTTCCTTCTCTAAGAAATCAGTCAATGTTCCATTGTCAACAGGAATTAATAAATATTCCACTCCATCAGTTCCCTAAAAGATGTAAGAATACCCTGGATGTTAGTCATTCGTAAGAGATATATTTGAATCCTGTTGTACGTTAAACAAAAAACTGATTTGATTTCATTAATATTTTATATAAAGGTATAAAAATTAAGGCCAGAGGGCACACAGGCATATATATCTATTAAATACACTGAATTTATAGTTAAGCCGCTTTATAGTGGAAAAGACTAAAGGATGAGAAGTTGGGTATTTTATTTTCCACCCTCCTGCTCTTTCTAAAATCTTATACCACTGATTTCTCTGTTCTTTTAGTCCCTATTCAACTGGATCCTTCCCATTGGCTATAGGTTCGGGTATCTCCCATTTTAAAATAACCCTCACTAGATTCCTCGTTCTTCTCCATCCGTCCTATAACCCTGGTACCTTTCCAGAAGAGTTGTCTATAAATGGTGGTCTCCATTTCCTTGCTTTTCACTCAACCCAGGCCAGCCTACCTACTGCCACCATTATCATGTCACCAGAAGAGCTTTTGCTTAGCCCACCAAGGAATTCCAGTTTCCTAAATTCATTATGTATCTTCAGTCTTTGTCTTTTTGGCCTCTCGGCAGCTCCTGAGACTGCTGACCTTTATTTTTTTTTTTTGGCTGCACCACGCAGCATGTGGGATGTGGGATCTTAGTTCCTTGACCAGGGATCAAACTTGTGCCCACTGTGTTGGAACCGTGGAGTCTAAACCACTGGACCACCAGGGAAGTCCCTGACCGTTCTTTCTTAAAACACGCTTCTCTTGGCTCCTGTGACAACTTCGTTTTCTTCTTGGCTCTGTGGCTGTTTCACCTCTGCAGGCTTATCTTCTACTTGGCCGTTAAGTGTCACACTGCTAGGCTTAGTTCTTGGCCCTCTAATCTCACTATATGTCCTCCCTCTAGATAGTCTCACCAATGCCTGGTTTCAGTTATAACTTAAATATGTAGGAATCATATAACCTTGTATCTCTAGCCCAGATCTTTTCTCCGGTATCTTGTCCCAGGAATCCAAATGCCTAGCTGACATCTCTACTCGGAAATCTCAGAAGAACCTCAAACAGAGTTAAGTCCAAACATGTAAGACCATGAACTCATGCTATGTCTCCCCCAAAATGTTGCTCTTCCAGCTTCTCATCCAATGATCCCACCACCTCTCTGGTTGTGCAAGCCAGAAACCAGGAATCACTCTTGACACCCTCCTTTCCCTTGGCTCCCGTATCCAATCTATCATCAATTCTTGTCAATTTTGAATCCAACCACTCTTCTCTCTTTACCTTAGTCCAGATTACCATCAGGCAACTAACACCTTTCTAGCTGGTCTCTGTGCCTTGACTTCTGGCAATCCCCATCTTACCCTGCCCCATTCCACTCTCCATACCATTGTCAGAACAATTTTTTAAACGACTCCCCATTATTTCAGAATAAAGATTAAAACCCTTTCCTTGGCCTAAAAGTCATGCACAGTCTAGCCCTTTTCAGCCTCATTTGTGTCATGCTGGCTGCCTTTTGTTCTGGGGCCTCTTTACATGCTGTTCCTGCCTAGAATTCTCTTCCCTTCCCTGTCTGACTAGTTATCTCCTAGTCTTCCTAGGTCTCAGCTCAGTGGTCTCTTCTGATACCCATAACTAGGTCAAATCCACCTACTGTAATATGCTCTTTCAGAACCACGTCCCTTCTGATCACAGGACTCACCACAGTTTAAACTTTACGTGTGTGTGATTATTTGGCAAATGTCCATCTCCTCCATTAGACTTTAAGCTTTATGAGAAAAGAAATTAGGTTTTTGCTAACTTCTGTATCCTAATGCTTAGTGAAATATCTCATATAAAGTTAGTGCTCAATAAATATAGACTGGATTAATGATAGGGTAGAAGGAAGAGAGGGAGAAGGAAATAGGATTATTTGACTCATTTCTAATGGCCCGTGACTCTGGACTAGAAGTCGTAAGTCTCCTGCTCTACTCTGAAGCAGAGTACTTTTACCTTCTCTCTGTCTACACAACTCAAATGGCACACTGCCTAAATGGATCCTTGTGACCCATCAGGCAACCTCAGTTTCATAATCAGGCATACTTGTCCTTAAGTAAATGAGATACACTAATCGTGGCACACAATGCTACAGCAGCAAAGTCTCACCTTCTTTGTTCTTATAAGCTTGTGGTCCCTAAATTCAGTTAATTGGGCCCGAAGTGTCAGATCACTATTGACGAGGAATGCCTCCCGACACTGCTGGTAAAAGTCTTGAAAAGAAAGTCCTGGAGAGTTCAAAAGATAATGTGAACTTAAGTCAGTATTTAAGACATGACCCCATATATGGATACCCATGCCGAAGAACACAGAAAAAAAGTGCTATTACCAAAGTATGTCAAAGCAGCCAGTAAGTGTTGAAGTAAGTATCTCTGGAAGAAGCAAAGCTAGGGAATACTTAGGTGTTATGTACTGTGGCTTACATTCTTAAAAGAGAACTGACTGGTTGAAAGCAGTCAACTGTGGCCAAGTATGACATAATCCCATGGACAGTTTTAAACAGCGTGAATAAAGGTGACTTTTTTTTAAAGAGGGAACTAGTAAGTCAAATGAGAGCCGAATGATTATTAAAATGTGTGTTTAAATTTAACACATTATTTCACTCAAGGGGAAGAAAATCTAAGATGCCCAGCATATGAAATATATGTAGTTGAAAGACACACATCCATAGGTGGCACAGGAAATTTTAAAATTAAGCTGGATTTGTCTTTCAATTTGTACTGGCAAACAGCCTGTTCAGCAGTGTATCTGTAGGGCTGCTTGAAAATTTTCGATATGGCAGACACGATATCACAGAGCAAACCATTTATTCACTGCTGTGAAAAACTGCAGTGCTATTATTAGATTCTAGAAAAAATAATTTATGGGATGAAACAAAAAGTCACACAATTTAATATCATAAATATTGGATACCATGGGGCTTCCCTGGTGGTGCAGTGGTTAAGAATCCGCCTGCCAATGCAGGGGACATGGGTTCGAGCCCTGGTCCGGGAAGATCCCACGTGCCATGGAGCAACTAAGCCCGTGTGCCACAACTACTGAGCTTGCACTCTAGAGCCCACGAGCCACAACTACCGAGCCCACGTGCCATAACTACTGAAGCCCGTGCGCCTAGAGCCCGTGCTCCCAACAAGAGAAGCCACCGCAATGAGAAGCCTGCACACCACATAGAAGAGTAGCCCCCGCTCGCCGCAACCAGAGAAAACCTGCGCGCAGCAACGAAGACCCAATGCAGCCAAAAATAAAATAAATAAATTTAAAAATATATAGTGGATACCAATGTAATAAGGGTTATCCTGGTTATCCAGCTGATACTTTATTAGTAGCCTGAAAATCCCCCTAGGGAAAAAAAACAAACAGAAATTCAAATCCACAATGTTAACATTCAAAGATAACAGCTAATAGTAAAATACACAAAGAGTGTGAAACACCTGGCCTGTCTGTATTACCTTCTGTTCCTTTCTCAAGGAACATCGTATCCTGGTCTACTTAAAAAGGAGAAGCTTTTTTATTTCCTTTTAAAGAAAATCTAGGAGTACAGCTGACCCTTGAACAGCACGGGTTTGAACTGCGTGGGTCTACTTATGCGTGGATATTTTTCAACAGTAAACACTACAGTACCACACAGTCCCCAGTGAGTTGAACCTGCGGATGCGGAGGGACTGCGGATATGGAGGGCTGACTGTAAGTTAGGCACGGATTGACCCCCACGTTGTTCAGGGTCAACTTGTATTATTTTAGACTACAGGTTGGTCCACTATAGAAAACTTGTAATATATAATAAAAACTAAAGAGGAAAATATTAACCCCATAACCTTAAAATAACAGCCACTAATATTTGATGTGGAGATCATACGTGCATATGCTGCTTTCTCAAGTCTTTGTGGAACAAGGCAGTGTGAAGACATAAATTCATGCATTTACATATGGTACACACCATTTTATACCTCTCTTTCTCACTTACTGATTTTCCCATGTCTTTAAAAATTCTTCCTAAAGTTTTTAATGTCTGCTCATCTATCGTACCACAAACTGACCATTTCCCTACTGGTTTTGGATGTTCACATTACTTCCAATTTTAATTAATAAAAAATATTAATTTATTAAATTAAATACAATTATAAATAAATACTCTTTCATACTTTGGATTGTTTCTGTAAGAGTGTGTACCAAGTAGAATTATTGGGTTGGAAGCAGTGTTACACAAACCAAGTTCCCCAGAAGTCCCTGGATTTGGCAAAAATTTTAAACCTTTTGCATTTTCATTTTTATGACAGTCTAGAAGATAATTTCTATAAGCATATTTTGGATCATCTGAATGACCACTTTATAACTAAGTACTACCACTGACTACACTGCTGAATTTTGGTGAAGATTTTTTGATCAATCACATTCATACCAAGTAAAGACTAAATTACATTGGAGTGTACGGAATGAACCAAAAAAGCTTTGGAGACTAGCACACAGACATTTAGGTATGCCCAACTAAAAAATAATTGCATTAGAGCATTTACATTGCATGGATTCCCAAGTTTATATGTAATAACTTGCAATAGTCCATTAGGAGTAAGCGTAATAGTAAAATTAAATGAACACTTTTTCTATTCCCAATTCCATCAAAAATTTTGATTAGATATTCATTTAATACATATTTCACTATTACTGCAATGATAACCTTCAAGTGTACAAAAACAGCTTTATACAGTAACAAAATTCACTGAAATTAGCATTTGAGGGTTAACATCACAAGGGAGTCTTGTGATGATAAAGTTGCGTATCTTGATTGTGGTAGTTACACAAGGCTACACGTGTGACAAAACTGCACAGACCTAAACACACACACATGCACAAATGGGTGCACATATCAATGGTGAAATCTGAATAAGCTCTCTGGATCATGCCAATGTCAGTCTCCTAGTTTTAACACTGCACTGTGGTATGAGTTACTGGCAGGGGGTTGGCTGGGAAAGGAATGCTCAGGACTTGCCTCTTACATTTCTCTGTGGCCTCCTGTGAGGCTACTCAATGCCTTTTTTCAACAGGTTAATTATGCAATTTATTTTTTCCTGGCTTATGCTGTATACAACTTTCCTTAACCTTTATTAATTGCTTTTATTAATCCAGATATGCCTCTTGGTTAGGCTGCTGAAGGGCTTCACTGGAGACACTATACAAAGATGTTCAAGATTTAAGAGGATGAGCTTTGGAACCATGCAGATTTGGATCAAAATCTCTGTGCCCTTTACTATCTACCTTAGAGGAGCTGTGAGGATCAAATGAGCTATTTCATGTAAAGGGCCCTGTGTTTGAATCATAATGTTCAATATGTAATTAAAAATAACTATCAAATTTAAGTGAAATCCATCAAAATTCTGCTTTTTCCTCTATGATGAACATTGAGATGCTCTTACTCAGAAACATAAAAATCTATTAAAAACAAAAATGCTGGTACTCTTGCTTTATTATTATATTTATTATTATTATTTATTATTACTACTGAGTAGTCTGCCTAATGCATAACCCAGTACTGGCAACTATTATTACTACTATTTCTCTCAATCCTGCAAACTAAGTAAGGACTTTAGTACAGCCATTAAAACCTAGTATGGCATATCTTAAAATATATAGAGTTTTTTGAAAAAGAAACTGTAGTTTTCATCTTACCTCGCGTTAGGGGTAAGGCTTCGTAAAACATGAGTTAGGGAACTAAGTGGTAGTGATCCAGATTGTTTAACCAGAAGAGAATTCTCATAGGAGGTTTCTTCAGTATAATGACTATATGTAGTAGTTTCATACCAGAGCCAGTTATAAAGACTCTGCTTTGCATGATCCCACACTAGAGTACATGATCAAAGAAAACAAGAATTACTAAGTATTTTCATATTGTCTTGTTACTAGATTCCGCTCTAGGAAAGAACAGAAAGCATTAAATAAAAAGTGAATCCTGAAAATTTTCATTTTTGCTATTTCCCCATCCAAATCAGTACCTCACAATCTAATTTCACTGTCAATCAACATCTGAATCTTTATTTGTATATTAAATACAAGTTAAAATATATTAGCACTACCAAGGCATTCTTTTAAAAATTTTAATAATTTAACATTTTATTTTATAGGATTATCACAAAGTCTGAATTAAATGCATAAAATAAATGTTGCAATTCCACAAAGAAGAGTAGAAAGAAACCAAAATAATAGTTGGATCTCCTCTCCTTCATGAAACTTTAGCTGTAAAACACACCCTTTACTATCTAAATTTTTATTTCCAAGAATTATGTTCTAAATCAGATTAAGGACAGCTATATTTTTGGCAACTATGTCTTTAAACACGCAACAAAGGAAAACCATACTTTAAAACAATAAAAATGCTGTGACAACATTAAGAAAATTAATTTTCAAAGACTGATATCTCAAGAAGGAAAAATAGTAATATTTAACTTACTGAGAGGAGCATTGAGGTGATCAATAGATGCTATAAGGTATATATTACGTAAAGATGACAACTGTCCAATAATCTGCTGGCTTTTGTCTCCTCTCAACATTTGGCTATCCAAATTGTGGATAAGAAGAAAGAGTTCTAAAGAAGATTCTAAAAGGAAAGAGAATGCAATTATTATTTTCAGTGAGTACTTGTGAAGCCCCCTACCACATGCAAGGACTGTATTAAAGAATATATCAAAGTAGCACAGGACAAAAGAACTATTGCTTAGGTGTATGCAATTTATTTGAGAAGCTATGTCAGTCACTCATAAAACAGGCAAGACATTATTATAGTCTTTAAAAAAAAAAAGAAATTCATTGGAAATCAGTAGACACTGGAGCAGTTAGAGACTTAACCAGAATGGTTAACACTTGAATCAGACCATGAAGAAACCAGTTTTAATACGGCATAGGAAATAAGGCAAGATACATATCGGATTGGAGGTGAATCTGTGCATGTTGAATTGCAAGGTGGGATAAAGGAGGGAGTCGTCCCCTCCTCCAAAAAAAAGAGTTCTCATTAAGCATTAAGAGAGAATATAGAAAACCCTGGTTATCACAAAAGCCAAGAGACAAAAGAAGGGGAGAGGCTTAGGATATTGCCCAAGGCATGAGGAAGGTCAGAGAAGTAAAATATCATAAAAGTCAGTGAAGGAAGAATTTGGATGATGGAGATGTCAACACCATCAAATACTGGAGAGATCAAGAGAAACAAAGGGTGAGGCAAGGTCAGTGTTTTTAGCATGAAAAAAATTACAGGTGATCTTCAAGCATACAATTCAGGTAGCACAGAGGCAAGAAATTAAGAAGGAAACAAACAGTAGAAGGCAGGACATGTCTTCAAAAACTCTCAAATCATATTGAAATAGGGAAATAAAATAGAGTAAAAGGGCAGTAGAATCAGGTAAATATTTTTCTTAAGATGGAAGAAGTTCTATACATGTTTAAAAGCCATTGCTAAGTCCCTCAGGAGCTGGTAAGAAATGGGACATTGGCATTTATGACAAAAGATGAGCCTTTTAAAGAGAATAAGTACATTTCTCTTCCACTGGGGATAGAGGGACAAGAGAGACAATATAGTGACGACGATTCTGAGATGACACATTTTTGAAAGTCCAAGGTTCCTTAAATTCTAGAAGTCACCATAGTCAGTATTTAAATTATATGTAAACAAACATATAATCATTATATTACATATGTAATATACAATTATAATTTATATAATTCATAATTATATAACATCTATATTATAACTATGTAAAACATTTATATGATTTATATAATTATAAATTATTTAATATAAATTATATTTAGATACTACAGATTATATAATATATAAATATTTATTATAATACAGATTATATATAATAGAGTAACTACATATAAATATATATAAAAAATGATTCAGGCACCTATTTTAGTGAGCGTACAAACAATATCAAAATCATCCATTAAATCATTAAGCATAACCAATTACTCCATTTAATTGTTAAGCAATGACTAAATGACAATTGTTAGACCCTAAATAATTTTATTTTTAATTTTCTGAAATGCTCATATAACAAGAACATTCACACCAAAAGAACAACAAATGTTTTGTCCCCCATTTCTCAGATTTTAGTATACGAAATTATTCAAATGCATTGATGCTTACTCAGGATAAAGATAAGAATGCTTTATAAACATATTAAACAATATAAAACTATCGGACATAGAGGTACCAATTAACTGGAAACACTTTACACTGGCCAAACAAAACTTGAAAATTATCCTGAAATAAAAGGTTTTGGGGGGGAAAAAAAGAGGCTTTGGCTATATAAATTCAAGGTAGCAGGAGTAATTCTTTCCTGTTAGGTAAGTTAGAGTTCACAGAAAAAGTTCACAGAAAAAGATTTTAAAGAAATCAAAATCTAAATCAGCATTGAGAGAAGTGTCATTATTAAAACAATCCTCAATTTTATGTATACTAGTACACAAATAAGTACGCTTAGCTTCACCCTAAAACTACAGAGCATCTCCTTCACGTTACCTTCTTTAAATTTGTTTATTATCCAGTCTAGCTGATCCAGCACACTGCGGAAAGTACCCATATGATTAAGGACTTCTTCTGTTATAGAATTCAGGATCTATGTCATAAAAGTGCAAGAGGTACATCAGTTATAACTTATTCTGTCATGTAGGATAAATACAACTAGCAAACCAATCCTTTTTTTTTTTGGCACGTGGGCCTCTCACTGTTGTGGCCTCTCCCGTTGCGGAGCACAGGCTCCGGATGCGCAGGCTCAGCGGCCATGGCTCAAGCCGCTCTGTATGTGGGACCATCGCGGACCGGGGCACGAACCCGTGTCCCCTGCATCGGCAGGCGGACTCCCGACCACTGCGCCACCAGGGAAGCCCCAATCTTTTTAATAAATTAAAAATAAATTTGGATTTCCCACTAAGTCTGAAAAATCACTTCAAAAATTCTACTGGTACTTAAGTACATCTAATTCATTTCTTTGCATAAGTTATCGCTAAAAGGAAAACAGGGAAGAATAGCAAAGGTGTAAATATAACATAAGCAGGTAGTAAAAACAAAACAAAACCAAAAACTAACAATATGAAAAATATTAGAAAACTATAGATTTATCAAATGAAAGAGGACCCAAACATTAAAGACACTTTTAAAAAGGAATATTACATTGGTTAATATCCAGAATTCAAAAGATTTAAATTAACTTTCAAATGATGAAGAGATATGAGCATCTGGAGTAAAAATGAACAAAGAACTATAAACCATTCTTATATTTTTATTATTTTTAGAGCACTGAAGTGACATAAAAGCATAATAAAATTGAAGTCCCCCATAATCCTATTCTTGAGAGAAGTACTGTTGGTATTCAATGTAGTAAACAAAGCTAACATTTCCCTAAGATTTAATACATTATCAGTTACCAAATAGGAAATTCAAGGATGGGGATTCAAAGCTAGAACCCTCTGAGTCCAAACACATGATCTTAAGCACTGTGCAATCCTACTAGTGTGAAAACTATTGCAATAAAAACAAAAACTGAATGCTCCAGAATATGAAATAGCATCTTCATTAACGTGGGGATATGGATTGGCAGGGGATATGATGTTGTTCCTTTTAACATTTTTAAAACTTACTGATTTCACACTGATTCCAGGAAAGAAGCCATTGATGACAACATGAATGCAATCTTGCAGCATGGTGGTTCGAAATCTTTCCAGTAAATCTCTCTTAGAACCCAAACCATAAAGCACAATGTTGAACCCCAGGCTGTAAGAAAAACAGCACTCATGAAATTAAAGTTCAGTACTTCTCTTTTTTTTTTTTTTTTTTTTGCGGTACGCGGGCCTCTCACTGTTGTGGCCTCTCCCGTTGCGAAGCACAGGCTCCGGACGCGCAGACTCATAGGCCATGCGTGGCTCACGGTCCCAGCCGCTCCGCGGCATGTGGGATCCTCCCGGACTGGGGCACGAACCCGCGTCCCCTGCATCGGCAGGCAGACTCTCAACCACTGCACCACCAGGGAAGCCCAAGTTCAGTACGTCTTATTGCCAATTTTATAATCAACCAGTTTCCTTAATTTAAGCTGATAAAGAATACAGGAAGAAATGGCATGGCTAAATAACTATTGACTCCCAACTTATATAAAGCAAAAGCACAATTTTATTATCTGTACACCAAGCTTGCAGTTCCAACTTTCTCTCAAACTCCTACTACCTTTCAAGTAATAAGAGGCAAGGGAGAACATGGCACTAGGTACAAGACACTAAAAAGTCTTATAGGCTGAAGCAGAGTTTTAACTGATAGATTAAACTGGAAAAGTAATCAGGGGCCAGGTCACAAAAGTGTTGTTAAATCAACTAAGACATTAATTGGATTTTATTCCAAGGAACATAAGCATTTAAAAGTAAAGAGTCAGGTGTTAAGTGAAAGGTTTTAATAGGAAAGTAACATGATCTTTTTAGAAGATTACATTGACTGAGTGGGGGAATGGATAGGAAGGAGGGTAAAACCACCAAAGACTATGGACTTCAATTAGGTGTCACGGAGACAAATGTGTCAAGAGCTTTACAGGTCAAATTGGTTGGATTTGGAGAGTGATTAGACATGGAAGGTTAAGTGAAAGGGACTATTAAGAATAGCTCAGTTTTTTGGCATAGACTGCATGAATGGGGTGCATCCACTATGCGAGGTAGCTGGGGCAGGTGGGATTGAGGGATTTAAGATAAGTTAAATTTTATGTATATTGAATTATTTACAGGACTTCCACATGGACACTTCCAATATACATTCACATTTGCTGCTGAGGAGTGAGATCTGGCTGGGCTAGAGATATAGTTACGGCAGTTATTCACATACAAAAAGCAACTGAAGCCAAGAGAGTAAATGAGACAACCCAGAACACCAAGCACTAGGGGTCAGGCTAAAGTTCAACTCCTTGATTTTTTAACGGAGGTCAATCAGAAACAGTATTTACGTGATGCTCTGTAGCAATGCAGGATAGCCTGGAAATAGAAAAGAAAAGAGATAACCCCCAAAGGCAGAGATTAGCAAAATAGAAGCAGCAGAAAAAAGAAGCAAGGGAGTTCAGAGAGCTAGCAATTCTACTAAAGTAGCTGACTATGAGGTCTAGGCTGGGAAGCAAAGCAAATCAAGTTATCAAAGCTGACATATGGGAAGAAAGAAGAATTGGTGGACTGGGGTATGGGATCAGAGTGAAGATCTGCCTTATAAATTCAAAATGAACAGGTCCATAAATAGTTATTGAGAGAAGGTAAGGTCCTAACAGGGAAGATAATCATTTTCTTACTAGCATACTCCTTTGATTTATTATTGGCAAAGAAAACCAGGATCAATTGGGGGAAATTGTGGCAACTTTTATGTTCTTACTGCACCATTCACATTTTAGCATACACTTCAAGCACTTCTTTATATTAAGGTCCTTTTAAATACGAATATAAAAGTAATTATAGAAAAACATTACTACGTTTTAATCTTTATCATTCTTCTAGGTGTTTTAATGGAAATTTAAATTTAACCTGAGGTATTTGAAAAATGATAAAGTTAAAAAAATATTCTAAGAAACAATTTTAAAATGGTAAAATAATGTTTAGGGAACAGATCTCATGAAATTCTGAAGGTCTACAGTACATGTAAACAGAATGAGATTGAAAGAAAAATATATATTCTTTCATTTTAGAAACTCTGAATTAAAATCTAACTGATATATTTATCAATCTTGACAAATTATATTTTCAAATATTTTTATAAGTAATAACTCTAAGAAAGGCTATTTTACACAATAGCTTTCAAGTCTGATTAAACTTAGAAAAGACAGGGCTTCCCTGGTGGCGCAGTGGTTGAGAGTCCGCCTGCCGATGCAGGGGACACGGGTTCGTGCCCCGGTCCGCAAAGATCCCACATGCCACGGAGCGGCTGGGCCCGTGAGCCATGGCCGCTGAGCCTGCGCGTCCGGAGCCTGTGCTCCGCAATGGGAGAGGCCACAACGGTGGGAGGCCCGCGTACTGCAAAAAAAAAAAAAAAAAAACACTTAGAAAAGACAAATTTCTTGAAAATTGGAATTTCTGAGAAGAGTCATATAATAATATGACATTTCTACATTTGGGTCATAAAATTGGGAAAACACCTGTTTTTTCAAATTTTTACATATAAATAAAAATACATATCAAGTTCATTGCAAAAAGAAAATTAAATGTCAAACTGCTTTGATTTTAACATAGACATGTAAATATATATTATTCTTTATTTTACAAAGGTTTACAATGATAATAGTACTTACTGTAACTGCAACATCCATTTATGAAATAACTGTTCATATTGTTGATTTAGTTGTTTAAGTTCAGCAGAAAAGGAAGGAGAAACCTTGCTCAGTAAGTTATGCAAAGTTTGCTTTAAAAAAAAAAAAGGAAGAGGGAGGGAAGAAAATCACTCTCAATCCACATTACATCACATCAATCCATACTAAAAATATTTCCTTAGAGGTAGAGGTTAGAAGAGGCCATCAGTGGAAATATTACTTTAATCAGGTTTGGTAATGAGTGCATCTACTGAGAATACACATAATATTTCAATATTTCTTTCTTAAAATGTTTTATACATTCTTTAAGTACAAATATGTAAAACAGTAAAGAATTTGCTACATTTTCTCTAGAACCATTTACATGACTATAAATTCCAAATATCAATGTAAGTCTTTAATTTCTAAAAATATTGTTACCATAAGGAGACAATTAAACCTGCCTCCCAGCTTTGACAACAAATCCAGACACTCTTTTAAAAACCTATGGATTTGAAAAAATGTAAAAGCTTAAGGTAACAGTTCAATATTAATTCTCAGAAAACAGTCAAGTTTCTTTATAATTTACCATTATCATTAGTAAAATTCACTGCTCCTCTTTAAAAGCTGTTTCTAACAAATCCTTTATCTTTGGTAAGTACGGCAAAGTTCTTAAAACAATAATGTAAAAATAAACTGAGGAAGATACATTGCTCTGTACCCAAAACTTGAAAATTCATGCTAGTGACTCAAACACAGCTCACTTCTTGAAATGAAAACTCTAGTAAAAAGCTGTATATGCATTTCTACCCTGGCACTACTGTGTTTTCATGATTTTAGCCTTTAAGTAAAATATTTTTTAATACTGAAGACTAGAGCAGCAACCAAGATTCCAGGCACTCTAGCCTATACAGTTTTTATTCATCCATATACTTAAAGAGAAATAGGACAAATTCTAAGTAAAACTGTAAAGTAGTAGATTTCAAAAATTTCTCTCTCCATCTGATGTTTTTTTCCCTAACGTCTAGAGCCCTGAAAAGCAGATAAAGCACTAGTGTCATTTTCAGTAGTTATTTATACTGTATTATCAGAGCATACTCACACTTAGTGTGAACTCTGAAATGTTATGTCACCTATTCACCTTCATTTCAAACTTTAGTATTTGTGCAGAATTACATTACTAGCCCCAATACTTGCCCCTCCTCCTATCTGTACCCTTTGCCATGTGACTTTGCAATCCCTCCCACTAAACGGGTGGAATCTAGTCCCCATCCCCTGTTCTGTGACTTTGTTTTCAGCCACGTGATTTACTGTGGCCACTAGAATGAGGCAGAAGTGACACTGAGACCGTTTGAGCCCAGGCTTTAAGAGGTCTTTTGTTTTTCTACTTCTTCTGTCTCTGACATTTTTATAAGAAGAACATGCCTCTGCTAGCTTTCCAGGGAGGTCCAACAAGGAAGACAGACACGTGGAGCAAATCCTAGATCAGTCAACTCCCAGGTGACCCGCAGACATGAGAAATAAATGCTCACTGACACATGTTACTATGACCATATCTGTCAGCTATGTCCACAATTAATGAAAGACCTTCCTTTCTTCACTATCAGTAACAGGTGTTTCTTTCATCCTCCAACAGGTCTGTCTGTCTCTAGGTCCTATGAAGTCCTACTTTGACCCTAGATCCACTTCTCCTTCCCCCATGTTGCTTATATAAAAATACATGCGGGGCTTCCCTGGTGGCACAGTGGTTGACAGTCCGCCTGCCAATGCAGGGGACACGGGTTCGTGCCCCAGTCTGGGAGGACCCCACATACCGTGGAGCAGCTGGGCCCGTGAGCCATGGCCACTGAGCCTGCGCGTCTGGAGCCTGTGCTCTGCAACGGGAGAGGCCACAGCAGTGAGAGGCCCGTGTACCGCAAAAAAAAAAAGAAAGAAAAAAGAAATACATGCACTAAGGAAGAAGCAAGAGGAACTACAATCCTGCAGCCTGTGGAACAAAAACCACATTCACAGAAAGACAGACAAGATGAAAAGGCAGAGGGCTATGCACCAGATGAAGGAACAAGATAAAACCCCAGAAAAACAACTAAATGAAGTGGAGATAGGCAATTGTCCAGAAAAAGAATTCAGAATAATGATAGTGAAGATGATCCAGGACCTCGGAAAAAGAATGGAGGCAAAGATCGAGAAGATGCAAGAAATGCTTAACAAAGATCTACAAGAATTAAAGAACAACAAACAGAGATGAACAATACAATGATTGAAATGAAAAATACACTAGAAGGAATCAACAGCAGAATAACTGAGGCAGAAGAACGGATAAGTGACCTGGAAGACAGAATGGTGGAATTCACTGCTGCGGAACAGAATAAAGAAAAAGAATGAAAAGAAATGAAGACAGCCTAAGAGACCTCTGGGACAACATAAAACACAACAACATTCGCATTATAGGGGTCCCAGAAGGAGAAGAGAGAGAAGAGAGAAAGGATCCGAGAAAATATCTGAAGAGATTATACTCGAAAACTTCCCTAACATGGGAAAGGAAAGAGCCACCCAAGTCCAGGAAGCGCAGAGTCCCATAGAGGATAAACCCAAGGAGAAACACGCTGAGACACACGGTAATCAAACTGGCAAAAATTAAAGACAAAGAAAAATTATTGAAAGCAGCAAGGGAAAAATGACAAATAATATACAAGGAAAATCCCATAAGGTTAACAGCTGATCTCTCAGCAGAAACTCTACAAGCCAGAAGGGAGTGGCATGATATACTTAATGTGATGAAAGGGAAGAACCTACAACCAACATTACTCTACCCAGCAAAGATCTCATTCAGATTCAACAGAGAAATCAAAAGCTTTACAGACAAGCAAAAGCTAAGAGAATTCAGCACCACCACACCAGCTCTACAACAAATGCTAAAGGAACTTCTCTAAGTGGGAAACACAAGAGAAGAAAAGGACCTACAAAAACAAACCCAAAATGGTAATAGGAACATACACATCGATAATTATCTTAAACGTGAATGGATTAAATGCTCCAACCAAAACACACAGGCTCGCTGAATGGATACAAAAACAAGACCCATATATACACTGTCTACAAGAAACCCACTTCAGACCTACGGACACATTCAGACTGAAAGTGAGTGGATGGAAAAAGATATTCCATGCAAATGGAAATCAAAAGAAAGCTGGAGTAGCAATTCTCATATCAGACAAAATAGACTTTAAAATAAAAACTGTTACAAGAGATAAGGAAGGACACTACCTAATGATCAAAGAATCAATCCAAAAAGAAGATATAACAATTATAAATGTTTATGCACCCAACACAGGAGAACCTCAATACATAAGGCAAATGCTAACAACCATGAAAGGAGAAATTGACAGTAACACAATAATAGTAGGGGACTTTAACACCCCACTTACACCAATGGACAGATCATCCAAACAGAAAATAAATAAGGAAACACAAGCTTTAAATGACACAACAGACCAGGTAAATTTAATTGATATTTATAGAACATTCCACTTAAAAGTAGCAGAATACACTTTCTTCTCAAGTGCACATGGAACATTCTCTAGGACAGATCATATCTTGGGTCACAAATCAAGCCTCAGTAAATTTAAGAAAATTGAAATCATAGCAAGCATCTTTTCTGACAACAACATTATGAGATTAGAAATCAATTACGGGGAAAAAAACATAAAAAACACAAATACATGTAGGCTAAATAATACATTACTAAATAACCAAGAGATCACTGAAGAAATCAAAGAGGAAATCAAAAAGTACCTAGAGACAGGGCTTCCCTGGTGGCACAGTGGTTAAGAATCTGCCTGCCTACACAGGGGACATGGGTTCGAGCCCTGGTCGGGGAAGATCCCCACATGCCGCGGAGCAACTAAGCCCGTGAGCCACAACTACTGAAGCCTGCATGCCTGGAGTCCGTACTCTGCAACAAGAGAAGCCACCACAATGAGAAGCCCACACACTACAACAAAGAGTAGTCCCCGCTCGCCACAACTAGAGAAAGCCCACGCACAGCAACGAAGATCCAATGCAGCCAAAAACAAATAAATAAATTTATTAAAAAAAAAAAAAAAGAAGTACCTAGAGACAAATGACAATGAAAACACGAAGATCCAAAACCTATGGGATGCAGCAAGAGCAGTTCTAAGAGGGAAGTTTATAGCTATACAAGCCTACCTCAAGAAACAAGAAAAATCTCAAATAAACAATCTAACCTTACACCTAAAGGAACTAGAGAAAGAAGAACAAACAAAACCCAAAGTTAGCAGAAGGAAAGAAATTATAAAGATCAGAGCAGAAATAAATGAAACAGAAACAAAGAAAGCAATAGCAAACATCAATAAAACTAAAAGCTGGTTCTTTGAGAAGATAAACAAAATTGATAAACCATTAGCCAGACTTATCAAGAAAAAGAGGGAGAGGACTCAAATCAGTAAAATTAGAAATGAAAAAGGAAAGTTACAACAGACACCGCAGAAATACAAAGCATCCTAAGAGACTACTACAAGCAACTCTATGCCAATAAAATGGACAACCTGGAAGAAATGGACAAATTCTTAGAAAGGTATAACCTTCCAAGACTGAACCAGGAAGAAATAGAAAATATGAACAGACCAATCACAAGTAATGAAATTAAAACTGTGATTAAAAATCTTCCAACAAACAAAAGTCCAGGACCAGATGGCTTCACAGGTGAATTCTATCAAACATTTAGAAAAGAGCTAACACCTATCCTTCTCAAACTCCTCCAAAAAACTGCAGAGGAAGGAACACTCCCAAACTCATTCTACCAGGCCACCATCACCCTGATACCAAAACCAGACAAAGATACTACAAAAAAAGAAAATTACAGACCAATATCACTGATGAATATAGATGCAAAAATCCTGAACAAAATACTAGCAAATAGAATCCAACAACACATTAAAAGGATCATACACCATGATCAAGTGGGATTTATCCCAGGGATGCAAGGATTCTTCAGTATACGCAAATCAATCAATGTGACACACCATATTAACAAACTGAAGAACAAAAACCATATGATCATCTCAATATATGGGCATTTAGGTTGATGCAGCAAAAGCTTTTGACAAAATGTAACAAAATTCAACACCCATTTATGATAAAAACTCTCCAGAAAGTGGGCAGACAGGGAACATACCTCAACATAATAAATGTCATATATGACAAACCCACAGCAAACATCATTCTCAATGGTGGAAAACTTAAAGCATTTCCTCTAAGATCAGGAACAAGACAAGGATGTCCACTCTCGCCACTATTATTCAACAGAGTTTTGGAAGTCTGAGCCATGGCAATCAGAGAAGAAAAAAGAAAATGAATACAAATTGGAAAAGAAGAAGTAAAACTGTTACTGTTTGCAGATGACATGATACTATACACAGAGAAACCTAAAGATGCCACCAGAAAACTACTAGAGCTGATCAATGAATCTGGTAAAGTTGCAGGAAACTAAATTAATGCACAGAAATCTCTTGCACTCCTATACACTAATGATGAAAAATCTGAAAGAGAAAATAAGGAAACACTCCCATTTACCATTGCAACAAAAAGAATAAATACCTAGGAATAAACCTACCTAGGGAGACAAGAGACCTGTATGCAGAAAACTATAAGACACTGTTGAAAGAAATTAAAGATGATACCAACAGATGGAGAGATATACCATGTTCTTGGATTGGAAGAATCAATACTGTGAAAATGACTATACTACCCAAAGCAATCTAGATTCAATGCAATCCCTATCAAATTACCAATGGCATTTTTCACAGAACTAGAGCAAAAAATCTTAAAATTTGTATGGAGACACAAAAGACCCTGAATAGCCAAAGCAGTCTTGAGGGAATAAAACGGAGCTGGAGGAATCAGACTCCCTCACTTCAGACTATATTACAAAGCTACAGTAATCAAGACAATATGGTACTGGCACAAAAACAGAAATATAGATCAATGGAACAGGACAGAAAGCCCAGAGTTAAACCCACGCACCTATGGTTAACTCATCTATGACAAAGGAGGCAAGGATATACAGTGGAGAAAAGACAGTCTCTTCAATAACTGGTGCTGGGAAAACTGGACAGCTATGTGTAAAAGAATGAAATTAGAACACTCCCTAACACCATACACAAAAGTAAACTCAAAATGGATTAAAGACCTAAATGTAAGACCGGACACTCTAAAACTCTTAGAGGAAGGCTTCCCTGGCGGTGCAGTGGTTGAGAGTCTGCCTGCCAATGCAGGGGACACAGGTTTGTGCCCCAATCGGGAAGATTCCACATGCTGTGGAGTGGCTAGGCCTGTGAGCCATGGTTGCTGAGCCTGCGCATCCGGAGCCTGTGCTCCTCAACAGGAGAGGCCACAACAGTGAGAGGCCTGCGTACAGCAAAAAAAAAAAAAAAAAAAACCTCTTAGAGGAAAACATAGGAAGAACACTCTTTGACATAAATCACAGCAAGATCTTTTTTGATCCATCTCCTAGAATAATGGAAATAAAAACAAAAATAAACAAATGGGACCTAATGAAACTTAAAAGTTTTTTCAAAGCAAAGGAAAGTACAAACAAGATGAAAAGACAACCCTCAGAATGGGAGAAAATATTTGCAATCGAATCAACAGACGAAGGATTAATCTCCAAAATATATAAACAGCTCATGCAGCTCAATATTAAAAAAACAAACAACCCAATCCAAAAATGGGCAGAAGACCTAAACAGACATTTCTCCAAAGAGAACATACAGATGGCCAAGAAGCACATGAAAATATGCTCAACATCACTAATTATAAGAGAAACGTAAATCAAAACTACAATGAGGTATCACCTCACACCAGTTAGAATGGTCATCATCAGAATATCTACACACAACAAATGCTGGAGAGGGTGTGGAGAAAAGGGAACCCTCTTGCACTGCTGGTGGGAATGTAAATTGATACATCCACTATGGAGAACAGTATTCAGGTTCCTTAAAAAACTAAAAGTAGAATTACCATATGACCCAGCAATCTTGACTAATGGGCATATACCCAGAGAAAACCATAATTCAAAAAGACACATGCACCCCAATATTCACTGCAGCACTATTTACAATAGCCAGGTCATGGAAGCAACCTAAATGCCCATCAACAGACAAATGGATAAAGAAGATGTGGTACATATATACAATGGAATATTACTCAGCCATAAAAAGGAACCAAATTGGGTCATTTGTAGAGATGTGGATGAATCTACAGACTGTCATACAGAATGAAGTAAGTCAGAAAGAGAAAAGTAAATATCATATATTAACACATATATGTGGAACCTAGAAAAATGGTGCAGATGAATCGGTTTGCAGTGCAGAAATAGAGACACAGATGTAGAGAACAAACATATGGACACCAAGGGGCGAAAGTGGTGGGATGAACTGGGAGATTGGGATTGACATGTATACACTGATGTGTATAAAACTGATGACTAAAAAGAACCTGCTGTATAGAAAAAAAAAAAATACATGCACTAAGCAGATGTTAGTGCCATCTCTTCCTTGAACAGCTTGGTTTCTTGACACATGTTTTCAGCTAGTCTCTGATCTGAGTTGCAATACCTATGAGACAGGTGGAAAGAAACAAACAAAACAGAAAAAACCAAAAACCCCCAACCACACAGCACCACGTCATCCAAGCCATAGAGGTTTACCCTGTGGTAAACCTCTCTTCTCTCTTTTCTATAGCTTGAAAACTCTGTCAAAAGCCCTGTATACCTTAGGAAATTGCACTGAATTCCTATTTCAGAAAATAATAAAATCTTGATTCTCTCTGAGTCAATAACAATCTCTTCTTGACTTAAATTATCAAGCCCACTTTCTTTTTTTTTTTTTTGGCTGCATGGCTTGTGGGATATTAGTTCCCTGACCAGGGACTGAACCCATGCCCCTGCAGTGGAAGTGCAGAGTCCTAACCAAGGATCGCCAGGGAAGTCCCTCAAGCCCACTTGCTAATGAAAGATTTTCTTATTCAGATGGTTCTTTGTCCTCTCTTAGTGAGGTATCTGTCAAAGCCCTGAGTCTAACTGTATGCTACTTTTTTATAAAACGAAACACTGGAACCAGAGTATACAGCAACCTTGTTACCTTACTGCAATGGGCAGGCTTTCCATAATAGCAAGAAGCAGAATATCCTCTGCTTTTTGCAAGGTTTTCAACTGAGAGTCAGGTCAGTCTTTGTTTTATGACCAGTGTGAGGTTCAATGAATATGTGGGTTAAATTGGTAACAGAAATTAATGGTACATGCATATCAAAGAAACTAAGACCCTGCACAGGGAACTATATTCAAAATCCTGTGATACATATATACAATGGAATATTATTAAGCCATAAAAAGGAACGAAACTGAGTTATTTGTCGTGAGGTGGATGGACCTAGAGACTGTCATACAGAGTGAAGTAAGTCAGAAAGAGAAAAACAAATACCGTATGCTAACACATATATATGGAATCTAAAAAAAAAGAAAAGAAAAAAACAAGAAAATGGTCAGAAGAACCTAGGGGCAAGACGGCAATAAAGATGCAGACCTACTAGAGAATGGACTTGAGGATACGGGGAGGGGAAGGGTAAGCTGGGACAAAATGAGAGTGGCATGGACATATATACACTACCAAACATAAAATAGATAGCTAGTGGGAAGCAGCCGCATAGCACAGGGAGATCAGCTCACTGCTTTGTGACCGCCTGGAGGGGTGGGATAGGGAGGGTGGGAGGGAGGGAGATGCAAGAGGGAAGAGATATGGGAACATATGTATATGTATAACTGATTCACTTTGTTATAAAGCAGAACTGACACACCATTGTAAAGCAATTATACTCTAATAAAGATGTTAAAAAAAGAAAATCCTGTGATAAACCATAATGGAAAAGAATATGAAAAAAATATATATACAGGTATAACTGAATCACTTTGCTGTACAGTAGAAATACAACACTGTAAATCAACTATACTTCAATAAATTAAAAAAAGAAACTATGACCCTGATGATTATTATAGATCCTGAAGAAACGATAAATAAGAGAAAAATACGTAATTATACATGTATAATTAGAGTACGTCAAACAATTCTAATCCAGTGAACCAGTTACCATTTACAAAATAAAATATGCAATAGTGATGTCACACTAATTTGTGTTTCATTTGATCAGGACAGTATTCTGCTGTATGCACTTATTCTTCAGATTTGCTGCTTATGTACTATGTTTTTCAGCTCACAATAAGAACAATTTACAAGTAACACTCCTTGCAACATACCTGATCCAGTTTAGCCCTCTTTAGTTTCTGCAGTGTTCTATCAGAGGTTAAAACTTTTGAACTGCTGTGGGCTTCAAAATATTCTTCTACTAAGTCACTCTGAAAGTGGACAAAGCAAAGTGAGTTCTTAGTTTCAGATATTTGTTTTATATGAGGACTAGACAGTAATATTAGCATAAACAGGATATGTGAAATTCTTTACTTGGCAGTCAGTATTTTCTTTTTGAAGCAACAACACAGACTAAGGACCAAGCAAATTTAATTCCAGTAATAAAACTGAGTAACTCTTAGGGTCATAAAAGTTGAAGAAAATGACTAGATTGAAGTAGTCGGCCCAAAAACGATTCCTAAATTCCAACATATAATTCCCGTTTAGACTGGGGAAAAAAAAAGGGTTTTTACAATCAGGACCTTTGTTTTTGCCTCACACACTCCTAGCAAATCCTTTAATTAGTACAGTTGAAGGACTGTGGAAATGAGAAAGACATCAACAGCAAGGTAAAAAAAGACTTACCTACTATTCCAGTAAAATGACTCACCACGTGTTCTACTGATTTGGGGCAGGACTGAGCTCCGTGGTGGTAAGGAAGGAATGGAAAGTCATTCAAGCAGGAGGCTTCCTAGACTGCTCTGAGTCTTTACAGAGCACGCTGGGATAATTAGCCTTTTCTCAGGCCATAATATGTGCAGTGTTCTCCAAACGACCCAACATGGGTCCATAGTCACATCATTTAATACTTACGCTGTTACATCAGCAACGTTACAAAAATGAAACTATATAAAAAGGTATATACTGAAAAGTCTTGCCTCCAATTATCCAATTAAAATTTATTTAAAAGCTCTTTTATTCAACTGAATTGTCACGTTTAGCATATACTATGGTACTGATACATGAATATGGATACAGAGAGGCCAGGATACGAAGTCCAGAAATAGACACAAATATATGTGGGAATTTATGTGAAAGGCTGAGAAAATGTAGAAAAGTGAAGAAAAAAAATTATGTTCATCCTCCCATTTGGATCTCTTAGGTAGCTTATCTTTGAGATATTACTGATTTTTCTTTAAAGTCTCTCTTCACTTACTGTTTTATCTCTTTTCATTTTCTTAGAAGGCGTTTCTTTGCAAACAGGAGCCGAAACTACTCTATTCTGAGCTTGAATCTGTTCGCTCAATATGACTTCATTAGTGTTCTCTTCACATTCCTGTGCAACCCCTTCATCGTCCTCCGAGTTGGAAGCAGAATATTCACTTTCACTGTCAGAATGAAACCTTGGAACTGTGTGGGGAGGAAGCAATTGGGAAAATTGGACAGTTTGACAAAAGAGGCATTCTGGGGTATTAGGAAGAGTGTGGGCTTTGAAGTAAGAGATTGTGCCTTCTGGTTTTGTCATTACTTGCTGATGATTTCACCAGAACTAGTTATGTCAGTTTTCTGAGCACCAGTTTCCTCACTTATCAAATGAGGCTACCAGTGCCTAATTTAATAAAGCATTGTGAAGATTATATTGAAATGCATGTAAAGCAACTAACAATGCCTAACACAAACGAAATGTGGCAGAAATTGTCAGTCATACCTAATACCATTCTCTTTCCTTCTTCCTTGCTAATAGAATTCATTGTAAAATGCGGCAATGTGCTCCACCCTAAGGGATAAATAATCAGTAATTTAATTGTCTTTTCCTTTGCCAGATACATGCTCTCTCAGCCTCCTTTGCAACTAGAGTTGGCCATGTAAACCTTTAACCAATGAAACTTGAGGGGAAATTTGCTGGAAGCTTCTGGGGAAGATTTTCCTCACTTATGGAAGGAAAGCCCCTTACTTATACCCATAGCTTAAAGCTATGGAAGCCATTTTGCAATATAAAATATCAAAACTAAAGATGAAAAATGCCAGCGGCAAAGCGAAAAGATAAGAAGAACCTGTATCCTTCATGACACTGTTGAGTCACTACATCAACCGTGAACTGTGTATCCCTAGACTTCTAATGATGTGAGATACTTCAGTGTCCATGGCTTAAGCCATTGTTATAGAATTTTCCATTGCTGCCTACTGAAAATGCCATCCTAACTGATAGAGCACTCAATAAATGACAGCTACTACTTTAAGTACTACTAATACATACTCACAATCCATCCCATAGTAGATATAAGAATTATATTTTTAAACAAACCATGGCCACCCCCACCACTCTCCAGAAATAATAAAGCTAGTTTTATAATCATAAAGGATAAAACTTACACTCAACAAAATAAGTATAAAACTACCATAAAAGGTTAACTTCCAAAATATGAATGAAATAATTTTAAGCAAATCACTCTTTATTTTGAAGAGCATATTTCAGAATATCCAGAGTCAGCAAATAACAAATATAGATACTGAAAAAGAAAAAAAAAAAAGGCTTGATTTTGTGGGCATACATAGCTTAGCAGATTCAGATTTGCACTGATTGCTGCCCATGGTAGATGCAAGGGTTAGAAGTGGTAGGAGGTACCAGACAATGTCTTTACCCTATTTACATGAATACATCACACATGTTGATATATTTGTTTGGTGGTGATTGAGAAGGAGAAGGAAGTTCACCTTTTCTCTAAAAAGAATTCTTCTGTGGGGTAAGGAGGAAACTTAAGATGTGGGATGTATTTGACATAAAATAATAATAATCAATTGCATATATCATCTTTTATTGCTTCAGATATCCAATAATTTAGTGTTATAATTTTTATGTTGATTAAAAATGTATTATCAACTCTATACCTTGAAAGAAGAAGGGCTACAGGGCATAGATTTAACAATGTTAGCTAATATTATTGTCAAGGGGTCAATCCCAAGAAAGGAGTTGACATCTTTCAGAAATATAAAGGTCAAAAAGTCATTTGCCCCAAAATTAAATATTTAAACCCCAAACCAGAGAGCTCCCTGGCAGTCCAGTGTTTGGACTCAGCGCTTTTGCTGCTGTGGCCCGGGTTCAACCCCGGGCTGGGGAACTAAGATCCCACAGGCCACATGGTGTGGCCAAAATGACCCCCCCAAAACATAAAAAAAAAACCAAACCATTTTTAATTTCCCCAAAGGCGGGAACCATGTCTGTTTACTTGGCTTTGTATAGTATTCAGTACCACTGTAAATATTTAAAATTGTTTCAATATATTGATAAAACTTCTAAATAAATCAATAGAACTATTTCTAAAACTGTCTCAGGCAAATAAACTAAAAGGCATGTTATTTTATTGAAGAATTTTAACTAACCTCAATATCCATTGACTATAATGTAAAGACATAGTGCTAAGTGTTATGAGTTAAAATATAAGATATAGTCCTTGCCCTTAAGGAATCTACAGCTTAATTGAAGACATGAACATATCCTTTCTTTTGTGAAAAGAAATAGCAATAAGTAGTTATAATAATAAAAAGTAATAATAGCCAACACCTGTTAAGCACATACCAAGGTCAAGCACTACGCTAAGCACTTTGACATCCTTTATTTCAATTAATCTCAAAATAACTCTGAGGCTGGTACCATTATTATCCCTATTTCGCAAATGAAAAAAATTGAGGCACAGAGAGGACGCTGTAAGTGGCAGCCCAAAGATAAAACGTAAGCATTCTAAGACTAGAACCTGTATATTTAACCATTATTGCCTGTTTAGATGCTTCTTTTTATAAAAGCTCAGTGTAAAAAGAAATACACACCTATTAGTCTTTTCCTTAGCCCACGAGGTGCTGTTGACAGAAATTCACTTTTATCATTGTTCTGTTTAAAAATAAAAAAGCAATATAGTTTATATAGTCAAATAATAATGATGACATGAAAATTAATGATGTCTCTGAGTGAAAGAAAGGCTAGAAGGAAGAAAAATATTTTGTTTTCAATAGACATTAGAACCAGATGAGCTCCTTCCTAGACCTGGAAGACAACAATATATGAATTTGTTGCAGGGGGAGAGTATGACAACAAAAACGATACAACGAATTCCGAAGGATTCCTAGAGTGGTTCTAGAAGTTGTATTCCAGACACCTGCGAAGGATGCACTTCTATTATTATGTAAAGAAAAAGCTTATCACTGAAAAAAAAAAAAAAAAAAAAGCTTATCAGCCTTTGAATCATTCTTCACCCATCAGATTAGCAGAATATTTTTTCTAAATAAAGGTAATACTGTCCAGGGATGATGAGTAAGCAAGGAAATGGGACTCCTATAGTTACTGCAGTGGGCCTTTGCATGTACGAGCAATTTACTGGTGTTAAAGTAGTCTGTGAGAAGGACAGAAAAAAGATTTCTACTTTTTACTTCTGTATTTTTAATTTTTTAAACATTTTACAGAAGTATAATGCACGTTTTTCTTTTCCTTACAGAATCCTTTAACACCATTCAATTTCTAGCACAATAAAATGCCTACTGGTGTATACGTGATAACTTAACAGTACTGATAAAAAGATAAAGTACCCTGTGTTTTTTTGGCAATGTGAAAATATGACAAAAAATTTAAGTCTGTTATCTTGTGATAAGTTGTTGGTGCTAGTTACAAATATTATAAAAATTTTTATTTGAGATATTAAGAATACTATTATAATAGGTGATCTGATCACCTATTGGGTTTATAAAGTATATCACAGTATATTTCAAACTTCTTTGGTCCAGATCCTTACAATTTTTTTTTACGTTTTGCCACCTTGATCCAGTACACATATGCATATATAACTTAACCAAATTATAATTAAATAATACTTACAAAACAGAAATTTTCTAATTTATTCTATTTCTTTTTTTTAAACTGTAGATCATGCCCTACTAAACTGATTTCAAGACTGAGAGTTGAGACAACCTATATCCATATAGCTTAATTATCAGGTCTGAGAATATCTATGTCAAAATAACCGTTTCAGAAAATTCTTGCTCAAAAAGATAAGGCTATAAACTATTAAATAACTTCACTGTTTGCTATAGAAATTTCTGCAAACTAATTTATCTTGACAGTTTGCTCATTTGGGCAACCTATTTTCCCAACAGGACAACAGACTACTTACCAGGGCAAACAGCTAGCTTATCAAACTTTGGTTTACTTATCAAAACTCAATTCAAGACCCTCTCCTCACTGTGTCCACTACTCCTAAAATACCATGCCATGAATTCTGTCTAATACAGATCAGTTCCCCATCTTGATAGATGTGCCTTAAACCCCTCGAGTCCAGATCCCCAAGCCCTATACATATTCTCTCCTGAACTCCCCCTTCTAAGACAGTGCACTAAGACTTGCAGACTGATGTTTTCCTTTATTGTGGTATGTAAATATAATACCACTGATTAACAGGTTTTCTGATGGTCTCTTAGGGAATCAACAAGATCTACTAATGTGATGTGATCCACAACTTGAAAAAGAATGCCAGAAGACCCAACACAGACAAAAATAAATAAATAAAATTAAGTTAAAAACAAACAAAACACCCAGGGATAGTTCTGACACAGAAAAGGCACAACAGGTGGGTCCAGAAGACCTAGCTTCATTTTCCAGCTTTTCTCCTTCCTAGTTTGGTGAACTCAGACAAGTCACTTCACCTCTCTGAGCCTCAGATTCTTTATCTGTAAGTTAGGTATTTAATTGGCAAATATCTATAAATGATAAAAGTATTATCTAAATTAAAAGATGAAATGGATATTTTTCATCATGTCTTAACTTTGTAACACTAAGGGTTTTCCTTGTTTTTACTCAATTGCTTACCTTCAACTGAACTTTGTCTGAAGCAGAATGCCCTAAAGAATGAAACAAAAAGCCATTACTTACTACAAATACTTCACTTTCCATAACAGCCTAGTTTCATTAAAAGCAAAGGTGCAGGTTCTACCCAGAAGCCACTACATATTATTGAATTCTCAATTAATTGCATCTCCACTAGAGGCTGAACTGTCACTATTAATTTTATGATTTCTCCCATTAATGACATTTCTGTAGCACTCATGTAACAAGAAAAAATGGAGTCCTTTTCATTGTTCATTATTTTAAAAGTACACTATTTAATCTAGTTAGAATGGGTCGTTCAAAAACAACTGTTCCACAGTTCTCCAAACTTCCAGGGCTTCCCTGGTGGTGCAGTGGTTGAGAGTCCGCCTGCCGATGCAGGGGACACGGGTTCGTGCCCCGGTCTGGGGAGATCCCACATGCCGCGGAGCGGCTGGGCCCGTGAACCATGGCTGCTGAGCCTGCGCGTCCAGAGCCTGTGCTCCCCAACGGGAGAGGCCACAACAGTGAGAGGCCCGCGTACCGCAAAAAAAAAAAAAAAAAAAAGACTTCCAAATCCCCAAAACCTTATTTCAAAGAGTATTTGCCAAAGCAAATCTTCCACGAACATTTGGCTAACTCAACCAAATGACAACAGGATTTAAGACTGTTTCTAGCTGGCCCTGTCAATCTGTACAACTTCAACCCACACAGATCTTTTCCCCTTTTACTGATAGCTAAATACAGGTATACTAAAGCACACAGGTTGGGGTATTAACTGCATTTACTAAATGAATTTTCGGAACAGAAAAGAAGAAAATATATAAAAATGCACTTAGACAAGAAAGTAAAGTAACATACCATAACTTTGAAGCAACTATGAAAACTCTCTTTAAAGAAGTGAAGTAAAATCTTACCCTTGCTACACTGAGGAATGTCTATGGTAATTTCAGAATCACTCTTCAAATTGGATGAAACAC
This sequence comes from Orcinus orca, assembly GCF_937001465.1. Classification (NCBI taxonomy): domain Eukaryota; kingdom Metazoa; phylum Chordata; class Mammalia; order Artiodactyla; family Delphinidae; genus Orcinus; species Orcinus orca. The sequence continues at coordinate 86,202,265 of NC_064565.1, forward strand.
TTTTTCTTGGTGTTTTTGCTAGTTCTGAAGCTGTAAACAGACAAAAGAAATATATTTAAAAAACTTTTAATGGACAACAGTAGATTAAGAGGGGAAACCTGCTGTTACTAATATCAGAAAGATAAATAAACCTAGCCATATTAAGAGTACTACTGCTTTCACCTTTACTCACCGTCTTCCAAGTCTTCCGTCAGTTATCCACAGGTCTCGCAAAAAAATACAAATAATGAGCTAACTTTGACCTTGCTGGTTTCTCCAATTATCACACACTCTTCCTCTCTCTTCTCCATTGACAGGTTTATACTCTTTCCATTTCTTTACCATATATATTTGAGGCACATCTCTGCTAACAGTTAAGAAAGAATGGCCAGAAAGTGGGATCTAAAATCAACTGAAAACTGTGTATATTTAAAATTATACTTTTAAAGCTCTTAAGTCTCCCATAAAATGTGGTTTATTACTTGTGTCTAAAACTCTAACACATATTAATAATGTATAGAATATGATACAGCACTGAACAGATGACATTTCTTCTTTTATTAATATTTATTTATTTATTCATTTATTTGGCTGTGCCAGGTCTTAGTTGTGGCATGGGGGATCTTTAGCTGCAGCATGCGAACTCTTAGTTGCAGCATGTACATGGGATCTAGTTCCCTGACCGGGAATCGAACCCAGGTCCCCTGCATTGGGAGTGTGGAGTCTTAGCCACTGGACAGGGAAGTCCCAGATAGCATTTCTTCAACTGAGCATCAGATGAAATAGTTGGCTTCTGAACAGAAGGGGCCAGGACTTCCCTGGTGGCGCAGAGGTTAAGAATCTGCCTGCCAATGCAAGGAACATGGGTTTGAGCCCTGGTATGGGAAGATCCCACATACCACGGAGCAACTAAGCCCATGCGCCACAACTGCTGAGCCTGCGCCCTAGAGCCCGTGAGCCACAAATACTGAGCCTGCATGCCATAACTACTGAAGCCCGCACACCTAGAGCCCATGCTCCTCAAGAGAAGCACTGCAATGAGAAGCCCGCGAACTGCAACAAAGAGTAGCCCCCGGTCGCCACAACTAGAGAAAGCCTGTGCGCAGCAACAAAGACCCAACACAGCCAAAAATAAATAAATTTATTTTTAAAAAAGGGGGCCATTTAAAATGAAAAATACAATGTTTATCTTTTTTTTTTTTAAGATGTTGGGGTAGGAGTTTATTAATTTATTTATTTTGGCTCTGTTGGGTCTTCATTTCTGTACGAGGGCTTTCTCTAGCATGGCAAGTGGGGGCCACTCTTCTTCGCAGTGTGCAGGCCTCTCACTATCGCGGCCTCTCTTGTTGCAGAGCACAGGCTCCAGACGCGCAGGCTCAGTAGTTGTGGCTCACGGGCCTAGTTGCTCCATGGCATGTGGGATCCCCCCAGACCAGGGCTCGAACCCGTGTCCCCTGCATTAGCAGGCAGATTCTCAACCACTGCACCACCAGGGAAGCCCTACAATGTTTATCTTTAAAGATGCTCACATTCTCACACTGTGATAGGCATATGGGAATTGAGTCTAACTGAAGGAATAGATTTACATTTCATACACTAAGAACATTGTTCACTGAGAACACTATTTAAATTCTCTTCCATCTTTTTTTTTTTAAAGAGAAAGTATAGTTGAATTTGTGTAAATTAAGCCACTTCACTGACTCAAACTCTTTCTAACCTATTTCACACAGCTTTATCCAATCCTGGAACTGACCCAAGATATTCATGACAGTCCCTACAAGTGCACTGGCTTCTTTTTTCTTAACCTCCTCGATCCTCTGCATCATTCATTAAAGTTTTTTATATCTTTCTTTGAAATTATTCCTCCATCTGGGTTCCATGGTATTAGCCTGGTCCCTGGCTACTGCTGGTAGTTATTCCATCTCAACTTCACTGCCCTCATCCTCCTAAGCATTCTAACCTGCAGGTACCTAAAGCTCAGGCATTGGCCTTCTCTTTACACCAGAAAAATATGCCATGTTTGGATTAAAGGCTGTTGATCCACAGGATAGGAAAAAAACCTTCACATCAACAAAAAGCCACAAAAGTACAAAGTAAATTAGCTGAGATCATTTTGGTTTTATATTGAAACATAAAAATCCTCTGCTTTTAAATAACTTTAAACTACAAAAGGAGAAAGGAAGAAAAAGGAAGAATTGAAGAGGAAAGGAAACAAGAGACAGTCATCCATGTATGGATATTAATTTCAATAATAAAGAATTGGGGCAAATATTTTATTCATTTGTATTATATTTCACACAACAACTGGTCTGCAACATATTAGAAATTTTAAAATAAAACTCCTCTTTGCCTAATAATAACTTCTCATCAGGTTATTATCTGATCCTATCTATCCAATCTAGTTTCAATTTCCTTAAATTCATCTTTCTCCAAGCTGGTCAAACTCCTTACTGTCCTTGTCCTTTCTATGTGGTAATTCTACCTTTGCTTTTTCTTTGCATTTACTTACTCATCCTGGACGTGTTCTCTGTGTTTTACAAAGCCTTCCAATCTAACTCTTGCTCTATTTCTAGAACTATATCTTGGTTAGTCCAATTATATTTAATCATCTTTTATACTCAGAGTAATATATGATTTTCTGACAGATTATAACTTATTTTAATAAGGCATTCTATTTTATTGATATATTTAGATGTAAACACAATTAGCAAAAATACTTAATAAGTCAAAGAGTGACATAACTAAACACAGGTCCTAACTAAACACAGATTTTGGAAAGTATGATCAGTCTTAAACTATCCAGGAAACTATCTTTTCATGACTATATTTCTTTCAGATGTGATGACAGAAATGCCCATCATAACAATACTTAAGTTCCTCACAGCACATATAGATATGAGACATGTATCATTGCAGTTATGTGCATATTGACTATCCACTCAGGGAACTTCTACTTGATTACTCCAGTGAGGTTCCATTTTTCTTTTCACTATTAGTTCTTTCTCCAATGCTTCATTGTCGTTAGGGTTTCACTTTGGCCTTGGTGTCTATCTGATCTTTCCTCTAGTAATTATATTAGCATTTTCCTCTGGTGTTCCAGAGATCCTACACAGAATTCAGTCATTTTTACAGATCAAAAATTTTTTAATTTCTTTTCTTAAATTATTTTTTATTGAAGTATACTTGATTTAAAGTGTTGTGTTAATTCCAGGTGTATAGCAAAGTGATTCCATTTTTTTCAGATTCTTTTCCCATATAGGTTATTACAAAATATCAAGTATAGTTCCCTGTGCTATACAGTAAGTAGGTCCTTGCTGTTTATCTATTTTCTATATAGTAGTGTGTATCTGTTAATCCCAGACTCCTAATTTAAACCTCCCCCCACTTTCCCCTTTGGTAACCATAAGTGTGTTTTCTAGGTCTGAAGGGTATTTCTGTTTTGTAAATAAGTTCATTTGTATCAAAAATATTTTAGATTTCTTTATGTAGATAATAAACTCTAAGAAACACATCAATTAGTGTAAATTATTGTATGTACCATGTTAGGTTCAAAATTAATGATGCATATAATATTATACCTTTCAGAAAAACTGAATTTTGCAAATGCTTAAATTGTATTATGTTCAGAAACACAGGTCTTATAATTACTTCTTATATGTCCCTCATCAGTGTCAACACTCAACAAGTGTGACATTCATTTGACTTTGAATGTTTAAATGATCACTGACTACAATGACTGCATAAAAATACACTTAAGACACATATATAGATGTTCTATAATTATAGATTATAAGTCCTCTTATACAACGACTACATTTTGCCAGGTAGTTAATTATTATTCCCTTGCTCTTAACTTTTTGGTATTCCCAAACTTCCATAAACTTATGGACCTCCTTAATTTTAAAGTGCTTTCACGTGTTATTTCCTTTCCTCAAAGCTTTCAAAACTGATGACCCCTCATGCCGCAGGATCCAAGAATAGCGCCACCCGAATTTTTAAAAAGAATTAAATTGCTAGTTTAATTTTAATGTTATATATAATTTATTTAAGTCTAGTTCTCTGAAAATCAGTAATTCACGTGTAATTAGTATAAGTGGTAACCGGGGTAAGAAAAATGTTAGAACAGCCCATTTCTAACAATTTTACATAAATAATTTTCTATAATACGAACTCTTTTCTTCTACATACAGTGTAAAACTCTTATTCAATAAATTCAGAATATCTCTGTGTGACTTAAGTCACTTGTTTACATAACAAAAATTTGTTAAGAGCCTGTGCTAGATGTTGTGGGAAGGAATCTAAGACAGGGTCTCTACTATAACCTTAGAACCTAGCTGAGAACAGAAGACATCTGAGCATGAAAAAAACTAATGACTTTAAGTATGCTTGAAAATAAAATAACATCCCTCATTCATTCTTTTAGTGAATGCAATGGGGTGATAACAGTGGGAAATGTGGTTAAATACACCTTAGAAAAGGTGAATAGTGATTACAGAAGTCAGAAAAGCAACATACCTAATTTAGCCATCTTTTCAGGGTGTTTTCTATTCTGAAAAGAATAAACTTTATTCCCACCATCTGTAGCAGAGCCATTTTTCAAGGATTCTGAAAGAAAAATGCAACATACATTTAGGAAAAATGGGTGAGGTTAATTAACAGGAAAAAAAAGACAGAATTTTAATAAAAATTTAGGATTTGTACCCCTCACTGTCTTGCACTAATGTTTAACAATACATATTTATAAATAAGATATTAAAAACACACAGTAGACTACGATACTGTTTACATAAATTTTAAAACACAGAAAACATGTTATTCACAGATACACAAAGATATATAAACAAACACAACAACAATAAAAAGCCCACTAAAGAACACTCCAGACTAGAGGGATATGCATTCAATTCATGATAGAAGTTGCTCCTGAGGAGGGAGGACAAAAGGGACTTTATTAGTTATGCTTCTTTCTTTTTTTTTTTTAATAAATTTATTTGTTTCATTTATTTTATTTTTGGCTGCGTTGGGTCTTCGTTGCTGCATGCGGGCTTTCTCTAGTTGTGGCGAGCGGGGGCTACTCTTCGTTGTGCTGCGCGGGCTTCTCATTGCAGTGGCTTTTCTTGTTGCAGAGCATGTGCTCTAGGAGTGTGGGCTCAGTAGTTGTGGCTCGTGGGCTCTAGAGCACAGGCTCAGTAGTTATGATGCACGGGCTTAGTTAACCCGTAGCATGTGGGATCTTCCCAGACGAGGGATCGAACCCACATCCCCTGCACTGGCAGGCAGATTCTTAACCACTGTGATGCCAGGGAAGTCCCCAAACCTTTAATGAGTTTATTAAAGTGCCAAACTTTCCGAAGTCAGTGTTTGCTCCCTTTATTGCTTAAGAGTTCCCATTGGTGTGTATATGCACGAACACTTGGTACTACCTAAACTCCTTAATCTTTGCCAATCTAGTGGGTACAAAATGAATCTCACGGGGAAAGGCATTTTAATTTCCTTTCCCTAGTCACTAATGGAAGCTTAACACCTTTTTACGGGTTTCTTATTTCCAGAAGAAGAAATATCTTCTCTATCCTGTGTCTTGTCTTTTCACTTCTTGATAATGTCATTCAATGAAGAGAAGTACTGGATTTTTAAAAAACAGACTATTTTTTAGAGCAGTTTTAGGTTCACAACCAACTCAAGTGGAAGGTACAGAGATTTCCCATGTATCTCCTGCCCTACATATCCACAGCCTCCCCCCATTAACAATATCTCACACCAGATGGTACATTTGTAAAACAAACAAACAAAATGAATAAATTAAAATTTAAAAACAAAAACAAAAAAAACAGAGTGGTACATTTGTTGGAATCAATGAACCTCTGTTGACACTTCATTATCACCCAGAATCCATAGTTTACATTACGGTTTACTCTTGCTGTTGTACATTCTATAGGTTTTGACAAAAGTACGATAACATGTATCCATCATTCTAGTATCATACAGAATGGACTCACTGCCTTAAAAATCCTCTGTACTCCATCTATTCATCCCTTCCTTACTCCTGACCCTTGGCAACCAATGTCTTCTTTTACTGTCTGTATAGTTTTGCCTTTTCCAGAATGTCATAGAGTTGGAATCATACAGTATGTAGCCTTTTCAGATTGACTTCTTTCATTTAGCAATATGCATTTAAGGCTCCTCCATATCTCTTCATAGACTGATAACTTATTATTTTTTTTAGCATTGAATAATATCCCACTGCAAGGATGTATCAGTTTATTTATCCTTGGTTGACTTCTTGGTTGCTTCTAAGCCTTGGCAATTATGAACAAAGCTGCTACAAACATCTGTGTGTGCAGGTTTTTGGGTGGACAAAAGATTTCAACTCATTTGAGTAAATATGAAGGAACACAACTGCTAGGTCACATGGTAAGAATATGTTTAGTTTGTAATAAACTGCCAAACTGTCTTCCAAGGAGCTGTACCATTTTGCATTCCCACTAGTAGTAAATGGGTTCTTGTTACTCCACATCTCTGTCAGCATTTGGTGGTGTCAATATTTTGGATTTTGGCCATTCTTTTTTTTTTTTTTTTTTAGTATTTTGTTTTTTTGATGTGGACAATTTTTTTTAGTCTTTATTGAATTTGTTACAATATTGCTTCTGTTTTCTGTTTTGGTTTTCTGGCTGTGAGCCATGTGGGATCTTAGCTCCCCGACCAGGGATCAAACCTATACCCCCCACATTGGAAGGTGAAGTCTTAGCCACTAGACCACCAGGGAAGTCCTGGATTTTGGCCATTCTAATAGATGTGTAGTGGTATCCCACTGTTGTCTGAATTGGCAATTCCTTAATGACATATAATGTTGAACATCTTTTCATATGCTTATCTGCCATCTGGGTATCTTCTTTGGTGAGATGTCCAGGTCCTTTGCTCATTTTTTAATCAGGTTGTTCATTTTCTTATTGTTGAGTTTTAAGAGCTCTTCGTATATTTTGGGTAACAGTTCTTTAATAGATATGTCTTTTGCTATATTTTCTCCTAGCTGTGGTTTGTCTTCTTGAGAAGTTCTGAATTTTAATTAGTTTAATTTGTCAATCTTTTCTTTTGATTACACATTTTTAAAGAAATTCTTCTATAAGACGAAAGCCATATTCTCCTATATTTTCTTGTAAAAGCATTTATAATTTGCTTTTCATGTGTAAATCTTTAATTAAGGTAATTAAGTTGTTTATGATGGCAGTTAGGAATCCAATTTCTTTTTTTTTTCTTTTTTTGCAGTACACGGGCCTCTCACTGTTGTGGCCTCTCCCGTTGTGGAGCACAGGCTCCGGACGCGCAGGCTCAGCGGCCACGGCTCACGGGCCTACCCGCTCCGCGGCATGTGGGATCTTCCCGGACCAGGGCACGAACCCGTGTCCCCTGCATTGGGTCCCCCTGCAGGCGGACTCTCAACCACTGCACCACCAGGGAAGCCCCCAATTTCTTTTTTTCATAAGGATAGTCAATTGTTCCAACACCATTTATTGACCAGTTCATCCTTAGCCTAGTGATCTCCAATGCTACTTCTATCATATATCTATAATATGCACATATGGATAAGTCTGTTTATGGAGAACTTGTTACTATAATTATGTAAATTAAATGTTTGGCACATAGACAAAATATGAATAAAAAATATCAAGTAGTTTCTATGTAAACTAAATTAAATGCTTTAGAAAGACTTGATAAAAGTTATTAACTAAAAGAACTGATTTCAAATTAGGTATGGATGAGAAACCATAAAAGATTTAAGAAAAAAACTGAAAAACATAAAAGCACACTACATTCAGACTGCATCAGAAGTGTCTTTAAATGATCAATCTAATGGAAGGAAATAAAACTTGAAATTCTAGATAATACACTATGGATATGCTATCTAAAAATACCCAAAACCAAAACCAAAAGGTGCTGCTGTTCTTCAACCAGCTGACTGGCAAATGTATATTTAAAGAAAAGACAATGATACATAAATATCTACATATATGTTTATATGTAAAACAAAATGTTTAGAGTATATAATTATTTTTATGATTTCCTTGTTCTGATATTTTGATAAATTGACCAATTAACAATGGCTCTAATCATACTGGCCAACAGGGATTTAGTATAATATATAAATAAAACTTTTTAATAGTTTTAAAATTACTCAAAATAGATAATACCAAAATAATTATGAACATACAATTCACAGAAGTTAAAATGGCTAATAAATAAAAGAAAAAATGTTTAATGCTGATGAGGGATCTTAATACTAGTTGATACAATCTTCCTAGAAAGTAATTTAGCAATATGTAAGCCTTATAAAGTTCATATACTTTTTTTTTTAAATTAAGTTCATATACTTTCACCAGTAATTCTATTTGAGGAATCTCTGATGAAAAAAATAAGACATCTGAACAAAGATTTATATTCAAGGGTAATCACTATGCATTAGTTATAATAATAAAAACTAAGAAATAATTCAGAAGTCTAACAGAGGAAACTATGTATTATTTATAGGTTAGAATATATTATTATTCAGTTACTAGAATTTTCTTTGTCCAGAGAATAATCTCTAAGAATTTAACAATATGTTAAATTTAGAAAGAAATAACACTACTACTTCACACGCATTGGGATGGCTATTATTAAAAAAAAAAAAAACGTGTTGGTGAGAATGTGGAGAAACTGGAACCCTTGTGCATTGTTGGTGGAAATGCAAAATGATGTAGTTGCTATGGAAAACAGTAAGGTGGTTCCTCAAAAAATTAAAAATAGAATTACCATATGATCCAGCAATTCCACTTCTGGGAATATTCCCAAAAGAATTCAAATCAAGATCTCACAGAGATATTTGTATACCCATGTTCCTAGTAGCATTATTACACTGTACAGCAAAGTGAATCAGCTATACATATACACATAGCCCCTCTTTTTTGGATTTCCTTCCCATTTAGGTCACCACAGAGCACTGAGTAGAGTTCCCTCTGCTATACAGTATGCTCTCATTAGTTATCTATTTTATACATAGTATCAATAGTGTATATATGTCAATCCCAATCTCCCAATTCATCCCATCCCCCCCACTTTCCCCCTTGGTATCCATGTTTGTTCTCTACATTTGCGTCTCTATTTCTGCTTTGCAAATAAGATCATCCTAGTAGCATTATTCACAATAGCCAAAAGGCTGAAGTAACCCAAATGTCCATCAACCGATAAATAGATAAACAAAATGTGGTATATACATACAATGCAATATTACTCAGCCTTGGAAAGGAAGGAAACTCAAAAAAAAAAAAAAAGGAAGTAAACTGACACTTGCTAAACATGTATGAACCTTGAGGACATTATGCTAAGTGAAATAAGGCAAACACAAAAAGACAAATAGTGTACAATTCCACTTATATGAGGTACCTAGAGTAGTCAAATTCATAGAGTCAAAGGAAGTAGAATGGTGGCTTCCAGGGGCTGGGGGAAGGGGGGACTGGGCAGTTGTTTAATTGAGTACAGAATTTCAGTTTTGTAAGATGAAAAGAGTTCTAGAGATCGGTTGTAAAATAATGTGAATATACTTAATACTGAACTATATACTTAAAAATGGTTAAGATGGTAAATTTTATATTAATGTATATCTTACCACAATATTTTTTACCACAATTTTAAAAAATAGATTTTTAATTTAACCACAATTAAAAATCTGACATCATCCTTAAGTTCAAAAATGGAACTCTGAATAAGGCTAAGTTAAAAATACTACGGATTGGGACTTTCCTGGTGGCACAGTGGTTAAGAATCCTCCTGCCAATGCAGGGGACACAGGTTCGAGCACTAACTAGTCTGGGACGATCCCACATACCGCAGAGCAACTAAGCCTGTGGGCCATAACTACTGAGCCTGCACTCTAGAGCCCACGAGCCACAACTACTGAAGCCCACACGCCTAGAGCCCATGCTCCGTAAAAAGAGAAGCCACCGCAATGACAAGTCCGCACACCACAAGGAAGAGTAGCCCCTGCTCACCGCAACTAGAAAAATAAATAAATAAAATTTAAAAAATACTACGGATGGACCACATATTTGTCTCAGAATTTTCTAACAGCCCACTTATAATCAATTAAAGAATTATTCTGTTCATAAAATTGAAAAACAGATCAATTGTTTAAGAGAAGCATCAATAAGACAAATTGCTCTTGAGGACACCTGTCTGATTGTTTGGGGGAGATCTTTCAGAAAACATTCTGTTTAATGCCTGAGATCACCTAGCACCTCCATGCAATGATTTTTCACCAGAGTGGATGGATTAATAGAATATAAGAGTTATGCCAGGTATGTCAAGATATGTGTTGCGGGCTTCCCTGGTGGCGCAGTGGTTGAGAGTCCACCTGCCTATGCAGGGGACACGGGATCGTGCCCCGGTCCGGGAGGATCCCACATGCCGCGGAGCGGCTGGGCCCGTGAGCCATGGCCGCTGGGCCTGTACGTCCGGAGCCTGTGCTCCGCAAGGGAAGAGGCCACAACAGTGAGAGGCCTGCATACTGCCAAAAAAAAAAAAAAAAAAAAAAAAAAAAAAAAAAAAAAAAAAGATATGTGTTGCTTATAAGAAGCAGCTTATACTTCAATAGTAAGTAAAGGGATTGATTAATAAAGTATTTAAAGGTCCTTGTTGAAAAGGTTTTTCCTTTTAAATATTCCTTAAGATTCTTTGTGAAATGTCTGTGTTTTAAAAGTAATGCTTAACAAGACTTCCCTGGTGTTCCAGTGGTTAAGACTCAGTGCTTCCACTGCAGGGGACACAGGTTCGATCGCTGGTTGGAGAACTAAGTAAGATGTGTGGCAAAAAAAAAAAATCCTTACTGTCCTCTGTTTGTAATTAAGGATTAGGCAGAAGCTTATTGTTCAGTATCTCAAATAAAGTTAAGCAAGATGGTAATAGATGTCACCTTTTCTTCCCTAGAGAAAACATTAAAAGAAAACTAAGAAAACTCTCCTTCCTACACCTTATCTGAAACACCACTCTCCACCCCTATACACATTGTGGCAAATAAGAAAAAACAAAACAAAATAGGAAAAGTCATGTTTGCAAGACTTAACTGTAAGTTACGGGCTCCTCTGTCGTACATGCCAATTGGCAAATGAACAGCCCCACTTCCTGCACTCGAGACAAACTTATGTGTGTGCATGTATGTGCAGACAGACAGATACACACCAAACTGTCAACAGGTCCATGTTCTTTTTTTAAAAATTAATTAATTAATTAATTTATCTTTGGCTGTGTTGGGTCTTCTTTGCTGCGCATGGGCTTTCTCTAGTTGCGGCGAGCGGAGGCTACTCCTCCTTGCAGTGAGTGGGCTTCTCACTGTTGTGGCTTCTCTTGTTGCAGAGCACGGGCTCTAGGCACGCAGGCTTCAGTAGTTGTGGTGCACGGGCTCAGTAGTTGTGGCTCGCCGGCTCTAGAGTGCAGGCTCAGTAGTTGTGGCGCACGGCCTTAGTTGCTCCACAGCATGTGGGATCTTCCTGGATTGGGCTCAAACCCGTGTCCCCTGCATTAGCAGGCAGATTCTCTTTTTTTCAGTTTACTTTTTTTTTTGATGGGAGTATAATTGCTTTACAATGTTGTGTTAGTTTCTGCTGTACAATGAAGTGGATCAGCTCTATGTATACATATATCCCCTCCCTCTTGGACCTCCCTCCCACCCCCACCCCACCCCCAATCCCACCCATCTAGGTCATCACAGAGCACTGAGCTGAGTCCCTGTGCTATACAGCAGGCTCCCACTAGCTATCTATTTTATGCGTGGTAGTGTATATATGTCAATCCTAATCTCCCAATTCATCCCACCCTCCCCTTCCCCTCTGTGTCTACATGTCCGTTCTCTACATCTGCGTCTCTATTCCTGCCCTGCAAATAGGTTCATCTGTACCATTTTTCTAGATTCCACATATATGCGTTAATATACGATATTTGTTTTTGTCTTTCTGACTTACTTCACTCTGTATGACAGACACTATGAACTTTTAAGAGACCATAGGTTAAACAACCACAAAAACAGCTTGGCCTTATCCAGTAAAGTTGAAGACACCCATATCTTATGACCCTGAAATTCCACTACTTGGGATATATTCTAGAAAAACTAGTACATGTGTATACCAGGATAGATGTATATTCATAGCAACATTGTTCCTGATAGCTAAATGGCAGGTGGATTCTTAACCACTGCGCCGCCAGGTAAGTCCCAGGTCCATGTTCTTAAAGCATGCATTCTCAACAGGAATAATACTGCTCCTGATGCAACGGAAATGGCTCTTGGTGGGAGGAGGGGGAGTGTGGAAAACATCTTAGATATTGCAATGGTCTGTTGCCCTCCAAAGAATCTTAGTACATAAAGAGATATACAGCATATATGTAGTATTAAAATTTCATGGGTGGGGGGTGATAAGGAGAAAAAGTCTAGAAAGGTTCCTTAGGGGTTAATAATTTTTAAAAGGTTGAGAAATACAGCTTTAAAGCAAAGTTCCCCAACCAGTGTGCAGAAATTAAAGACATGGGTTACAGGTGTGCTGAGTATTGATCCTCTCAGGCCTCTGAGGATGCAGTCAGGGCCTGCAGAAGGGGTGGGAACAGGGGTCAGAAGCCCAAGGCATTTATCCCTGGTCTGGAGCATTTTCCTCTTTTCTTTTTTCTTTTTTTTTCTTTGGCTGCACCAGGGATTGAACCTGGACCAGCAGTAAAAGCGCCAAGTCCTAACAACTGGACCACCAGGGAAATCCCAAATTTTCCTCTTTATTTCAGTGTGCCTCCAAATATCATTTGCTGTGGGTGCCGTTACAAGAAAGCACTGAGTTTCTACTACAGATACATATTACCATTACAATAAGAAACTATTTTAAAGAAAACACTTAGAAAACATATTGTTTGCAATCTGTTCTTAGGTCTAACACAATAGTCAAGAATCCAAAGTTCTATTCAGAATATGCCCTAAGGGCTTCCCTGGTAGCACACGTGGTTAAGAATCTGCCTGCCAATGCAAGGAACATGGGTTCGAGCCTTGGTCCAGGAAGATCCCACAGGCCGCAGAGCAACTAAGCCCGTGCGCCACAACTACTGAGCCTGCACTCTAGAGCCTGCAAGCCACAACTACTGAGCCCACGTGCCACAACTATTGAAGCCTACACGCCTACAGCCCATGCTCTGCAACAAGAGAAGCCACCACAATGAGAAGCCCGCACACGGCAACAAAGAGTAGCCCCCGCTCGCCACAACTAGAGAAAGCCTGCGTGCAGCAACAAAGACCCAACACAACCAAAAGTAATAAATAAATAAATAAATAAATAAATAACAAGAATATGCCCTGTCCAGTAAGCCTACTGAGGGACAATGGTTGTTTTTTGTTTGTTTTTAATTTATTTTTTTAAGATGTTGGGGGTAGGAGTTTATTAATTAATTAATTTTTGCTGTGTTGGGTCTTCGTTTCTGTGCGAGGGTTTTCTCTAGTTGTGGCAAGCGGGGGCCACTTGTCATCGCAGTGTGTGGCCCTCTCACTATCGCAGTCTCTCTTGTTGCAGAGCGCAGGCTCAGTAGTTGTGGCTCACGGGCCTAGTTGCTCCGCAGCATGTGGGATCTTCCCAGACCAGGGCTCGAACCCGTGTCCCCTGCATTAGCAGGCAGATTCTCAACCACTGCGCCACCAGGGAAGCCCAATGGTTGTTTTTTATATCATATCATTTAACACTGGGAACAAATCCAGAAACAGTATCACTCAAGAGGTGACAAAAAGGTTGGGAGTAGTCATAGTGGCCATTTATAAGTCAAATATGAGAGAGTAAAAGACATGTACATGAGGGAGACAGGTGGCATAGAACAGAATTGATGCACAGAGATGACATGAGGGAGACCAGGAGATATGTGAAAGCAAAGTCCCTCATTTCTTAACACGCTCCCAGCTCCAATGCCCCTAGTGCCCAACAATACTGAATTTTTTCCTTGATCTTTATTTTTTTAAGTCAACTTGAGTAGGTCTATGCTCCTTGCACCCTAATATAAATTTGTGCTCTTTGAGCCCTAAGTTAAGTAAATTATAATCCAAGAGTAGGATTTTTTAAGCACAGTCTGGCAGGAATCTGGCTTAGGTGTAAAAAAACATAACACCAGCATGCCTAGGTTGGAACACATTACTTCTTGGAATCTTCCTTCTAACTATTTCTGTAAAGAAGATCAAGTTAATAATAAAGTGACTTGCTTTATGAAATTATTTCAAATTAGTTAAAAGTAGAGATATCTTAAAAAAACAACTTTAGAGTGCTTGGTCTGTAGACTATCTTTCTAAAAATATTTAAGCACCAGATTGGTTTTTAAAAAAACGAAAGAAAAAAAAAAGAACTATGTATAGATTAAAAAACGTACAGTAGAAACTCAGTGCTTCCAACCTTTCCAACTGTAGAGAAAAAGTCTGAAGCGATGCTCTTCTTTTTTCTTTTTTTAAAATTTATTTATTTTATTTATTTATTTTTGGCTGTGCTGGATCTTCACTGCTGGGCACGGGCTTTCTCTAGTTGCAGAGAGTGGGGGCTAGTCTTGGTTGCGGTGCGCGGGCTTCTCATTGCGGTGGCTTCTCTTGTTGTGGAGCCCGGGCTCTAGGTGCACGGGCTTCAGTAGTTGTGGTGCACGGGCTCAGCAGTTGTGGCTCATGGGCTCTAGAGAGCAGGCTCAGTAGTTGTGGCGCATGGGCTTAGTTGCTCCACGGCATGTGGGATCTTCCCGGACCAGGGCTCGAACCTGTGTCCCCTGCACTGGCAGGCGGATTCTTAACTACTGCGCCACCAGGGAAGCCCTGAAGTAATGCTCTTCTGATGAGAAATAAAATAATATAGCACACCACATAAAAAGTTTTGGAGGTGGATGATGGTGATGGTAGCACATTATGAATGTATTTAATATAACTGGACTGTACACTTAAAAATGGTAAAGATGGTAAATTTTATGTTATGGGTATCTTACAATTTAAAAAATTGGGAAAGGGACTTCCCTGGTGGTCCACTGGGTAAGACTGTGTGCTCCCAGTGCAGGGGGCCTGGGTTAGATCCCTAGTCAGGGAACTAGATCCCACATGCCAAAACTAAGAGTCCACATGCTACAACTAAGAAGTCTGCATGCGGCAACTAAGAGCCCACATGCCACAACAAAGATCCTGCATGCCACAACTAAGACCTCGCGCAGCCAAAATAAATTAAAAAGAAAAAAAAAATTGTAGCACAATGTTGCCTAACCTACCAGACTACTTTTATGTATCCTGCAAAGCAATTTCGGCCACTCACAGAAATATGAGCGTACACTCCCAACTCCAACAACCACCACGCCCCTCACCCCACAAATACCTTGAACATGGCGTCCTAAAACTTCCACATAGTTCTGATCTTTTAAAACTTCCTGGTCATCTTCCTCCAAATCATATTCTGGCTTCTTTATTATTTTTTTTGTGTTGACCAAAAGCTGGGCTCTCTCCTTTTTTATTTTAGCTCCTATAAGAACATCCAAAGAATCAGAACATGACAGGTATAAATTCTTTCTAAACACTACATTTAAATAAATAAATTATACTATTATATTGTCATTACTTAAAAGCTGGAAAAAAATTCAGTGTTTTCTCTTTGATTCAAGTACAGATCTCTCTTCCACAGTTTATAAGTTAAAAAAACAAAACCTTTAAATTATATATTTTGGGGGGTCAAAATAACTATACATTTTAATTACAATGGGTAGTTATCACTTACCACCACTACTGAGCATTTCACATTAGATGAGGCTTTATTATTTTTAATTTTCAGTACATTTTGAATGGAATAAACTAAAAATTAAGGTTTATTTGCAGTCTTACTAGATCAAATATTCTGTGCTGTATTTTCAAAATAGAAGATTAAATTATTTTTAAAAGTGAAATAATACATAACCATTATATAAGCATCCCTTCAACTGTATAATCATTCAGTACCTCCTTCTCTATCAAGAATGTGATTAAGAACATCATCATCTCCCACAAACTGAACCTGCAACATCTTGTCTTCCTTTGATTCCAGCTTGCTCATCATTGCCAACCTAAACAAAAGCAATGAAGCACTCAAAAGTGATGAAAAATTCGTATCAACAGCCAAATAAACATTCACATAATGAATACATGTATTTGCATAAAAGTTTTAAAAGTCTTTAAGTATGAAAAATACATTGTCATTATTGTATCGATATTGTGTTTTTGATAATAAGTAACTCAATTCTTTATCTGAAAAATGGAAGAGAGGAAGAAGTGCCTGAGATTAGGAAAAAGCCAAATCCAATCAAGGCAACTAAAATATAATGACAAGAAAACAATTCTGCCTGTAAAGAAAGCTCTAACCAATATACAGAATAACAACATTATTAGAAAGGGGGAGGTTAATACATGAGAGTTTAGAAAAGGGGCAGCCAAACAAAGAATAATGGTTTGGTGGATTTTCATATCTGTTCGCTAGAAAGATATAGTCCACTGGGGGAAGTCTGTGTGCTTCACTGGTGTACCAAGACTGGATCAAATAATTTTCAAGCATCTCCCTTTACTATTAAATTGCATGCTCACCAAACAACTTGACAATCATGAATATGGCTTTCTAGGTATCTTGGTAACTAAAGAGTAAGCATGAATCTTTCCAGTACTTTAGAATCAGTTCTTCACTGAACAAATTTCGGATTTGGCAAACAAAAGTTTGATCAACTCTGGCTACGCTGACAAAATTTAGTTTCAGAACTTATAATGCTAATGCCTGAAACAAATAAACGATTCCAACTAGTTGTCAGCTAATCAGTTTACTCAAAAAATGAATTTTTTTCTCTCTTCTCTCTCTCATAAATCCTATTTATGCCTTTTCCCCTGACAAGAGGATCTACTGATTGAGTCCCCCATGAGTCAGTTATCTGCATGCAGATAACTCACTAAATGTTGCCAAGTTTTCTTTTGTAACTAGCACACTTAAATGATTTGTCTCAGTTTTCATTTACCTTTAAAGGTACTACATATTCTGCAGCTGGGAAATTCAAGTAGAGTCACCTGTAACTGGAAAAAGAACTCAGTCAGGCCAGCTAACAGGAAAACGACAGCAACCAAAGAAGTTCATGAGTTTTAACAACCAAGATGAGTAGATAAAGGCAGATCTTAGAAAGCCAAAGTTGTTATGATGGCACAGTAAAGGGCAAAATGACCATTACCATTTTGGCCAGGGAGCCTCAGAGACTGACAAGATCTAACTTGTGGGGGCAAGTAGGTGGAGGGAGGCCAAAATGTGAGCACTTACTATGTGCTAGACACTCTTCTCAATATTCTATATGTATTCTCATTTAATCCTCACAACAATTCCATTAGGTTTATACTCTGTGTACAAAGATTATACTTCATCTATAATTTATATGGCCACTGCCAGTAGAACATATCCATTTGGACCAACCTCCTAGTCATGATACTGCTTCTTATTATGGGGAACTGGGTGTATTAGAGAAGAAGTTTAATGCATCTATGTGACATTTATACAAAATTAAGAAACACAACTTCTTTCTATCTGTATAAAATAAAGTTTTTTAAGGGGCTGTTTGTCAGGCACTGTGTTAGGCACTTTTATGTATACCAGATCAATAAATCCTCAGATTCTCTGAGATGGTTAAAATATATTTAATTCCCCTAATTTACAGATGAGTAAACTGAGGTTAAAGATTAAATTACTCCTTCAAATTCACACAATTAGAAAGTGTGTTAGGGCTGAAACCCAAGTTTAACTAATTCCAAAGACCCTGATCATTTTATTAAATGACACAACTTCTCCTGCCATTAAATACAAACCTGTTATCCTAAATGCTTGTCTTGACCTCTGGAAACTATTCATAATATGTTTAGTCATTCTCCCACACAGCGGTTCAAATATCCAAGAACTTCTACAGTTCCTCTAGGTTTCTAGTTCATTAGGTTAAACATCACTAGTTCTATCAAGCATACTTTTAAGAGCAGCATAGGCTACATTATTTAAAACTACATACTGCTGTGTTCTACAAAGGATTTGAAGCAATAACAATAAGCAGTGCAATACAACAAATGATAAACTATACACACTAATAGGGAATCTGGGTCAGGGAAAATATAAAGGCAGAACATAAAATCACACAAAGAATTTGGGCTCTTAGCTTCCTGGCAATCAAAAGGAGTAAAGGTCAGTTACATTACCTCTTATTAGCAAAAGTTTAGTAGTCCCTTCAGGGGGAAAAAAAAGATTTTCAAGGAAAATTTAAAAACAAATATTCTAGACAACTTAATATTGTCCTAGGCAATTTCCGTACGGTATTTTATGTAAGAATTGTCTGGACAGAGGCAGCCTAACTTAGTCTTGTTTGTAGGCAAAAGCATTTATACGTAATTTTCTTTTCTAGATATTAAGGGCATCTTATTATACAGTACAGAATTTAAAAACTGAAATTTCTACAAAAACCTTGAAAGAAACCTTTCCTTCCTTCTTCTCCAACATTTTCTGAAAACAAAAACAAAAAAACCCCAGTACAATCGCATAATAAAATGAAAATATTTAGTGACCACTTACTCTTCAAGGCACTGTCTTGGTGCATACTTTTAAGTAGACTCTTTTCAAGGAGTTAACAAGGTAATACAGCAGCACCAAATGAGCAGTTACCACAATACACTCTCCTTTGAGAGCAAATAAAAGATTTGCTACAATTTAAAAAAAAACATAATCCTTTAAAAAAAGAAGGTGGTATAGTTTAGTGGCTATGCACCAATTTTAATACCAGATAAACCTGGGTTCCGATCTTAACTCCACACTTACAACTGTGTGACTCTGGACAAAGTTGTGACGATTAAATGAGACCATGTGCTTGGCCTATGAAAATGCTAACTAGGTTCCTTACTACAGGTATTTTTACTTTAAATTGCAACTTAACCATGCAGATCTCTTATACAACTCCATATCCCAACTAATGTCTGACGAAATAAAATTCATATTTTATGGCAAGACGATTTAAACATATTTAAATATAAACATAAAATTTTTCTTTGCCTACTTGGGCCTCCTCCCTCCACTTTAGTGTGTATTGCGCATCTGCATTAACCAGACCTCTTTAGGAGATAACTTCCTTCTTATCTTGTAAGGGGCCAGCATGACCCATGACCCACTCTTTGCTTTGTATGTGTAGATTTGGATTGTGTAAACTGTCAATAATATGCCATTTAATGTACAGCCCACAGTCTCAAAAACATCTAACAGTGCTTTGACTTCTAACAAACGGAACAGTTCTTAGAGCTTTCTGAGAGGCTGTTCTCAGAGTTATAACCCTGTTTGGCTCAAATAAAATTTTCCACTTCTTTCTTAGATCGACTACTGATCAATTTTCGTCAGCACATCTAACAGAAAAAAGTGCTCAATAAATGTTGAATGAATGATGCCCATTTAATGTGCAGTGCCATCACACAAAGCTGTAGGGCCATGCTATTTTTCTTCAGATTGCAATTGAACTACGGGAAGGTGTAGTGGTTCTATTAGGATTTCAGCTGTAAAGCGAAAAGTACTGCATCAGCTTGTTTTAACTTAAAAAGCTCTACCAAAGGAGCCTGGTTTATCAACATTTTACAACCAAGCACTGTCCCAGGGTGACTGTATTCAGTTAGGATTCATTTGGTGCTTCCAGGCTGGGATGACATCAAAGGGTTCTCGCTCCAGTGGTAGTTCTGGGACAAGATCTCTTCCTCCTCAGCCCTCATTGTACCTGTTCCTCTCCCAGGACACCTTACTACTTTCGGTATGGATTTTTACAGTTCTCCCTCTGCACGCGGAAGGCTCATCATGCCGGAAAACAGATACGTTGGGAACAGACACCCCTTGCACAGAAGGCCCATCACTACTGGACAGGGGAACGGTCTTTAAAGAGGGAGCCTCTCACCCCAACAAGTATTTACTGACTTCGGTCTGGGCCTCGCGCAACTGACCAGCTGGCCGTTCTCGGCCAGCCGAGGGTCCTCAGGGTAGCGGGGCCGGAGGCAGCCTGGGGAGGGCAGAGAGGGAGGCGCAGCGACGCTGCCCGGAGTGCCGAGGTGAAGGTCGGGGACTGGGTGCACCTGGACTCACCTCACAAGCCCCGAGCTAAGCAGGAGAGGGAGGCAAGCTGCCCCGCCGCCCAACCACGCACCGCCAGGTCTCCGGGTGGCGCGGCTGCGGTCGCCTCGTACCTGCCGGACGCTACCCCGCTGAATCGTCGCCGCTGGAAAAGCGGCTTCGGCCCCAGCGGGAAAGGCCAATTCTTTTAGGCAGTGCAGAAGTAGGGTCGCGGGGTCGCGGGGTCGAGCAGGTCCGCTCCGGAGGCCGGCGAGTGGGGCGGGGGATGGGCAGCCTCCCTCCTTCACACCGAATCTCCCGCCCTGCTCAGGAGGCGGAGCCCCAGGGAGCCAATAGGAAGTGGCGTTGGCTGAGAGCGATGGCTCTGCCCGCCAGTCGGCGCCGGTCTGATGGCCTCGCCCACAAGAAACCCGAAGAAAACGAATCCCTAAGCACTGGGTTCTGGGCTTTGCTTTTCCTCTTTCCGTTTCCGGTGAAGGGAGAAGGAAGTGTTGGTTAGATCTGAGGAAACTGGAGGAGTTGGAGTGGGCTGAGTGGGCTCTGTGGCTTGACGCAATCTTGAAAGTGTTCATTGGTTTCTCTTTACACCTTTGACGCAATCTTGAAAGTGTTCATTGGTTTCTCTTTATACCTTCTTTTGAGGAAAAAGATAATGGGAATGAATTTGAGTTTATTTATTTATTTATAACGTTACCTCATTTGGCGTGAAAGGTAGGATCAAGTGCATCTCAGGGGTTTGGGGTGGGGAGGCGGGGAGCAATGCTCTCTAGTAAGAAGAGAATTTTGGCTGGGGCACTGAATGTGGAGATGGGAATCAGACTGCTAATAGGATGAAGAGACAGGGAAAATAGAAGGAATAGATGCAGAGAAAGCTGAGGAAAAAGATAATGAGGAAGAAAAAGAATGAACCTGCTGGAGTAACAGTGTCACCCACTAATAATACGATTTTATTTGGATTCATTCATTCATTCAAAACAAAACCTGCGTACAAGATAATAACGTTACACTTTTGAGCGAGCTGAGCACGGTCTCTGCCCTCACAGTAGATCCTATAGGGGAAGATACTGAATAGACAGTATAGAGAAAAATGCTACGATTTGGGAAGTCCAGTGTTTATCGAACCACTGGCAGTAGTATCTAATTGAAGTACAGCAAGATTCAGGAACAATTTTCTTGGAAGAAGAGATATTTAAACTGAAACCTGAGGACTGAGTAGCTTTAAGCCAGAAAAAGAGGAGGGGTAAAGTTTTCCAGGTAGAAGGCCCAAATCAATATAGTGGGTGTATAAAGAGGCAAGTGCCACAAGTGCCAACGTTGGATCTGTTGTTATGAAGGGCTAGTTTGGCCCTTAGGGCACTAGTCAGATTTGTATTGAAAGATCATTCTGGATAAAGGAGGTAAAATGTGGGAGCAGAGGGAAGGAAGAGACAGATGGAGTCACACCATTTTGGAAGCTGTTTAGGACATCAGATTGGGAAATGGAAATGGTTGTAGCCTGGATAGCTCAGTATTCCATTTTGTTTAGCAGGATTTAAGAAAACAAAAGAGAAAGGTAATTTTCTGTACATTGGAGATAAAGAATTTGGGGGACTGAGTAGAGAGAAGATGAAAGAAAATGTAGCCAACAGTTAACAGTGAAGTGCTTGAAAAGTTCTTAAAAATGTGAAGATCTGGGAATATTTAATATTCAACTAATATGTTCTTTATGTTTCTATGATGTAAACTCTCTTCCATCTCCCCTTCCAATCTTCACTAAACTCTTCTGCAAAGTCAGAGGACTTGGTGTGAGCAGTGGGTTTTGATTTTGTTTTTAATGGTATATGTGTGGAAAATAGAGGGAAGGAGCTGAGTTTCCCTTCTAGATTGATACTAGGCTAGATAAAAACAAAGAGCCATACCATTCAGAACGGAGATCCAGAATTCAGAAGTGGAAGTTGAAGATAGAGGTGATCATAAAATGGCAACTCCTGCATGTATTCACACACATTTTGTGTAGAACATTAGAACATTAGATTTTTCCAAGAGAAAGAGAGGACCAAGTCAATTTTGTGTATATCTTAAGGGGGTAGAGATGCCAGCAGTTAATTGGGTTATAGTTTGAAATTTAGGGCTAGGCTTTAAAAGTCTCTAATAGAATCTGATTAAACATAGTGAATTGAACACTGTCTTGAAATCCCACTAAAATAACAGAGTCAAAAATATTTTTTTGAAGTATAAACATACACACAAAAGAACAGGAAAGGAAGTGAGATAAGTTAATAAAATTTTGGAAGATGTATAGTGATCAGGCAAAGCAGAGTAAGCTGAAACCCAGGCCAGCAAAGGATGACGACAATAAGTCTGTTCCTGTCCCAGAACTCCAGTTAGTCTCAGGAATTAGTGTACAGGAACCTCTGAAGTCAGAAGAGGAGAATGGGACTGAGAACTGGAGAAATGGTCAAAGTCTGAAACAAGGAACAATTAGATCCTACATCTCTTGTCATACTTAGCATAATAGCAGGCGTTTACAAGGTGAACCAGAGGATTGAGACTCAACAGAGTAGAAATGAGAAGTCATACTGAGTTTGGGGGTGGGGGTGGAACTGGAAGATTATGTGGGAGACTAGGAATTTTCTCTTGTTTGGCTCCCAGAGCACTGGCAACTAATCATTTATTTAAACACTTCTTCTTCAGAAGACTGATCAGAAGATGAGGAGGCCCCAGTGGGAAAAGCCAGTTGATCTGTTGATCCACATTGAAACCTGCTAGCTGATAATCCCTGCCCCTGCAGGCAGACTTTCCAGTCAATTTTTGCTTCACCAAACTTGAATAAAGCCTCAACTCTGAAAGAGACAGAACAAATAGACCAGGAGCAAAAAGATTATGTAGGAACCAGAAGAAAATTTATTCTGAACTGTAATTACAAATACCTCAGAGATAAAGACTTTATGAAAGAAGGAGTATAAAAAAGAATGTGGGTCATCAAGTTTAGATTTCTAAAGAAATAACTTAAAATTTTAATTTTTAAACAGCAGACTGCAGCATCAAGATATCAGCTGCACAGTTTTTTTCACCAATGATCTCATTTGTCAGCACAACAAATCAGAATGTCTTTATGTATTTCTTCCTCAGGAAGATGACTGAGTTAAAAAATGTGAAATCATTTTTTCAAGTTTAATTATTTTTATATTCAAACAAGAGGTTTTTACCCAAACCATATTTTAGAAGATCAAATTCAAGAATACCAGTTCCTATGTTGCAAATTGAAATATAACTTAAATAGCTGCATAGATGTCAGTGAAAGATCTAGGTTAATCAACCAGGACCAGGTAGTTCTTGCGGACAAGTTAAGAGATATTTGCATTTGTTCCTAAATTTGGGAAACTCAATTAACTTTTGTTTTTATTGCCAGTCTTATGAAAAGCTTTATATTGATACTTTTGCTGTTTGAAAAAATCCATTTTGTCTTTGGGTCTTCTTTTTTGAACTGTTCAGTTTAGTCAATGAACTCTGAGCGCCTACCTGTACCAGGAACATAGCGCCCAGGTATGTCCCTTACCCTTAAGATTCTAGTTGGGTAGAAGGAATCAGATAATTTCAATACTAAGGTGTCAAGTGCAAAGATAGAATTTACTGAGAACTGCTAGGACAAATACCATTTAGCTCAGGCTGGTGGGTAAGTGAGTAAGAGGGTGGGGTAGCAGAGTAAAGGCCATTCCAACTTTAAACGGTAGAGAACGGGGGTGGAGAAGGAATTTCAGGAAGAAAGTATGGTAATACAAACTGGGTGTGGTAATACAAAGTTTGGTGTTACTTAAATCTTAAGTTTAAGTAAGAATGATAGGAGAGGGACTTCCCTGGTAGTCCAGTGGTAAAGAATTCGCCTTACAATGCAGGGGATGCAGGTTCAATCCCTGGTCAAGAAACTAAGATCCCACTTGCCATGGGCGGCTAAGCCCGCATGCCACAATTACTAACCTCATATGCCGCAAACTACAGAGCACACGTGCCCCAAAGCCTGCACGCCACAACTAGAGAGAAGCCTGAGCACCATGTCGAAGAGCCTGCGTGCTGTAATGAAAGATCCTGCATGCTGCAACTAAGACCTGACACAGCCAAAAATAAATAAATAATAAATAAATCTTAAAAAAAAAGAATGATAGGAGATGGGTTGGGAGAAGTAAAGGCCAGGCTAAAGAACATAGAATTTATCTTCTGTGATGGAACCATTGAATAATTGATAGGAGTTTTATATTAATCACTAAAGGAAGATAAATTTGAGAGGAGCATGGGGTCTAGTTAGGAGGCTATCAAAGCAGTGTGGATATGAAGTAAGACATGAATTTGAGCTGTAGTAGTAAAAGTTGAGAGGAAATGATGGATTTGCAAAAAAAAGGCAAAGTCAGCAAGATTTGGAAACTGGTTATAGAGGTAAGGGAGAGGAAAGATATAATTCCCAGGTTTCTGGTTTGGTTGCTTGGGTATAAGTTCCCAATTGTGCTATGAAAGAGAGATTACAAATAGAGGGAAGGAGTAGAAGAATTGAGTTTAGCTTGAGGCATCTTGACTTTGAAGTGCCTGAGGGATATTCAAACATCCTGCAAACAGTTGGATATGAGTTTGAAATTCATTCAAGAGGTCAAGGCAGAGAGAGAGAGAGAGAGAGAGAGAGAGAGAGAGAGAGAGAGATATCTAGGGGTCATTAGTGTATAGATTAAATCCAAAGGGGGAAAATTAAGAATTACCCAGAGATGTTGAGTACAGTAAGAAATTAAGTGAGATACTTCATCTTCTGAGGCAGGCAGCAAGGAGATTAGGATAGTTGCAGATATAGTTGTTCTTTGAAGTGGTAGGTGAGAAGAGGAAATTAAGAGTGTTCTAGCTTGATGACCTCCATTTTATGGAGGAAGCAAGACTTGAGGCTGCTGAGAAAGTGATACTTAAAGTGATAAAGCTTTGGGACAGAAACTGAAAGGAACAGAACTAGGGCAGGCCAAGAAGTACAAGGACCTCAGTGTTGGGGGCTTAAGTTTGGGGCCAGTGAAATTGTATTGATGCCCATAGTGTTCAATGGCCTGATTAAGGTATTAGAGAAGGCAAATTGCAACATTGATATAAAAGAATATTTTTTTAATGGAATGGATTACTGCCTTTCTTATATTGTCGTTACTGTTTTATATATTTCTTTAGGAAAACATTCTTACTGAGTCAGTGGTTCTGGATGGAGGAAGGAAAGTTTAGGTATGAATGCCAGAAGATTGTCATAGGATTAAAGAGAGTCTTCAATGATGACTGCACATGAGAATTACCTGGGGAGCTTTTAAAACTACTGATGCTGGGCTTCCCTGGTGGTGCAGTGGTTAAGAATCCGCCTGCCAATGCAGGGGACACAGGTTCGAGCCCTGGTCCAGGAAGATCCCACATATCGTGGAGCAACTAAGCCAGTGTACCACAGTTACTGAGCCTGCACTCTAGAGCCCATGAGCCACAACTACTAAGCTCACGAACCACAGTGACTGAAGCCCACACGCCTACAGCCCATGCTCCACAACAAGAGAAGCCACCTCAATGAGAAGCCCACGCACTGTAACAAAGAGTAGCGCCCGCTCACCACAACTAGAGAAAGCCTGCATGCAGCAATGAAGACCCAACACAGTCAAAAATAAAATAAATAAAATAAATTTACTTTAAAGAAAACAAACAAACTACTGATGCCATATCCCAATTCCAGAGGGTCTCAATGTGGCCTGTTCATCAGAATTTTAAAAAGAAATTCCCAGGGACTTCCCTGGTGGTCCAGTGGGTAAGACTCTGAGCTCCCAATGCAGGGCTCCTGGGTTTGACTCCTGGTCGGGGAACTAGATCCTGCATGCGTGCCGCAACTAAGAGTCCCCATGCCACAACCCTGCAGGCCACAGCAAAGACCCGTGTGCTGCAACGAAGACCCGGTGCAGCCAAAAAAAAAAAAAAATTCCCAGATGATTTTAATGTTCAGCTAGGGGTGAAAACCACTGAGCTAGGGAGAATGAAAACTGGCAATAAATTGTTATCAGATATGAAGTGACCTAGATGCTATGCATTAAACACACACTTGATAGGGCTACAGTAGGTCTAGAATGTCAGTGGCAGATGCCTCGGCAAGTAATTTCTACTGAGATATATTTAAAGATATCAATTGATTTTAATCATGCTCAGGAAACAAAAGTGATTACCTCTTAGCGTCTAGGAATAAAAGAATATGGTAACCAGAAGCTATTTTATCTGCAGGATTTTCTTGAACCAGGGATAATGAGGCCTTCATAAATCACACACAAATTAGCAGTGAAAGATTTGGCAGAGTAAGCCCTAAAAAATGTGCACACAGTAATTCAAGTTCTGGGAAACTAGATATAGACTATAATCTTCAATTCAGAAATAATTTTACAGTGTGCATAACACCATTATTTATAGCAGTTGATAATAAATTAATGTCTATAGATTTCTTAAAATCCTGTGATTAATCTTTTTGAATGTAATAGTGCTTTTTAGTTAAACTATACAGTGATTCAGAACATAAGATTGTACTGGTTAACATAACCTGTCATAAAAAAAAGTTTTCATCATTCAATGTGTACTAAACATTGTTCCCTAAGACAAAGTGCCAAAAGTGATTGGCCCTTCAAGTTTTAAAAGTCAGTACCACCCCTTTCTGATATAACATCTTGAACAAAACTAGGGCTGTTACCACAGATTATATCCATCCTATTTGGATTATGACCTAGGGCCACAGTTAGACATTTAGAGGCCCTAAACACAAAAGACTTTTATTTCTACCCACTCCCATGTAGTTTAAAATAACATTAAATCATAAAATAATTTCAAGTAAGTCTAACAAAATACTGATTTCTTCCTAAGTTACCTGGCCACTTTTTTCCACGGTGGTTGGGAGGAAGGAAGTAAAATATTTTTAGGTTCTGTATTTTGGGAACCTCTTCTTTTTTTTTTTTTTTGCAGTACACGGGCCTCTCACTGTTGTGGCCTCTCCCGTTGCAGAGCACAGGCTCTGGACGCACAGGCTCCGCGGCATGTGGGATCTTCCCAGACCGGGGCACGAACCCGCGTCCCCTGCATCGGCAGGCAGACTCTCAACCACTGCGCCACCAGGGAAGCCCTGGGAGCCTTTTCTTAATTATGGTCTAAACCAGCTTTTCTCAATTGAGGTTCCTCATATGAACCACAGAAAGACTATTTTCTCATTTCTCCAGAGAATGGTACATAATTAAGGATAGTACACAATTAGAACCATTGTATATATGTAGGAGAAAAGTTTATTTATAACTATGGATACCTAGGGTATTAGGACTCAATTCTTTCATGGATTTAATTTGCCTGTTAGTTATCTAGCTCTACTGAGGTCAAATCTCCCCTTCCTTCCCAACTCCCACAGGGGCCTTGGCCTTGTGGGGATAGGGCAAGTGTACCAATAGCTGAGAACAATCAACATTTTATGAAGCAGTATCTTGATAGTTAAGTGTATAAGTCTGTGAGCCTGAGTGTCTGGGTTCAATCTCAGCTCTACCATTTACTACCTCTGTGACCCTGGACAGATGAACTTTCCTTTTCTTATAAAGGAAGAATAACTACTTATCAGACACTTGTATTAACTGAATATTGAATTGTGGCACTTTCATCAAAGTGTTTAGAACGGTGCCTGGCACATCCTAGCACTGAATAAATGTTGTTTTTGTTTAATACATCTTTGGACCATAAAGTATTGTGACCTGGACCAGACTTGTATGTGTGTGGAGGGATAGTACCTCCATTATCTTATTAATATTTACTATTTTATTACAGTACCTTAAAGTGACTTTCCCCTTTGTACTTTCTCTGTATTTTCTAAGGTTTTCAAAATGAGCAAGTAATACTTTCTTTTTTTGGCTGCACTGCATGGCATGTGGGATCTTACTTCCCCGACAGGGATCAAACCCACGCCTCCAGCAGTGGAAGTGTGGAGAATTAACCATGGGAATGCCAGGGAAGCCCCAAGTAATACATTTTTAATAAAAGGAAAATTGAAACTGTCAACTGGTAAAACTCATTCTTCCTAACTAATGCAGAACTAGAGTCGAGGAGAAAAAAACCAGGCTTGGTGAGTTGCCTTAAGCCACTCTTCTGGAACTGCTAATCTACACCAGCAATTTTGGATTAAGGCATAAGATATAAAAGAGAAAACAAAGTTTTGGTCCATCAATAAGGAATAATAGCCATAAGGAACAGGTATAGAAGAGATTTTTCTAGGGAGTGCATGTAAAGGGAAGGGAAAAGGAGGCCTGGGGCTCAGCCCTTCATTAAACCCACATTCCAAGAGAAGGCTAAATAAAGTATTACCTTTAGAAAACACAATGTGGGAAAGAGTGAAAAGTTTACTGATTAGAGAACTAACTGCTGGTAAGACTGTCAGGAAAACAGGCACTTTCATACATTGCTGAAGAGTGTAAATTGTACTGTAATAATGATGGCTCCTCGTATAAGGACCCAGGAAAGAAAATTAGTCCTAACGTCTCAGTATTAGAAACAGTCGTGCTTCACCTGAGAAGTTGATTTGTTCTATCTTAAAGATATCTGAAAATCACATGACTAATCTATGCCTCTTTGTATTTGGCTGCTATAAAGTTCAGAGAGAAATTTGTATCTCAACAATAACATAAAAGTATGAACACATTTTATGTATTAATTTCACACATGCCTACATGTTATTTCTTATTTTGGGTGCTATATGTAATTTTATATATTGCCTTAATTTTATAAATTTCCTTAATAGGGTATCATATAAATTAAAAAGTTCAGGGAGATAGGTTCAAGATGGCAGAGTAGAAGGACATGCACTCACTCCCTCTTGCGAGAGCACTGAAATCATAACTAACTGCTGAACAATCATCGACAGGAAGACACTGGAACTCACCAAAAAAGATACCCCATATCCAAAGATAAAGGAGAAGCTGCAGTAAGATGGTAGGAGGGGCACAATCACAATAACATCAAATCCCATAACCGCTGGGTGGGTGACTCACAAACTGGAGAACAATTATACCACAGAAGTCCATCCACTGGAATGAAAGTTCTGAGCCACACGTCAGGCTTCCCAACCTGGGGTCTGGCAATGGGAGGAGGAATTCCCAGAAAATCAGACTTTGAAGGCTAGTGGAATTTGATTGCAGGACTTTGACAGGACTGAGGAAAACAGAGACTCCACTCTTGGAGGGCACACACAAAGTAATGTGTACATCAGGACCCAGAGGGAAGGAGCAGTGACCCCATAGGAGACTGAACCAGACTTACCTGCTAGTACTGGAGGGTCTCTGCAGAGGTGGGGGACGGCTGTGGCTCACTGTGGGGACAAGGACACTGGCAGCAGAAGTTCTGGGAAGTACTCCTTGGCATGAGCCATCCCGCAGTCCACCATTAGCCCCACCAAAGAACCTGTATGTAGGCTCCAGTGCTGGGTCACCTCAGGCCAAACAACCAACAGGAAGGGAACTCAGCCCCACACATCAGCAGACAAGGGGATTTAAGTTTTACTGAGCTCTGCCCACCAGAGCAACATCCAGCTCTACCCACCACCAGTCCCTCCCACTAACAATCCTGCAGCCTGTGGAATGAAAACCACACTCACAGAAATATATACAAAATGAAAGGCAGATCACTATGTACCAGATGAAGAAACAAGATAAAACCCCAGACAAACAACTAAATGAAGTGGAGATAGGCAGCCTTCCAGAAAAAGAATTCAGAATAATGATAGTGAAGATGATCCACGATCTCGGAAAAACAATGGAGGCAAAGATCGAGAAGATGCAAGAAATGTTTAACAAAGACCTAGAAGAATTAAAGGACAAAAAACCAGAGATGAACAATACAATAACTGAAATGAAAACTACACTAGAAGGAATCAAGAGCAGAATAACTGAGGCAGAAGAACGGATAAATGACCTGGAAGACAGAATGGTGGAAATCACTGCCGCAGAACAAAATAAAGAAAAAATGAAAAGAAATTAAGACAGCCTAAGAAGCCTCTGGGACAACATTAAATGCACCAACACTCGCATTATAGGGGTCCCAGAAGAAGAGAGAGAAGAGAGAAAGGACCTGAGAAAATATTTGAAGAGATTACAGTCGAAAACTTCCCTAACATGGGAAAGGAAATAGCCATCCAAGTCCAGGAAGCACAGAGAGTCCCAGGCAGGATAAAGCCAAGGAGAAACACTCCGAGACACATAGCAATCAAACTGAAAAAAATTAAAGACAAAGAAAAATCATTAAAAGCAACAAGGGAAAAATGACAAATACATACAAGGGAACTCCCATAAGGTTAACAGCTGACTTCTCAGCAGAAACCCTACAAGACAGAAGGGAGTGGCAGGATATATTTACAGTGATGAAAAGGAAGAACCTACAACCAAGATTACTCTACCCAGCAAGGATCTCATTCAGATTCAATGGAGAAATCAAAAGCTTTTCAGACAAGCAAAAGCTAAAAGAATACAGCACCACCAAACCAGCTCTACAACAAATGCTAAAGGATCGTCTCTAAGTGGGAAACAAGAGAAGAAAAGGACCTACAAAAACAAACCCAAAACAATTAAGAAAATGGTAATAGGAACATACATATCAATAATTACCTTAAACATGAATGGATTAAATACTCCAACCAAAAGACACAGACTGGCTGAATGGACACAAAAACATGACCTGTATATATGCTGTCTACAAGAGACCTACTTCAGACCAAGGCACGCACACAGACTGAAAGTGAGGGGATGGAAAAATATATTCCATGCAAATGGAAATCAAAAGAAAGCTGGAGTAGCAATATTCATATCAGATAAAATAGACTTTAAAATAAAGAATGTTACAAGAGACAACGAAGGATGCTATATAATGATCAAGGGATCAATCCAAGAAGAAGATATAACAACTGTAAATATATATGCATCCAACATAGAAGCACCTCAATACATATGGCAAATGCTACAGCTATAAAAGAGGAAACTGACAGTAACACAATGATAGTGGGGGACTTTTACACCTAACTTACACCAATGGACAGATCAACCAGACAGAAAATAAGGAAACACAAGCTTTTAATGACACAATAGACCAGAGAGATTAGGTGATATATATAGGACATTCCATCCCAAAACAGCAGATTACACTTTCTTCTCAAGTGCACACGGAACATTCTTCAGGATAGATCACACATTGGGTCACAAACCAAGCATCGGTAAATTTAAGAAAATTGAACTCATATCAAGCATCTTTTCCAACCACAGCGCTATGAGATTACAAATAAATTACAGGGAAAAAAACCGTAAAAAACACAAACACATGGAGGTTAAACAATAGTTACTGTACTTCCAAGTTAGCGCAGTGGTTAAGAATCCACTGCCAATGCAGGAGACATGGGTTCAGCCCTGGTTCAGGAAGATCCCACATGCCATGGAGGAACTAAGCCCATGCGCCACAACAACAGAGCCTGCGCTCTAGAGACCGTGAGCCACAATTAGCGAGGCTGTGTGCCACAACTACTGAAACCCATGCACCTAGAGCACATGGTCTGCAACAAGAGAAGCCACTACAATGAGAGGCTCACTCACTGCAGCGAAGAGATTCCCCACTCGCCGCAACTAGAGAAAGCCCGTGTGCAGCAACAAAGACTCAATGCAGCCAAAAATAAATAAATTAATTTAAAAGAGATCTTGCAGCTTCTGCTTTAAAAACAAAAAACAATCTGTTACTAAATAACCAAGAGATCACCGAAGAAATCAAAAAATACCGGAGAAAAATGACAACGAAAACACGACAATTCAAAACCTATGCAATGCAGCAAAAGCAGTTCTAAGAGGGAAGTTTTTAGCAATACAATCCTACCTCAAGAAACAAGAAAAATCTCAAATAAACAATCTAACCTTACACCTAAAGGAACTAGAGAAAGAAGAACAAACAAAACACAAAGTTAGCAGAAGGAAAGAAATCATATGGATCAGAGAAGAAATAAATGAAACAGAAACAAAGAAAGCAATAGCAAACATCAATAAAACTAAAAGCTGGTTCTTTGAGAAGATAAACAAAATTGATAAACCATTAGCCAGACTCATCAAGAAAAAGAGGGAGAGGACTCAAATCAATAAAATTAGAAATGAAACAGGAGAAGTTACAACGGACACCACAGAAATACAAAGCATCCTAAGAGACTACAACAAGCAACTCTATGCCAATAAAATGGACAACCTGGAAGAAATGGACAAATTCTTAGAAAGGCATAACCTTCCAACACTGAACCAGGAAGAAATAGAAAATATGAACAGACCAATCGCATGTAACGATATTGAAACTGTGATTACAAAATTTCCAACAAACAAAAGTTCAGGACCAGATGGCTTTACAGGTGAATTCTATCAAACACGTAGAGAAGAGCTAACACCCATCCTTCTCAAACTCTTCCGAAAATTTGCAGAGGAAGGAAAACTCCCAAACTCATTCTATGAGGCCACTGTCACCCTGATAGCAAAATCAGACAAAGATACTGCAAAAAAAGAAAATTACAGACCAATATCACTGATGAATATAGATGCAAAAATCCTCAACAAAATACTAGCAAACAGAATCCAACAGCACATTAAAAGGATCATAAACCACAATCAAGTGGGATTTATTCCAGGGATGCAAGGATCCTTCAATATATGCAAATCAATCAATTTGATACACCATATTAACAAACTGAAGAATAAAAACGATATGACCATCTCAATAGATGCAGAAAAAGCTTTTGACAAAATTCAACACCCATTTATGATAAAAACTCTCCAGAAAGTGGGCAGAGAGGGAACCTACTTCAACATAATAAAGTCCATATATGACAAATGCATAG
Source organism: Orcinus orca (assembly GCF_937001465.1). Lineage (NCBI taxonomy): Eukaryota > Metazoa > Chordata > Mammalia > Artiodactyla > Delphinidae > Orcinus > Orcinus orca. The sequence continues at coordinate 86,235,262 of NC_064565.1, forward strand.
CAAACATCATTCTCAATGGTGAAAAACTGAAAGCACTACCTCTAAGATCAGGAACAAGACAAGGATGTCCACTCTCACCACTCTTATTCAACATAGTTTTGGAAATCCTAACCACAGCAATCAGAGAAGAAAAAGAAAAGGAATACAAATTGGAAAAGAAGTAAACCTGTCACTGCAGATGACATGATACTATACATAGAGAATCCTAAAGATGCCACCAGAAAACTACTAGAGCTAATCAATGAATCTGGTAAAGTTGCAGCATACAAAATTAATGCACAGAAATCTCTTGCATTTCTATACATTAACAACAAAAGATCAGAAAGAGAAATTAAGGAAACACTCCGATTTATTACCATTGCAACAAAAAGAATAAAATACCTAGGAATAAACCTACCTAAGGAGGTAAAAGACCTGTATTCAGAAAACGAAGACGCTGATGAAAGGAATCAAAGATGACACAAACAGATGGAGAGATATACCACGTCCTTGGATTGGAAGAATCAAAATTGTGAAAGTGACTCTACCTCCCAAAGCAATCTACAGATTCAATGCAATCCCTATCAAATTACCAATGGCATTTTTTTACAGAACTAGAACAAAAAATCTTAAAATTTGTATGGAGACACAAAAGACCCCGAATAGCCAAAGCAATCTTGAGGGAAAAAAATGGAGCTGGAGGAATCAGACTCGCTGACTTCAGACTATACTACAAAGCTACAGTAATCAAGACAATATGGTACTGGCATAAAAACAGAACTATAGATCAATGGAACAGGATAGGAAGCTCAGAGATAAACCCACACACCTATGACCAATGATAAAGGAGGCAAGGATATACAATGGAGAAAAGAGTGTTTCTTCAATAACTGGTGCTGAGAAAACTGGACAGCTACAGGTAAAAGAAAGAAATTAGAACAGTCCCTAACACCATACACAAAAATAAACTCAAAATGGATTAAAGACCAGACATATAAAACCCTTAGGGGAACACATAGGAAGAACACTCTTTGACATAAGTCACAGCAAGATCTCTTTTGACCCACCTTCTAGAGCAATGGAAATAAAAACAAAAATAAACAAATGGGACCTAATGAAACTTAAAAGCTTTTGCACAGCAAACTATAAACAAGACAAAAAGACAACCCAAGTATGGGAGAAAATATTTGCAAATGAATCAACAGACAAAGGATTAATCTCCAAAATATATAAACAGCTCATGCAGCTCAATATTAAAAAAACAAACAACCCAATCCAAAAATGGGCAGAAGACCTAAATAGACATTTCTCCAAAGAAGACTTACAGGTGGGCAAGAAGCACATGAAAAGCTGCTCAGCATCACTGATTATTAGAGAAATGCAAATCAAAACTACAATGAGGCATCACCTCACACAGGTTAGAATGGGTGTGCTGGAGAGGGTGTGGAGAAAAGGGAACCCTCTTGCACTGCTGGTGGGAATGTAAATTGATACAGCCACTATGGAGAACAGTATGGAGGTTCCTTAAAAAACTAAGAATAGGGGCTTCCCTGGTGGCGCAGTGGTTGAGAATCCTCCTGCCGATGCATGGAGCAGCTAGGCCCGTGAGCCATGGCCGCTGAGCCTGTGCGTCCGGAGCCTGTGCTCTGCAACAGGAGAGGCCACAACAGTGAGAGGCCCACGTACCGCAAAAAAAAAAAAAAAAGAAAAAGAAAAAAACTAAGAATAGAACTACATATGACATATAACCCAGCAATCCCACTACTGGGCATATACCCTGAGAAAACCATAATTCAAAAAGACACATGTACCCCAATGTTCACTGCTGTGCTATTTACAATAGCCTGGTCATGGAAGCAACCTAAATGCCCATCGACAGACGAATGGATAAAGAAGATGTGGTACATATATACAATGGAACATTACTCAGCCATAAAAAGGAACGTAATTGGGTCATTTGCAGAGATGTGGATGGACCTAGAGACTGTCATACTGAGTGAAGTAAGTCAGAAAAACAAATATCGTATATTAACGCATATATGTGGAATCTAGAAAAATGGTACAGATGAACCGGTTTGCAAGGCAGAAATAGAGACAGAGATGTAGAGAACAAACGTATGGACACCAAGGGGGGAAAGCGGGGGGTGGGGTGGGATGAATTGGGAGACTGGTATTGGGAGACACATTTACACTAATATGTATAAAATAGATAACTAATAAGAACCTGCTGTATTAGAAAAATAAAATTAAAAAGTAAGAAGTTCAGACATGCATAGATAAGATTGCATGCTTTGAAAAATGCAACGAAGGACAATTTTAAGCTATGAAACTTAGGTAGATATAAAATTAACTCCGGGAAATCCAGTCAAAAGCCAAATAAAGCTGTATTTTATACTGTACAAAAGAAAATGTACATTCTTAATATATCTAGATACATCTAGGGAAAAAGTACACATCTCTCAAGAAACACAATATTTAACATCTTAGATATGTTTCTGCATTGCAGACTGTTAATGAATTTTATACATCTTTATTTACAATAACTTAAAATATTTTTTCATCTCTGGCAGATATTTACAAGGTCAACAGTGACTACATTTCACATTTCAACAATCAACAGCATTAACCAGTTCAGTAAGACAGTTAAGATAATGGCTTACATGCACCAATAAATATGATCTTAAATGTACGGTTTTTTCTCTTCAGTTCTGGAAAAAAATGAATGTTTTCACTAGTCCTAGTTTGAAAGGACGTCAGTCAACAGAGATCATATTTTCTTCATGCCTAGCCTATTTAAATTTTAACCAGCACTATTCTCTGAATACTTGAGAAGTTTATACCAAGCAATAGGTTGATGCTCGTTAAAAGACAAACAAAAATGCAAGAGCTGACCTATACAATCTATATCCTTTTATGAAGCAAACATGTGCGAGTGGGATATTTCCTGTATACTTGTCCATTGTGACAGAGATCAGACTACCTAATGTTACAGCAGTAAAAACTTTTCAGAAATTGTAGCTCAGGAAAGCCAAATTATTATGAGAAAGTGGGGAAATAATCTGCATCATAAAAACTTTTCACTTAACCAGTTAAACTGAATGTAAAGCCAGCATAATTTTTAGAATAAGAATCCACTGTAGTTAATGAACTTACTACAAATATTTTAAAACCAACAAAGAATATTGAACATATCTCTCAATTCAGTTTGGATGATAAAACTTAAAAAAACCCACAAAAACCTACATTAGTAATTGTTAGAAAGCCAATCTTCTTTTCTAAGATAGCTGATCAACACATTCATTACTTTTTAATTACCACCTGATATGAAAAAAAAATAATACATATAGCCTGTTTGGAACATCAGTTAATATACTGTTTTATATTTTCCAAAAAAATCATTATTTAATAGTTTAAGTAAATCCATTAGTTCTTATTAAGCTATACATTTAAAAATGAGCGTTTCAGCTTTCTGAACCCAATCCTGTTTTTCTGCAAAGAAAAAAAAAACAATACCCAGAGTGATCATGTACATAAATATGTAAACATACTGTTTTAGCCGATATCATATTTACTAGATATAATTGACATTGCCCATTTAAAAAGATACATTTCCATAATTTACCCAATTTTATTTTTTAAAAGTCACAATATCATACAATATGCCAATTTTAGGAATTCCTCCCTCCTCCTTTTATTTAATACTGATGAGCAGAATCCTCAGTCTGAGTTAAGGAGACATGAAAATGTGCCATAAGAAATAATATTTGGACTTAACCTTTCACTGGTACTTTTGCTGGAAGTATAAATGTTGACATTTTACCAACATGATAAGAAAACCTCAAATGGAATCTTGTAAGTACTGTATATCTGTTCCAGATGGAAGGACATTTCCCCCAGGGCTAGAAATCAATCCTTTATGTTAATGGGGCCTCATTCCTTAACAGTTAGGTACTCCAAAATTCATATTTGGTTAATACATTTTCTTTGGTAAATTTTGTAATTTATGAAGATGTGAAGAACTTCCTCTGATATAATTAACACGGCACTTTTGACACTCAAATACAGCAAACCAGATTGATATCAATTCTGTAGTTGGGGATGGATTGTCCAATTAACTTCATTTTCTTTGAAAACAAAAGACTTTCTTTTTACTAAACCTACCTCCAGGTATGCAATTATGAAAAAAAGACTCATTTATACTTTAAGCTACACCTAATTCTAATTTTGGGGGTAAAATCTATATTAAACACAATAGCATAATAGCAGATATCCGAATGTGACTTAATTTGTAAACAATTTCTTAAAATCCAGAAACAAAACATAGAACTTACATATCTGTACTATGCTGCCAGTTATTTCACATCATTCCCAGCTTTGTGCTAATGTCTATCCTGAACTGTTTGCTCTTGTATTTCTCATGTGACTAATGGCAAAGACTACAAAATACTGAAGAGATTGAAGTTAACCAAAATTCTGTTGTTGTGTGGTCAGGTTCAGAAGGAATGTACCTACATGGGCAGGGGAAGGTTGGATGATATGACTCCTCTAATTCTAATGGGTTGAGATCACCACACAAATTTCTGGCACCGCCAAAAATCTAATATAGTTTAAGTGCACATTGGTTGACTCTTTGAATAATATTTCCTATGTATGTTCAGTGCCAATATGATATACCCATTAGGTACACAACGCAGGTAATACTAAAATTTATGTCTTACATTTATCAACATGACCACCTTGGCAATGGAAAGTTGTAGCAATCTGGTGACTCATGATTTTTTTTTTAGCATGTTAACAGTTTTACACTGCATTTCATCTTCTTATAATCTGGCAAATATTCTAATATTTAGAGTTTAAGCTATCAATTATTTCTAATTGGTTTGCAAACAATTTGTTTCTAAAAAGCACTTTAAAAAAATTAAAGTAGTACAAATAAGTGTCTCAACCGACTTCGTGGTTTGAAACATGACAATAATCATTCAACTTGAAAGAGAAAAAGTCTCAGGTTCAGACTGTTTAACATAGCCATAGTATAGAAAAGTTGCTCTGAAATTCTTGTAGATTTTCTGACCACTGGCATGGCCTTTAAACATTTTTAAACTGAAAAACAAGTATGTAACTGAATACTGATTTAAAAAAAAACAAAACCATAAACCTCACTTTGTAATCTAAGATCAGAAATGGAGAGATCTTCCTTGCCAGTGTTTGTATAAATAGTGTACTACCCACTAAAGACAGATACTAGTGTTTCTATTTACAAATGAATATGCAGAGAAGTAAATGACACAACTGATTGTCAACAACTAAAGTACTCAAAAAATGGACCCATACTAACCTATCCAAGTGAGGCAGCAAAAACACCCCACTTCATTAAAATAGTCACAAAAATAGTGCAAACAAAACAATCTGAAAGAAGTTATTCTCAGTATTCCAGTGTCTAATAAATAATTATAATTACTTTAAAACTACTAAGTGGAGTTTGAGAATGTAGGTTGGAAATATTGAGCTTATATAGCTGAGACTACTGCAACTAAGATATTTTATCCTGTATATACACTTTAAATGACATGGTCACCATTCTGTTATGGAACCGTAAGCTTCACACTATATACCTTTTTCAATTACATAAGGAAATATTGCTGTTATCTATCTGCTCTGGGCACAAATAAGGTCCAATCTCTTTACATTAGAAATTGTGGAATCAAATTTATTTAATCTTTACTTTGTAATACTCCACTGTGCAATACAACTAACTTGCCATGTAGGTGACTGTGAAAGCTGGCTGATTCAAAAATCACTTAAGATAGCTAGAAACACTGATCAAAGTCATTTCATTGGGTTTATTTTTGCATTTAAATAAATCCCCAGAAATATAATCAACTATAAAATGGCAGCATTCAACTGCTATGTGGCAGAAAATAGTAAGGCATAAATTAGAATAAGAAAAATGTATCTATCCTTATATCTGTGGTATAGATACCTACATTTCCAACACTTCCCCATCTATGTTTACTACTCTACATTTTTTTCTGGATTTAATACCTTTCTTCACATGCTGTATTGACCAACTACTAGACCAGAACTGTAAAGAAGCTACAGAAGTGGAGAGTGTTACATTTACCATAGGACAAGTAAAAGGAGGCAGTGGGGTGTTAATACGCATTCAACGGGAGACAGGAATTTAATTCTGGCTCTGCTTCTTAGTTATGTGACTCTGATCACATTACAACCTTTCTGAGTCTCAGTTTCCTGAGGATGGATATGAAGGGGTGGGTGCTGGGAGACTGGCTAGATTATCTCTACAGGCTCTTTAGCACAAAAATTCTGATTCTATAATAAACAGGCACAGGAGCGTCATCAGGAGGGTAAGAATGGTGGTAGGGGTCAGGATTTCAAATTAGAACCATCAACCCCCTCCAGATTCTCAAAATATTTTTATATTTAAAAATCTTACTTCCAAGATAGCTTTCACTTTACACTTGGTTTGTTCTAGAACACGTAAATGTTCTAGTAACATGATTTCAAATTAATGTCATAGGGAAGAGTTCCCAAAGCTTTCAGATATTTCTTTGTATTTTTAAATCAAACCTGGCATAGATGGCATCAATCAAATTGTTTTTTATAGAAAACAAGTATTTTCTCCCTAACTAGCTTGTCCATAAATGGAAGAACTTTTTAAAATGGAAATTAGGAAGTATAGAAACAAAAGGTTGTTAAAGGATAAAGCGTGAATATTGCTGGCATATATTTGTAACAGCTGTATATCTGAAAACTATTTTACATTAAATGCCAATAAATAATGCAAATGAATATCAAAAATCTCTTAGAAAATGTGACTATGGTTTATGACTGACTCATTCCATTTTAACTATATCTTGCACAGGAAATCTGTTCTAAGACCCCGAATGCAAAATTTGAACTAAATGAAATGTTTCTTCTTTGAGGCCAAATTATATCACTTAAAAGAATGGAACACAAATGTTAGAGGATCATGAAATATTAACAGCTATGTATATGTACAAAATATATACGAATACACATAGAAATAAATGAAATTCTCTAAGGTGAAAGTTTTTCAGAACCAACTTTTCAGGTATAATATAAGATTTCTAACAAACCAGAGGGAGAGCTTATTATATTTATTATAGCCTTTGTTGTAATCTGGTATTATTTGGTATTTTTTTGTGCTTTAACTAAAATCATGCTAGATTTAGATGCCAATAAATGCACAATGTGTTGAATTAAAAACAACCCTTCAGTCTCTTAAATCAACCAGACATTTCTGCCATAAAGTGACTGATCTCCAGCCATGGCCAAGACCTCACCCCCTGGTAAGTACAATGCTCTTTTCCTTTCACACCTGAAACTCTGTATGTTACAGACCTTTACACCTCATTTATTTTGTTGCTTTTAATTCATTTACCTGACATCCCTTAAATTAAAAGAAGTAAGGGATATCTAAAATATTCTTTGTGATTTATACATATACACACTATACACACACACACACACACATATATATATATACACAATCAACAAATCTCTGTTTATCAACTTTTAGCTTTCCCCCGGACTTTGGCAATGTTGTAGGTAATAGTTCAGGTTCTAGTTTTCCATTTTCATGTGAGCTGAAAAATATTACACACCACCAAATTCAAACAAGCATCTCACTGTTCTTATAAAGATTCTAACAGAAAGTCCCTTACAAAAACCTCTTACAATAAAAGGTGGGGGGGGGATGGGTAGATTTTTAGGTGTGAAAAAAACAAGAGGCATTTTTCTGGTTATTTTATTTATCAAAATCTATTGTAATTTTAATCAGTAGAGATAATATTTTAAACTTTGTTAATTAGGAGAATACTTGCTTTCTATAAATTCAGTATATTTTTCTTTCACAACAATAAAATAAAAATGTCTAAATGTACAAAGCACTAATCACTCTGACATACTGTGTGGAAGAATGTATAGCAGTTCAAGTCACAATACACTGATTTTCAAAAACCAATATATTTTCTTCTATTTCAATCAAGCATTAGAGCCTGAGACCCAGAAAAGGTCATAAAGAAACCTTATCCAACCAAATCAGAACTAAAAAAAAAATTTTTTTAAACCAATAATGCACTTTTGTAGCCTCTTAGTACAGTTACCAAATGCTACTTACATACATTCAACATCTAGCTTACTGGCATGATTTTTTATAAAAATGAGAAACTTTTGCAGATATATGATTAGAAGGTACACAAATTGCATTACATTAAACACAAAGGCAGTGTGGTCCTTTTAGGAGAAATCAAGTCAGTACCCCCTGGTAGAAATGTTCTATAAAAATGTGTCACATTGAAGCGTCAGTGTTTTCAGCCAATTATCTGTCCCTGATGTATTTCCTTGGAGTATATGATCTATCAGGACTTCAGGTTTCTTAATCCAAAATATCTGACTGAATTTAGGTACATCTAGAAAGCAGCTGAAAGGGTTTCTCCAATAGTCTGACATCACAGAAAGTGGGTTGAGAAATCCCTCTCTTTACCTGAAGACGTACCTGTTCTACTTCAGTCATCAACAGCTCACAAAGGAAAAGAAAAAAAAACAATCAAAACTTCCCCTCACACACAATCCCACACAAGCTAAACAAAAACTACCCCCTCCCCCCATAAAACCCCAGCACCAAAGTGTCAATCATTCCTGGGAAATAGAACATGCCCCTTGGATTCTCTGATTTATTAGCTGTTCAAACTTGAAGGCAGAAATGACCTTATGTCCTTGGGGGGAGGAGGGAAGACATGTTAATAATGACTATAGAGCCATTGAGAAAGTGCATTATCTATTACACAATCAACTTAGAGCCCTGTCCTCCAACAGAGGTGGCTACAACTTGATTTAAATGCCTCAGTAATTGAATATTGTGTCCTCGAGATAAAGGAGATGGGGGAAAAAAGAGCCACCCTCGTTTTAATGAAAAAGTGCAGCAGTCTACCACCTTTCCCCATGCTTCTCAAGAAAATAATTGCACAGACTCAGAGAAGTCCAAAGTCATAGCAGAATCTCTGAGGCACTCCTGGTTAAGAGAGAAAAAATATGACCCAGTAATCTTCATAGATTATGAGAACAAACCCGTTTTTTTTTTTTTTAAACAAAAGCTGAAGAATCATTCATAGGGATCATATACACCATTTCCTCTAACATAACCTCAGTCTCACAGTGTTGAAATGGGACCGATCAGCCTACGATGGATTGCACTTCACCCAAGGAGAAAGGAAGGTGTGGAAAACACAAACATTTTCTACTGCTTCACAAACACATTTACAAGGAATAGGTGAAGAGAAGATATAGGAAGGAGGGAAAAGAAAACCTTATTGCTGTTTCCATACAAAATACAGTATGAAGATACCTAAACTAAATCAAATCTGTTTATGATGACCAATATTTTCACAAGTGGGATGAAGTGTCTTCTTGCACATGAAATGTTCAGTTTAGAAGGTAAGCAGAAAGATGAGAGAGGATGTCAAGACTACACCTGGGATATTAGCTGCATATTGAAACTTGGGGATCGAGACTGCTTGGTTAAGGGAGCCCCTGGGCTGAGGAGCTCTTTACCTTCTCCAGCTTGACCTAGCCGGTCTTCCTGCAGACTGACAGTTGAATATCGATTAGCATTGTTAGCTGCTAAATTAGTAACACCCTCAGTGCCAACCCCAATGCTGGTACTTGCTTGACTGCCATTTACATAGTCAAACGATTTACTTGAGGAAGCACTGGCTGTCCGGATTAGACTTATACTATTAGTTTTTGGCACCACCTGGCCAGCAGGCAGGCTCAGGTGTTTCTTCATCGGCGTCAGCTCAATTGAATCTACACTAAGATCAGTTGGTTGCTGTACATACTGCCTGCGAACTACTGAATCTCGAGGGCTCTCACTGGATTTGATAGCAGAAGTTGTTTCTTTATCCTTGGCTGAACGCCCAGTTGCTACTTTCCTTAAGTTTCCCCTCTGAGAAGAGGAGGATGGTTTGGTCCCAATTGGCTGGCTGCTGAGGGAAGCCCCTGATGAAAATCCTTCATCTGCATCATTCAGGTTTACCGACTCCTCTCCTCCATTTACACCCTCAGCACCTAAAAAACAAATCAGACAGACTCAGCAATAGCTAAATTAAATAAGAAGTAGCTGTGAATAACAACTCAACTGACCTTATCTCCTAGGTAATGTTTGCTATAGGTCAGCAATGGCCCTTGCTATCAACACTTCCCCTAAATAATTTAGGGGAAGAAACCTTAATCTAGAATTCTAATGTTATTCATTCTATTCATTTAGCTTTAATTAGGCTAGCTTTTGTAAAACTATCCACAAACAAACCTAGCATACTATCAATATTTAGACACACAAAACAACTTAGGGTAAAATACAACATTTTGTTACATAAATCTTTATGATACACCTTGTCAATTTGAGGTGACCATATCTATTTAAAAAAACAAAAATTTTTCCTCATATCTTCCTTAACCTATCATAAAATAGAACTTACAAATGAGACCCCCTTCTAATTTCAGTCACCCAGAATAATGTCAAAAACTCATCCCCAAACCCTTTTTAACTACAATGAAATTTTATATTTATTCAACAGCTAAGTGCTTCTAAATGGCTTTAAAACCTTTAACATGGAACTAGTACATTTTCTAACTCTAAACTAAAAACTCTAGATTGCTTCCAGTAACTTCATATTCACATTCTGTCTTATGAAAATCTCTACTCACTGGTTTCCATATTTTCTTGATCGATTAATGTGAAAATATTTGATTATCAGAGAGCAAGGGTAGGGAACCAGCAGGGATACTGAGGAAGAATTTTTACTATTTTATAATGTATAAATAATATATACAATAATTTTTATATGATGTATTTCTATAATATTTTTTAGTATTTAGAGATATATTATTGTTGGGATCACAAAATACTATAGTGTCTCATTACGTTTCATGCAGAAACTGCAGTTAATGAAAGAATCCTTATCTTGGGATTTTGTAAGAAAGGAAGCATATATAATATATTTAGCTTGGGGTTTCCAGAAAGCCCAATTCTCTTACTGAAAGTATGATCAACATTCTCTTAGAAAGTAGAACATTTGTTTCTTTCAAAAACTGATAGCAGTTTGCTACCTTTTAAATATGTTTACCAGACTGTAAGAAAGTTAAATCTGAATCTACATACAGATATCAATATTATAGTTAAGGTAAAATGTTAGGAAAAAAATCTGAAAAAACATTACTTTGAGATACAAGTTACCTAAGTAAAATATACATGAAATAGTTAAACACAATCTTTATTTAACACAGTACCTGAAAAAAATAAAAATGTTTTCTCATATGCCTTAGTTATTTCTTTGCTTCAAAAGAATGAACTAGGCTATCCTTAAAGCAAAAGGCATCTTGTTATTTCCAGCAGTTTAACAATCTTTATTCATCATGCAAAGCCATGTGAAAATGCAGCTGACACCACTTCTCTCAACCCCTTCTTCAAAAGAACCATATATAATATACAGCAAAACAAAAACTTTATATTTATATGACATCATCTTAGCAATTATTTACAATTACTCTAAAGAACTCCACAATGCCCAAGAAAAGACAGTTACTGGTTCAGAATTAATATCAGTAAATATAAAACTAGGAGTGAACAGAAATGTATCATTGGGTATATATATGGTTAGGAAAGGAGACTGAGAGACTTAGTGCTAGCTTCTGAATCTTGCCACATGCAGATCTGACGCCCAAGCGATATGGCCATAAAGAGATGATGATAACATAAAAACCACCATGCAAGAGAATCTACTGATATTTTATATACTAAGAAATGCTATTTCAGTATAGTGGAACACTGAATATACTTTAATCATAAGCGTTGTCCTCAGTTTAGTAATAACTTTAAATTCAGCTTTTAAAAGTCACAACATAAAATGTTACTTCACAATCGGGATAAAGGTAGGTGATGGGCTCATATTCTCCCTTCAATTTCAACATATAATAAATACAACTTTAACTGTAAAACTATTTAAAACCATTAGAAAACATGTTTTCTTTTCCTTTTTTCTTTCTTTCTTTTTTTGGCTGTGCCACACAGCTTGTGGGATTTTAGTTCCCTGTCCAGGGACTGAAATTGGGCCCTCGGCAGTGAGAGCACAGAGTCCTAACCACTGGACCACCAGGGAATTCCCTTCTTTTTCTTTTAGAAGACCAATTATTGATGCTAATCCAAAAGCTCCAGAAGACTTCAGAATTACCAAAACTTTTCATAGGTTTTAGCAATTTCCATATTTCTGTTTAAAAAACCTCAAGGAATAAAAAGGCAATTGTGTCTAACAACTTTTTTCCTTTCTAATTTTCCCCCTGGGTGATAATACTATTCATGATCCAAAGATGAGGCAACCAAAAAGGATTTTTAATGAACTTTTCTATTTATGTCTGCCTTTCCTTATAAATTAGCTTTTACTAATATTGATTTAAAGCTACAATTAGGGCTTCCCTGGTGGCGCAGTGGTTGAGAGTCTGCCTGCCGATGTAGGGGACGCAGGTTCGTGCCCAGGTCCGGGAAGATCCCACGTGCCGCGGAGCAGCTGGGCCCGTGAGCCATGGCCGCTGAGCCTCCATGTCTGGACCTCAACAGGAGAGGCCACAACAGTGAGAGGCCCGTGTACCGCAAAAAAAAAAAAAAAAAAAAAAAAGCTACAATTAAGCTAGATTAAAAGGGAAAATACTTTGAGAAATTTCAAACACACCAAAGGGACTCATTCCTCTTTCTTTGTGGCTACACCCCACCCTCACAAAGTGAAATTTTACCAGTAATAGGAGATATTAAAATAGGATGTTTTAACATTTAATAGGATATTTTAAAGGAATTCTATTTTGATTTCTTTTTCAAAGTGTATGACTTATGATTAACAGGAAGAAATGTTTCTACCTAATCCCATACTTTTTAGAATTTCATCAAGTGTTAATGTACTTCCGTTTAGCACAAATACTCCAATATTCTAACAATGGTAGTAGATACACGTCAAGTGTCTCATTTAGGCATCAAGAATGTGGAGAAATAGACTGTTGTTCAATTTAGGCCAACTCTGAATTCGACATCTATTCATATACTTATTTTTATGCATTATACAAGATAAAACTGACTCCCAGGGATAACATAAAGAGATACAGAAGAACGAAAAGGGAAGGCTGCGTCTTTCACACGATTCTTTTCATAGCACCAACTTCTTTGTGTCCCTAGATCATGCACATGCAACAATGTTAAATGAAGTAAGGCCAATCTGGGCAAATGGGCAAGGGAACAGAGGGTAGATTTAGATTCTTACTGAGCATGCTCAAATTTCTAATGCACCAAAAAGCAAGAGATTTCCCTAAGGTGGAAGGTAACTGCTTCATGTATGTTTGGTCTTTAAAATAAGTAAAAATATGTAACCTATTTTAAAACTTCTTGCTATATTTCATAAATTAGTGTATAGCTTCCACAGCAGCAATATATTAAATAATGAAAAACTATCAGGCCACAGTTCCCTCTTTCACAAAACCACCTTCTATGGCATCACATGTAAAACTGCAAATACTTTCCTATCAGAGAGAAGTATTCTTTTCCAGATAGTGGTCATGGGTGTGGTGGCAGGGGAGGGGTAAAAAAAATTCTCATTTGAGATACCCACACTGTAGAAAAAAGGATCTCCTAGGATTTATAACCTCTAAATAATACATTTCAATTCTGTTTGGGAGCTTTATAAGGCAATCATTATTTACAATAAATGATAAAATGTAGTGTGCACCAGGACAGCACATTTATAGAGGAGAGATGTCAGTAGTTCACTAGTTAGACCCAGGCAACCTGACTCAACGATTATAAAAAGCCAATCAATACTTGTTTATTCTGTCAAAGAGATAAGAAATTCTTGTTAATTGACCACCCTGGGACTAGAGACAAATCAGCTGGCTCCACTTTAGTCCAGTTTCTCAGAGATAATGTGTTAGTGCTTTACAACTCTCCTCACATATTTTCAAAAGAATACATTACTATATAAATGAAATTGATGCATACTGACTAATAAGGCTCATGTCCATTGGGTGCATTTTTCCTTTCCTGATGTTAGAATAAACATGCTCAGTAATGAAAAAATCCCAAGCATTTGCAGACCTTTTGGAGACAGGCCTCTCCCTTGTTAGTAGCCATGCCAAGCTGTTCTTTAGTTACACAGGGATGCAGACTCCAGGCCAGCACAAATGGTAACTAAAGATTGTACCTGACCTGGTGCTAGCCATATTGGGGGGGGGGTGCACTTTGCAAGGAGGAGCTAATATACCCTGGGGTAGTGGAAACACACACTAGAATGGAAAGATGTTCTGCTTGGGGACAGAGAGCCAGGATCCTTCTCCAGCAACTGCCTCACTGACTTTTGCCTCCTCATCTCTGTCCTACCCTCTGTTGTGGCTGCTGCTGAGTTGGGCTCCGGTGAGCCGTGCTCAGGAGTCCTGCGCACCAGCACCTCCCCCTCTTGCACACGTTTGATCCCTAGGTCAGTGGAGCCGTGTTGGATCGGGGAGCCAGGAATACTCGAGTCAGCCTCGTTTGAGAAGTCAAAGCCATCTGGGATTCAACATATAAAATTTTAGTGCTTTTGTGCTGCTCTATTCTTTTCTGAGCATTTTGACCCAGGCAGATAAGAGAATGTATATATGGATATGATATAAACGCAAACATTACTTATATAGTTACATGTGTGTGCACAGCATGCACACACATAAGGTAGCAGATGAATAATGTGAGGTTTGCAAATGAATAGGAGAGAAAAATAGAGATCATTAAAACGGCAATTAATATCTCTTAGGCAAGACAGCTTGACTATTCAAGTACCATACGCCTATGAAATACTGCTGGACTCAGCACTTATATGAAAAGAAAAAGAAAGATAAAAATCAATTCTTTTGTGGATGGCTGTATTATACCATTAGTTTGGCCAGTTATATAGTTTTCTCCCACAATTCTCATACAGGCACCTTTTTTCCCAGTATGGTAACAGGCTTACAGAAATTTCTTTCCTATTGTTATTACTAGTTCAAAAAAAGACAAAAATTAACTTGATCTTATTTTCTGTTTTAACATTCATAAAGCAGTCTAAATAACATCTTTCTGCTTTATAAAATATATATACATATTTATATTAAAATGAATTCAGGTATTTAAACCATTTTCTAGTGCTATTTTTAACAACTAAACAATTTTACTGTAATTACATAAAGTACTATAATATCATGTGCTAATATAGTCTGTAAAAACTTACTTTAATCCATGAGTGGGCTGTAGGGATTTCGTACTCACCTTCTCTCCTCCATCTATGGCGACGGATTGAAGCTGTTGTAATCGCAGTCCGAGAAATCCTCGGCACTGTTGGAGTGACTTCGACTTTAAGTACTTTCTGGCCTTCTTGTGAAGAATCAGGAGCATCAAATGGTAATGAGTTTTTCATGGCATTGGCAACCTAAAATGATAACATAAGTCTATATATATTTACACCCAATATACAATTTATGCTTATTTTACACTTCATGTTTCCCTACTTTTTAAAATATGTACTTAAAACATCTATTATAAAATATACAAGCATAATGTGTCAGAAATGTCTGTATCTCCACTGGTGTATATTCTTTTAGGCAGGCTTTAAAATGAGAATTCATTTAAAATAATGTGAGTCACACACCCCCATCGATTCCTTGAAGTTGTTGACTTTCAAAGAGAAAAAACACTCCAAAGAAAGAAAAAGTGTTTTTAACATTTGAACCCTGATATAAGAAAATTTAGAATAAGTTTCTGATTATTCAGATGATAAATAACATGCAAAATTTAATCTATAATAAAAAAATTAGCTTTGTTTCCATGAGGAGAAATTTTCCCTAAACACGTCTGGCATTTTGTTCCACCACTTTCTGTTCTCCATGGAGGAGAGTGAGATATGTGCCTGGAGAGTAATCACCATTGGCTGCTCCATGTTTCCTGATTGGGTAGTCCTAATCTAGCAAAGACCTTAAGCTAGAGGACTGTTTGCTCCCTCCCTCTCCACTTGGAAAGGACAAGTGAAATGCAACAACCTGGATACCTGTGCCTGCTCTGCCAACTCAAACCTTCTCTCCAGTGGGCTGTTCCAACATCCAGACGAAAGTGTAGGGAGTGAAGTCTTTCAATCTAGCCTTTATCAGCAATAAAGATGATGCTTGCTTTTCTATCTACCAACTATTTTATCTATATCACCGGGCTCTATTTTAGAGAAAAGGAGTGTTACTCACTGGGTCCCTTGGAGACCCCTAACAATAAAGGATTATTCTAGAACTACAGATTACTAATCTCTCTACTTATATTGCCTTGGAAATGCCACCTCTAGTTAATTTATAAGACTTACAAGGATAAAAGTATGAATTTAAAGAGTCTCACATGCATGGTCTTATTATCATGATATAATTTTTTATCTTGTTGTCCATTTGTTTTTTGGTGTTCTTTTTGGCTGCACCGTGCAGCTTGTGGGATCTTAGTTCCCCAACCAGGGGTCGAACCTGGGCCCTCGGCAGTGAGAGTGCAGAACCCTAACCACTGGACCACCAGGGAATTCTCTGTCCATTTGCTTTACAGTAACCTTTAGGGTTAAATTAGGGATGCTGACATGAGGAAAAAAAATTCAAATATGAAAGAATTAATGTAAATGTTACTTCAATAAATTTATATTTAGCTTAAGATATAAAAAATGATATGAAGAAAATGGCTTTAAAAATTGTACTCTTAAATTGCTGCAAGTAAAAAATACATAAATAATATTTTAAAAATACCATTATAAAATACTACAAAAAGCTTAGAAAACACAGAAAATTGCAAAGAAATAAAAACTATCCACAGTTGAATCACCTAGACAACTATTAGCATTTGTTTTGTTTCCTTAGTCCTGTCTAGATTTAAAAAATAGTTGTATACTGCTTTACCACTTAACACAGCTAAAATGAATTTTCAAACATATAACTTCATCAAGTAAATAACATAACTTAATCATTCTCTGCTGTAAAATGTTTAGAGTTCTGATTCCTTTGCAATTAAACTAACATTGATCTAGTGTTCACAATACTTAAAAAAAATTTTAAGTAGTTTCTTGGGAAATGTTGCTAGACATGGGAAAGAAAATACGCACACATTACCAAACTGCTTCTGCAAAGGGATGATCAGAGTTGTGTCATACTGTTGTGTGTCATACTGTTACTGGTAACATAGAGAATGTCTTCCTTACTCTGCTAATGGATATTCATATTTATTTTTTGATTGATCATTTATCCTTTGGAGACATATTTATTTTGTGGAAGAGTATGAAATTTTTATATAGAACAAAATATTAATTGGCTTTTTCATCATGCCTGTTGATAATATTTTTCTCAATTTGTGTACCACATATTAATTTTGGTTTTAAAAAACTGATGGTTTAGGGAATATCCGGTGGTCTAGTGGTTAAGACTACACACTTCCATTGCAGGGGGACATGGGTTCAATCCCTGGTCAGGGAACTAAAATCCCAGATGCTGCACAGTGCAGCCAACGAATCAAAACAAAACAAACAAACAAACAAAAACTGATGGTTTAGAATTCAGATGTTTATGTAAGGAAAAAAAAAATCAACCTTTTTTGGTAATGTGTCACCATCACTAAAGCTTAGAAAGTCCTTCCTTCTCTAGAAATTTGAGTAAATATTTATAACTTTTCTTCTTTCTTTTCTTAAAGGATTTTAAGACATTTAGTTCTTAAATTTATCTGAACTTTATTTTGATATGTTATAAGAGGACAGGATCTAAACCAATTTTGTTTTCTCTCCAATTGTTACTATGGAATAAATCTCTTTCCCTCAATGATTTAAAATGCCTCATATATTACATATTGAATTTTAAACCTACTAGTGCCCTTTTCAGGCACAGGAATGTTTAATAAAAACTAAATATAACAACTTACCAATAACGGTTGAGAAAAGAGTTCTAGCTGAGCTCTATAAATGATGTCATCAAGGACTTCCTGGCCAAGGTCCCATTGTCCATTATACCTATGGAGAAGCAGATTATTTACTATCTTTAGAAAATATCTCTAATTTTCAATAACCATCTTTTCTATTCTTCTATTATTTTGGTTCTGTAACAAGATTTTCACGTTAATTTGTGCATCATTTCATTTCTTGGTTATAAGAACAAAATGAAGATTTCAATACTAACATTTAAAATATTTTACAGGACTTCCCTGGAGGCTCAGTGGTTAAGAATCCACCTGCCAATGCAGGGGACATGGGTTTGAGCCCTGGTCCGGGAAGATCCCACATGCCGCAGAGCAACTAAGCCCATGTGCCACAACCACTGAGCCTGCGCTCTAGAGCCCGCAAGCCACAACCACTGAAGCTGCATGCCACAACTACTGAAGCCCGCGCACCTAGAGCCCGTGCTCCGCAACAAGAGGAGCCACCGCAATGAGAAGCCCGCTGCAACGAAGAGTAGCCCCCACTCGCCACAACTAGAGAAAAGCCAGTGCACAGCAATGAAGACTCAACACAGCCATACATAAATAAATTCATTAATCAAAAAAAAGAAAGTCATGAAACTTTCTAAAAATAAAATATTTTACAGATGTCTCTACATATTAATTGGTTTTTATCATGTGTTGATATTTAGGGTGATCTATTTAATGCATTCATGAAAACCTGGGTTATGAACTACGTAGAAAGACATAGAGTTCCATACAGAAAACCTGACAGTTTTTAGTCTTCAATTTAATGATTACTTATATTTTGGCTATTTTAAAAGTACTGAAAGGACTATGAACAATTATACATCAACAAACTGGACAACCTAGAAAATGGATAAATTCCTAGAAATATACAACCTACCACGACTGAATCATGAAGAAATAAAAATCTGAACAGACCCATCACTGTACCCACAGGAGATTGAATCGGTAACCAAAAACCTCCCAATAAGCAAAAGTCTGGGACCAGATGGCTTCATGGGTGAATTCTACCAAACATTTAAAGAAATAATACCAATCTTCAAATTCTTCCAAGAGTGAGCACTTCCATATTCATATCACAAGGCCAGCATCCCCCTTATACAAAAATCAGACAAGGACACTATAAGAAAATTACAAGCCAATATGCCTGATGAACATAGCATAAATGCAAAAATCCTCAACAAAATATTAGCAAACTAAATTCAACAATTCACTAAAAGGATCATACACCATGGTAAAGTGGGGTTTATCCCTGGGATGCAAGGATGGTTCAACATCTACAATTTAATCAATCGTGATACACCATATTAACAAAATGAAGGATAAAAATCACACAATCATATCAATAGATGTACAATAAGCATTTGACAAAATTCGAAATCCATTCATGATTAAAAAACTCTCAAAAAAGTGGGTACAGAGGGGATGTAGCTCAACATAATGAAGGCTATACATGATAAGCCCACAGTCAACAACAAACTCGACAGTGAAAAATGGAAAGCTTTTCCTCTAAGATCAAGAACAAGGATGGCCACTCTCGCAACTTTTATCCAACATAGTACTGGAAGTTCTAGCAAATCAGAAAAAAAGAAGTGAAACTGTCTCTATTTGCAGATGACATGATATATAATACAGGTGACCCTTGAACAACTTGGGCTTGAACTGCACAAGACCACTTACACGTGGATTCTTTTCAATAAATACCAACCACAGTAATACACAATCTGTGGTTGGTTGAAGCGTAGATATGGAAGGCTGACTTTAAAGTTATACTCAGATTTTCAACTGTGCAACTGGCACCCCTAACCCCTTTGCTGTTCAAGAGTCAACTGTAGAAAACTCTTAAAACTACACCAGAAAACTTTTAGAATAAACAAATATGGTAAACTTGTAGGTATAAAAGCAATAACAAAAATCTACTACATTTCTTTAAAAAAAAAAGAGAATCCCCCAGTGGTCCATTGGTTAAGACTCTATGCTTTCATTACTGAGGGCGTGGGTTCAATCTCTGGTCGCGGAACTAAGATCCCACAAGCCACGCGGTATGGCCAAAAAAAAAACAACAAAAAACTGCTTTCTATACACTAATAATAAACTATCAGAAAGGGAAATTAAGAAAATAATCCCATTAACAATTAAATTAAAAAATACCTAATAATAAATTTAACTAAGGAGGTGAAAGATCTGAGCATTTTCTTAATTGTGTACTTATGATTTTTCATATAATACCTCAATGAAAGAAACTGAAGAACACACAAATAAATAGAAGGATATTCCACGCTCAAGGACTGAAAGAACTAATATTGTTAAAATGTCCATACTACCCAAAGCAATCTACAAATTCAGTGCAATGCCTATCAAAATTCTAGTGACATTTTTCATAGAAATAGAGCAAACAACTCTAGAATTTATATGGAACCACAAAGGACCCTGAATAGCCAAAGCAATCTTGAGAAACGACAAACCTGGAGGCATGATACTTACTAATTTCAAACCGTATCACAAAGCTTTAGGCCTAAAAACACACAGAGATCAATGGAACAGAATGGAGAGCTGAGAAATAAACATATGCATATATAGTCAATTAATTTAAACAAATATGAGAATATAAAATAGGGAATGCATAGTGTCTTTACTAAATGGTGCTGGGCCACGAAACCAGCTTTACAACAAATGCTAAAGGAACTTCTCTAGGCAGGAAAACACAAGAGAAGGAAAAGACCTACAAAAACAAACCCAAAACAATTAAGAAAATGGTAATAGGAACATACATAATGATAATTACCTTAAATGTACATGGATTAAATGCTCCAACCAAAAGTCATAGACTGGCTGAATGGATACAAAAACAAGACCCATATATATGCTGTCTACAAGAGACACACTTCAGACCTAGGGACACATACAGACTGAAAGTGAGGGGATGGAAAAAGATATTCCATGCAAGTGGAAATCAAAAGAAAGCTGGAGTAGCAATTCTCATGTCAGACAAAATAGACTTTAAAATAAAGACTATTAGAAGAGACGAAGAAGGACACTACATATGATCAAGGGATCAAACCAAGAAGAAGATATAACAATTGGAAATATTTATGCACCCAACATAGGAGCACCTCAATACATAAGGCAAATGCTAATAGCCATAAAAGGGGAAATCGACAGTAACACAATCATAGTAGGGGACTTTAACACCCCACTTTCACCAATGGACAGATCATCCAAAATGAAACTAAATAAGGAAACACAAGCTTTAAATGATATATTAAACAAGATGGACTTAATTGATATTTATAGGACATTCCAGCCAAAAACAACAGAATACACTTTCTTCTCAAGTGCTCATGGAACATTCTCCAGGATAGATCATATATATATATATATTTTTTTGCAGTACGTGGGCCTCTCACTGCTGTGGCCTCTCCCGCTGCGGAGCACAGGCTCCAGACGCGCAGGCTCAGCGGCCATGGCTCACGGGCCTAGCCGCTCTGCGGCATGTGGGATCCTCCCAGACTGGGGCATGAACCTGTGTCCCCTGCATCGGCAGGCGGACTCTCAACCACTGCGCCACCAGGGAAGCCCCATAGATCATATCTTGGGTCACAAATCAAGCCTTGGTAAATTTAAGAAAATTGAAATCGTATCAAGTATCTTTTCTGACCATAACACTATAAGACTAGATATCAATTACAGGAAAAAAAACTGTAAAAAATACAAACACATGGAGGTTAAACAATATGCCACGAAATAACCAAGAGATCACTGAAGAAATCAAAGAGGAAATAAAAAAATACCTAGAAACAAATGACAATGAAAACACGATGACACTACACCAAAAGCAGTTCTAAGAGGGAAGTTTACAGCAATACAATCCTACCTCAAGAAACAAGAAATATCTCAAATAAACAACCTAACCTTACACCTAAAACAACGAGAGAAAGAACAAAAAAAAAACCCCAAAGTTAGCAGAAGGAAAGAAATCATAAAGATCAGAACAGAAATAAATGAAAAAGAAATGAAGGAAACAATTGCAAAGATCAATAAAACTAAAAGCTGGTTCTTTGAGAAGATAAACAAAATTGATAAACCATTAGCCAGACTCATCAAGAAAAACAGGGAGAGGACTCAAATCAGTAAAATTAGAAATGAAAAAGGAGAAGTAACAACTGACACTGCAGAAATACAAAGGATCATGAGAGATTACTACAAGCAACTATATGCCAATAAAATGGACAACCTGGAAGAAATGGACAAATTCTTAGAAAAGCACAACCTTCTGAGACTGAACCTGGAAGCAACAGAAAATATAAACAGACCAATCAGAAGCACTGAAATTGAAACTGTGATTAAAAATCTTCCAACAAACAAAAGCCCAGGACCAGATGGCTTCACAGGCGAATTCCATCAAACATTGAGAGAAGAGCTAACACCTATCCTTCTCAAACTCTTCCAAAATATAGCAGAGGGAGGAACACCCCCAAACTCATTCTACGAGGCCACCAACACCTTAATGCCAAAACCAGACAAAGATGTCACAAAAAAAGAAAACTCCAGGCCAATGTCACTGATGAACATAGATGCAAAAATCCTCAACAAAATACTAGCAAACAGAATCCAGCAGCACATTAAAGGATCATACACCATGATCAAGTGGGGTTTATCCCAGGAATGCAAGGACTCTTCAATATACGCAAAGCAATCAATGTGATACAACATATTAACAAACTGAAGAATAAAAACCATATGATAATCTCAATGGATGCAGAAAAAGCTTTTGACAAAATTCAACACCCATTTATGATAAAAACTCTCCAGAAAGTAGGCACAGAGGGAACCTACCTCAACATAATAAAGGCCGTATATGACAAACCCATAGCCAACATCGTTCTCAATGGTGGAAAACTGAAACCATTTCCTCTAGATCAGGAAGAAGACAAGGTTGCCCACTCTCACCACTATTATTCAACATAGTTTTGGAAGTTTTAGCCACAGCAATCAGAGGGAAAAAAAAGAAATAAAAGGAATCCAAATCAGAAAAGAAGTAAAACTATCACTCTTCGCAGATGACATGATACTATACATAGAGAATCCTAAAGATGCAACCAGAAAACTACTAGAGCTAATCAATGAACTTGGTAAAGTAGCAGGATACAAAATTAGCGCACAGAAATCTTGCATTCCTCTATACTAACGATGAAAAATCTGAAAGAGAAATTAAGGAAACAATCCCATTTACCACTGCAACAAAGAGAATAAAATACCTAGGAATAAACCTACCTAAGGAGACAGAAGACCTGTATGCAGAAAACTATAAGACACTGATGAAAGAAATTAAAGATGATAGAAACAGATGGAGAGGTATACCATGTTCTTGGATTGGAAGAATCAACATTGTGAAAATGACTCTACTACCCAAAGTAATCTACTGATTCAATGCAATCCCTATCAAACTACCACTGGCATTTTTCACAGAACTAGAACAAAAAATTTCACAATTTGTATGGAAACACAAAAGACCCCGAATAGCCAAAACAATCTTGAGAAAGAAAAACGGAGCTGGAGGAATCAGGCTCCCTGACTTCAGACTATACTACAAAGCTACAGTAATCAAGACAGTATGGTACTGGCACAAAAACAGAAATATAGATCAGTGCAACAGGATAGAAAGCCCACAGATAAACCCACGCACATATGGTCACCTTATCTTTGATAAAGGAGGCAAGAATATACAACAGAGAAAAGACACCCTCTTCAATAAGTGGTGCTGGAAAAACTGGATAGCTACATGTAAAAGAAGGAAATTAGAACACTCCCTAACACCACACACAAAAATAAACTCAAGATGGATTAAAGATCTAAATGTAAGGCCAGACACTATAAACATAGGCAGAACACTCTATGAAATAAATCATAGCAAGATCCTTTTCGACCCACTTCCTAGAGAAATGGAAATAAAAACAAAAATAAACAAATGGGACCTAATGAAACTTCAAAGCTTTTGCACAGCAAAGGAAACCATAAACAAAATGTAAAGACAACCCTCAGAATGGGAGAAAATATTTGCAAATGAAGCAACTGACAAAGGATTAATCTCCAAAATATACAAGCAGCTCATGCAGCTCAATATCAAAAAAACAAACGACCCAATCCAAAAATGGGCAGAAGACCTAAACAGACATTTCTCCAAAGAAGATAGCCAGATGGCCAACAAACACATGAAAGGATGCTCAACATCACTAATCACTAGAGAAATGCAAATCAAAACTACAATGAGGTATCACCTCACTTGGGTCAGAATGGTCATCATCAAAAAATCTACAAACAACAAATGCTGGACAGGGTGTGGCGAAAAGGGAACCAGCAATTCTCCTTCTGTTATATATCTGAAGGAAACTAAATCACTATCTCAAAAGAATATCTGCACCCCCATGTTCACTGCAGCATATGTACAATAGCCAAGACATGGAGACAATCTAATTGTAAATGGACAGATATATAGATAAAGAAAATATGGTGTGTGTGTGTATATATGTAATGTATGTGTATATATAGTAATGTGTATACATACAATTATATACACATGTGTAAGTATATGTACGTAAGTGTATACATACACATATATATACACACGCATATATATACACATACATACACACAATAGGATATCATTCAGTCATTAAAAAAAGGAAATCCTGGGACTTCCCTGGTGGTCCAGTAGTTAAGACTCCATGCTTCCAATGCAGGGGGCCTGGGTTCAATCCCTGGTTGGGGAACTCCCGCATGCCGCGCAGCACGATCAAAAAAAAAAAAAACAGAAAAAAGAAAGGAAGGAAATCCTGCCATTTGTGACAACATGTATGGATCTTGCGGGCATTATGCTAAGTGAAATAAGTCAGACAGAGCAAGACAAATGCTGTATAATATCATACTTGTGGAATCTAAACAAACGAAAAAAAAACCAGTAACTGAACTCATAGATACAGAAAGATTGATGGTTGCCAGAGGCAGGGGTTGGGGGGTGGGCAAAAATCGTGAAGGTGGTCAAAAGGTACAAGCTTCCAGTTATAAGATAAAATCCTGCGATATGATGTACAGCATGGTAACTATAGTTAATAATCCAGTATTGTATATTTGAAAGTTGTTGAGAGAGCAGATACAGAAAGTTCTCATCAAAAGAAAAATATGTAACTATGTGTGGTGATGGATGTTAACTTGTGGTAATAATTTTGCAATATAACATATATCTAATCATTATGTTGTACACCTTTAACTAATTCAGTCTTACATTTTAATTATATCTCAATAAAACAATCGTCTGTTATTATATAGCTTTCAAATAAAATGTGTAATTCATTTTTTAAAAAGTACTAAAAAAGAGAGTTCGACTTGCAGACGAAGGCGGCAGCCACGCACCGCATCCACCCCTCCTGCAAGCCCGCAAGGCGGTGCGCCCAGCCCGCCTGCCCTACCCGCCGCCTGTGTTCGTTCGCCTGAGGAAGCCAGCCAAGAGTTCACTGATGCACCCATTCCAGTGGTGTAATGGGTTTTTCTGCGGCCTGGGACTGGTGAGCACCAACAAGTCCTGCTCGATGCCACCCATCAGTTTCCAAGACCTTCCCCTCAACATCTACATGGTCATCTTCGGCACAGACATCTTTGTCTTCATACTCAGCCTCATCTTCTGCTGCTATTTTATCAGCAAACTCTGGAACCAGGCACAGAGCAAACGATATGGATATAAAGTTGTGATGCTTAAAGGTGACGCCAAGAAGTTACAGTTATATGGGCAGACCTGTACAGTCTGTCTGGAAGACTCCAAGGGGAAGGATGAGCAGGGTGTGCTCTCATGCCAACATGCCATTCACCACAAGTGTCTGGTGAAGTGGCTGGAAGTACGCTGTGTCTGCCCCATGTGTAACAAGTCCATTGCTGGTCCCTCAGAGGCCACCCAGAGCATCGGGATCCTATTGGATAAGCTGGTGTGAGTGCTGCCTCCATACCAAGGCCTGGGGAAGACCTCTAGCCTCATGGGTGCCTGGTCCTTCCGCAAAGCCGCAGTGAACAAGACTGGTGGGTGGTGATGGGCGTGCTCACCTGGAGGGGCGGGGGTGCAGGTCTGGTCTTCCAGCATCAGGGTAAGACTAGACTTGCCCACCTCTCTGCTTCCTGAAGCCTTCTTCCCTGCTACTCAGTTTTGATGGACTTGCCCATCAGGAACACTGTATCCTGGTACTGGACTATCTGCCTGCCTTGTCCCTGCTCTGGGAAAAGAAATCCATTCCTATTTGGCCAAGAACTTAGAGCTCACTCCCTTGACGGTTATGCTGAGGAGGACAAGCTGCCCTGACCTAGAAGAAGGGATGAGGTGGGCTCTGCCCCACTTGTGACCTCCCCACCCCCTCCCCACTCCTTCCAGAGGAAGGTTAGAAGGGAAGCAAAGATGGAGGAACCAAGTGCCTCCAGTGGAAGCGAGGGAGGCTCTGTAGGAAATCGGGAAGAACAGAGATGAACAGAAGAAAAGTCAATGTTTACATGGGACCTATGGAAACAAAGGCTGGCTGGCCGGCCTGCTGACTACAGGTGGGTAGAGGGCAGCCCCCTCCCCCTCCTAGATCTGAGGTGCTATCCGTTCCCTGTTCTTTGGTTGATCTCAGAGCTTCCTATTCCTTGTTGGGGTTTGAGTATCCACCGCCCCAGAGGAAGGGCTTGGTCTACACTCAAATGGATTCCCAGGGTTTTTTCTAAAGGAGCAAAAAGGGGCCTGGGGATGGGGATGTCTGAATATTAAGGTCACAGTGGACACCCTCTTCCCCTTTGTAAATAGTATTTTTATACTTCACCCTCACCATCTCAGGCTTTATACATGGAATCCCCCAAATGGAAGGGGTAGGGGTTTTCTGTTCCTCCCCCAAGTGGGTGAGGGTGGGAAAAAGGTATGTATTTAAAGAAAATTAAATTTAATAACAAGTTTCTCTAAAAAAGAAAATTAAATTTAATAACAAGTTTCTCTAAAAAAAAAAAAGTACTAAAAGAAATTCATATTAGAAAAACAAGATAATGGGTCCATAATGGAACAAAAAATTCAGTGTTGTGCAACTAATAAGGAAAAAAGAGAAACATAAGTTTCCAAACACTAGAAAGAATTCACCCAATTTCACATGCCTACTTACATGGCATAATAAACTCCTGTGAGAAGTTGCACCATAAATTCGGGATCCAATACTATTCGACCACAGAGTTCTTTCCAGTGTTTTTCATGTTGCCGTGGAAACCCACTCACACAAACCCTAGGAAAATACATTATTTATCACATGTGATTTCCTGATACATTAAATAAAACATTTTTGTTTCCATAAATTCACTTATTCAACGACTCATTTCTCAAATATTTTTTGAGTACTTGCTATGTGTCAGTCACTATCCTGGGCCCATGCATACAGTTGTAAACAGGCAAAAAGATAAAAATAAAATCTGTGCCCTCATAAAACATACATTCTAGTGTACTAAATCAATAAAAGTAATAACTTTTCTCAAATAGGTATCTCTTTCATAATCATCCTTCTCCCTCTTCACAAAAGAAATGCATAACTTTCATACATCCCAAATTGAATTAGGATGGAATTAGTGGAAGATACAGAAATCTCCAAACAAATAACCAAAGTATCATAAACAATTCTGTTTTCCATCTCATTAAGAGATGCTTCCAGAAAAGTTACCCTTAATAATTATCAAAAACTGTTATGTACTTCTATTATTTTAAGAAATTAATTTATTAGAATAATTGTAATGGTGAGTTCAGAAGAAATTTTTTAGTGTTTCGTGCATTATGGTCAGGAAATATTTTTAAATTTTTAATTTATGCATTTTTTTGGTAGCAGAGACGTATAATTAGGAGATCAATAAAAGATCTGTAAGTATAATATGGCACGATATTAGGATAAAATTATGTGGATAAAGTGGAACAGAAATTCAATTTTAAGGAGATAAAGAATGTTAGACTATTAAAAGCTTGTTCATTTATTCCACACATGGGATGAGGGTGGTTATCAATCAGATCACTGTGTATTTACATTATATACATTTAAAATAGTGATCAACAATTATTTATTATGTCAATATTTACCTACTGGAAATCATATAATTTACAACTATTTAAAACAGAATAAAAAATTTAAATGTTAACTTAAAAGTGTACAAAGGCTACACAGTTTTTCGAAATTCCTTAGGGGATATGTGAATAAAATTCTGAGGACTACTAAACTCTATCATCACTTTTGTTTTTTGTTTTTTTTGCGGTACACGGGCCTCTCACTGTTGTGGCCTCTCCCGTTGCGGATCACAGGCTCCAGACGCGCAGGCCCAGTGGCCATGGCTCATGGGCCCAGCCACTCCGCGGCATGTGGGATCTTCCTGGACCAGGGCACGAACCCGTGTCCCCTGCATCGGCAGGCGGACTCTCAACCACTGCGCCACCAGGGAAGCCCCCACTTTTGTTATTAAGAAACTCTATTTCATGCCACAGTAATGTTACCAATTAGAGATATGGCAGATTTGTTTTAATGAGCCCAAAAATAGTCATTTATAAATAAATTTATCTGTAGATAGGCAGCAAGTGCTTAAACAGTATACTCTCTTGATAACAGTATCTAGGTTAGAGACAAGAATTTTTTTTTTTTTTTTTTTTTTTTGCGGTACGCGGGCCTTTCACTGTTGTGGCCTCTCCCGTTGCAGAGCACAGGCTCCGGACGCGCAGGCTCAGTGGCCATGGCTCACGGACCTAGCCGCTCTGCGGCATGTGGGATCTTCCCGGACCGGGGCACGAACCCATGTCCCCTGCATCGGCAGGCGGACTCTCAACCACTACGTCACCAGGGAAGCCCGAGACAAGAATTTTGTTAGTCATTAATCATGTTATTACAGGCAAGTGAACTTTAAGATAATCTATAAATCAATCTCACAGCTAATTTAGATCGGCCTTCCTCCATTTAGCAAAACTGAGTTTTGGTCTCTTCCCAATAATACAACAGCATGAACTTGTGCAAAGCATTTGCAGTGGGCAGACTCTTTGGAGGGTGGGGTCAGGGGCCCTGATCCCTATGATCCCTCCTTCCTGGTGTTCACACCCTTGTGTCATCCTCTCCTCTTGAGTGTGGGTGGAACCTGTGATTTGCTTGTAACAAGGCAAAGGTGATAGGATTCTCATGCATACATGTACACATTATGTGATTATATTATGTAAGAAGAACTGACCACTGGCCTTCAGCAGACAGTCAACAAGAAAATGAAGCCCGTCCTACAACTATAGGAACTGAATTTTGCCAAGAGAAGTGTATAATTCCTCAAATGAACTGCAGGTAAGACTGCAACTCCAGCCAACAGCTTGTAATACCCTAAGCAGAGGGTCCACCTAAATGATACCTAGACTCCTAACCCCAAGAAACTGAAATAATAAATGCATACTATTTTAAGCTACTAAATTCTGGTGTAATTTGTTATGAGGCAATAGAAAAACTAAAATAGCATTTAACTTTTGTGGGGGCTTAGTTTCCTCAAATGAAAATCAACTGGGCAGGATAAACTGAGTGTTCCTTCTATAATTAAAATTCTGCTCCTCTGTCTCCAAACTCATTTATATTAATTTTTTTTTCAACAGTGGAAATTTAAAATTTCAGCTCGGGTTTGTCCAAATTATTAGAAATTCTGATTTAGTAAAGATTAGAATATACAAATACAAATAAGACATACACATAATTAATGTCACTGCTAATCTTATCCAAAGCAGACAGTTATTTGTGAGATATATAAAGGAAAAAGTTCATGTTTCTTACGACTTTCTCTACATAGAGGACTATTTATTCAAATCACTCAAAGTGATTTATAAAAATTGGCATCCAGGCAGTGACTAGGTATATCACTAAACCACCCTAAACCTAAAACATCTTGGCTTAGCTCAATGTTGAGCTAGAAAATGCTTCTTTAGTAACTGAAATATTTTCAAGAAATCATGATGCATGAGGGATGATAGGATTCCTATAGGAATGTAAGTTCCCTGAGTTTTGTTTACTGCTATATCACCAGAAGTTAGAACAGTGCCTACCAGAGAGAATGTGCTCAATAAGTATGTGTGAAGGTTAATGATAATTATTCTTCTTACCTGGAGCCCATTCGGCAAAGAGACTGGTAAGATGAAGCAGGCATATACACAATAGCAGAATTATAACATAACATGAGAAAACTCAGGACTTCAAACCTAGAAAAAACAAAAACAAGGAAAAAGGATTACGATTATTTCTACTTAGAGACTGTAGTAAATGATTTCTTCGTTTGATGGTTATAACAACAATGCCTTAATATTGACCTTCATAATTTCTCAATCAGATTACTGTAATATCCTCCTCAATAATTTCCCTATTTCCATTTGCCTTATTAAAGGTCACAGCTCTTGCTGCTATCTATATTTTCTTCCTCAGGAAAACCCCCATCATGCTTGAACAGATGACTCCTCTATGTTACATTAATCCACTATTCCTATTGACTGCATGATAAAGCCCAAACTCATCATGGCATACAAAGTCCTTTAAAATCCACCCTCAACCTACCTCTCCACCCTTACTTCCCTCTACTGTCTACCACATACACCACACTACATCAGTCTTATACCATTCCATGAATATGCCATAACCTTTCATAATTCCTTGCTTTTATGGATGCTACCCTTTCTTATTAGAACACACTTTTCACTTGGGAAACTCCTGCTAAGGTTTCAAATCCTGGCCCAAACTTTAATCTCAGACATAAAGCCATTCTTAATTCTTCTAACTAAAACAAACAAACACTGTTCCCTTTATCTGTGTAGCTCTAATACAGCATTTATCCCACTAAATCAACTCTGTCTTTACCTCTGTTTTATCTATTTAGTAATAAGCAACTTTAGGACACAGACCCTGATTTATTCATCTCTAACTCTAGTGTCCAGCATAGTGTTTAATACATTATTACTGCTCAATTAATTTTTATTGAATGAATAAATGAATGCTTTCCTAATCTTTAAGAAAGTGGCTCCTAAGCCTGGATGCACATTATAGTTATTTAAGGACATTTTGGAATAATATATTCCTGTGTCTCAACCCAGACTGACCCAATTAGAATCTCTGAGGGCAGGACCCAGGAACGTTGTTTGTCTAAAAAGCTTCCCATAGGTGGTGAAGAGTATATGGAAACTCACTGTACTATTTTTGAAACAAAAAAGCCAGAAATTATTTCAAAATGAAAAGGTAAAAAGTGAGTTGAAAGTCTGACGTGGAAGCAGGCACATCTTCAGATCCTTTCTCCTTCTCTATGCTGCTAGGTTTATTGAAGATTTATTTTCTGAAATTGAAGATTTATTTTCTGAAAGGATAAAAGAGAAATTTCTACCTGGGAACCACCAGGCACAATTATGATTTGGGGTCAGGGCGGGGGGTGGGGGAGGAAGGGAAGACACTGAAAATAGAAAACTTAAGTGAAATAGGTCTTATTGGATATTGAGACCTCAAGTCCTCCTTCCCCATGTGGTCACAGAATGCTAGCAGCAAGCCCTCTGGTTAAGAGACTAGAAGAGTTTTCTTTGGGGAATTTGACCAACCTAAGAGGAAAGACTTAACGATATGGACTTGGGAAGTTCCCCAGCTGGATGGCCCAGTGAGAAGTTGTGAAGTTCACTGTCAATTAGCCCTACCAACATGGTCATAGCTTCTCATTTTTTTTATTCCTACTTTTAAACATAAGCGGGAAAAAAGGATTACCAGACACCTGAGGAACTTCACTAACATGAAAATGAGATCAAAATAAAGAAATGGGGGGTGGCGGGGGCACAATTTGGAGGACACAGAGAACACAGAACAGGAAAAAATAAAGCTAATTATCATTAATATTCTAAAAGATGAGATGTTGTTTCAAAAAATAAAAAAAACAAAAACACCAAAAAGGATCTATTTTAAAAGACCATTCAGAAAACAAGAACACCTTTTAGATATACAAAATATGATGACAGAAATTAAAAATTCAAGAAAAGGATTGGTGGATGAAGTTGAGGAAATACCACAGAAAGTGAAGCAAAAGGAAAAAGATATGGTGAATGGAAGAGGAAAGAGGACCACAATAGGAGTTCCCACATTCAAATAATAAAAGCTCCAGAAGAAAGATAATAAAAGACAAGATAGATAAAAGACAAATAGTAAAAGACCAGATAAAATGGGGAGCCTAAACTAATTAACAAAAATAATTCAAGAAAATTCCCAGTCTGAAGGACATGAGTTTCTAAATAGAAAAGGTCCACATAGTGCTCAGCACAAAGGAGAAAATAAACCCACACCAAGAAATACCACCATGGAATTTCAGAATACTAAGAACAAAGAATGAGGATATAGGGTGCAGGAAACAGTGGATCCATCCACAGAGGAAAAAGACAAAGAGAATTCCCAGGATAAGAGTGAGGGGAGATCCCAAGATAATGTGTACACCAGGCAAAGAGGGCAACACAGTCCAGATTGGAGTAAGTCAAAAGGTTCTGAGATAAAACTGAGAAAATAACTGGTGTAAATGAAGTCTTGGAAGGCTATGTAGAAAACTGATAGAAAATTTGCAGGGTTGAATTACAAAGCACATAGTAAACAAAGAAAACAAAAGGCCAACAATGAACTTCAAGGAAAACAAAAAGATATGCAGGAAAGGAAAAGTAATAAACTAATCACAAAGCTCAGCCTGAATAGCTCTGATGAACAATGATCATTCATAATGATGAGAAATCTAAATAATGAGTTCCCCATAATTACAACATAAGATAGGACAATGAGAGAGGTAACAACCTAAATTTTTACCTTTCCTAGAGATAAGTTATTAGATAATGCCCCAAAGTGAAACATTAAAAAGCAGTAAATTACTCAAAGAAGTGGAGGTAAATATTAAAAGCAAGATTTCTCAACCTCAGCACTATTGGCATTTGGGGCTAGATAAGTGTTTGCTGTGGGGGGCTGGCCCAGGCATGGCAGGATGTTGAGCAGCATCCCTGACCTTTACACTTGAGATGCCTGTAGCAGTCCTCCCTCCCACTCAGTTGTGACAACCAAACAAGTCTCCAGACATTGCCAAATGTTCCCTGGGGGGCAGAAGTGCCCTGGCTGAAAACCACTGGTTAAAAGTTGTTACATCTGGGAAGGGAGAAGTGGAAGGGAGAGGGAGCTGGAGATTGCAGTTCTTCTTAATAAGCTCTGTAGGATTAATGCATATTTAACTGAAAAAAAAAAGGTGTGTGTGTATGCGTATTACTGATACAGTCAGCTATACAAAAAAGTAAAATATACAGCAAAGACAAAACAATAGCACAATAATGAGATACCAATTGTCATACCCACTAGGATGGATATAATCAAAAAGATGGAAAATAAGTATTGGTGAGGATGCTGAGAAACTGGAACTATCATACACTGCTGGTGAGAATGCAAAATGGTATACCACTCTGGAAAACAATATGACAGTTCCTCAGAAAGTTAAGTATTAAGTTAAATACCATATAGGGACTTCCCTGGTGGTCCAGTGGTTAAGACACTGCACTTCCACTGAAGCGGGCACGGGTTCGATCCCTGGTCAGGGAAGTTCCTCATGCCATGTGGTGGAGCCAAAAAATAAAAATAAAATAAAAATAAAATAAAGTAAAATAAAATGAAATAAATACCATATAACCCAGCAATTCTACTAGGTATATGCTCAAAAGAACTGAAAATGTTTACACAAAAACTTGTAAACAAACAAATGTTGACAGCAGTATTATTCATAAATATTCCAAAACTGGAAATAACCCAAATATCCATCAATTGATGGATGGATGGATAAATAAAATGTATATTGTCATAATGGAATATTATTCAGTCATACAAAGGAACTATACACTACCACATAAACGAAACTTGAAAACATGTTAAGAAACCAGACACCACAAAAGGCCACATACTGTATAATTCCACTTATATGAAATGTCTAAAATATACAAAACCATATAGATAGAAAGTGAGATACATGGTGGCCAGGGGCTGGGGAGAAAGGAAAGGGGAGTTCTTTTTAGTGTGATGAAAACATCCTGGAATTAGCTAGTGGTAGTGGATGCACAAGCTTGTGAATACACTAAATATCACTGAATTGTATACTGTAAAGGGGTGAATTTTATGGTATGTGAATTATATCTTAATTTAAAATAAATTTAAAAGTCAGTAATTAACTTAAAATGTACAAGTATAAAACACAGTGCAGTTTCCTCAATATTTAAAAAACTCTCGGGGAATTCCCTGGCGGTCCAGTGGTTAAGATTCCGTGCTTCCACTACAGAGGGCACGGGTTCAATCCCTGGCTGGGGAACTAAGATCCCGCAAGCCTCTCGGTGCAAACAAACAAACAAAATAAATAAATAAACAAATAAAATCCTTGCCAATCACTAGAAAAAAAAATACACAGTTCAATAAAAAATATGAAAACAAAAGAAATATGGACATAGGACATGAATATGCAGTTCACAGGTCAAGAAAAATACTTAATGAATTAACATATTAAAAGCATTCAAGCCTAGTCATAATTAAAGGAATGCTAAGTAAAATAATGTGACATCAATTTTTAATGTTCAGATTGGCAAAGATTAAAAAATTTGAAAATATCCAGTACTGGGGGTTAGTATGAGGAAAGAGGTACTCCCAAACTACTTGTAGGAGATTCAATTAGTCCATTGGTTTGGGGGAGGGTAATTTGGCAATACTAACTCAAACTGAAAAAGCAGACATTCTTTAGCACAGCAATTTCACTGTTAGGAATTTATTTTACAGATACTTTGGTGCTCCCATGCAAATATTTATACAAAAAATATTGTGTTCCTTATAAGAGTGTTTAAAAAAACTGGAAAAAATCTAAATTTTAGTCAGAATGAGAGTGGTTAAAAACTGATAGTATGGGCACTTCCCTGGTGGCCCAGTGGTTAAGACTCCACGCTTCCACTGCAGGGGGTGCGGGCTCAATCCCTGGTGGGGGAAACTAAAATCTCGCATGCCACGTGGCATGGCCAAAAAAAAAAAAAACAAATGAATCCAGTGTGTATGGGTCTGCAAGTGTTTAAGGCTGAATATATGCTTTTGCATGCATGAAAATTTTCTGGAAGGACACATAAAAAACTGCTAATAATTTAACTACTGAGAGTAGAAATGGGTGGTTAGAGGGAAGAGGACATATACTTTTCTCTTTGTACTCTTGCCTATTTTTACTTTATACTCTGTTCTATTTTAAATGTACCACAAGTATATATTGTTATACTTTAAAAAATTAAAATGAGAAAACAAAAAGGGAATCAGGTAACCAGATGATTTATGCAAACTAGTCTGCAAACAGTACTTATGAACCACTATTCTAATATACATTTTCTATTATTAAATGATTTGAGTACCCCAACATAACTGTATAGAAAAAAATTAAGTTGTTACTTTAAGTTGGGATAAGGCCTTCTCCAGGTGTTATACAGCACCCTGCTGGCTAATAAAGAACAATCACTAAAGCTGAATTCTAATATGTTAGGAAACAAGGGAAGCCACTGTGTTTTCTATCATATGTGTAATATTGGAAAGACCCTTAAGAAGAACTGGAATTCCAGACTGAAGCACTTGATCAAAGGTCAATAATTTAGAAATCTGCTTGATCCTATAGTCCTTCCATAACTCTAATATTATAACCAATAAGATAAGAGTACTATTTTACTATGAACATAAAATATTATATAACAAATAATAGTATCGGGACTTCCTCAGTGGTACAGTGGCTAAGACTCTGCACTCCCAATGCAGGGGGCCTGGGTTTGATCCCTAGTCAGGAAACTAATCCCACATGCCACAACTAAGAGTTCACATGCCGCAACTAAAGATCCCCACGTGCCACGACGAAGATCCCAAAGATCCCGCAGGCCGCAACTAAGACCCAGTACAGCCAAATAAATAAACAAACATTTTGTAAAAAAAATAATAATAACAATATCACTAACATATATTATGTTCCAGGCACTGTGCTAAGCATGTTTTAAGCATCATCCCATTTACTGCTCACAATAACCATGCAGGGCAATGTATGGTAAAAAATTTGGCCTTGCCCAAAGAAAGTTTTAGCCTTTGCCCTCAGCTTCTGGGAAGTAACCTATGTCATACCTGATAAGTTGTTTAGAGTGGAGGCTGGTGACACAGGCTCTCTTTGTTGGTAATGGCTAGATTGAAAGGCTATAAGACTGCGATGATTGATAGGATTAAGGTGAAAGTTTGGGTGAACTTTATGTGAAGTGACTGTGTCTCATTTACCTGAATGCATTATGGGAACAGATATTGTGTCTGTGTCTGAGAAACACTTCCCCTATCTAGTATTGTAAAACAGAAGCCATGTAAATCCATCCATCCTTCCTCTAATATTAATAGAACATGCTAAACTGGGATCAATAAGATTGTCCAAGCCTACAAGGTCATTAATTTGCTGAACAACAGCCCTATGTGGAATACAGACTTGAGCTTATGGCAGAAGCCAGTAAGTGCCACCTAGCAACAACTTCTGGGATTTGGGACCAGAAAATTTCCATTTGAGAGACAACCTGCTTACCAATGGGTATGAAGTGAGACTGCCCCCATGACTGAAACATAAAATAATCCTGAAATGTGAAATACCCATAATATCTTGGGTAATGTCAGAAAAACACCAGAAAAGTTCCATAATAAGTGCCAGAAGAGTTCCATTATAAGTGCCAGAAGAGTTCCATAATAAGGTGCAAATGATTTGTGCAGAAACATGCTACCAAGGGAATGGAAAGAAGTACTTATAGTACTCATAAGCAGGGAGGCAGGAAACCTCTTTTTCCCTAGGGCCAACTTTGGCACCACCTGACAATCTGCCAGATTCTATCTATCACCTAGATGGGCCCCTGTGAACAACTCTCTATTGATCAACAAAGAGCTGCTACGTTTATGGATGAGTATTTCACTGCTATGATGTATTTCACTAGTATGACATATTTAACTTTTGTCTTTTATCACACCAAACCTGAACCAAAGTAATTGTAGATAACTATTAAGCATAAATTAACAATTTTTACTGTCTGCAGTTTTTTTTTTTTTTTTTTGCGGTACGCGGGCCCCTCTCTGTTGTGGCCTCTCCTGTTGCAGAGCACAGGCTCCGGATGCGCAGGCTCAGCGGCCATGGCTCACGGGCCCAGCCGCTCTGCGGCATGTGGGATCTTCCCGGACCGGGGCACTAATCCGTGTCCCCTGCATCGGCAGGCGGACTCTCAACCACTGCGCCACCAGGGAAGCCCTACTGTCTACAGTTTTGACCATTACCGGTTTTGTGCAGTGAATGTTTCCCTCTGTGGATGAAGATCACTGTAAACAACCCTGATGAGATCATGCTGACACAATGCCCCTTCTGTCAAAGCCATGGATCCAATTGTTGAGGGCTACAAAAACAAGGTAAAGTATGAGACTGTGTCTCTAAAATGAAGTAAAAATCTATATCATGTGAGGATATTTAATCCTGTCTCAACAAAAGACAGTTTCAGACCATTTCTTCCGTTTCAAAACCTCTTCCATTTTTCTATTATATACATTCTACAGCTCCTTTTAAAAAGTATTTATACAATATATAAAACTAAAAATACAGTGCTTTGTTTTTTGAAATATTATGGAATGAATCTATATTTAGGACAGAATAAGAAAAGTCGCTGAAAAGAATAAAGGCTACAAATGAATCAACTTTAATTTGTTTGTTTCCAGAACTCAGAGCACTCTTGGGGACTATGCATTCAAACCTGGAGGTCTTTCTAACTTCAGGAAGGTTGGTGCTCTCATTAATCTCATTCCACACTGAAGAAAGCAAGGTGCAGAGAGTTATAATTATGGAACACAAACAAGAATACTATGATCAAATGTCTCTTTAATAGTGACATAATTGATTTCATGTTTCTAAAGTTAGAAGAACCATCCATTTGTAAACTTTTCACTACCCTCCATTTTATTTTTTAACTTGATACATGGAACACAGTTAAAATCTATTACTCAGAAATGTTCTATGCTAAAATCAGCCCTGGTTAAATAGGAGGCATTCTATTTTCAACACAAAACAAAGCCCCAGGAGAATTAATTAAGAAAATAAATAGTTGCACAGAGCTATGAGGCAACTGGATACTGTTTGTTGGTAAGAAAATGGATTTCAATTTTTACACTACTGGTAAAGTTTCTTTAAGCGCTTTCCTCAAGTTTATGCACTGAAGGCCACTACAGACAAGAAGCTTGCTTCAAAGCCTATGTCCTTAAAGAGAGCAGGCAGAAGGAGTTCAGCTCAACAGGAGTCATCTACCTATATAATTATCAGTGTTCTCACAATCTTCAACCAAACAAATATAAGCAAAAATCAGAAGTGTAATTATTTTCCTAAAAAATAATGAAAATAAATCAATCTAACATAGATGATTTCTAATTAATATGGAAGACAAAAAAATTAAAAGAAGATTTTTGAAAATATTTTTGAAAAAAAAAGGCCAAAAATGATACTGGTAGAAGAATGAAAAAGAAATAAACCAGAACTAGAGGAAAATTTTCCATTAATTACATTCTCTCTCCCTTGACAACAGCTCAGCTTTATATCACTAATAACAAACATCTCCATTAAGAAACAAATCAGTAAAGATGTGTTAGGAACATTTATCTCTAGTAAGAAATTGACTTTTACTCAACATAATTTTTAAAAATTCTACCTTTCCAGTCTTACTTACCTCATGGTATATTGAAGGCTTGGATAAGGAAGGGATAGTAAAAGACAGAACTTTATTGTTCCCATCTTTATCAGCAATTTCCTATGGTTAAAATAAAATAGAGATAATGAAATAATCACAGGACTATATTAAAAGAAATAATAATTACTTTCTTAACAAATATATCACTGGCAATTGAGGAGAATGTTTAGAAATAGTAATATATAAAAATATTATTACCCTAGTGTATCTTTTCTAACCTATTAGCAGATTTTGTACACTTTGGTAGTTGAGTTATCCTTTGAGAGACACTGAAAGATATAATACTACAATCAATCAAATACACCATGACAACAAAGACATGAAGTAGGTGCACAAATTTCATGATAAATTTACATACAGGCTAGGGAGATTACAAGTGATCAGATCTTTTAGTTGAAACATGACTGAATTTAAAAGATTAAAATCACTGCTCGCTTCGGCAGCACATATACTAAAATTGTAATGATACAGAGAAGATTAGCATGGCCCCTGCACACGGATGACACGCAAATTCGTAAAGTGTTCCATATTTTTGGAATGGGAGAAATATTTGCAAGTGATGCGACAGACAAGGGCTTAATCTCCAAAATATACAAACAGCTCATATAACTCAACAACAACAAAAACAACCCAATCGAAAAACGTGTAGAAGACCTTAATAGACATTTCTCCAAAGAAGACATACAGATGGCCAGTAGGCACATGAAAAGATGCTCAACATCATTAATTATTAGAGAAATTCAAATCAAAACTATGAGATATCACCTCACACTGGTCGGAATGGCCATCATTAAAAAGTCTATAAATAACAAATGCTGGAGAGGTTGTGGAGAAAAGGGAACCCTCCTACACTGTTGGTAGGAAGGTAAGTTGGTATAGCCACCACGGAAAACAGTATGGAGGTTCCTCAGAAAGCTAAAGGTAGAATCACCACATAAAAAATTAAAATGAAAGGTTTTAGCCAAGAATTCCACACTTATTAAAATATGAAACACAGGGCTTCCCTGGTGGCACAGTGGTTAAGAATCTGCCTGCCAATGCAGGGGACACAGGTTCGAGCCCTGGTCAGGGAAGATCCCACATGCCATGGAGCAATTAAGCCCGTGAGCCACAACTACTGAAGCCTGTGCACCTAGAGCCCATGCTCCGCAACAGGAGAAGCCACCGAAATGTGAATCCCGCACACCTCAACGAAGAGTAGCCCCCGCTCACCACAACTAGAGAAAGCCTGCGTGCAGCAAAAATAAATAAATTCACAGAAAAAAAAAAAAGGAAAAACACTGTTGTAACACAGGATGAATCTTAACTAAAAGAAAATCTGACAATTATTCAGCAATAAATTAATGACCTGAAATAAGCTACATATTAACATAATTAATAGTAGTCCAAGTGATTAATCATAAGTTCATACTTAAGTGGTTTTTACTGACTACAAAAACATTCCTGTGATTTTTAAAAGCACTTTATCTTTCACAGAAAAGGTCAACAGCATCTATTTCTACAGTCTCTGGCACCGCCAATCTTCTACAGGTATCAATAAAAATCTGCCTACAGACTTCCCTGGTGGTGCAGTGGTTGGGAATCCACCTGCCAATGCAGGGGACACGGGTTCAAGCCCAGGTCTGGGAAGATCCCACATGCCGCGGAGCAACTAAGCCGGTGCGCCATAGCTACTGAGCCTGCGCTCTAGAGCCCATGAGCCACAAATACTGAGCCCACGCACCACAAATACTGAAGCCCACATGCCTAGAGCCCGTGCTCCACAGCAAGAGAAGCCACCGTAATGAGAAGTCCGCGCACCACCAACGAAGAGTAGCCCCCTCTTGCCGCAACTAGAGAAAGCCTGCAGGCAGCAAGGAAAACCCAGTGCAGCACTCACCACCAAAAGAATAGATATGAGATCCTATTAAAAAAAAAAAAAAATCTAATAATGTTTAAAAAAAAAAACTGCCTACAGACGCCAGCAATTAGAGAGGTGAAATGCTCCTCCTGCATCACTCCTTTTCTGTACTGTCTTTAGCCTGTTTCTTTTAAAACTCATATTAGTATACATAACTGGCATAAAATACAGACAGAGAAGACTGCCCTAGAAGGAAGGTAGTCAGAGAGAGACTGAGTAGTTGCACAGCATAAGAGGAAGAAACAACAGGAAAAAAACCCAACTATCATCACCAAGACACAAACCCAAAAGAACTTCCCTATAGGGCTAGTTTTGGGGTTTAATATGTCACAGGAGAGTACCAATTACATGTGAACAATGGCCATACCTCTAATTTTGGCAGGAAAATGGTTTAAAAATCCCTAGAAAGATCATTTAACTACTCTGTAGGCAAAATAGTTACCACCACATCTGGGCCACTGTGCCTCAGAGAACATCTATGCTAAGATGAATGGGCCTGATTTAAGTTAGGCAATAAAATTTTAATTTTTACTCCTAAATTTCAAATTAAGCCAAATACTTTTTATTTATATCTGTGTATACATCTGTGGAGAAGGGTGTTATGAAATTTTTTTAAGTTGAGGGCAATATAAAACTCTCTCTTGGGCTACTGAAGCAAGGGAGAAATGCTGGAGTGAGAAAAGAAGAACAAAAGAGAAATTAATATATAAAAGAAATCCAGTGTGGTAAGAAAAATCGAGAACCACAGAGAAGAGAGAACACAGGTATCAAGGGAATTAAAAGAAGACAGAAACCTGATGTTACATTTCTGATATATAATTGAGCATTTTTAAAACAGTACACTATTTTTTTTTTTTTTTTTTTTTTGCGGTACATGGGCCTCTCACTGCTGTGGTCTCTCCCGTTGCGGAGCACAGGCTCCAGACGCACAGGCTCCGCGGCCATGGCTCACGGGCCCAGCTGCTCTGCAGCACGTGGGATCCTCTTGGACCAGGGCACGAACCCGTGTCCCCTGCATCGGCAGGCGGACTCTCAACCACTGCGCCACCAGGGAAGCCCAAAACAGTACACTATTTTTGAGATACCAAAAGATAATTAAACCATAGCACCAACAAGTACTGTCAAGAACTTGTCAGGCATCCCACTATACAAAACTTTTTGCTTCATTTGTCCCACTACTGAATTTTATTACATTAAACAAGACAAATGATAGCTTAATGTCAAACACAATCTAAAACACTAAACTCAATTTTTAAATCAAAATTTACTAAGTGCCTTGCTAAGCACTAGAAATACAGTGATATGTGAAACAAATTTCCTACTTTAAAAGAAAAAATCAGGCAAGGTAGCAAAATAAAGAATTTTATACCTACACCAGCTTTTCATTAAAAAAACCCATCTTTAATTATGGTATAACTATTACTACTACTATTTATAATAATAGTGGTAAACATTCGATAAACACCTCAGGAAACATGTTGGGTTCTTCTAATTGCTTTCAATCCTACTAACAATGTTTTATTTCTGTTTTACAGGATGAGGCAACTGAAGTCAAGATATTAAGTAACTTGCTTAAATTTAAAACAGCCAGTAAGTGACAGTACCTGATTTTAAACAAAATACAAGTGATTCCACAGGCCAGGCTCCGTCCTTCAGATTCTAGTGATGGAAACGTTTTTTAATGATTTTTTAAGGGATAATACTTAGAGGAATGAGCACTGGTGCAGAAGAATATTTATTTTTTGTGAGATTCAATGTTTTGTGAGGTACTTTGGTTGAGGTACCTCTCAACTACAAACTTAACTTTAATATATGGAGCATCTGTTTACAGGGAATACACAGAATATAAGAATTCAAAGGGCAGGAATTTCAATACCAATGTTCTAAACTGGGCACCAGGAGGAAAAAAAAAAACAACAGAATAATAACGTTTAAGGTATTTAAGAATTCCTTAGAAGAAAAAGTTTCATAAATAATGTATCAAATACATAATGTTTTATCAAATGATTAAAAATAAATTAAAAAAAATTAAATGCAAGGCATTCATAAATATCAATCAAATAATTAGAAAAATAAGCCATAAAATATTAATAATGCTATCAATTATAAGTTTCACCTACTTTATAAAATGCATTACCAGCAATTACTTATTAATTACTGTACTCAATTACTGTACTCAATTTAGTTAATTCAAATAAGTTATTCAAGAGACATTTAAATTTATTTTCCTCTAAATATTCTTCAAGTATTATTTCAGAGGACTTTAAAAAATACTTAAAATTTCCCAAACTATCATTTTCCACTTACCAAATTGTAAATTCCTAAAAGTAGTGCTTCAATGCAACCATTACTCTGTCTGTCTCGGCTAACTGTAAGCCGTAAATAAACCCACATCAATTCTGGCAAGAACTGCAGTGTGAACCTCTTAAGTCGAACTTCAGAGCTACGGTAGAGCTCAAACAGCTGGTGGCAGACAGGCTCCAGGAGCTAAGAAGAAAATAAAGTGCATCAGTTATTTCCATTCTTTTGGCTGTAACTGTAATTTTTTTTTAGGCACATATACTTGTATAATATTTTTAAAATAAATTCTCAACATTAATTTTTGCTTATTCTGAATCAATGCAACCAGAACCTCAATCTCTATTTAATAACTCAGAGACTACACATTAAACTGACCAATCCAGTAACTGCAAGAAGTACTTTGTGCCCAGATAATAACAACATATCTTTCAATACACTGTACTATTAAACTTATTAGATAATTAGTTCTTTAACCAATGTACTACTTTATATTTAGTGAGTTTCCTTTTCTGTTATTACCAAACCTTACTATCCTCCATTTTTAAAAGTTTCTGTTGGAAGAAAATAATTTCAAATAATCTTGTTGGAAATAAACTTTAAATCTCAATTTAAGACTATGATTTAAACAAATTATATACCACTCAGTAGATAAAGGGACTTGGCAATACATAATATTTGGACATACAAAATGCTCATTAATATTTTAAATACATACAAGTAAAACAGATTACTTCTATGTTTTAAGACTGACAAATTCTACTAATTATATTTATTGGAAAGATTTTGAAAAGGAGGAAGTATAAGTATACAGAAATAGCTTTTCCAATGTTTAACTGGATAATTTTTCATATGATATCATACAATATGACTTATAAGGAACTTCATAATCTTAAAAACTGAAGAAAATGAGCAGTTTAAACAAACCTCCCCTTTTCCCCTAAACTTGTACTGCTAATTTAGACTGGTTTTGTTAGAATAACTGCAGACTTCACAAAACTGGCTATGATTTTAAAATGCAGATAAAACACTGAGAGGAAACTATAAAAAAATTTAACACTAGCTTTTGT
The DNA here is from genome assembly GCF_937001465.1 of Orcinus orca. NCBI lineage: Eukaryota > Metazoa > Chordata > Mammalia > Artiodactyla > Delphinidae > Orcinus > Orcinus orca. The sequence continues at coordinate 86,279,385 of NC_064565.1, forward strand.
TTTGTTTTTAAAAAATTTTTATTGGAGTATAGTTGATTTACAATGTTGTGTTAGTTTCAGGTGTACAACACAGTGAATCACTTATACATATACATATATCCACTCTTTTTAGATTCTTTTCCATATAGGTCATTACAGAGTATTGAGTAGAGTTCCCTGTGCTATTCAGTAGGTCTTTATTAGTTATCTACTTTATATATAATAGTGTCACACTAGTTTTTAAAAAAAAAGAACGATTCAGTAATTTATATGCTTACTTCTATTCTGAATGATTATAATAATATATATATACATTTGTATATCTGCTTGAATGTAGTTATATATGTCTGTAATAATCTAGCACTCTAAAATAAAGTCATTACTTTCAAAATTTTAAATTAAAAGTCAACAAATCCTATGTTGATTGTACAGTTAATATACTTAGATGACTTAAGCTTAGCTCTTAACAAACAACTTTAAAGCTAAAAAAATTTACACACCTAGTCTAGTAACTACTAAGCTCTTTATATGAAATCACTCTCATAGGATTTAAAATATTAAAAAACATTCCAACTCTCCCTTTACACGGAAGTCTAGACCAGTCAGACAATTTGCCCAAGGTTACAGAAATTAGTAGCAGAGAAAGACACCAGAATTCAAATCTTCTGACACCAAGTTGATGTTCTCACTATACCGCATTTCTTATACCGGATGGAAGTGGAGGAGGAGGTGAGTGTTGTTTAATTACAAATAGTGTAGTCCATGTAGTGCCAATAACGAAGTAATAAACTTTTGAAAATGGTCAACTGCTGGCAACTTTGTAAAGTACTGACAACAATATTCAGCTCCTTAGGACAATTAAACATTGTTGCTCTCATAAATTTATGTATTAAAAATATATGTCCATGTTTCAAATCTACTTTCCTCTTTAGTAAAAGACTCTAAAATTGCCTTCTCTAAATTTCACTGGCCATGGTACAATTACAATTTGTCTACGTCATAAAGACCTTATTTTCCTTCCTCAACAGCAAGTACATTGGCATGTAGAGACTATACTTTACTAAGCATTGCAAAGATATACAGAGTTACCAAAATTATTACTCTGCTTTTTTTTAAAAGGAGGGAGGAGTGGCTGGCAATCCAGTAAATTTTCATCAACTCCACTGCAAAATAAGACTGTTAAAAACCTGCCAATGTGCTCTGTTAAAATCTTTAATTCTAAGCATATGTTATCATGCCATCATGTTCTCAATTTTTCAGTGTCAGAAATGACCTCCCCTAAATGGTGCTATCACCCACAGCAAAAGGTGTTAAAAATCATTATCGTCTCGTTAAATAAAAGCTTAAGAATAATTTACACCTTCCCCAAACTTAGCAAATAGTTTTGACATGATAATTACTAAGAGGCATGCCATATGATGAATGCATTGAGAGCAGTTTGGGTGGAATAATGGAGACTGAACCCAAATATGAGTGGGTCAAAGAAAAAATATGAGGTGAGGAAATTGGCACAAGTAGACAGAGACTATGAATAAGCAATACTTTATAAAGTTCATTGGGAAGAAGGACAGAAAAATGGGGTAGATAATAAAATAGGAGGCAAATCAAAGAAGGTTTTTTAAAAAATAGAATATGGTTGTTTATCATATTCCTTTCATCAGAAAGGAAAAAAAAAATCAGTGACAGGGACTTCCCTGGTGGCACAGTGGTTAAGAATCCACCTGCGAATGCAGGGGACATGGGTTCGAGCCCTGGTCCGGGAAGATCCCACGTGCCACAGAGCAGCTAAGCCTGGGCGCCACAACTACTGAGCCTGCACTCTAGAGCCTGCAAGCCACAACTACTGAGCCCACATGCCACAGCTACTGAAGCCCACACGCCTAGAGCCCATGCTCTGCAACAAGAGAAGCCACCGTAATGAGAAGCCTGTGCACCACAATGAAGAGTAGCCCGTGCTCGCCACAACTAGAGAAAGCCCTCACGCAGCAATGAAGTCCCAACGTAGCCAAAAATAAATTAATTAATTAATTAAAAAAAAAACACTGCTGTTTTAAGAAAAAAGGAATCAGTGACATAGGAAAGGGAGGGGATAACTGCAGTAGCAATCTTTGAGGTAGTTAGAGAAGATGGGATTCAGGCCTAAGTGGAAGAGATGGCCTTTGATACAACCTGAGACACTTCATCTACCGAACAGCAGAAATGGCAGGAGAGTGTGGGTAGAGATGCTGGTAGAGTGGTAGATTTGAATGGGAGAATAGAGTTTCCAACTATTTTCTTCTTTTATAATGACACAGAAGGCAAACTGAAAATGAGGAGGAAGGGCAGTAAGTGTGAGGAAAGAGAAGGTATAAAATGAACACTGGGACAGTTGTACCAATGAAATATTATGTGCTCATTTATGATTTTTAGTCCTGCATTTAAATGGAAAAAGTTAACAAAATTGTGTTTTTTCCAGGTACGTTCAGCCGCTCAGGTACAGGCATGAAGTGGATGGCTGGGTTTTATCCAGTGTTGAGATTTTGCCCAAAGAATATGAACTAAGGGAATGACAGGCAAAGGAGCTCAGAATGTTTGCAAGGGAATGACTGTAATGATGGATCAAGAAAATTTAGCTAAGAAAAGAGGCAAGTGAGACATTTGAAGGAAGTGAGACATTGAAGGGAGGAAAAAGGACAACCAAATCATAAAAAAGCAATAGGTTTAATGGTCTCCTTGAAGTGGAAGAACTGCTAGAGTGACTAAGGGATCTGGAAGGAGGGAAAGGAGAAAAATAAAGCAACATGTTGGTCTAGAGATTAAAACTTGAGCTGTAGTACAGGTTGGCCATGATATGTAATATTAAACTTCTTTGGGAATTCCCTTGCGGTCCAGTGGTTAGGACTCAGCGCTTTCACTGCCGTGGCCCGGGTTCGATCCCGGGTTGGGGAACTAAGATCTCTCTTGTGCAACATGGCACGGCCAAAAAACAAAACAAAACAAAACAACAAAAAAAGAACTTCTAGGAAATATACTTTCTTAAGAACTTTCATGGTATTTAAGGCAAATTTGTTTCTTATTAAGTAAATAATACATTTATGTTTCAGAATATAACAAAATCAGGACTAAAAGGGTTCTCCTCCTAGAACTGAAGTCCAGAATTGCTTTGAGAGTCTACGGAACTTAACACTCTGTTTTTCTGAAGTATGAATGCATGGTTAGAATCTTATGACCTGACAGGAGAAAGGATGGAAAGACAGACCTGTTCTAGTAACTGGTTGATTATAATGACTGCTGGGTCTTGATCTTGAGTCTCTCAAGTTGTAATTTTTCTATTTCTAGCCTTGACAAAGTCTCACACATTAGTATTATGAAGTATGACAATACAAAGTGAGTTAATTCTTATAATATCGCGGCTTCCAAAGCATAAAAGAAAAAATGGAAGCCAATACATTTCACATACTTGTGAGTCCTAATGAAAACGACAGCATTTTAGAATCTCATTTCGTATTTTACTATTCTTTTTTTTCCCCCCGGTGATTCTTTTTTGGCCGCGTGGCTTGCAGGATCTTACTTCCCCAACCAGAGACTGAACCCGTGCCCTTGGCAATGAAATCGTGGAGTTCCAACCACTGGACCGCCAGAGAATCCCATATATTTCACTATTCTTCTAATCAATATTTATTAAGTGTTCATTATGCACATGATAAAATACTGGATTCTAGGGAATTAACAGATATATATGTTAACAGATATAGCATATACGACCACTGCTCATGAAGAGCTTACAATTTAAAGAGAAAGCATGAAACAAATGCATTTTAATAAGCAAAGCTTAATGTTAAGACAGTGCAAAACAAGGGATACATACATTCAATATTCACACAGAATTTTGAAAACTCCTGACCAAGAAGGATATGCATATATGTCCATTACCATACCTAAAGTTATAAAACATTCAAAAATACATAGCAAGAGAAAAAGAAGCAAATGAATCCTGCGGTTGCTGCTACAAATAGCAACAGATGCAAGCCCAACTGAGAGCCAATCCAAGTTTAGGAGATAGGAAAGAAAGAGGTCAATAAGCAAGCTTTTAGTGATAGTACAAAAATGAAGATGCACTTTAAGTTAAGCTGCTGGTTAGGAGATGATTACCTGAACTTCTTCAAACTCACTTCAGTACACAGCAGAGGCACTCTTGGAGGCTGTATCTGGGAAGATAAGAAGCTACTTTCCTGTGTGTTCCTTTCATTTCATTTTAAAGCATACATGAATCCAGTGGTGATAAAACTGTATGTCATACTATTGTGTTAATGGAAAGAAAATGTGTGTATTTTGTGTAAGTTAAAACATAGAGCCAATAGCTGCACCTTTTTTCCCTTCTAGCACAGGCTAAATAATAGGAAACTGTTATTCTAAGTTTACTGATCCTGACTATTTAGGCTTTCTCTGATCATTTTCAAACTAAACTTACAGCAGCATCATTTCATGTTACCAGTTTGACTGAATTCACTAATTAGAGTGATTACACATAGTTCTTTACCGTCAATAAAAGGACTGCAAACAATACTTAAAATTAATAAATCTCAATCAGTATATGGTTAAAATTTGGACTCCAGGAAAGGAAACATTCCAGAACAGGAAACAGAGAAAAGTTGCAAATTAAATAAATAATCTACTGAGATGGTGGTCACTCAAATCAAGAATCAAAACATACTGTCCTCAACAGGAACAAATTTAATCAAAACATTAAAAAATATGGAGAGGGAGGTCATGGGGAAAGCCAAAGCAACTATCAGAATGAAAAATAGCAGAAAGAAAGTTTTCCAGTCCCACTGGAAGGATTTAAAAAAAAGAAGGAAAACTGCAAAACTTATATATATGTGTTTTAGTGCACATATTTCATTATTACTACATTAAAATTACTTTTCTTATAAACTCTCCTACCTCATTATTCGAATCTTGAATAACTTTATACAGGGCTGGTACCAGTGTTTTTTTCCGGTGTAAAGTTGCTGCATAATTGGTGATCTGAGTGTCAGGTAATGCCTAAAAGAAAACATCAAAGGAAACCAAAAGTGAACTTAATATTTGAGAAGTTAGAAACTTTATTTTATGAGTTCCTCTTGAAAAGATTTATAATTGAGTCAACTAAGAAAAGTAAAAATAATTAATATAAGAAATAACCATGAGAGTTAATAAAACAAATTAGTTAGGATGTTATATAATTCTTCTAACTACTCAACAATGAGAAATGATTAGAAATCACACATTACACCAAGATTTGCTGAAATGAGTCACCTTATAATCTAGTCTAAAAAATTAGTGTGCAATAAATACTTTTGTTTTTAATGAGGTGTGCATTTTTTTAAGTCTTTTTATTGAATTTGGTACAATATTGCTTCAGTTTTGCATTTTGTTTTCTTGGCCGCGAGGCATGTGGGATCTTAGCGCCCCAACCAGGGATCAAACCCACACCCCCTGCATTGGAAGGCGAAGCCTTAACCACTGGACCGCCAGGGATGTCCCTGAGTGTGGGATATATTTCAATTCTTGTATTTTATGTTCACAAAACACTTATTTCCATAGTGTTTATAAATTATATAGTTTTCAATCAAGTTAATGAGTGATTTTTTAATCACAGGAAATAAAAATATAAGGCACAAATCTCATTTCTGTGCCTTATTAAAACTTGGAGGCTTCCCCTCTTTTATTGAATATATCTTAAAATTTATATATCACCTTATCAATCCATTGATATCAATCCATATCAATTATACTCCAAAGTAGCAAAAACAAGTTTACTAGCTTCATTTTTACATTACCTTCTAGCCATTATTCACATTAGTGCCTAAAATTTTTAAAGAGGTGCAGCTACAGAAACATGTTATTTCATATTTTGCCATTCCTACTTCATAACTTTTGTTTCAGTTTTTCCATGAACATGTATAACTGAATTACTGATATATAGAATCATATGACACATTCTTATCCTCAATCCAATCTACCTTGAATTCTGATAACCATTCTTCCACAACGCCACGTTCAGATCCCAGCATCTTCTTCTACCTTCTATTCCTCTTTTCTCTCTGAAAGAAAAAGGCACTGAACTTGAGGACAGTGTTACTTACAGGAACTATCAAAGGTAAATGATGTGTGCCTTTCACTAAAGGAGAAACTCATCTAGTGTATATTTTAGATAAGGAGGCTTACTTTTAGACTAGTGTTCAATTAAAACAGAACTGTTTATAAGAAATAAGTTCTATTTTTAATGTTACGTTTGAAATCTATTTTCCTAATGCTTTTCTATTTTCCAATTATACTCCAAAGTAGCAAAAACAAGTTTACTAAGTAAAATCAAACTGCACATTACCCAAGACAAATGCACAGTCTATGCCTAGAGCTTTTACCAAATATACAACTGGCACATACAACTGGAAAAAGTTATACATAATAGAACACTGTGACAGATTTTTACAAAGGTAAAAAAATTAGAAATCAAGGGTTATATGTACAGCAAACTGATTATAAACATATATATATTATATGAAATAAGGCCTTTGAAGTAGGTAGATTTATATGTTTTCTAAAATGGAAAAATAGCCAGATAGAAAAAGCAAGTTGTACGACAGTATATAAGCTATAATAATTCCACTAAAAATTATATAAATGTGAAAAAGCTGGGAGGAAAAATATATATACTAAACTATTAAGTGTTGGCCTCTGAAGGAAGGATTACTGAGGATATTCTAATTATGTAACTTTGAATTATAAAAAAAAATAAAAATTGGTATGTATTATATTTTAAGTGAGACAAATAACAGAAGGTTTTTGGTTTTAAATTTAAGGCTCAAAAGGTAACCAAAAGAAAAAAGGAATTTCTTGGGCAGGGAGGGAAATGTCTCCAGAGCAAATGAAATGAAAGTTCCTTTATTAAAAAGACATATTTATCAAAAAGACAATATGTGTCATATTCCATAATAAATTTCTATCTAAAAAAAAGAAATCAGATATTCTAAACCCCTTCCATTCCCTAAATATCCATATATAATACACTATACCAAGCATTATATAAGCAAGGAGTACAAAAAGGAGTAAGAAATACCCCTTATTCTCAAGTAGCAAATGCTCTTAAGATGGACTGGTGGATTTATTCAAATAAATTGCAAGAGGAAAAAAGAGACAGCAGATTAAAAGATATGTTAAGAAAAATCAAGAACCAAAGTATGAATCTTATTTGGACTGATTCAAACAATAAAAAAGAGCATAACACAATTGGAAAAGGTTAAACATGATTTATTGTATGACTTATTACTTAATACTGGATGATACTAATTCAAGGAATTATTATAGGTTACTTTTATATTTGATAATGGTATTATAATTAGGCTTTTTACTTATTTATTTTTTAAATACAATTTATTATTTTGTCCACACCGTGTGGCACGTGGGATCTTAGTGCCCCAACCAGGGATCGAACTTGTCTCCCGCCCCGCCCCGCCCCGGCCGTGGAAGCGTAGAATCTTAGCAACTGGACAGCCATAGAGGTCCCTATAGTTAGGGTTTTTAAAATATTGTTTATCTCTTGCAAGATTCACACTGAAATATTTACTGGTGAAATGATATCTGGGATTTGCTTTTTAAAAATATATATATATATTTAAATGTTTTTATTTTTGGCTACATTGGGTCTTTGTTGCTGTAGGCGGGCTTTCTCTAGTTGCGGAGAGTGAGGGCTACTCTTTGTTGTGGTGCTCGGGTTTCTCATTGCGGTGCTTTCTTTTGTTGCGAAGCACAGGCTCTAGAGCGCAGGCTCAGTAGTTGTGGCGCACGGGCTTAGTTGCTCTGCAGCATGAGGGATCTTCCCGGACGAGGGCTCGAACCCGTGTCACCTGCATTGGCAGGCAGATTCCTAACCACTGCGCCACCAGGGAAGCCCTGGGATTTGCTTTAAAATAATCGGGATGAGGGTAGCCAAAGGAGGAGAGTGCATTAGGTATAGATAAAATATGACTGGCCGTAAGTTGATAACCACTGAAGCTAACTGGTATACAAGTTTCATTACACTACTCTACTTTGTTATAGGTTTGAAGTGTTCCATAATGAACTTCAAGGGGGAAAAATAAAGGATCGATGAACTAACTCTACATACAAATCATAATATACATGATATATTATGATATATATACATGATATACATAATATACATGATATATAAAAAAGGTTCTTAACCTTTTTTGGGGCGGGGCAAAAGCACAAAGTTACAGACCACCTTTGATAGCTGAGCAAAACTATGTACTGATCCCTACTTCAGAAAAAGATAAATATGATGCCTGCATGTACATGATTTTACAAATAATTTCAGGAAGTTCACTGATTCACTAAAGCCCATTAATAGATATGGACTCCCAAGTTATAAACTCGTGAAGAAATGAGACTCTTAAAAATAACTTTATGAAATAGAGCACAACTACACTTCCTAATGATAATGTCCTTCAAAGAAGTCATTTTGTAAGGTTCCTATATTTACTACAATGATTGTTCAAATCACTGTCAGAATTTTCTTTTTTTCTTTCAAGTACCAATTAGTTAAGTAGTACTAAGTACTCTGTATAACCTAGTACTTCACCTAAAAATGGACTCCATGACATAATTATCATTACTGTGTATCTTGCTCTATGCAAACTACATCTCTTTAAAAAAAATTTAACTATAAAAAATAAAATAACAAGCCTAGATCCATCATACATTATAACTTTCAGTTATAAATAATGGGCTAAATATCCTAAGGCAGTTGCCCCTGGAAGCTTCTCAGAAAGAACTCAAGGAGGTAACTGACCAAAAAGCAAAGGAATGATTCAGTCAGAAATTCATTAATCCATTCCATAAATATTTCTTTCTTTCTTTCTTAATAATAATTCATTATTATTTTTGGCTGTGTTGGATCTTAGTTGTGGCACGAGGGCTCTCTAGTTGTTCTGCAGCATGTGGGATCTTAGTTCCCTGACCAAGGATCGAACCCATATTCCCTGCATTGGAAGGCAGATTCTTAACCAGACCACCAGGGAAGTCCCCCATAAGTATTTCTTTTTTTTTTTTTTTTTTGGTACGCGGGCCTCTCACTGTTGTGGCCTCTCCCGTTGCGGAGCACAGGCTCCGGACGCGCAGGCTCAGCGGCCATGGCTTACGGGCCCAGCCGCTCCGCGGCATGTGGGATCTTCCCGGACCGGGGCACGAACCCGTGTCCCCTGTATCGGCAGGCGGACTCTCAACCACTGCGCCACCAGGGAAGCCCCCCCATAAGTATTTCTTAAGCAAAAACTATATACCTGCCATTATGCTAGGAGCTGGAAGTACAATGGTAAACAGAATCAGATGTAGACTCACTCTAATGGGGCACTTCCCTAGTGGAGGAGGCTAAACACATTTTTGCAGAGACAAGGAGTAAGAAGGAAAGGTACACGAAAGCGTAAAACAAAGGAACCTAGTGCTGGTGAAGGTTTCTCTGAGGTAGCACTTAAACTGAGATATCAAAGATCAGGAGGAGTCAAGGGGAATAGTGAAGGAACATTCTAGAAAGAGGGAACAGCATATAAAAAGGTTCTGTGGGGGCTTCCCTGGTGGCGCAGTGGTTGGGAGTCCGCCTGCCGATGCAGGGGACACAGGTTTGTGCCCCGGTCCGGGAAGACACCACATGCTGTGGGGCGGCTGGGCCCGTGAGCCATGGCTGCTGAGCCTGCGCGTCCGGAGCCTGTGCTCTGCAACAGGGGAGGCCACAACAGTGAGAGGCCCGCGTACCGCAAAAAAAAAATAAAATAAAAAATAAAAGGTTCTGTGTCAAGAAAATAACATAGGAAGATGTAGAATCTGAAAGAATATCCAAGTGGTTAGGAGCACAGAGAGCAAGGGGCATGGTTGAGGGCAGAGAGAGAGAGGCATGGGCTGATGTTATAATAAACAAGACCTTCTAGTCTACATTAAGTATGGAAAGTGACTGAGGATAAGATTAAAGGTTTGAAAGGCTTACCTGGCTATGATGTAGAGAACACTCTTTCAAAGCTAGCTGCAAAATTCCCATTAGCAAGAAGACTAGGGGCTTCCCTGGTGGTGCAGTGGTTGGGAGTCCGCCTGCCAATGCAGGGGACGCGCGTTCACGCCCTGGTCCGGGAGGATCGCACCTGCCGCGGAGCAGCTAAGCCTGTGCGCCACAACTACTGAGCCTGCGCTCTAGAGCCCACGAGCCACAACTACTGAGCCCACGTACCACAACTACTGAAGCCCATGCACCTAGACCCCGTGCTCTGCAACAAGAGAAGCCACCGCAATGAGAAGTCCACGCACCGCAACCAAGAGTAGCCCCCGCTCGCCACAACTAGAGAAAGCCCACGCACAGCAACAAAGACCCAACGCAACCAAAAATAAATTAAAAAAGATAAAAAAAGAATTAGGTGAAGAATACAAACAAGAAATTCAAAAAAGAAAAAGAGAAAAAGAAGACTAAAAATATTCCAGGCTTGCTATATATAGCACTTGCTCTGAGAGTTCCTACTAAGTCAAGTCAAGTCTCTGGAAGTTAAAAAAAAAAAAAACAAAATAGCTACTGATAATAAAAATGGTTTTTATTTACAAAGTACCTGAAAAATAAAGTAGGTTCCATTTTTATTAAGCTTCAAATAAAGTATAAAAAGTAAAAGCAATGCCTACATTATTTTCTCTGGAAATAATTTTTTTAGGGATAAATTCTAACATCTGAATCTCCCTTTAATATTTCCCTTTTAACCCAAGTCTCTTATGAAAGTATAAACAAGAGGGGCTGTTTTGTTGATATTACTTACAACATCTCCTTCTACCGCCTCATTATCACTAATGAGTTCAGCAGGCCACAAGACTGAGGAAAAATAGACTGAATTTTACGTCCTCTTTGAGAAGTACTCCAGAAAAGGAGGTAAATACTTTCAATAAATATACTACCATGTAAAGAAGAAAACCACAATTTCATTCTAGTGGTGACAGAAAGGACTTATCTTCCGAAATAAAGAAAATAGGAACTTAAAAAAAACACACAAAACTCCTTTATTTCCACTGCTGAATTTTAATAATGATTGATTTTTGCTTTTTATTTACTGGAAACTTAAAAAGCTATTCTTCCTCTGTACCACAACTATTACCTCTAATTTTACAAATATCCTTAGCTATAAATATGAATAGTTGATATTCAATTATTAAATAATTTTGAAATAGTTATTATAAATAGTATATGTCTATTAAAAAAAGGAACTTAACCTAACTACCTCCCCCACCCACAAAGATAAACAGAGTTAACCATTTGGTATGTATTTTTCTTCACATACATGTTTATGTATATGCATGTATGTATATGTGTGTGTATACAGTTTAAATATAGTTGTGTTCATTGTACATAGTATTCTATAATTGCTCTTTCAATTCTCAAAAATATATGAAAGACCTATAGTTCAAGCTCACTCTTTTTAATGGGTGTAATTAATTATAAGTATAATCCCATAACTTATTTATTTACTAATAAACAAATCTGTTTTCAACTTCCTTATATTACAAAAAAATGCTGCAATACACATCCTTGTACATACTTATGTATTTCTATTGTTATCTTCTGTAGTATAAATTCTAAAACTTGAATTTGAATTTTTTTTTTTTTTTTTTTTTTGGTACACGGGCCTCTCACTGTTGTGGCCTCTCCTGCCGCGGAGCACAGGCTCTGGACACGCAGGCCCAGCGGCCATGGCTCATGGGCCCAGCCACTCCGCGGCATGTGGGATCCTCCGGACTGGGGCACGAACCCGTGTCCCCTGCATCGGCAGGCAGACTCTCAACCACTGTGCCACCAGGGAAGCCCTTGAATTTGAATTTTTAAGGTCACAGGATATAAATATTATTAATAGCATATGCAAATACAAATAAATTCTCAAAACCATAATCCATCATATAATTTTAAAGAGCATACGATTGTTACATATACAAAATAATTTCTTCCTGCTCTATTTATAAAGTTAATACCTTAGCACTGAAATCTAAAAAAAATCTAAATCTAAATAACTCAATTTTTCTACATTTGTTTATATGATGTATATGACTTTTAAAACTAGAACAACAAAAATCGGTATCAGAACATTCAAGTGAGTACTAGTTACCAAAATATTAAAAATTTAATACACAGAATGCTGTAATGTATTTGAAAGAGGCATGGCAAAAAAGATACCACAATATATTTTACTGTATTTTAAAAATCAGTCTGCTTGTTTAGTAAAGGCTTGAATCTTCTAAAGTTAAAAACCACATCTATAGTTTACTCTTTAAACAACCTGAAAGTTATTTTAGAATGCAATATGAGATTAAGATCTAACAATGTTTTCTCCCAATAAAAACTGTTTTCTCAGTTGTTCTAACACCTTGTTTGCATGTCCATTTTTTTCTAACTTGCAACACTATTTTTATCATACACTAAAAGTCCCACATATATTTGGAACTATTTCTGAGCTACTTTTCCCATTAATTTGGTACCAGGACTATAATATTTTAATTACTGTGGCTTTATAATGCACTTTATAATAGTACAAGTCCCATAATAATTCTTTTTCCTAAAAATGTATTTTATTATTATTGCCTGCTTATTCTTCCAGTTGAATATTAGACTTCTAATGGTAAGTTTCTTTCCCATACTCTATCCTTATTGGAATTAAATTTACAAATTAATTTCAAGAGACATCTTCACCTAATTGAGTTATCCAATACAGAAGCATGGCACTGCTCTTTATTAAAAATCTTCTTTTAGGAATTCCTGGTGGTCCAGTGGTTGAGACTCCATGTTCCCAATGCAGGGGGCCCGGGTTTGATTCCTGGTCAGATAACTAGATCCCACATGCCGCAACTAAAAGATCCTGCGTGTTGCAATGAAGACCCGGCATAGCCAAATAAATAAATATTTTTTTAATAAAAATCTTCTATATGTCTGTATAAATTTTGTGTTTTCTTCATATAGATCAACACATTCAAATTAAGTTGATTCCTAAGTATAATCTTCTGTGGACAACTGGTTCCAGACCCATTGCAGATACCAAAATCCAACAATACTCAAGTCCCAGAGCTGGCCCTCCCTTATCAGCAGATTCAACCAACCATGCATTGTGTAGTACTGCATGATTGATATTTATTGAAAAGATATCTGAGTATAAATGTATCTGCACAGTTCAAACCAGTGTTGTTCAAGGGTTAAAAGTTTATATTTTCCTGCTGCGACTGTGATTCTTTTTCATTATTTCAAATTAGCTGTTGTTACACACATAAAAATAAACACTTTCTTAAAAAATCAAAACGAGGGCTTCCCTGGTGGCGCAGTGGTTGAGAGTCCGCCTGCCGATGCAGGGGACATGGGTTCGTGCCCCGGTCCGGGAAGATCCCACATGCCACAGAGCGGCTAGGCCCGTGAGTCATGGCCGCTGAGCCTGCGTGTCTGGAGTCTGGCTCCGCAACGGAAGAGGTCACAACAGTGAGAGGCCCACGTACCACAAAAAAAAAAAAAAAAAAAAAAAAAATCAAAACGAACAAGTTTTTAGATAAATATTTAAAACACTGAAAATCACTTAAATTAAGACTCGTATGTTTTAGGAAAAATTTATAAACTAATAAGTTATCTTTTTACTAACTACAATGAATTAGAAGGTTTTTTAAAATGTTGACTACGTTATAGAAAGGGATAAGAAAAAGCAAGTACAATTAATCAAAAATGTTTTTCAAATTCTTTACGAAAAACATCAGCACAGCTCTTAAAATAAAAAAGAAAACCAAACATTATTTTTTGAAAGAAACACAAATATTTTTAAATGTAATATATACTGCATCAGAATCCTTATCTGATATAGGGCCCGGAATATATATTTTGAAAAAGTTTTCCAAGTAATCCTGATGACCACCCTTCAGTTAAAAAAAAAAAAGTATCACATCCAGGTTAAATTTCTTATTTTAAATTCCTGTATGATCTCTCCTACAACCACAAATTTGGCACACCAAAGCACTTTAGTTTCTACCAATACCATTTTTTAAATGACTGCAAGTTAATTAACTTTAGATAGAAGAACATAGTGGTGTTAATAATAATTATAACCAAAACACTAACATATTTCCCCAATTTTAATGATACTAATTTTAAGACAGTAATTTATTAACAAATTTAAGTAGGAAGTAAGACACAATCCTTTATTAAAATGAAACAAAATGTTTAAAGGATAAGAGCATAAGCATATCCATATAATCACATATGACTTTTAAAAATTATCCTTGGGCTTCCCTGGTGGCACAGTGGTTAAGAATCCACCTGCCAATGCTGGGGACACGGGTTCTATCCCTGGTCCAGGAAGATCCCACATGCTACGGAGCAACTAAGCCCATGCACCACAACTACTGAGCCTGCATGCCACAACTACTGAGCCCACATGCCACAACTACTGTAGCCTGTGCGCCTAGAGCCCGTGCTCCACAATGAGAAGCCAGTGCAATGAGAAGTCCGAGCATGGCAACGGAGAGTAGTCCCCGCTCCCCGTAACTAGAGAAAGCCCATGCGCAGCAACAAAGACCCAAGGCAGCCATAAGTAAATAAAAAACTAAACAAGACCAAAAACCCTTACTTTAAAAAAATAAATAAAATAAAATCTATGGTTGAAAAATGTAACGTGGTCCCTTTCTTACAGCTCATACTTCTCCCCCACCACAGCTTCCTATGTTCTGGCCATATTCTCATTTCAGTTCCTCTAGAGCTTCATGCACACCTTCACCCTAGGGATTCTGTGTGGACTGTTCCAGCCTGGAATGCTGTCCTACAATCGCTATTTAAATAACTGGCTCCTTCCAATCCTGTTAATCTCAGCAGGCCTTTCTTGATCACTTTATCTAAATAGGAGCCCTTTCTCCCTTCTCCAGTATTTTCCATTCCAACAAATATGGTTCATTTCCTTCCTAGGGCTTTGGATTTTATACCTGGTATATTAAACCTTATTGTCTATCTTTCCCATCAGGTCACAAATTCCATGAGAACAGGGTCCTTTTCTGTTCTGCTAGCATTTGAGGGCTCACTATGGACTCAATGCTAACAAGTATATTATGGTATCTAGACATATGACAGGTACTTAATGTATATTCATTGAATCAATGAACCACATAGCTTATATGACCTTGGACAAATCGCTTAAACCCTTTGGGCTTCAGGTCACTACAATGATAAATTACTTTCTAAATCTAAAATCCTATAAATATATTTTAGTACCTTCATTTGGAAAACAGAACAGTACTAGTTACAGAGAAATTTTTTAAATATATGTTTTCTAACTAGAATCAGCATCTTTTAGTATTTAGAGGTAGCTACAAACACAGTTATAAACATACTGCAAGCCCTCTTTTTATTTAAACAGACAACATGGAATTCTGAAAATCATTTCTTCTACTGTGTTACACCCATCCCATCATCTGATGTATAAAAGCTATATTTATTTATTTTATTTGTTTATTTATTTTAACATCTTTATTGGAGTATAATTGTTTTACAATGGTGTGTTAGTTTCTGCCTTAAAACAAAGTGAATCAGCTATACATATACATATATCCCCATATCTCCTCCCGCTTGCGTCTCCCTCCCACCCTCCCTATCCCATCCCTCTAGGTGGTCATAAGCACCGAGCTGATCTCCCTATGCTATGCAGCTGCTTCCCACTAGCTATCTATTTTACATTTGTTAGTATATATAAGTCCATGCCACTCTCTCACTTCGCCCCAGCTTACCCTTCCCTGTCCCTATGTCCTCAAGTCCATTCTCTATGTCTGCGTCTTTATTCCTGCCCTGCCCCTAGGTTCTTCAGAACCATTTTTTTTTTTTAGATTCCATTTATATGTGTTAGCATACAGTATTTGTTTCTTTTTCTGACTTACTTCACTCTGTATGACAGTCTCTAGGTCCATCCACCTCACTACAAATAACTCAATTTCGTTTCTTTTTATGGCTGAGTAATATTCCATTGTATATATGTGCCACATCTTATTTATCCATTCATCTGTTGATGGACACTTAGGTTGCTTCCATGTCCTGGCTATTGTAAATAGAGCTGCAATGAACATTGTGGTACATGACTCTTTTTGAATTACAGTTTTCTCAGGGTATATGCCCAGTAGTGGGATTGCTGGGTCATCTGGTAGTTCTATTTTTAGTTTAAAACCTATATTTAAAAGCAAAAGTCAAGCTGATATTCTAGCATGCAGATCAATTCGGGCCCATATTGCCTCACTTCCAGAGTATGAAGCAAAATAAAGAGGATATCACAGAAAATGATTATCTTTTTGGTGACCATGGTAATGGCAACCTTTATTAGCAAGCCCTGAATAAAACATAATGAAAAAAATAATAAATTGCTGGAACATGATCTGAAAGAGGTCAATAACTACTTGCCAGGAAGCAAACTCACAGTACTTGCACAAGTACAGTAAGTTCTCCATTAACAACACTGGTAGAAATTGTGTCTTAGCTGATAGTCAGCATATATATTCTTTTTTAGGAATTGTCAATTTAGAGAGAAAAAGGATATAACAGGCAGTACGGCCTAATGGTTAAAGAAGACAGGCTCTTGCTCTAGACTGCCTGAGTTTGAATTCTACCTCCTTGACCTACAAGTTGTGTTTCCTTGGGAAAGTTACTTACCTAACCTGTGGCCTCAAATCCCTCATTTATAAAATGGGGATAATATAGGTACCTATGTCAAAGTTTTTTTTTTTAAAGATTAAATAAATTAACACATCAGTGAGCAAAATTATAACTGCTCTCAAGGGTTTCTAATGGACCAAAATTATTGTATAAACAAACCTATACAATGATCAGGGCAACATATGACAGTAAAAAAATGGCTATGCTACTGAAAATTTTCAAACTAGGCCAAAAACTATCTAGATATTTCAAGGTATAAATCAAAAACAAAGCACTTAACATGTGCTATTACTGTACTGTAAATACCAAATTCCCTAAGGAAAAAACTAGAGCTGCACTGTCCAGTTAGTTTTAATTAATTTAAAAAAAATAAAATTTAAAAATCAATTCCTGGGAATTCCCTGGTGGGCCAGTGGTTAAGACTGTGTTTCCACTGCAGGGGGCCTGGGTTCAATCCCTGGTTGGGGAACTAAGATCCCATAAGCCGCGTGGCACAGCCAAAAAACTGAAAAAAAAAAAACTAACATTGTATTAAAAAAAAAAATCAATTCCTTAGTTGCACTAGCCACATTTCAAGCACTTAGTAGCTACATGTGGCTAGTGTCTCCCATATTGGACAGCACAGATGTAGAACACAGACATTATCAAAGAAATTCTATGATCAGCACTGATCTAGATGTAGCTAGATAATACAATTATGCTGAATAAACTCAGTAATTCAAGAGCTGTAATATTTAGGTAACAAGTTAAAAGACACAACTATTAAAAAGGAAACATTTTCAAAAGTAAAATTCAAAGGCAATAATTAAGATGTGACTATTCTCCTAGGTAAAACTGCTTAATATATAGAAGCTACCCACCAAAAATTACCAAAAATTCTAACATGTCTGACTATGGGAACTTCATTCTTTACCCTTTAAAAAGTTAAATTCTATAATTTTACCTCCGTTCTAAGATCAGTGTTCCAATGGAGGAGGTGGCACAGGAATGCGGCAGAGTTCAAGTGTGGAATTCATTTGTTGAGACTTAAATGTTTTCCAACTCTATAAAAAATGAAAACAAAAAACTGTGAAATAGTGAGAGAGAATATCCTCAAGAATGTAATATAAAGGAGAAAGAACAATTTTGAAAAGGCATTTATAATATAGTTTATCTAATTTTAAAAATAATTGGGATTATTTTTAAGTTTTCTATAATAACTAGGCTATACTTATGTACCATTATCAAACCTATTTTAGAAGACATTAGATTTGGAAAAAAGAAGTCTGAGTTTTAGTTTCAAATTTACCATTAAATATCTGTAAAGACTTCGAGTAAGTTAAATTTTCTGGAGCCTCACCTGAAAAATCTACAAAAATAAGTACCTCCCAGCCCAAAATTCTATGAGTCCAACTTTTGAAACATATTACAGTGATCACACACACACATACACACACACACGCAACGATCATTAAAATTTTAATATGCACTATAAAACCAAGCTTAAATAAGTATCAATGGCTACATTATAATTTTGGATAAGTTTCACAGACTGAAAATTTTATCATTTTGAGAAAGAACATAGAAAATGCTGTTACTTGAACTTTTGGCACAAAAAATATTAAAAATCATTTTCAAATTGATAAAAGTATACTTTTCTCATAAAGTAATAACTATTTTCATGTAGTTGTTGACCACATTATACTCTACTTCTTTGATTCAAAACTTATCACAACTTTAAAAGCTAAAACACCAAAAGAAAATTAGCATTTTAAAATATGTCCATTAACAAAACTTTTTTTTTTTTTTTTGCGGTACGCGGGCCTCTCACTGTTGTGGCCTCTCCCGTTGCGGAGCAACAGGCTCTGGACGCACAGGCTCAGCGTCCACAGCTCACGGGCCCAGCCACTCCGCGGCATGTGGGATCTTCCCGGACCGGGGCACGAACCCGTGTCCCCTGCATCGGCAGGCGGACTCTCAACCACTGTGCCACCAGGGAAGCCCACAAAACATTTTTTAATACAAAGAATACTGCAATAATATTCTCTTGGAGTTAAACAACATTATCATTGTAAAGTCTCCAATGTTTTCCAAACTGAAGATG
The DNA here is from genome assembly GCF_937001465.1 of Orcinus orca. NCBI lineage: Eukaryota > Metazoa > Chordata > Mammalia > Artiodactyla > Delphinidae > Orcinus > Orcinus orca. The sequence continues at coordinate 86,298,143 of NC_064565.1, forward strand.
TGTCAGGACCTCCTACTCCAACCATCTCGTATATACTGGGCTATCGCATGGGATTTTTATTTCATGAGAAGTTCTGCAGTGGGGAAAAAACTTGAAAAGGACTAGCAAGTTTTCTCTGTTAGTCTCTGGAAAGATACACAAGAAATTGGTAACACTCTGGGAAGGGGCAGCTGGTGCCAAGGAGACTGTCTTTTTGTACCTTGGGAATTCGGAACCACCAAGACAATCACCAGATTTTGAAGCAGTGCAGGCAGGCAGACTTGAGAGCTATGCTGGGAAGACTGTCTCTGACAGTCTTTCAAGGCTAAGGATACAGATACTAGGCTGTCAATTGAGGAAAAAGCCAAAACAAAACAAGGAAACCCAACAGGGCAAATAACAGGAAAACTGAGCCATTCAGAGTATGTTCTTTAACCACAACCAAAGTAACCTAGAGATCATTAACAACAATTAATAAATAAAAACCTAAAAAACCCCCAACTACCTGGAAATTTTAAATTATACTTCTAAATAATCTATGGGTCAAAGAAGATATTAAAACCAAAATTAGGGACTTCCCTGGCAGCCCAGTGGTTAAGACTCCACACTCCCAATGCAGGGGGCACAGATTTGATCCCTGGTCGGGAAACTAAGATCCCACATGCTGCACAGCACAGCCAAAAAAACCAAAAAAACAACCAAAATTAGTAAAAATGCCGAACTCAGTGCTAAGAAAGATATATTAAAGCTTATGGGATGTAGCTGTAGCCTTATTTCATATGTAGAGAGTTCTTACTTTGCATGTATTAAGCAAAGACATAGTTCCTATATGCATTTAGGAGTTTCAGTTAACCTGGTACCTTGCAAAGCCAAGATTGCCTATATTAGCAGAGAGGCTGAAAAAAAAAAATCAGTGGTTTTATCTATTGACAGATATCTATCTCTAGAGGTCAGAGAGGATAGCAAATGAGTGAAACAGAAAACAAGCACACAATAGAGGGAAAAAATCAACAAAGTCAAAAGTTGGTTTTTTGAAAAAAAAAAAAAGTTGGTTCTTTGGAACTTCCCTGGTGGTCCAGTGGTTAAGAATCCGCCTTCCAATGCAGTAGATGTGGGTTCGATCCCTGGTGAAGGAACTGAGATCCCACAGGCCACAGGGCAACTAAGCCTGTGCGCTCTAGAGCCTGAGCGCCACAACCAGAGAGAAGCCTGTGCGCACCGCAACAGAAGATCCTGCATGCCGCAACAAAGACCCCGCATGCCACAACTAAGACCTGATGCAGCCAAATAAATTATAAAATATTTTTTAAAAAGTTGGTTCTTTGAAAAGATTAATAAAATTGACAAACCCCTAGTAATACTTATTAGAGAAAACACAAATTACTATGAAATTTTTAGACATCAAAAAGACAAGAAGTTATGATAAACTTTATGCCAATAAATGTGACACTTGGCATGAAATGAACACATTTCTTGAAAAATACAAATAACCAACACCGAAAGATACAGAATATCCATACAGCATCATGGATATTAAAGAAATGTAATCTATCATTAAAAATCTTTCCATAAAGAAAATCTCAAGTGCAGATGGTTTCACCAGTGGATTTTTCCAAACAGTTAAGGAGGAAACAACACCAAGGTTGTACAGGTGTCACAGTCAATGATAAAATATTGAAAACTTACTTTCTGAGGTTGAAAACAAGAAAGAGGGACTTCACTAGAGGTCCAGTGGTTAAGACTCCACGCTTCCACTGCAGGGGGCGCTGGTTTGATCCCTGGTCAGGGAACTAATATCCCACATGTCGCAGAGTGACGCCAAAAAAAAAAAAAAAAAAGAAGAAAGAGATAACCATTATCACCACTTCTATTCAATACTGTGCTGGAGGGCCTAGCTACTATATCAAGTCAAGAAAAAGATATAAGAATAATAACCAGAAAAGAAAAAAGGTCATTATTTAGAGATGATATTATTAATAGACAATATAAATATGTACCAAGAAAATTCAGAAGATTCTACAGAATAATTATTAGAATTAATAAGTGAATTTATCTAGGTTTCTGGATAAAAGGCTAATATATAAAAATCAATTATATTTCTGTAAACTAGTGTTTTTTAAAAACACAACTTCAGGCTTCCCTGGTGCAGTGGTTAACAATTTGCCTGCCAATGCAGGGGACACGGGTTCCAGCCCTGGTCTGGGAAGATCCCATATGCCGTGGCGCAACTGAGCCCATGCACCACAACTACTGACTGTGCTCTAGAGCCCACGTGCCACAACTACTGAAGCCCACGCGCCTAGAGCCCGTACTCTGCAACAAGAGAAGCCACCACAATGAGAAGCCCGCGCACCACAACGAAGAGTGGCCACCACTCGCCGCAACCAGAGAAAAGACCACGCACAGCAGCGAAGACCCAACACAGCCGAAAACAATAAGTAAATAAAATAAAATAATCAAATAAATAAAGCAAATAAAAACACAACTTCCAACAGCATTTTTTTTAAAAAAGAAAGACATCTAACAAAAGATGTGCAAGACCACTACACTGAAAACAAGAAAACATTTTTGAGAGAATTTAAGGGTCTAAATAAATTGAAGGACATACCATGTTCACAGGTTGAAGACTCATAGTAAAAATGTCAATTCTCCCCCAATTGATTTCTGGTTTCAAAGCTATCATAATCAAAATCCCACTCTTCTCCTTTTAAAGAGAAATTGACAAGCTGATTCTGAAATCCCTAGGGAACTACAAGGAGCCAAGAATAGTCAAAGCAACCTTGAAAAACAAAGAAAATTGGAGGACTATACTGTAAAATATTAAGATCTGTTATAAAGCCATAGTAATTAGCTGTACAAGTATAGTAACTAAAACTTATCAATGAAAAAATAGAGCCTAGAAAGTCACACACAAATAAGACTACTTTATTTATGACAAAGGCAAATTGCAGTGCAGTTGGGAAAAGACATTCTTTTAAACAAAAGACGCTGGGTCAACTGGATATCCCTATAGAAAATAATGAGTGTATCACGATCTCTAACTTTACACAACTCAACAAAAGTAAATTCCAAATAGAATGCAGGTCTAAATGTGAAAGTAAACAAACAAAAAACCATAACAAAACATCTTTATGTCCTTGAAGCAGGCAAATATTTTTTAAGCAAACACAAAAAGCACTAACCATAACCATAACAACAACGATAAATTGGACTGTATCAAACCTGTCATCAAAAGAAACTGAGAGTGAAAAGGCAAGCCAAAGACCAGAAGAAATCAACAATACCTATGCCCGATACCTAGAGAGAGATGTGACTGCTTGGTGGGGGGGTAAGGCAGGAAAACTGTAAGATCCATAACTTCTCCAGGACAGGGAGGACGTCTCAGATGTATCTGTATTCCCAGTTCCTGGGACAGGGCTTAGCACAGTTAGCACTTAGTTCATGACTATTGAGTGAAGGGCCTAACAGCAACAAGCAGTCAGTCAGCGGCAGACTCAGCTGAGGAGACAGGCAGCAAGTATGGTAAAGACTACTAGTTCCCATCCGATAGAGAGCCACACCTCCACTCGCAATGATCTAGTCTATACAATCAGCTAAAGCCATTTCTGACCCTCACTTACAGCTAAGTATGGCCAAATGACTAAGTTCTGGTCAATGAGATCAGAGGAAATACCGTGTAGGGAATTCTAGAAAGGCTTCTTTCCTTCTTTTTTTTTTTGTCATTCACATGTGGCTTGCAGGATCTTAATTCCCCAACCAGGGATTGAACTCGGGCTCACGGCAGTGAAAGCATGGAGTCCTAACCATTGGACTTCCAGGGAAGTCCCTAGAAAGTTTTCTTAAAAGATGGAAGGTATGCCCCTTTTGTCCTCTGCCTTTCTTCCTCCTTCCTTCTGCCTAGATCATGGATGGATATCCAGCAACCATTCTGTGATCTTCAGAATAGAAACCACATACTAAGGATGGCAAAGGAAAGAAAGAGAATGGGTCCTTGACAAGTCTATGGAGTTGCCGTACCAGTCTTAGAATATTTCTGAATTTGTTTTTACAAGACAAAGAAATGAACTATTATCTTATTTAAGCAACGGTTATTTCTTATCTCTGTTTCTAGCAGCCAAACACTATTCCCACCTGATAAGGTAAGAAAGAGACTGCAGGAACAAATTTACGGTCTAAGATGCCAACAAGCCATCTCAGTTATGCTTCAATTTAATGCTAAGAATAAAGTGTTTAGGATATTCCACTGTAATTGGGGTGGTGGGGAGTGTAGGAAGCAAGACTGACCGAAGAATCTACTCTGTGAGGGTGCACCACCATTACAGTTCAGACAGAGGGGTGTTTATAATAGTTCAGTACACTGTCAAGGTTTCATAATGCAGTACTATAATTTCTTGCCAACAGTTGGGAGTTATGTTCTAGAAAAGTAATGTGGCTTACTGTGACTGGCCAAAACCAAATTATATGAAAATGAGAGGTTAGGAAAAATAAACAGTTTAATGGAAGATGTTAAATCAGCTGTTTAAAACCTGTTCAAATAAAAACCCAGTGAACTTTCTACAGATTAACCTCCTTCAAGTTTTCAGGAAACACTACTGTAGCACAACAGTTAGATAAGGCTGATTCTCCCACATATTATGCACATCATTCTACTTCATGAAGACTTTGAACCTGTCCTTCTTGGCTTGCTATCTAATGTCTTTGGTACTTGTGTTTTTACTTTTGTTAAATCTCAGCAAACATTTTCAAATTCTTATAGTGACTGTGTCACTTTTTGGACTGTTGTTCATCCTTACATTAAGAAAACAGAAAATAATCTGATCTCTCTGTGGACTATTGTTATAGACTGAATTTTTGTGTCTCCCCCAAATATACTGAAATGCTAACCCCCAGTGTGATGGGGTGGGAGGTGGGACCTTTGGGAGGTAATTAGGTCATGAGGGTAGTGCTCTCATGAATGGGATTAGTGTCCTTATAAAAGAGATCCCCAGAGAGCTCTCTCACATGTTATAACACAATGAGAATGTAGCCATCTCGGAAATAGGAAGTGGGTCCCTAGTTGACACAAAATTTTCTGGCACCTTGATCTTGGACTTCCCAAGTTCAAGAACTGTGAGAAATAGAAGTTTGTTGTTTAAACCACCCAGTCTATGGTACTTTATTATAGCAGCCTAAATTGTCTGCGACAAAGGTCCTTTTCCATTTTTCCACTCCCTTGAATTTGGGCTAGCTTGGTGAGTTGCTTTGATCATCAGAATATGGTGGAAGGGCTGTTATACAATTTCAAAGCCTAATCCTCAAAGAGGCCTTGCAGCCTTACAGCTTCCACCTTCACCTTTATAGAATGCTACCCTGAGAATGCCATGTAAGGATGCCAGACTAGCCCACCAGATGAGAAGTCACACTGAGAAGAACTGAAGCACCTTAATGGACAGCCAGCACCATGTGCAAACATGTGGGTGGAGACATCTTGGACCTTCTAACTCAGTCAACCCTCCAGGTGGATTCAGCTACATGAGACAGCCAAGTGAAACCAATAAAGGAACAATTTAGCCAACCTACAGAATCATGAAAAATAACAATAAATCTTTTTGCCCTGAGTCATTTAATTTTGCAGTAGTGTTTCAGGCAGCAATATCAAATAAACTTTAAGATAACACTTAAAATAACAGCTTCTTGAAGGTGAGAACAATCGCTCTAGATTTTTCTGTTTTTATCTTTAATTCATATGTTATAGCACCCTGGAAGCTATGCCAACTCCAATGCTGCTTTCCACTATGATTGAAAAAAAAGAAATTAATGTATGAAAATACAATGGGGAGCCATTAAAAAATTTTGTATGAAGTAATATGTAATAGGCACTTTAGAAAGAGAACTCTGGTTACACTGTAGAGTGGACCACAGGGAGGAAAGACCTGTGAGGGCAGAGTGACCAATATGAATACTGCTGGAATAGTCCTAGGGAGAGGCTTAGTAAGAGGTTAGAAGGCTAGACTATCATTACTACTGCTGCTGCTGCTACTATTACTTGCATTATATATTTATTTTATTTGTTTTAATAGAATTTCACCTTGGTGACTTTTTAAAAATTTTTTATTTTTTTTGAAGTATAATTGATTTACAAAGTTATGTTAGTTTCAGGTATACAGCAAAGTTATTCAGTTTATGTGTGTGTGTGTATATATACATATATATATTCTTTTTCAGATTTTTTCCATTATATGTTATTACAAGATATTGAGTATAGTTCCCTATGCTATACAGTAGGTTCTTGTTGGTTATCTATTTTATATATAGTAGAGGTATTATGTATTTATGATGAACCAAGCAAGTACTATAACTAGAACCTCATATGTATTTGCCCATTTAATCCTTAATACAACCCTTTTTAAAAACTTTTTATTTCGAAATAATTACAGACTCATAAGAAGTTCCCAGACTACATGCCAGGAGGTCCCATGTATCCTTTGCCCAGTTTCCCCCAATCGTTAACATCTTGCATAACTATAGTAAAATATCAAGATCAGGAAACTGACATTGGTATAGTGCACAAAGGGTTACTCAGATATCACCAGTTTTACAAGCACTCATTTGTCTGTGCATGTGTGTGTAGTTTTATACAATTTTATAACAGATGTAGATAATGTGTAACTACCATCACAATTAAGATATAGAACTGTTCTATCACCAAGAGGCTCCCTTGTAGCCACCCACTCCCTTCTCCCCGATCCTTAACTCCTGGCAAACACTACTCTGCTCTTCATCTCTATAATTTTGATATTTCAAGAGCGCTATATAGAGGAAATCATACAGTATGTAACCTTTTGAGAGTGGTTTTTTCACTTCAGATCCATCTTAGTTGTTACATGTATCAACAGCTCATTCTTTTTATTGATGCATAGTATAAACGTGCCAGTTTGTTTAACCATTCACCTGTTGAGGAACATTTGGGTTGTTTCCAGTTTTTGACTATTAGGAATAAAACTGCTATGAACATTCAGGTACAGGTTTTTGTGTGAATGTAAGTTTCAATTTCTCTGGAATAAATGCTCAATAGTGCAACTGCTGGACTGTACAACTCTGTTTTTAAAGAAACTGAAGCTATAAATGGCGGAGCTGGGATTCTAATCTAGATATTTGCCTCTAGGTCCTAACTCTTCACACAATTTCCAGTGGTTGTAGAAATTGAGAGAAGTAAATACAAAGGTAGAGTCAACAGAATACAGCATCGCTCAGATGAGGGGTATATGAATAAAGTGTCAAAGATAACACCAGGTTCCAGCTTCAGCACATTAGACAAAATACGAATTCACTTTTATATATATACTGTATTTGAGGTATCTGTAGGTCATCCTCAACTAGCAGGCAATTAGATTTATAGAATAGGAACCAGAGATTAAGAAAAAGCTCTGGATTAAAGATTGATTTGAGTAAATAACATCAGATGGACAGGGTACAGAATGACAAAGAGATTTGACAACAGAACCATGAAGAACAGAAACATTCATTTCCTCTAGTTTTTTACCACAAACAATAAAACAGCAGGTACTGTGACAGACTGCAAATTCATATTAACTTTAGATATTATAGCACATCATGTCTACCATATGAGTTTTACAATCATAGTATAAAGTATAAAGGGAGTAATATATGCTCCCCTCCCCACTCCCTTTTTCATTTAAAAAGAAAGAACTACAAAAGGAATACCTGCTGATTAAAAAGCCTTAATACTACTCCGTATGATACTATAGTGATTATGTGTCATTATACATTTGTCCAAACCCATACAATGTACAACACCAAAACTGAACCCTAATGCAGACTAGGAACTTTGGGTGATAATGTGTCAACGTAGGCTCATCAATTGTGACAAATGTACTATTCTGTGGGAGATATTAATAATGGGGGGGTCTATGCATATGTGAGAGGGTTTATGGGAAATCTCTGTCCTTTCTACTCAATTTTGCTGTGAACCTAAAACCGCTCTAAAACGTCCAGTAAACAAACAAAAACAATTAAGCCTCAGTATAAAAGAATATGTAAAAAGCATAAGTTTCACTCCCCGCTCAGCATCCAACTCCCTCCACCCATTTTTCAAAAAAATACATGGGGAAAGGAATTTAAGGAGGTAAACTGACAAATCTTAGTAGCTAAATAAGAAGCAAGCAATATCAAGAGTCAAGGGATAGGGACATCACGGGTGGCACTGTGGTTAAGAATCTGCCTGCCAATGAAGGGGACACGGGTTCAAGCCCTGGTCCAGGAAGACCCCACATGCCACGGAGCAACTAAGCCCGTGCGCCACAACTACTGAGCCTGCACTCTAGAGCCTGCAAGCCACAAGTAATGAGCCCGCGAGCCACAACTACTGAGCCTGTGTGCCACAACTACTTAAGCCGGTGCGCCTAGAGCCCATGCTCCACAACGAGAAGCCACTGCAATGAGAAGCCCGCGCACCGCAATGAAGAGTAGCCCCCACTTGCCACAACTAGAGAAAACCCATGCAAATAAATAAATAAGGGCTTCTCTGGTGGTGCAGTGGTTGAGAGTCCGCCTGCCGATGCAGGGGACACGGGTTTGTGCCCCGGTCCGGGAAGATCCCACATGCCGCGGAGCGGCTGGGCCTGTGAGCCATGGCCGCTGAGCCTGCGTGTCCGGAACCTGTGCTCTGCAACGGGAGAGGCCACAACAGTGAGAGGCCCGCGTACCGCAAAAAGTAAGTAAATAAATAAATAAATAAAATTGAAGGAAAAAAAAAGAGTCAACGGATAATGTCAATTATACCTCAATGAAAAGAAGCCAAGGATTCCTAATGACAAAAGTGATAGATAAGTTTGATTCTAACCTTTTTTGAAGTTCAGTTTTTGGAATAGAACAAAATAACTATTATGTAATCCATGCTTTGCCATTTAACAATTTAAGTGCCACTTACCATATATATATATTTTTTTTTTTTTGCGGAACACGGGCCTCTCACTGTTGTGGCCTCTCCCATTGCAGAGCACAGGCTCTGGACGCGCAGGCTCAGCGGCCATGGCTCACGGGCCCAGCCACTCCGCGGCACGTGGGATCCTCCCGGACCGGGGCATGGACCCGTGTCCCCTGCAGCAGCAGGCGGACTCCCAACCACTGAGCCACCAGGGAAGCCCCCACTTACCATATTTTATGACCACATTTTTGGCAGCTGTATTTCAAACTTAGAAAGAACTATAATCCCATAAGTAATCAAAGTCACACCCTTAATATATTACATAATTGAGTTTTTTACTCCTTTCTCCAAAATTAAAGTCTACTCATTTACTTTTTCTCGTAATTGTCTCCATGGCAGACAAATACCCAAACAGAAAGTCTAGGATTCATAAGAATGAACCATGAATTTCTAAACAAGACCTGTGTCAAAGTCAACACATTCACAATTTCAAGTTTTAATATATATTATTTGTTTACAAAAAGATAAATGTATACCTTCATCATATCATAGCAATATTGCAAAAAAACCCTTTTATCAAGAAAACTTCCAATTCTTATTTTCCAATTCTAGTTTAATTTAGTACTAGATAGCTTTCAGAGACATCGAGAGAACAGGTACAAGTAAATATCTGTGCAAAGCACAGGTCTGAATTATGAAAGAAATTAGCTTGGTGTATGTAAAGCAGCTAAGTGCCAAGTAAAAAGTAATCCCAACCAAAACATTCAGCACAATTTTTATTTCTGGCAACTTTAGCTCCTGGTTAGAAAATCCATCATCTCAGCTATGACATTAAATGGTGAAAATTTATTGAGCTATAATATATTGATAGATTTAGAAGCCCTTTTTCTCAAGCTAAAACTACTGTTCTGGTTCATACCACAGTGTGAGAGCCTTGAATTAGATCAATGATTCTCAAGTAGAAGCCCATTATAAACCATATCATCCAGGGAATTTTTTTTTCCTTCAAAATATATCTGCCTCCCTTCATATTCCCCCTACCACTAAGATTCCGCAGGGAAGTGGAGATGATATAACAGATATGCATGTGTGCCTTTTTTTTTTAACTCCTAGATTATTCTGATATACATGGAACTCTCTCAGAGTTACTCACTTTTATGGAGAATGCCTGAATTAGGTCCAATTCTATTTTTTAACATTGTATCAACAGCAGGCAAAAGGAGCAGAGCTACATAGTGATAAGAGCACAGCAGAAAGCTCTGCAGGTAAGGGGCTGTACTAATAGCAGCCATAATCTTTCTGTGCCAGCTCCCTCCAGAATCCATTATATATTTTAGACAATGACAAATGTTCAGTTCATCATCCTGAGAAAAGCACACTGTCTACCAGTCAGATAAAAATGTAAAAAGAAGCTATTTGGGACATCAAAAAAACTAAGCCACAGAAAAAGAAAGACGAAAATTCCTCTATTCTTTAAAAGAACATAACAAAGCATTAAAAGAAAAATAATAAAGTATTATTTTGTGCAGCTGTTAATTTGTTTGGAGACTTTCTGCCCATGTTTTATCATTTTAGTTTTTCATTATGTAGCATTGATTTTTCTATTACAAAATTCAGTCAAGCTGAAAATCTTAACCATTCTAGAACCTAATAAACTACAATTAGATGACAAAACTGTATTAAAAAACAATCAAACAATCCTAAATCCATATCGCATGTCAAGATAGCTTAAGAGTTGGATTAAAAAACAAGCTTTCAAAGCCCATTTTAGGGCAAACAATTATACTTCTTTACAGTCATTGTTTCAAATTCCTTATAAACAATACTGAAATGTATCAGAAAAGAGAATTTCTAATGATGTATAAATAATCAGCCAATTATTATTATATTCTAATTTGGACTAGCATTCCTTAAATCACTTGGTAATTTCCTACTCAATGTTCAACTTTATTGCATTCTACAAGGACACCTACTGGCCATTCAAAATCAGCCATTAGTTCTCTAAGACAACTCTAGTAGGCTGGTTACATAATAAGAAGAAACACATACATACACACACAGAGACACATATACCCTACATGAAAGCAGAGATTTGTTCACAGGTACTCACACTACAGAACTGCACCTAAAACAGAAGCAGAACTGTTCTTTCGACTGAGAGTATTATTCTTGCCAAAAGATAAAACGACCAAGAATGAAACACCAAGTATCAAAATTTTTATCTGAAACACTGATAAATATCTCAGTATGCTAAACATTTCAGAACAAACTCTAATGATCCAGCTCTCTTTACCAAATGACATATAGAAAAAAATTTTTTTTTCAATTTAGTTTCTGGGATACACTAATACAAATTATCAATAATAGAAAAAAAATCACATTTTAGAAAGTTTTTCTGACATGCAGTATTAAAATAAGCTCAGGAAAATGATACATTTGTTAATAAATACTACATGAGTCTTTATCTTCTAAGCTAAAGGCAACATTTCAATCAGCTCACATTTTAGAAATTTATAACACTTCCTTTAAAACTGCTTTCCAGTGAGCTATAAAATCAAGTTTTTAATGTAGTCTGTCATTCCATAATACACACTGAATGGAATTCCTATTTTAATTCTGTATTTCATTGTGCAAATAATGAATTATAAAAACTTAGAAAAAACATGATAATCTACAATTAATTATGTCTGTAAATACATTTTACCTCTACCGGAGAGGTTCAAAGAACATACTTTTTAAATCTAAGAAATAAATAATTCAAACTGGTTTCTCAGACTCACAAAGCAAATTTCTTAAAAAGACGACTCTCCCCCCACCAAAACCAGACCACCACCTAATTTTCACAGTCTCTAACATCCACAATATTTAGGGGGTAAAAAAATCTACCAACTAATTTTCTAGTCATTTTCCAACTTGCACTTACCTCCTACTACAGATTTTTGAGGGTCTCCACTTCCCTGAAGATTAAAAGAAAAAAAAAAAAGATTTGTAGTCAGCCTTGACCATCAAAACAATAAATTCACGAACTACAAAACGTGAACCTGGCCACGCTCATCTCAGACTAACACATCTCTCAACCCAAGTCCATATTTGGGATAACCTCTTCGTGACTACTCTATCCTTCATGCTTCTTCGCCCACAGAGCCGGCCGGGGTACAAAACAGTCAAACAAACGAAAAAACTATCCTCACACATCAAGAGGTTGCAAGACCTCCGCTTCCAGGAGGGGCAACCTAATTGTTTGGGTAAATAACGGCCAAGGATTACATAATATACAGCTACGAAGACTTTCAACGATCTGGCCGCCAATAAATATCTTTCTTCTCCGCTTCCTCCGTTCCCACCCTGAGAAACGGCCCTAAGAAGCAGCAAGCCCTAGGATTTCTCTCAGGTGCCTGCAATGCCGCGCGTCCTCTTTTCTCTCGGAGCTCCGTGCAAGGAATTCTTCCAGCCCTCACGACGCCGTCTTGCTCCGGCCTCTCTCCCGTCTCCGCCGGCGCCACCGCAGCCCCCCACGCCTGAGGCCCCTACGTCGCCCCGCAGGGCTCAGCCTCCACCCGCCTCGGCTGTCTTCTCCTCACGACCCTCCCAAGCTGCTAGCTGGTCTCCTAGAGGTTCCGAAACCACCAACACCCAACACTCTGGCTACCGCCTTCCCAGACCACCCTCGTCAGATCCCCTCTATAGTTCCTGTAGCCGGAGAAGAAGAAAATCCCTCCTATCTGGCACTTCACGTCCCCCAGAGACAGCGCCGCTGCCTACCTGTCACCCCTCTGCCTCTGGCTTCTTACCGCCACCGCCTCCCGCAGCAGCCTGCCAACTGCAGCGCAACAACCGGCCCTCCCATTGGGTGAGTCCACGCTCCAACAACAGCACCGCTGATTGGCAGCAGCATGCCCGCGGCCCTCCCCCTGTGCAGAGTCTAAAGATTCCGGTCTCGAGGAAGGACCACGTTGCTTCTTCCCCGCCTTCTGTCCTCCACAGTTTCTCTTACTTCGGTCAGACTCCGGATGCACAGATGTGCGGGGAAAAAGCCCACTTTCAGCCTCCTTCATGTCACCTCCACCTGGTCCAGGAATCTGTGACCCAGGACAAGAATGTTAAATTTCTCCTCTGCTTTCCTGCCGTAAGATACTCGAGGTGACAACTTCCGTTTCCGGTTGCCTCCGGCTGGTGGGTTGAATCTTGAGTGTCCTGAGAGGTCAGATTGCTGTCAGGTAAATAGGGGAGCTGATGGTAGATCTCTTGATGGGAATGAGAATGAGACTCTACTCCGGGGATTGTCGGAAAGGAGAGACTAAATAGAGAAGGGTGATGAGAATGAGTAGCTCAAGAGGGAAGGAGATCGAAGAACTAGCAGGAGAGAACTATGAAGTCCTGGGGTAGTGAGGGGAGGTTGTAGAAGGATGCTGTGAGGATCACTGTGGTTGTTAAGTCCAGATGCTTTTTTTCCTCCTGTGTCACCCGCAACACCCCCCGCCCCCTGTTTTTTGGTTTATCTTTAGTCGAATGAAGGCACAACCGCACTCAAATCGAAAATTTGTAAAATAGGAATACTTGTAATGCCTGTGTCACGAGCATTTATAGTACAGTTTTAAATAAGATTTTTCTGGTATGAAAGTTTATGACACAATGTTAAAAGGGTACAAAATCACATCAATTTTTAGTGTGATTACTATTAAATTGAATATACACGGATACAGGGACTGGAAGGGACACTAAAGGGGAAAACAGTTAATTTGTCTTTTATTTTCTAATGTTCTTATGGTACAGTTTTTTAAATGAGGAGAAATTGGAATATATACTTCAAAGTCTTCGGTAAACTGTGAAATTACATATAGTGTAAGCGGCATTACCCTTTTATTTCCTTCTTAGGGAAAGTATGCCAACACTGTTCCTGTACTAGAGCCAGCTCCCGTTAGTGGAGGTTGATATCCAACAAACTTGTAGGTTCACTCCAAACATAGGTAGATAGAAGGAGCTGAAAAAAAATTCATGATTACATGCTTTTTCCTTGTTGAACTTATTTCCTTGCTGTTCTTGTTTGAAAAGCTCTGAAAGGGAAATAATCACCTCTTGTTGAGTCCTTGGCACGATTTAAGTCACTTTATCTAATTTTAGTTTTTATTGTGATGTATACATAACAGAAGGCTGTATAAAACATAAGTACATTTTAAAGAATTATAATTAAGCAAATACTTGATCACCACCCCTCAGGTTAGGAAATAAAGCATTGCCAAAAACTTAAATATGCATTCTCAGCAGAGGTGATTGCCTTTTGAGGAGGTAAAAAATCGTTCTTGTTGGGTGGGGGTGAGAGGGCAAAAAAACCCTTAGATAATACAATAGTTTGTGGCCCTCCAAAGAGCCATAGTACATAAACTGTGGTATTAAATTTTCATGTGGAGGGGTAGGGTGAGAACATGATTAGGGGAAAAAAAAGTCTTAAGAAAGCACCTTTGGGGTACAGTAATTACAATACGTTGAAAAACACTGCCTTAGAAGCTCCCTGAATGAGTTTCTGTGATTCCATCTCCTCCAGCAAGAGGTAACCAGCATCCTAACTTGTAATAATCATTTACTTGTTTCACTTAAATTTTTTTTCCTAGAAAATGAATTGTTAGGTTTTTCCATTTATATCAATGGGATTCAAAGTGTGTATTTTTTTCTGACTCACCCCTTGCTCAATCTTATATTTGTGAAATTCATTCATACTTTTGCATGTTGTTTTTCATTGTGTAATATTCCATAATTAATCCATTCCATAGTTGGACATTTGAGTTGTTTACAGTTTGGGGTTAGCATAAATAATATGGCTAGAAAGATTTTTTTTTTCATCGTGTGTTTGGCAGTTTTGTGGAGTTTTTATTTTAACAGTTTTTCCACCTGATTCTCTTGCATTCTTTTTTTTTTATTTATTTTTTATTTTTTTTGGCTGCGTTGTGTCCTCATTGCTGCACGCGAGCTTTCTCCAGTTGTGGCGAGCCGGGGCCACCCTTTGTTGCGGTGTGTGGGCTTCTCATCGTGGTGGCTTCTCTTATTGTGGAGCGTGGGCTGTAGGTGCGTAGTTGCAGCACACAGGCTTCAGTAATTGTGGCTTGCAGACTCTAAAGCGCAGGCTCATTAGTTGTGGTGCACGGGCTTAGTTGCTCCGCGGCATGTGGGATCTTCCCGGACCAGGGCTCAAACCCATGTCCCCTGCACTGGCAGGCAGATTCTTAACCACTGTGCCACCAGGGAAGTCCCTATATATTTGCCTGTTGATTATAAAATATATCTGTTATACAGATGCAAGAGTTTCTCTAGAGCAGTGCTGTCTAGTGCAAATATAATACAAACCGCATATGTTATTTAAAAATGTCTAGTAGCCATATTAAAAAGGTAAAAAGAAACATAAAATTAATTTTAATAATGTATTTTATCTAACCGAGTGTATATATTCAAAATATTATAATTTTAAGGTGTAATCAGTATTAAAAGTTATTAACGAAATATTTTACATTTTCTTCACGCTGTCTTCAAAAGTGATGTGTTTTACAGAATATGCTGTTTCCATAAATGCAAACACTTGATCTGCATTTATATTTCATAAAATTTACAGATGATAAAGCAGCTTTGCATGCCCAGTTTGTACCAAACACACTTTAAAATTTTCCAATAACTGGTTTGAAAATCCGTTTTGAAATTTAAATTAATTAAAATTAAATAAAAATTTTTAGTTCCCCAGTTGCATAGGCCACATTTAGGGAGCTAGTGGCTACCATATTGGACAGTGCAGATCTAGAGTATATATGCAGTACCTATGACTGGAATTGCTAGGCCGTAAGATATTCAAATGTTTAACTTTTCTAGGTCATACCAAACAGTTTTTTATAGTGGTTTTGTTAAATCACATTCTCACCACCTGGGTGTGAAAGTGGAAGGCACATCATCACAATGTGTTTTCCCCAATTTTCACAATCTTGCAAGGTAGGTTTTAACCTCATGTTAGATGAAGAAACTGAAGTTGAGCAAGATTTAAATGATTTGCACAGGATTTTACAGCTATTAATGGTGCATTCAGGGTTTGATGCCGGATCTGTACAGCACCAAAGTCTGCACTTCAGTAGGATTCCAAACTCTTCCTTCAAGTGATCAGGATATCATTGTTTGATTTATGGCTATTCTGAAGTAGAAATAATTTTTAGGAGAAAATGAAGCTTCCCTAAAAATAGTGTTGTTCAACTTTTTGTTCTTCTTGAAAAGTCATTAAAATATTTAGTAAATGCCTATGAAGGGACTCTTACTGAAATATTTTAATTAGATAGAAGAGAAAATGCATTGAATTTATTAAAGGAAATTTGTTTAGGAGAAATGAGTATAGGTATACTTTCATGGTTTTTTTTTTTCAAAGATATATCTTCCAAATTACTTAATATTTTGAGCATAGTAGTATTGTAACTTTGAGATAGCCTTCATACCATGGTAATATTTCAATTTTCATTTTCAAAATCAAGCTATTTAATCAAAAACGTTTGACCTTTGTTTTGTATTCTCTTCCAAGTACATTGATACTCAAGTACGTTTAATGTTCTAGAATTGACATTTGCCAAAATAAGGGTTTTCTTGTAATCTAAAGATTTTTGGAATGAAACATTATTTTAAAAATATTTTTTGGAAAACATAGAAGAAGCCAACACTTTATCATTATAATTAAATGCTTCTAGAAGTCTTTCTTTTGTGATAATGTATTGAATCTCAAAAGTCAGACTGAAATCTGAAACCACAATTTGTTTCCTTTATGTTATTGAATCCACCAAATAATAATGAAATAATGGATTAAATGTTTCATTCAAAGTTGTGAATGTTGTAGTTTTAACTTGTGTTTGGTAGGTGTTCATTTTTATTCTCTTTTAAATGTGAAAATCATCAACATAATGTTTTTTGATATCTTAACATGTCTATAAATAAAAATATTAAATGTTGGCTAATTTGTCGGAATTACTATGTACAGTTTTGTCCCCCATATTCTGGGAACTATTGTTTAATGAAATGAGCACTTCACATAATGTGTCTTTAGTATACACTATCTAATAATTACCTCTGTCTTCTAAAATGCAGTGTAAGAATCCTGCCTTATTATTGGACTTGTTTATAGTTATAAATGCAGACAAAGTGGTAATAATTATTTGGTTTGGTTTTATTTCTAGAAAGCGGTGATTATAGAATTGCTACTGCTAACCTTATACAAATTACAGTATAGCATTGTTAATTCATACCCTGTTAATTTGAAATTCGTAACAATATAACGGGACTGAGCTCAAGTTTATTTTTGTATTATCTATAAAAATAACACTAGAATACTGAAATCTTTATATACCCATTGGGGGCATATTTTATTAAAGCAAATTTATCGATTAAAAAGGGGTCCTAAGGACTCTGTTAATGGAAGAGTATGTTAAAAAAAAGAGAATACTTACACTTAATATATGTATATCTGTATCAGTTTGCTGTACACATGAAACTAACACAACATTGTAGATCAACTATATTTCAATAAAAATTAAAAAAAAAAAGTCTGTTGATCTACATCAAGAGTTAGCAAACTAGGGACTTCTCTGGTGGCGCAGTGGTTAAGAATCCACCTGCTAATGCAGGGAACATGGGTTCGAGCCCTGGTCTAGGAAGATCCCACATGCCACGGAGCAGTTAAGCCTGTGAGCCACAACTACTGAGCCTGCGCTCTGGAGCCCGCGAGCCACAGCTACTGAAGCCCATGCACCTAGAGCCTGTGCTCTGCAAAAAGAGAAGCCACTGCAATGAAAAGCCCACACACTGCAACAAAGAGTAGCCCTCGCTCGCCGCAACTAGAGAAAGCCCGTGCACAACAACGAAGACCCAATGCAGCCAAAAATAAATAAATAAATTTATTTATTAAAAAAAAAAAAAGAGTTAGCAAACTACAGCCTGCTGGCCAAATTCAGCCCATTGCCTGTTTTTATGTGGCCAGTGAGTTAAGAAGGGTTTTTACAGATGAACATTTGCAATCAATTTGATACTAAGGAACACTAAACTTTGAGCTCCAGTTAAGCAAAATGTTATCCCCCCAAAAAGGAATTGCATTTTTTCATCAGAAGACTTGTATTATAAAAAATTATACTTAGTTGTTATATTTTGAATTTTATCAATAAATATTTATGGAAATTTGTTTTTTCTCCTGTTATATAAAGTACCTACATAATAACCTTGATTTCACCTCTTGGCCAACAAAGCCTAAAATATTTTACTATGTGACTCTTTACAGAAAAAGTTCATGTGATCCATATGTATTAACCACAGTAATACCGCATTTTTAAAGAATCATCTGAAGAAAGCACGTAACAAAACTATGTACAACATTTTTGTTATAGATATTCATGCATTACGAAAGACTGAAAAGAAGGAAACAGTTATTGCTTAAGAGTTAGGAGCAAGGGCTCTGAAATGAAACTGCAGTGTTCAAAACCCAATTGTACCATTAATTATTTTTGTTGCCTTCAGAAAGTTACTTATTTTCTTGGAGCCTCATTGTCTTCATCTATAAAATGGGGATAATAATAGTAATTTAAGTTCAAAGAGTTGTTTTAGGAATAATGTGGAGTCAAGACAGTTAAAGCACTTTATCATAGTGCACCTGGCACATAGGGCATGGTAAATATTTGCTATTATTATAATGAAGAAAGAAACCAAATAGTAAATGGTTATCTCTTAGTGATGGGATTACCGATTATTTTTCTTTTTTATATTTTGCATATGTATATTTCCAAACTGTGAACATATACTAGTTATGTAAAGAGACACTGTTTTATAAAATTTCTTAGCTTCGAATTTTCAAGTATTTATATTGCTTTTCTTTTTAAAACATTAAAATTTTACCTTAAAACATAAATAGTAAACTTGGGTATTTGATATCTACAATATATGTATTTCTCCCTTAAATTAATCTTTTCCTGTAGACATGGCCCATGGACATGGACATGAACATGGTCATAGTAAAATGGAACTTCCAGATTATAAACAATGGAATATAGAAGGGACACCGTTAGAAACTGTCCAGGAGAAGCTGGCTGCACGAGGGCTAAGGGATCCATGGGCCCGGTAAGAATAATTAAATAATTTAAATAGAACTTATCCTAGAGAAGCAGTATCTATGTTCCTTTTCAATGTATTCTTTTTTTAAAAAATCATTAAAAATGGCCTTTTACATTTAAGTTTTAAAATCAGCTTTATTAAAATACCACTTATATACAGTAAAATTCACCCCAGTTTAAGTGTATCATTCCATGAGTTTTGACAGATGTGTGCAGTTACCTGTGCAGTTATGTGACTACCACCACAATCATGGTGCAGAATATTTCTAGAATACCAAAAAGTTCCCTGATGATCCTTTGCACTCAGTGCTATCCTACCCCTGGTTCCTGGCAACCCTTGATCTGCTTTTTCAATTGCAATCATACAGTCTGTAGTTTTTGTTCTGGCCACTTTCACTTATCATAGTGCTTTTGAGACTTATGTACATTGTTAACTTATATCCATAGTCCCATCCTTTTTTATTGCTGAGTACTACTCCATTGTATGCATATACCTCATTTTGTTTACTGTTCACCAGTTGATGACCATCTGGCTTGTTTCCAGTTTTTGGCTATTATGAGTAAAGTTGCTTTAAACATTCAAGTACAAGTCTGTGTGAACATATGCTTTCATTTCTCTTGGGTAAATACCTAACAGTGGGATTTCTGAATCTTTTGAAAAGTGTATTTTTTTAAATAAAAAACTGCCAAACTGTTTTACAAAGTGGTTGTACCATTTTGCATTCCCACCAACAATGCATGAGAATTTCAGTTGCTCAATGTCCTCATCAATACTTAGTATTATCAGCCTTTTAATTTTAGCCATTCTAGTGAATGTGATAGAAATATTTCTTTGGGTTTTAATTTGCATTTCCATGAAGAATGAAGATGACAAGAATCTTTTCATATGCTTATTTGTCATTTGTATATTTTCTTTGGTTTAATGTTTATTCAGATCTTTTGCCCATTCTATTTATCAGAGTGTTTGTCTTTTATTGAATTATAAGAGTTGTCTATATATTTTAAATATAAGTCCTTTATCAGATAAAAGTTTTGCAGATGTTTTTCCCGGAGTGTGGCTTATCTTTTCATTTTCTTTTTTTAAAATAAATTTATTTATTTGTTTGTTTGTTTATTTATTTTTGGCTGCATTGGGTCTTCGTTGCTGCACGCAGGCTTTCTCTAATTGCAGTGAGCGGGGGCTACTCTTCATTGTGGTGCGCAGGCTTCTCATTTCGGTGGCTTCTCTTGTTGCACAGCACAGGCTCTAGGTGCGCAGGCTTCAGTAGTTGTGGCATGCAGCCTCAATAGTTGTGGCTTGCAGGCTCTAGAGCACAGGCTCAGTAGTTGTGGCACACAGGCTTAGTTGCTCTGCAGCATGTGGAATCTTCCTGGACCAGGGATTGAACCCGTGTCCCCTGCATTGGCAGGCAGATTCTCAACCACTGTTCCACCAGGGAAGTCCCTCTTTTCATTTTCTTAATGATGTCTTTAAAAGAGTTTTAAATTGTGCTGAAGTCCCAATTTCGCATTTTTTTCTTTTATGGTTTGTGCTTTTTGCATCCTAAGATTTTCTCCTAATCTTCTGGAACCTTTTATAGTGTTCTTTCTTACATTGAGGCATATGATCCATTTGAGTTAATTTTTATGTCATATGAGGTAAGGATGAAGGTTAATGTTTTTGCATATGGACCTCCAGTTGTTCTAGCACCATATATTAAAAGACTGTCTTTCCCCATTAATTGACCTTGACACCATTGTCAAAAGTCAGTTGACAATATCTGTACAGTCTACTTCTGGATTCTTTTCTGTTACCCTGATCAATATATCTATTTTATGTCAATACCACACTGTCTTCAAATCAGGTAGTATAAAATAAGATGTCCAACTTTAAAAAAAAATTGTTTTGGCTATTCCAAGTTCTTGTATTTATATTTAAATTTTAGAGTGAGCTTTTCAGTTTCTATAAAAAGCCTGCTTGGAATTTAATTGGGATCACCTTGAATCTTTAGCTCAATTGAGGATAACTGCTGTCTTAACAATATTGTCTTCCAGTCCATGAACAGTTTAGATCCTCTTTAATTTTCTCAGCAGTGTTCTTACAGTCTTGTACATATTTTGTTCAATTTATCCTGACTTATTCCGTATTTTTATGCTATTGTAAACAGTATTTTTAAACTTCAGTTTCCAGTTGTTCATTGCTAATATATAAAAATATAATTGCTTTTTATATATTGAATTTGTATCTTGTTACCTTGTTAAATTCACTTTTTAGTTCTAGCAGACGTTTCTTACAGATTCCTTAGAATTTACTTCATAAAAGATCATTTCGTCTACAAAGATGTTACTTTTTTTTCGATCTATAACCTTTTAATTTCTTTTTCTTGCATTATTGCATGGGCTAACATTACTAGTATAATGTTGAATAAAAGTGGTGTATTTGAACATCCTAGCTTTATTCCTAATTGGGGAAAGCATTCAACCTTTCATCATTAAGTGTAATGTTAGTTGTAGGATGTCCAGAGATGCCTTTCATCAAGTTGAGGAATTTCTCTTCTATTCCTGGGTTACTATGAGTTACTATTATTATTCTTACTAATAGGTGTTGAATTTTTGTTAAATGCTTTTTCTACATCTATTAAGATGCTCACCTCTGTTTTTATTCTGTTAATATGGTGAGTTAATTTTATTCATTTTCAGGTGTTATACCAATCTTGCATTCTTTTGAGGAAAACCCTACTTCATCGTGATATATTATCCTTTTAAATATTGCTGCATTCAATTTTCTAAAATTTTGTTACGAATATTTGCATCTATGTTGATGAGGAATATTAATCTGTAGTTTTCTTCTAATGTCTTTGTCTGGTTTTGGTGTCTTAAATTAGATTTGATTAGCTTTCGTAAGTCAGATTTTTAGAGTTAAGTGGGTTTTGTTCTTTAAAACATGATTTTTTTCCACTCATTTATCCTTACCTGCGAGAGAAGACTTTTTTTCACTAGAGCGCTCTGATTTGTTTCCTCCTCTGTTCAGGATACTCAAAAGAATGATTGCCAGAGCATGAAATTAGTCTACTAAAGTTCCGGCTTCTATGACAGGGAAAATCAATGATCCTCTTGAATAGTAATAGTATTATCGAGTGTTACGTACTCTTTGTGCCAAAATACATCATACATTACTCTGTTTAATCTTTATAATAACGCTATAAGGTAAATAGTAATCGTTATTGAGTAGAAGAAACAGGCCTCAACAGGTTAAGTAACTTGCCGAGCCTAAGTTGTGTATCTAGTATGGCAGAGCAAAGATTAATACCGAGATCTCTTAACTTCCTCTTTCCATGAAGCTGTAATGACTAGTATGAGCAAAGCTACACAACTGACCTGTGATGGATAGTCCAAGGTGAGCCTTGCATTTGAGAATTCTGTAAAATCCTGAGTACTATGACTGTGAAATATGAAATCATCAAGTGTTTTTTCTTGTATTTCATGTACGAAATGTGGGCATATAGATCTAATTATCTTATGCCAAAGAAAGATTCCTATTGTGATCCACTTAGATTATCTTATATAAGGTTGCATTTAAGTCTGTTAGAAAGATGAAATCAAATATATTTTACTCAATGAATGTGTGTCATATGTGAATATAATTTTCCCCTTTTTTTTCCTCTAGCAATGAAGCTTGGAGATACACTGGTGGCTTTGCAAATAATGTTTCCTTTGTTGGTGCATTATTAAAAGGATTCAAATGGGGATTTGCTGCATTTGTGGTAGCTGTAGGGGCTGAATATTACCTGGAGTCCCAGAAAAAAGATAAGAAGCATCACTGAAGATAATACCTGGAATTATCTTTTAATGTCTTCTTAACTCTCTTACAAAAAGAAGATTTCTTCACTGTAGCCTACTCATCTGTGTGTTTGTTCCTTACTTGGTTCTAGTAAGATTTAATAAAGTAAGAGAACATGTACCAGTCTGCTTTGTCATTCTTTAAAAAAAAAGTGTCTCCAGCCATATCAGATTTGGTTTAGAATACTTGGGGGGTTGAGCACTGGCAGCAGTCCATTCTGCAAATAGCAGACAGCCAGCGTGTATTTGAACAAATGGGTATGTTCTAATAGTTTTTTTTTTCTTTAAGTTTTAAAATTGTGATAAAATTTGCCATCTTGTTTTTAAGTGAACAGTGACATTAAATATATTAATAATGTTATGCTACCATCACCACCATCCGTCTCCATAACTCTTCTCATCTTTTAAAACTGAAAGTCTATGCCCATTAATTAATAACCCCTCATTCTGCCTTCCCCTCAGCCTCTGGCAACCATCATTCTACTTTCTGTCTCTGTGATTTTTGTCTACTCTAAGTACCTCATATAAGTAGAATCATTCAGAATCTGTCTTTCTGTGACTGGCTTATTTCATTTCACATAATGTCCTCAAGGTTCATCTGTGTTGCATGGGTCAGAATTTCCTTTCTTTTTAAGGCTGAATAATATTCCATTTTATGTACATACCACACTTTGCTTATCCATTCATTCATTGATGGACACTTGGGTTGCTTCCACATTTTAGCTGTTGTGAATAATACTGCTATGAACATAGGTGTACTCTAACAGATTTTTTTTTTTTTGACTGCACCTTGCGGCATGTGGGATCTTAGTTTCCCGATCAGGGATTGAACCCGTGCCCCCTGCCATGGAAGCACGGAGTCTTAACAACTGGACCACCAAAGAAGTCCCCAGATTTTTATTTTTAATTTTTAAAATATTTTTAACAATATTTATTTATTTGGCTGCGTCAGGTCTTAGTTGCAGCACGTGAGATCTTCATTGCAGCATGCGGAATCTTTCCTTGCGGTGTGTGGGCTTCTCTCTAGTGTGGCGTTCAGACTCCAGAGTGTGTGGGCTCAGTATTTGTGGCACACGGGCTCTCTAGTTGTGGTGCATGGGCTCTAGAGCGCACAGGCTCAGTAGTTGCAGTGCACGGACTTAGTTGCCCCGTGGCATGTGGGATCTTCAGTTCCCTGACCAGGGATCGAAACTGCATCCCCTGCATTGGAAGGCTGGACCACCAAGGAAGTCCCCAGATTTTTTTTTAATAAATTTATTTATTTTTGGCTGCATTGGGTCTTCATTGCTGTGCGTGGGCTTTCTCTAGTTGCAGAGAGCCGGGGCTACTCTTCATTGCAGTACACGGGCTTCTTATTGCGGTGGCTTCTCTTGTTGCGGAGCACGGGCTGTAGGCGTGTGGGCTTCAGTAGTTGTGGCTCGCGGGCTCTAGAGCACAGGCTCAGTAGAGCATTCTTTTCAAATGAACATGGAACATTTACCACAACAGACTATATTCTGGGCCAAAAACTATATTTAAGAGGATTGAAACAACACAAAGTATATTCTTAGACCATGAAGAAATTAGACTAAAAATAACATCTGAAAAATCTACAAGTATTTGGAAATTGGACAGCACACTTGTAAATACCCTCTGCTCAAAAAAGTATAGGTATATTAGAAAATACTTTAACTGAACAAAATGAAAACACAAATAGCAAAATCTGTGACATGCAGCAATAAGATTGATCTCTAGCTAGACCGATGAGAAAAAAGACACAAATTAGGACTACTAGTAATGAAAGAAGAGACATCACTACAGATCCCTTAGAGACATTAAAACAACAATGAAACAATATTTATTGGCAACTTTATGCAAATAAACTTTGATGAAATTGGCTACATCCTTGTGAGAAAAACTACCAAAGCTCACTAAAGAAGTAAATAACCTGAATAGCCATATATATATTAAAGAAATTGAATCTCTGGTTAATTGTAAATTCATTTGCTGGGTTAGGTAGCAAAAAGATGGAAAGTGCAGTGCTTCATACATTAATAGTAGAGAATAACAGTAGTTTTGTTCTCAAATCTTAGAATTGATTTTTCTTATCCATCTATATTTGCTGGAAGCAAGAAGTAAAGTTTTCGTTATATTTTAATTTGAAAATTATTGCCTGAATACCTTAGGAGTTGCAAAGCATACAAACGACTGTCATCTTAGCTGTTGCCATTACTTGAACTAGAACCAATTAAATGTGATACTCGTTCTTAAAATGACCAAAGTACATTTGAGAGTAATGCTAATTATGTGTCTGCTAGCCTCATGAATAAGCACTGTAGATGATTATTAAAAGGGTTATTAGCCCTTTTCTGTATGTTGGCCAAGTTCATAGTAAAGTAACAAAACCTAAGATGGCATAGCTAGTAAGTTCTAGAGTTAGATTTGAATCCAGGTTGGACTTCACAGCCCGTAGTTACCACTAAATTATGTTACCTATCATGTTGTATCTGATAACTACTATAGATGCCATAAAATTATCATTTTGGATCTTTTCTCAGCGCTACTTTCTAATTACGCTTGAAGTAAACAGTAGGGATTTAAAAAAATCTAAAATATGGCATGTAATATTTTATGACAAAGAAAATAATGAATACAGTCATTTTACTGTATACTTGTACTTTGAAGGGAACTCTGTTTTGATACACATAATGAAACAGATTTAGACATTTTTTTAAAGTAACATGAGGACTTTGGAGAGACAAGTTGGCACAGAAAATGTGTACAAAGACAAAACCATGGAAAGAATAAGAATTTATCCAAGTGGGCAATGAATATGATGGAAGAAACAAATTAGAAGAAAATAAAAAAAGAAAAGAAGGGGTTGTAGGATTATGGACCTGATGAAAGCAGCAGAGACAAGCAGAACTTGCACAATAGGATGTATTTACAATCATCCACTCGCTGCTTCAATCAAATATAGACCTTAATGATACTGTAAAAAGGAAGGTACTTTACGTTGGGTTTTAACACAGTCAGTCTACATATTAACATAAATTTGTTTAAGTTTGGAGAGAGAGGTCATTGTCAAGGCTTGCTTGGTTAGGGACTAGATAAAACTATTTCAGTAGAAATAAATTGAGTCTTACCCTTCATTCTTCTCTTTCTCTTCCCTATCACTGATCATATTTGTCATTTTTCTTTTTAAAAATTTGGGTATCAGAGACTAGACAGACATTTTCTAACACGGTGGTTCCCCAAATGGGATACACACAACTCATGGGATGTGCGAGACTATGCATTGATGTGAGAAGAGAATAAACTTAAACATATTTATTTTCATGTTTAATAAAAATGAATTCAATTTTGCTAATGTTTAACGTACAGACAGTGGGGTTTTCCCTTATTTGGTGGCTACCAAGTGATCACATAGAATTGTTGGTAACTAAGGTATCCTGAGGGGAAAGTGGGAGTTCTGCCCTCCAAAGGGGAGAACAAAGGGACTTTTCAGTGGATTGCTACAGATTGTACTTTATATGTACTTGGTTCTTGGAATTTATTATCTACTAGTTTTACTAAACTAAACTTCATGGAGTGAGTAAGTGCCTTAAAAAGATTTTTTACAAAGAAGCTGCTAATAGTGATATGCATGAACAAGCAAACAAGAAGAAAATAAGTTATGAACTCTTCATCAGTAACATTACCAGGTAAATTACAATGAGCTAACCATGAAGAAAAAGTCAACCAAAAAAAAAAAAAAGATCAAAATATGGATTGGACCCACTGTTAGTACAATAAACCTTGCCCTAAGAGTATATAAATCTGATATATTAACTAATGATGGCATGTAGTCCTTTTTTTAAAATATGTATTTATTTATTTGGCTACTCGGGTCTTAGCTGAGGCACGCAGGATCTTCGTTATCACGTGTGGGATGTTTGTTGCAGCATGCGGGATCTTTACTTGTGGCATGTGGAATCTTTAGTTGCTGGCATGCTGGCTCTTAGTTGTGGCATGTGGAATCTAGTTCCCTGACCAGGAATCGAACTCGGGCCCCCTGCATTGGGAGTGCGGAGTCTTAACCTCTGGACCACCAGGGAAGTCCCCATGTAGTCTTCATGATTAGGAAAACATTTAAAATTATGTTTGACAAAAATTACTAAAATCGGGGACTTCCCTGGTGGTCCAGCTGTTAAGGCTCTGTGCTTCCACTGCAGGGGGCCTGGGTTCCATCCCTGGTCTGAGAACTAAGATCCCACATACCGAGCGGCAAGGCCAAAAAAATTACTAAAATTGACTGTAGTGATGGTACACATATCTGTGAATATAATAATAACCACTGAATTAAACACTTAAAAAATTGTGTTTAATCTTTGTGTTACCCTAATTTCTATATTTGTGTATTCTTAATGTCGATGATAGTAGTTACATATTACATATAAAATGTTAAGACAAAGACGGGGATTTAATGTACTTTCTCCTCAGAGTATTCAGCTGTCATTAAAAAATAGCATTCAGAGGACTCATCAGATTTTTAAATTTTTTTTATGTATAGTTTATTATATAAAACCCGGGTAGTTTAGCAACAAAAATTAAATGTTATTTCATGATGGCCTCTCACTCAGTTGGCAACATGAGTTTCAAAATTTGATATAATCCTCATGGATCCTCAGAATCTCTAGAATTTCAAGTTATTCAAATTAAACAGCTATACTATTGAGAGTAGAATCGTCCACTTGTGTCCTAATTTGCCTCAATATCAGTTAGCAGAGAGAAATGGTGTGGTTTTTTTGCTTTCGTTTTTATTTTTGTTTGGGGTCAGAAAATCAGCTTCAGGAACTCAGAAACTAGACCACACAATGGAAATTGCATTGCCTGCCAATAATTATATTAAAAAGGATCTATTGCAGAGTGTTATTTTAACACATATGTTATATATAAAATATATATTATATACTTTATTTTTATATAGTATTACATTTATCATATATTATAAATATAATATTCAAAATGTTTAACTCATTAAATTATTAAATGCCATATATTGTATTAGATTGAATTAACTTTGACACATATAACAATTTAAAACTGGCTTTAGCTGTTTAAAAACAACAACAAAATTCCTTGTCTCAAGGTCTGTATATTTTTCTGTTGAATCTCACATAAAAAAAATTAAAAAAAAAAACTCTTGAAATGTGGCCCCAAGTTACAAAACTACGTAAAAAGGATTGCTAAAGACTTACGTTTCTGGAAATCCATTGCAAAATAAGAACATTAAGTACATTTAAGATGTAAATCAGAAGATTTTGTGCCTTTTGGAAAAGTCATGTATTTTCATTTTGTGTTTTAAAACTGAAAGAATAATTCTTAATAATGTTCCAAAGAGTGCCCTGCAAAGCAAATTATGACTAGAAAGAAATATTTTACGTTTAGATTTTTACCAGAGTATTTGTAAATTATTAATTAAATCTCATTATAAATAAAGCATTTAATACCCCATGCAAATGTTCCACCTACTTTAATTTTAATTGCTCAGATCCCAAACTGAATTTGGAAATAATAACAGCATTTAACTTGCCTTTTCCTGCTGACTTGATAATTAACCAAACATCTTTCTAAATGTACTTATTTAAATACATTGGTCAGACATTTTTACTTATTGTAGAAGAGCAAAGGGATTTTTAAAAAATCTTTACATTACACATTTGAATGAATGACACAGTTAAGTGAATGTTTTGTGATTATAGCTCTTCTTGTGTTATATGTATGATATATTTTATTTCATTTATTCTCTATTGCTACAAAATTTACTGGGAAATACTGCTCAGGGACATAGTACTGAAGGCCAACTTTGTGGTTCACAGTAACCATGGCAATAGCTGTCCTAAAAATAAAGAGTCCCTGTATCAGCACAGATGGAATCATCTTACTGAGGAAGAATCAGGTTCACAGGCAGTGGTATCACCTGGACCTGGGAATCCCATGTGATAGTAACATGAGGGTTTAATGCAGATAGAAAAGTTTAAAATTAGATCTTATATTTAGACCAGGATTTCTAGTGAAACATAATTAAAAATTAAAACCGTATCTGTAGATGCTGTATAAGTTCCAACAAGGAAACATGTCACAATTCATGTATTTAACAATACAGGGAGACTTCCCTGGTGGTCCAGTGGGTAAGACTCCGCACTCCCAATGCAGGGGGCCCGGGTTCAATCCCTGGTTGGGGAACTAGATCCCACATGCATGCCGCAACTAAAGATCTCGCATGCCACAACTAAACATGCCGCAACGAAGATCCCGCGTGCTGCAAGTAAGACCTGGCACAGCCAAAATAAATATAACAAATAAATAAATAAATATTAAAAAAAATACAGAGATTAAACTCAAGGTATTAATTCCTTCATTCATGGCTTATAAATGCTCCCTCATATTTGGCCTGGGTTTATCAGCAATTATAGTTCTAATAAATCAATTTCTACATTTATAAGTAAATGAAAGAAATTTTTACAGCCTTAAACCCTAAACATATTTCTATTATAGCACTAATCATAATGTGTCTTAATTATTCACTCAGTGTCTGACTCCCTCATTAAATCATGGCCTTCTTGAAGATAGGGACTGTACCTTTGTGGTAGGTGTTTAGGCAGTGTCTGTTGAATGAATGAATTCAAAATTAAAGATCTAGGGCTTCCCTGGTGGCACAGTGGTTAAGAATCCGCCTGCCAATTCAGGGGACATGGGTTCCAGCCCTGGTCCGGGAAGATCGCACGTGCCAGGGAGAAACTAAGCCCATGCGCCACAGCTACTGAGCCTGTGCTCTAGAGCCCATGGGCTACAGCTACTGAGCCTGCGCGCCATAACTACTGAAGCCCACGTGCCTAGAGCCTGAGCTCTGCAACAAGAGAAGCCACTGCAATGAGAAGCCCGCGCATCACAACAAAGAGTAGGCCCCACTCGCTGCAACTAGAGAAAGCAACGAAGACCCAACGCAGTCAAAAATAAATGAATAAAATAAATAAATGTATTAAAAAAAGTTTATATTAAGAAAACAAAATTAGAGATCTAAATATACAAGTGAGGTAATAGAGATGATTAGTCAGAGATTAACACCTTATCTATGAATCAATAAAGGGTTAGTGGGAATGAAGGATTGGAGAGGGTCACATATTTTCCAATGTCTAAGAGGCTTCATTGGTTCCAATTGCCTACAAGAAAACAGATCACTTACAAAAGGCCTGTGATGGTAACCTGGGCACATTTTCCAGGACTGGGAGGCATTTCCCCAATCACTTGGCGAGGATGTTAGAACTGAGCTAAGCCTAAGCTTTCTGACACATGCTATGTAACCTTCCCCTACTTGCTGATGAGTTGGTAATAAAAATACTAACCATCAGAGGTCAAGACTAATTTCTGGCAGCCGTTCCGCGGAGGGACGAGGCACAGCCGCGGAACCGCCGCCAGATTCGCTCTCTGTCCACGCCGCCTGTCGCGCTGGCCGTCGCGCCGCCCGCCCGCCCACCAGCCCCGCATCCGCCGCCGCCGCCGCCGCCACCGCCATGGGAGTGCAGGTGGAGACCATCTCCCCCGGAGACGGGCGCACCTTCCCGAAGCGCGGCCAGACCTGCGTGGTACACTACACTGGGATGCTTGAAGATGGAAAGAAATTCGATTCCTCCCGGGACAGAAACAAGCCCTTTAAGTTTGTGCTGGGTAAGCAGGAGGTGATCCGAGGCTGGGAAGAAGGGGTTGCCCAGATGAGCGTGGGTCAGAGAGCCAAGCTATCTCCCCAGACTATGCCTATGGCGCCACTGGGCACCCAGGCATCATCCCACCAAATGCCACTCTCGTCTTTGATGTGGCGCTTCTAAAACTGGAATGACAGGAATGGCCTCCTCCCTGATTTCCCCATTCTTGGATGTGCCATGGAAGGATCCGGCGCCTCCAGATGCGCACAGCGAGTCCGTAGGGAGCTTTTCCTGATGTTCCACTACACTCTTCGTATAAACATCTTCCCTGACTGAATGTGTTCTGTCACCGGCTTTGCTCTTCCGCTTTCTCCTCGTGTGTGTGTTGACCTGAACTATATGCCATAAACCTCAAGTTACCCATTTTAGTTTGTTTTCGTTTTGGGGTGAAGATTGAGTTTCAGTCCTTTGGATCTAGGTTTCCAGTTAAGTACTAGTCAAGTATTAACAGCACAAATAATGGGTTAACTTTAGAATAGGAATTGGTGTTGGGGGGAGTGCAAGAATCTTTATTTTATTTTATTTTTGGATGAACGTTTTATCTATTATATATTAAACATTCTTGCTGCTGCGCTGCAAAGCCATAGCAGATTTGAGGCGCTTTTGAGGGCCGAATTATTCTCCAAGTTGAGAGATGTCCTCGGGTTGAATTAAAAGCCCTACCCAAAACTAAAGTGGGAAGGGGAGAGCCTTTGCCTCCACTGTCCCACCCCCACCCTCCCCTTAACCCTCTGCCTTTTGAAAGCAGATCATTTTCACTGAGATGTTGGACACTACAGGTGTGTGTCACCGGGCCAGCAGGGACCTCTGAAGCCTTCTTCATGACCTGGCTTTTTTTTTTTTTCCATCCTGTGGTTTTTCTAATGGATATTTAGGACTTTTGTAATCTCATAGCTATCCAGACTCCACTTCCTAAATTTTAAGAACTTTAATCAAAAGTTAAATTGAAGGTGCTGTTTGTAGACACTTAACACCCATGAAAGCCCAGTCATCATGACAAATCCTTGAGTGTCGTCTTAAGAAAATGATGCTGGTCATCACAGCTTCAGCATCTCCTGTTTTTTGACGCTCAGCTCCCCCTGCTGATCTCAGAGTTTCCTGGCTTCTCCTTCCTCCCTCTCACCCTCTGCTGTCCTGTGTAGTGATTTGGTGGGAGAAATTGCTGCCTACTCGCCCACCCCTACCCCACCCCCTGCACTACATATGAGTTTCAAGTTTTATTATTGCAATAAAAGTGCTTTATGCTGGCTTTTCTCAAAAAAAAAAAGACTACTTTCTGCTAAATGCAACCAACCAATTACCCTATGGCTGTTGCTTGCAATAAATATTTCTCATTCAATACATTGGTCATTTTTTGTTTTGTTTTCTCAAGATTACAAGGAACATAACCCCTGCATGCAAATAAGGCATGCCTGCCCAACCTTCTTCCAAAGTCCAAGTCAAGAAGCTTCAGGGAGTTACAACTAGAAAAAAGACATCTCAGCTCCTTTTCTTCGAATTTTATTCATTAACTTAAATATTTAGCGAGCACCTCCTAGGTACCAGGGATCTTTATGGCACAAAGTATACATCAATGAACAAAACAGACAAATTTCTCTCCTCTTGGTACTTACATACAGGTGCAGGATTATCATTACTAATAGTGGGTCTATTCTCTACCTGGCAGGCACGAGACATTTTGTCCACATGCAGTATTTTGCCAACCAAACTTTTTTTTTTCCTAAGACTATAAATCTGATATTGCAGTTTGTCAGTGAGTCTTGATTCTTGATAATGACCTTTCCCTCCCATAAACTGCTCAGAACTTTGTACCCTCCTAGTAAAATATATCTTGCCTTACCTTGTAACTCAGTTATTTTTATACTTGCTTTATTCTCTAGCATGTTTTAAATTCTTGAAAATCTTACTTTGTTTATTCTTTTATCTCCTACACAGTGCCTTACACATGATAAATGTTCAACAAATGTTTAATTTGGACTTAATTCTGGTTTTTAAAATGGAGGCATAGTTAACATACAACATTACATTAGTTTCAGGTGTACAACACAATGATTTGATATTTGTATATATTGTG
This sequence comes from Orcinus orca, assembly GCF_937001465.1. Classification (NCBI taxonomy): domain Eukaryota; kingdom Metazoa; phylum Chordata; class Mammalia; order Artiodactyla; family Delphinidae; genus Orcinus; species Orcinus orca. The sequence continues at coordinate 86,330,774 of NC_064565.1, forward strand.
AAGTGATCACCACAATGTCTAGTTCATATCCATCATCATACATAGACACAGAATTTTTTTTCTTATGATGAGAACGTTTAAGATTTACTCTCTTGTGGACTTCCCTGGTGGTGCAGTGGTTAAGACTCTGCGCTCCCAGTGCAGGAGCCTGCGTTTGATCCCTGGTCAGGCAACTAGATCCCACATGCATGCCGCAACTAAAAATTCACATGCCACAATTAAGGGGCTGGCGAACTGCAACTAAGGAGCCTGCCTGCTGCAACTAAGACCCAGTGCAACTAAATAAATTAAATAAATAAATAAATATTTAAAAATTTACTCTCTTAGCAGCTTTCAGATATACCATACAGTATTACTAACTCTAGTCACCATGCTGTACACCACATCCCCATGACTTATTTATTTGATAACTGGAAGTTTGTACCTTTGACCCCCTTCACCCATTTTCCCCCATCCCCCCACCCTTTGCCTCTGGCAACCACCAATCTCTTCTCTGTATCTATGAGCTTGGCTGGTTTGTTTTTCTTTTTTTTTCCTTTTTGAATTGCACATGTAAGTGAGATCACATGGTATTTGTCTTTCTCTGTGTGACTTATTTCACTTAGCATAAAACCCTCAAGATCCATTTCTATTTCACAAATGGCAAGATTTCATTCTTTTTTTATGACTGAATAATGTTCCATTGTACATATACATACCACATTTTCTTTATTTATTCATCTGTCAATGGACACATATTATTTCTATATCTTGGCTTTTGCAAATAATGCTGCAATGAACATGGGGGTGCAGGTATCTTTTCAAGTTAATGTTTTTGTTTTCTTCGGATAAATACCCAGAAGTAGAATTGCTAGATGATAGAGTATTTCTATTTAAAAATTTCTGAGGAACCTCCACACTGTTTTCCATAGTGGCTGCACCAATTTACATTCCTACCATATGTGTAAGAGGGTTCCATTTTCTCTCCATCCTTGGCAACACTTGTTATTTCTTGGTTTTTTGTTTGTTTGTTTTTGATAATAGCCATTCTAACAAGTGTGTGGTGATATCTCATTGTCTGATTTTCGTTCCCCTGATGATTAGTGATGTTGAGTATCTTTTCATGAACCTGTGGGCCATCTGTATGACTTCTCTGAAAAAACATCTATTCATTACTTCTGTTTTTTAACAAAGACTTTATCACAATTCTTATAATGAGTATAATTCTCATTTAAACTAGTTATACACAATTACACTACTTTCCTTTCACAGTGCTTTGTGAAAAGGAAACCTCAATAAATATTTGCCGAACAGAATTGAACATGTTTAAAGTAATTTTACTTACTTAAAATTTTTTAAATCAGTTCTTATGAGGACTTTAAATTCCTCTTTTGCCTAACCACCTAAAATCAATCCTTTAAAAAGGAAATAAAAGAGTAACTGAGGAAATAAAAACATAACCATCAGATTTTTAAAAATTGTGGTATGGTTGCTTTATAATGTTGTGTTAGTTTCTCCTGTACAACAAAGTGAATCAGTTATATGTATGCATATATCCCCTCCTTCTTGGACCTCTCTGCCACCCACCTAGCAGCAAGCTGAGCTCCCTGGGCTATACAGCAGGTTCCCACAAGCCATCTGTTTTATACATGGTAGTCTATATATGTCAGTCCCAATCTCCCAATTCATCCCAATTCCCCTTCCCCGCTCCCCCCTCTGTGTCCACACATCCATTCTCTACATCTGCGTCTCTATTCCTGCCCTGCAAATAGGTTCATCTGTACCAATTTTCCTAGATTCCACATATATGCGTCAATATATATTTGTTTTTCTCTTTCTGACTTACTTCACTCTGTATGACAGACTCTAGGTCCATCCACCTCACTACAAATGGCCTGATTTCATTCCTTTTTTATGGCTGAGTAATATTCCTTTGTATATATGTGCCACATCTTCTTTATCCATTCATCTGTCGATGGACACTTAGGCTGCTTCCATGTTCTAGCTATTGTAAATAGAGCTGCAATAAGCATTGTGGTACATGACTCTTTTTGAATTATGGTTTTCTCAGGGCATATGCCCAGTAGTGGGATTGCTAGGTCATATGGTAGTTCTATTTTTAGGTTTTAAGGAACCTCCATACTGTTCTCCATAGTGGCTGTATCAATTTACATTCCCACCAACAGTGCAAGAGGGTTCCCTTTTCTTCACACCCTCTCCAGCATTTGTTGTTTGTAGATTTTCTGATGATGCCCATTCTAACTGGTGTGAGGTGATACCTCATTGTAGTTTTGATTTGCATTTCTCTAATAATTAGTGATATTGAGCAGCTTTTCTTGTGCTTCTTGGCCATCTGTACGTCTTCTTTGGAGAAATGTCTATTTAGGTCTTCTGCCCATTTTTTGATTGGGTTATTTATTTATTTTTTGATATTGAGCTGCATGAGCTGTTTGTGTATTTTGGAGATTAATCCCTTGTCAGTTTCTTCATTTGCAAATATTTTCTCCCATTCTGAGAGTTGTCTTTTTGTCTTATTTACAGTTTTCTTTGCTGTGCAAAAGCTTTTAAGTTTCATTAGGTCCTATTTGTTTATTTTTGTTTTTACTTTCATTACTCTAGGAGATGGATCAAAAAAGATCTTGCTGTGATTTATGTCAAAGAGTGTTCTTCCTATGTTTTCCTCTAAGAGTTTTATAGTGTCTGGTCTTACATTTAGGTCTTGAATCCATTTTGAGTTTATTTTTGTGTATGGTGTTAGGGAGTGTTCTAATTTCCTTCTTTTATATATAGCTGTCCAGTTTTCCCAGCACCACTTATTGAAGAGACTGTCTTTTCTCCATTGTATATCCTTGCCTCCTTTGTCATAGATTAGGTGACCATAGGTGCATGGGTTTATCTCTGGGCTTTCTATCCTGTTCCATTGATCTATATGTCTGTTTTTGTGCCAGTACCATACTGACTTGATTACTGTAGCTTTGTAGTATAGTCTGAAGTCAGGGAGCCTGATTCCTCCAGCTCTGTTTTTCTTTCTCAAGATTGTTTTAGCTATTTGGGGTCTTTTGTGTTTCCATATAAATTGTAAAATTTTGTGTTCTAATTCTGTGAAAAATGCCACCGGCAATTTGATAGGGATTCCATTGAATCTGTAGATTGCTTTGGGTAGTAAAGTCATTTTCACAATACTGATTCTTCCAATCCAAGAACATGGTATATCTGTGCATCTGTTTGTGTCATCTTTGATTCTTTCATCAGTTTTTTATAGTTTTCTGAGTACAGGTCTTTTGCCTCCTTAGGTAGGTTTATTCCTAGGTATATTATTTTTTTGTTGTTGCGATGGTAAATGGGATTGTTTCCTTAATTTCTCTTTCTGATATTTCATTGTTAGTGTATAGGAATGCAAAAGATTTCTGTGCATTAATTTTGTATCCTGCAATTTTACCAAACTCATTGATTAGCTCTAGTAGTTTTCTGGTGGCATTTTTAGGATTTTCTATGTATAGTATCATGTCACCTGCAAACAGTGACAATTTGGGTTTTTTTTAAAGATTAGGAAAGTAAGTTTTGTTTTTTGTTTTTTGTGTTTTTTTGGCTGTGTTGGGTCTTCATTGCTGCATGCGGGCTTGCTCTAGTTGTAGCGAGTGGGGGCTACTCTTCATTGTGGTGCACAGGCTTCTCATTGGCGTGGCTTCTCCTGTTGAGGAGCATGGGCTCTAGGCACATGGGCTTCAGTAGTTGTGGCACGCAGGCTCAGTAATTGTGGCTCACGGGCTCTAGAGCTCAGGCTCAGTAGTTGTGGAGCACAGGTTTAGTTGCTCCACAGCATGAGGGATCTTCCCAGACCAGGGATCAAATCCATGTCTCCTGCATTGGCAGGCAGATTCTTAACCACTGTGCCACCAGGGAAGTCCCAACAGTGACAATTTTACTTCTTCTTTTCCAATTTTTATTCCTTTTATTTCTTTTCCTTCTCTGATTGCTGTGGCTAGGACTTCCAAAACTATGTTGAATAATAGTGGCGAGAGTGGACATCCTTGTCTTGTTCCTGATCTTAGAGGAAATACTTTCAGTTTTTCACCATTGAGAATGATGTTTGCTGTGGGTTTGTCATATATGACCTTTATTATGTTGAGGTAGGTTGCCTCTTTGCCTAATTTCTGGAGAGTTTTTATCATAAATTGGTGTTGAATTTTATCAAAAGCTTTTAACCATCAGATTTTGAAAGTTTCATAATATGTCAGAAATCTTCATCTTGATCAAACTAGAGAATTTCACCCAATTTATGCATTCATCTCCTCTCTCTTTTTTAATCTACTTAAACATTTACCATGCTTGCTTCATATATTACATCATTTCTTCCTTCTTTCCATTATCCTTCAAAGTCAATTGATTATTCTTGCTAAGTAATAATAAAGACCATAATAAAATGTATAATTCCAAAGAGTTACAAAAGCTAAAATAACAAAGTGGCCCACATTTGCAGATATGTAGTGGGTTTACGTGGCAGTCTGGGCTACGTGAGAGGTGGCCTGAGTATGTCAGTCATAGAGTGGGGCTGACCTGGTCATGTAGATTAATAGGAAGCATTCTTGTCTGTGCTCAAGGTCCTATGGTCACCATAGGCCACAGGAGACACTGAGACATCTGTTTGCTAAGCCGTGAACCACAAAGATTTAGCTGCAATGCCACAAGCATTCCAAAGCTCAACATCAACAACTGTTTGAAGCCCCAGGCTGTTTTCTCTGATGTCCCACATTCCTTTTCACTCCCTGTCTTACTTACTGGAACCTAATTCCTGCCACAAATGTAATAAGTCCCATTTCTTCAAGCCCTCAGCACAATGCTTATACTCAATTTACAATTTATCTCATTCTACTTTGCATGACTCTTATCTTGCCTCTAGATTAACTCCTTGAGACTAAGACTAGGTATTTTCATCTTTTTCTTCTCACTACTCCCCTGTCATCCCATTGTAGGTCCAGATGGTCCAGATGTTCACCAAAATAAAAATAAAGTTGTGTTCCAGAACTTCTTTGGTTTTATCCTCCTTTGGGACCACTAGAGCTGCACCACCCATTCTGGTTTATTTTAGGGTTGAGCACATAAGCCACATATGACTACATAGACATGTAAGCATTGTTTATACAGCAGAAGGATGTCCACGTGTTTTTAACGAAGAGCAATATGATTAGAAATCCATGTGTGTAGAAGGCTAATTTTTTAATGACAACTATAGAAGTCAGCACTTCCAAAAATTAATTTTTTCAGCAATATAAAAGATGTCCAAAAATACTTTCTTCAACTTTATTTATACAAAAGTGCCCTGCTGTAGAGTTAGTATTTGTGCCAATAGCATTAGCAGTTATTGCTCAATTGTGACTGAGGCAGCAAGAATAGTTATTTCTCATAAGGCATATTTGATGTGAGGATATATTTCAATTCAGGTTCCAAATTTATATGGCAAATGCTACTGAAATTCTCAACTTTCAACTTGATGAAACTTTCACAGCACCCAGGTGGATCCCAACATTGCCTGCTTAGAGTTTGGTCAGATGGTTAGAAAGTTTAAATTAATTCTGTAAATAGTTTTATTGAGATATAATTGACATATAACATTGCATTTGTTTTAGGTGTACAACGTAATGATTTGGTATATGTATATATTACAAAATGATTACCAGAATAAGGTTAGTTAACATCCATCATCTCACATAGTTACACTTTTTTTCCCTTGTGATGAGAACTTTTAAGACCCATTCCCTTAAAATTTCCTGGAAATTTTTCACAGGAAAACTGGTGGGAATGGCGGGTGGCCTATCTAGTATAGCTCCTGAGGACTGGGGTAGAGGGCATTTACCAAGTCAGGTCTGAAAAGCGTGCTGAAAGCAAGAGGCAGAAAATCCTGTCCAAATGGATTGTGCAATTACAAAGAATGTGTGCATAAATTAAAATTCAAGGGGATTGTCAAGCCAGGCAGGGAAAGAATATAAATGGGACAATTCTGGACAGTAAATGACAGGCCATCTGAATGAAAGCTGGTGACAGCTGATATTGCCTGAGGCTGGAGCTCACATTTTAGGGCTGATCTGATTCATTTAAAGAGTCTGGAATGGAGCAGACACTAAACTTCATATTCTGGCAAAGTTCCAGCAATACTGTGTCTGTAGTTCGGTCAGTTCCAGTCCAAATGGAAAGTTATGGGACAGATTGATCGGTCAGTCATTTCATATCAATGGTTTAAAGCAATTTATCGTGTTATTTGGTATTATTTTATCCATCTTTCTGGTACTTGGGTTTCATTGAGTTTCTTTGATCTATGGATTATAGTTTTTATCTAATTTGAAGTTTTCAGTCATTTTTTCTTCAAGTATTTTTTTCTGTCTCCCACACCCTTTTTTCAGAGACTCCAGTTACATGTATGTTAGGTTGCTTAAAGTTATATTACAGCTTCCCTGACACTGTTTTTTTTTTTATCTGTGTGTTTCATTTTAGATAGTTTCTATTGTTATGCCTTCAGATTCACTAATCTTTTCTTCTTGAGTATGTCATCTGCTGCTAACTTCATGCAATATATTTTTCACCTCAGACATTGTAGTTTGCATCTAGGACTTTAATGTGGGTCTTTTAATCTTTCATATATTGACTTAACATGCTCAATTTTTCCTCTGTCTTCTTGAACATATGGAATAGTATCTGTTTTAATATCCCTGTCTACTACTTCTATGATCTGTGGTATTTCTGAGTCTAATTCTAGTAATTGATTGTTGTCTTCATTATAGATTGTATTTTCCTTGTTCCTTGCATTTTTGTAATTTTCTGATTAAATGCCAGACATTGGGAACTTTACCTTGTTGGGGCTGGATATTTTTGTATTCCTATAAATATTTTTGAGATTTGTTCTAGAAATGCAGTTAAATTATTTATAAACAGTTAAATCTTTTTGAGGCTTGCTCTTCAACTTTGTTATGTAGGATTAGAGTTGCCTTTAGTCTAGGGTTAATTTTCCTCTACTACTCAGAACCATGAATTATAAGATTTTCCATTCTGTCTGGTATGAACTTGAACTATTCTTATCCTTGTATGAGCTTCGAGAATTGTTTCCTTTGCTCCTTTCAGGTAGTTTTCGCCAGGCTTGTATGGTTTCCTTCCTTGTATGCACTGATTAGTATTCAGCTGAAAACTTGAGGGAGACTCTCAGAAATTCCCTAGAGCAGTCTCTCTGTGCAGGTCTCTGACCTCCGAAACTTCACCCTGTGAACTTTAGCCACTGTGGCTCCCTGGACTCTGTCTCCTCAATTTAAAGAGACTGCCAGGCTCTGCTTGAGTTCCCTCTCCCTGTGTCATGACCTGGAAACTCTTTCTAGGCAGCATGCTAGGGTAATCATAGGGCTTACCTCTCTGGAGGATCACTGTCCTGCACTGCTTGATGTCCAATGTCTGAAAATTATTGTTTTTTACATTTTGTCCATCTGGTTTTTTAGTTGTCTCAGGCAGGAGGGTACTCCAGGCCTTGTTACTACATTTTGCCGGAGAACTTATGAAGTCAACAGAACCACCAGTGGTTGCATGGACTGCATCTGAGCTCCTCCACATCCTGAGATTTACATGGCATTACATTTGCAAAGAATACAGCAGACCTAGAAACTTTATCCATTCATTCAGCAAATATTTAAACACTGATAGAGATGGCTAGCTTTCCACTACAATTTGCCGCCTTTCTATCTTACAGGATTGTCCTTGGGAAGTGGCTGCCAGGCCAGGGACTATGGTTTTCCAGACACCCCCCCCACACACACACACCTTGCTTTCTCAGTGGCCATATGTCTAGTTTTCACCAATGAAATGTGAGTGGAAATGAGGTGTGTCATTTTTAGGGCAAGGATGTTAAGAAGCAGATATGTTTCTTCACACTCTTTCCCCTTCTGCTGACTGAATGCTGAGGATAACAAGTACCCTTGGAATGGTGAGGCCAAAACATGAAAGGAGTCTCAGTCCCTGAAATCACTGCATGGAGGGAAGCTGCCTGCCAGAAACACCTGTATTGATCAGCTAGGTGATGACAAAATAAACTTCCATTGTGTTAAGCTACGGCTATTTTGGGGTTACTTTGTTAAAACAGTGAGTGTTATCCTACTAATACAGGGACCTACTGTGCACCAAGCAGTGTGTTAAATGCTGGATGGTCAATGAGAAACAAAAATGTAATGATCCCTAGCTCATGGATCTTAAAGGTTAGTCAAGAAAGATAAACAAGGAAAGAAACATATATATAGTTACACCCTGCAAAGCACCTCCTTAGTTCATGTGTTCCTAGTAGAATACATCTTGCTTTTAATACCCAAACTTCAAAGAATATATTTTCCTTTATACAGTGTTTTTGACTAACATTTATATAGGAAATGTTTATACTTGTATCCTCCCCAAAGTCAATACAACATTTTAAAACAAAATGATGTGTGTGAAAAATTTTGTATTGCATTTTGAATACAATTGGTAGGATATCAGGATCACAAATAGATATTTTTCCAGTGTTTTATTTTCAAACATTTCAAATATGTAAATCAGAAAGGTTTAAAGAATACACATATATCTTTCACCTAGAGTCACCAATTGATAATATTTAGCCACTTTGTTTCATTTTTCTTGAGACAGACATACACACACACACACACACACACACAAACCTTGCTAAGCCATTTGAAAGTAACTTGCAGGCACCGTGATACTTTACCTCTAAATACTTCAGTATTTATCTCCTGTGAACAAGGACATTCTCCTACATAATAAAATTACCACTATTACACCCAAGAAATTTAAAATAAATACACAGTACTATCTAACACACAGTCTATGCTAAAATCTCCCCTTTGCCTGTAGCTGATTTTAATTAACTTATTTATTATCTTTTAATCTCCAAAATAACTCCTACTCCCCAATAGGTATAGGTCCTCTCCAGAGCTAAACCAATCCCAACTTGATCTGTAGATTCAGTGGATTCCCAACCAAAATACCAGAAAATTATTTTATGAATATCAGCAAACTGATTCTAAATTTCATGTGGAGAGGCAAAAGACCCAGAATACTCAACATAATATTGCAGAAGAACAAAGCTGGGGGACTGATGCTACCTGACTTCAAGACTTACTATAAAGCTCCAGTAATGAAGACAGTGTGGTATTGCAAAAGAGTAGACAAATAGATCAATGGAATGGAATAGAGATCCCAGAAATAGACTCCCATAAATATAGTCAACTAATCTTTTTTTTTTTTTTTTGCGGTACGCGGGCCTCTCACTGTTGTGGCCTCTCCCGTTGCGGAGCACAGGCTCCGGACGCGCAGGCTCAGCGGCCATGGCTCACGGGCCCAGCCGCTCCGCGGCATGTGGGATCTTCCCAGACCGGGGCACGAACCCGTGTCCCCTAGCACTGGCAGGCGGACTCTCAACCACCGCGCCACCAGGGAAGCCCGTCAACTAATCTTTGACAAAGGGACAAAGATAATACAATGGAGCAAAAAATAGTCTCTTTAACAGGTGCTGCTGGAACAGTTGGACATACACATGCCAAAAATTAATACAGATACAGACCTTACATCTTTCACAAAAATTAACTCAAAGGATCACAGACTTAAATATAAAAAGTAAAACCATAAAACTCCTGGAAGATAACATCGGAGAAAACCTAAGTGACCTTGGATTTGGCAGTCACTTTTTAGATACAACACTAAAGGCACATCTATGAAAGAAATAATTGATAAGCTGGACTTCATTAACATTTAAAGACTTCTGCTCTATAAAAGACAATATTAAGAGAATAAGAAGAATAGTCACAGACTGGGAGAAAATATTTACAAAAGACACATATGATAAAGAACTATTATTCAAAATATAAAAAGAAATCTTAAAACCTAACAACAAGGAAACAATCTGATTTTAAAAAGGGCCAAAGATCTTTTTAAAAAAAATACTTAATTTATTTTGGTCATGCAGTTTGCAAGATATTAATTCCCCAGCCAGGGACTGAGCTCGGGCTACTGCAGTGAAAACATGAAAGCACCAAGTCCTAACCACTGGACCGCCAGAGAATTCCCATAAAAAGGGCCAAAGATCTTAGCAGACATCTCACCAAAGAAGACATACAGGTGGAAAATAAGCATATGAAAAGATGCTCCAATATATACAATGGAATAATAAAAAAGAATGAGATAATGCCATTTACAGCAACATGGATGGACCTAGAGATTATCATACTAAGTGATGTAAGTCAGAAAGAGAATGACAAATATTATATGATATCACTAATATGTGGAATCTAAAATGTGATACAAATGAACTTATTTACAAAACAAAAACAGATTCACGGACATAGAAAACAAACTTATGGTTACCAAGCGGGGAAAGGGGTGAGGGAGGATAAATTAGGAGTTTGGGATTAGCAGATACAAACTACTATATACAAAATAGATAAACAGGGACTTCCTTGGTGATGCAGTGGTTAAGAATCCACCTGCCAATGCAGGGGACACGGGTTCCATCCCTGGTCCGGGAGGATCCCACATGCCGTGGAGCAGCTACTGCCGTGCACCATAACTACTGAGCCTGTGCTCCAGAGCCCACGAGCCACAACTACTGAGCCCAAGTGCCACAAATACAGAAGCCTGAGCGCCTAGAGCCAGTGCTCTGCAACAATAGAAGCCACCGCAATGAGAAACCCACACACCGCAACGAAGAGTAGCCCCTGCTCGCTGCACTAGAGAAAGCCCGCGCACAGCAACAAAGACCCAATGCAGCCAAAAATAAAATAAATAAATACATAAATTTATAAAAAAAAAATAAAATAGATAAACAACAAAGTCCTACTATATAGCACAGGGAACTATATTCAATATCCTGTAATAAACCATAATGGAAAAGACTTTTTAAAAAAGAAGAAAAAAGAAAACCTGCTCCACATCATATGTTGGGGAAAATGCAAATTGAAACAATAATACGATACCACTACATACCTATTAGAATGGCCAAAATCTGGGACACTGACAACACCAAATGCTGGTAAGGATGTGGAGCAAGAGGAATTCTCATACATTGCTGGTGAAAATGCAAAATGGTACTGATACTTTGAAAGACAGTTTAGGGGGTTCTTAAAAAATTCAACATACTCTTGCCATACCATCCAGCAATTGTGCTCCTTGGTAGTTACCCAAAGAAGTTGAAAACTATGCCCATACAAAAACCTGTACATAGATGTTTATAGCAGTTTTCATAATTGCCCAAACTTGGAAGCAGCCAAGATGTCCTTCAATAGGCGAATGGATAAACTGTGGTACAAGCAGATAATGGAATATTATTCAGTGCTAAAAAGAAATGATCTATTAAGTCATGAAAAGACATGGAAGAACATTAGATGTAAATTACTAAATGAAAGAAGCCAATCTGAAAAGGCTACATACTATATGATTCTAACTGTGTGACATCCTAGAAAAGACAATGGAGACAATAAAAAGATCAGTGGTAGTGGTATCTCTGTATGAGGTGGGAGGAGGTGGTACCTGCATTCCCAACATGGCCATGTCTTTCGTTAACAGCAGGCAATAGATCTCTCCTACAGCCTGGGCTTGAGAGTTAGACTCCCTGCTTGTGAACCCTAGCTCTGCCAATTATTACCTGTATGACTTTAAACTCGTTACCTAATTATTTAGCCTCTCTAAGCCTAAGTTTCCCCATTAGTAAAGTGGACTCAATGGTCCATACCACAGAATTATATGAGTTGATGTACATAAAAAGCATGTTAATAGGTCTAGGATAAAATAATAGCTACCACTTACTGCATGCCTACTTTCTTTTTTTAAAAAATAAATTTATTTATTTATTTGTTTGTTTTTATTTTTAGCTGCGTTGGGTCTTCGTTGCTGTGCACGGGCTTTCTCTAGTTGCGGCGAGCAGGTGCTACTCTTCGTTGTGGTGTGCGGGCTTCTCATTGCGGTGGCTTCTCTTGTTGCGGAGCATGGGCTCTAGGTGCACAAGCTTCAGTAGCTGTGGCTCGCGGGCTCTAGAGCGCAGGCTCAGTAGCTGTGGCGCTGGGGCTTAGTTGCTCCGTGGCACGTGGGATCCTCCCGGGCCAGGGCTCGAACCCGCGTTGCCTGCATTGGCAAGCGGATTCTTAACCATTGCGCTACCAGGGAAGCCCCTGCATTCCTACTTTCAAACGATGGCTCTCCTTGTCAATGTCTCCTTGCAGGCCCCAGGAGGGCATATGTGCATGACAGATTCTCCCCTGGAGTCTGTGCCCTGAGCTACACTTCATTTTAGGTATTGAAACAGTATGTATTCTTTGGTGTCTGACTTCTTGCACTTAGCCCAATGTTTTAACATTTTATTGTAAAATGTTCAGTCATCAAGAAGGGAAAACCAGGGTGCCCAAGCATTTATTTTGTGCTGGGAGAGGGCTCCTTGCTGTGGAGCAACAGCACAGAGATAGCTCATCACAAGTAAGGAACAGCAGCAGGATAACAGAGAAGTGATATATCTGTACCTAGGCTTGGCCTCCATCTGTGTCAGCATCTTCCTCCAAGCCTGGGACATTGCTGAACCAGCTGGTGGCCTTTGGGCTCTGATGATTTTTCTCTCCTCTGACCTCTCTCTGTCACATTCTGTACTCAACACATTTCTTTAGTGCTTCACAAAGGCAGATGACAGATAGAACTCCAACAGACCATGGAGGGAATCAGATGTACATGGAAACTAGAAAAACACAGTAGAGGGATGCATGATCATTAAAACAAAAGATAATTAAATCCTGGTTGACAAAAAGAAGAGAGTCAAAGACAGAACCAATATTTAAGGGGCAAACAAAGGAAAGGAAGTCTGTAAAGAGACTGAGAAGGAAAGATCAGAGAAGTGGGAGATAAATCTGGAGAGAGCTGGATCCTAGAAGCAAGGGAAGTAAGGGTTTCAATAAGAGGGACGTGTCAAGAGTATCCAGCTAAGATGAGGTATGCCTATTGGATTACCTCATCAATCTTCTCTCACTCCACTCCAGAAGCTCTCGCAACCAGGCCTTACCTCTGCAGGCAGGAGATTAGAAGAGTCATCTCTGCTAAATCTGACAAACTGAAAAGGAAAACTTTGAAAATACTGACAATGGACAAGGACATAGCTCAGCCATATCATCCACTGAGACACTCAGAATGGATTAGACCCACTTAGGAGCTCAGTGCTTCCAATTCACTTTTGCCTGTTTTATTTACTTATTTATTTAACAACATTTGTCTTTTTTTTAAGATTTATTTATTATTTATTTATTTTTGGCTCTGTCGGGTCTTAGTTGTGGTGCATGGGCTTCTCTCTAGTTGTGGCTTATGGGTTTTCTCTTCTCTAGTTGTGGCACGCGGGCTCCAGGGCGCCTGGGTTCTGTAGTCTGCTCATGCAGGCTCTCTAGTTGAGGGGCGTGGCTTAGTTGCCCCACGGCATGTGGGATCTTAGTTCCCTGACCAGGGATCAAACCCGCATCCCTGATATTCTAAGGCGGATTCTTTACCACCGGACTGCCAGGGAAGTCCTTGTCTTTTTGTTTTAAAATCAACTTTATCAGGATTCTCTGGTGGTCCAGTGGTTAGGACTCTGTGCTTTCCCTGCTGAGGGCCCAGGTTTGATCCCTGCTCGGGGAACTAAGATCCCCGCAAGCTGTACCATGCGGCAAAAAAAAAAAAAAATCAAATTTATCAAAGTGTAATTTATATAAATAAATACGTTTTAAGCATACAGTTCAGTGACTTTTGACAAATATATATTCCCATGTAACTATCGTACAATCAATCTACAGAATATTTCCATTACTCCAAAATTTCCTCATGACTTTTTACAATCAACACTTCTCCCAGGCAACCACTGATGAACTTTCTGTCACTATAGATTTGTTTTGTCTGTTCTAAAATTTTCTTTTTATAAATAAACCATACAGTGTATACTTTTTGCGTACCTGGATTCTTTCACTCACACAGTGTTTTCTGCACAAACCTTTTGTTATAAATTCATCAATCACAAAGCAAAACTGCGAGAATTTTACAATGACATATGTCTACAGTTACATATATCTACCACTAGATTATACCATTACATCCTACAACACTTGCTTTAACACATCCATTTTTCCTTTTGTCTGTCAATCCATCTTATTTTTGATGTATTTTAAGGACATCAGCACAATTCCCTTAAATACTTTAGCATGTATGTTGGGCATAATTATCCATGTTGTTGCATGGATCAGTTGTTTCTTCCTTTTTACTGCTGACTACTATTCCATTATATGAATATATTTAACATAGTTTATCCATTTGCCTGTTGTTGTTTTTTTAATATTTATTTATTTATTTGGTTACGCCCAGTCTTAGCTGTGCAGGCAGGCTCCTTAGTTGTGGCATGCAAACTCTTAGTTGCAGCATGCATGTGGGATCTAGTACCCTGACCAGGGATTGAACCCAGGCCCCCTGCATTGGGAGTGAGGAGTCTTAATCACTGCACCACCAGGGAAGTCCTTATCCATTTGCTTGTTGATGAATATTTAAGTTATTCCCAGTTTTGGGTTATTATTAGCAAAGCTGCTATAAACATTCATATGCAAGTCTTTGTATAGATATATGCTTTATTTCTCTTGAGTAAGGACTTAAGAATGCTTTTGCTTGGTTATATGCTAAGTGTACTTTATAGCAAATAGCCAAACTGGTTTCCAAGTTGTATTATGTTACATTTCTGCCAGCAATGTATTAGAGTTGTTATTTCACATTCTCACTGATTCTTTGTATTGTCAGCTGTTTTGATTTTAGCCATTACTGTAGGCTTTTAATTTTTATTTCCCTGATAACTAATGATAATGAATAGATTTTCATGTACTTATTGGCCATTGTGTATCCTATTTTATGAGGTGTCTGTTCAAATCTTTTGCCCATTTATTTTATTTTATTATTTTAAAATATTTATTTATTTATTTATTGGCTGCGCCAGGTCTTAGTTGCAGCACGCAGGATCTTCGTTCAGCATGTTTAGTTGTGGCATATGGGCTTCTTAGTTGCAGCATGCATGTGGGGTCTAGTTCCCCAATGAGGGATAGAACCTGGGCCCCCTGCATTGGGAGCGTGGAGTCTTACCCATTGGACCACCAGAGAAGTCCCCTCTTTTGCCCATTTTAAAAATGGGTCATTTGTTTTATTATTCAGAGTAAGAATTCTTCATATATTCAAGCTTTATGTCCTTTGAGAGATATATATTGAAAATATATTCCCCTAGTCTATGGCTTGCCTTTTCATTTTCTTAATGAGGGTCTTTTTTTTTTTATGGACAGGAATTCTATTTTTTATTTTTAAATTTTTATTTCTTTTTATTTTTTGGCTGCACTGAGCAGCATGAGGGATCGTAGTTTCCCAACAAGGGATGGAGCCCACCCTCTGCAGTGGAAGCACAGAGTCGTAAATACTGGACCACCAGGGAAGTCCTATTTTTATTTTTTTAATGAGGGTCTTTTGAAGAACAGATTTTTGATGGATACCAATTTGTAAATGTTTTCTTTCATGATTTGTGCTTCTTTATGTCCTAAGAAACCTCTGCCTACCCCAAAATTTCAAATATTTTCTTCTAAGAATTTTGTAGTATACAGCAATGAAAATCAATTAACTATACAGACATACAGCACAATAAATCTCAATGAACATAATGTTGAGCATAAAAAGGAAGGCACAAAAGAATATGGTTTATTTTCATTCATATAGAGTGCAAAAATAGTCAAAACTAAGCTATACTGTTTAGAGATGCATATGTAAGTGGTAAAACTTATAAAGTCAAGAAAATCATTATCTCCAAAGTTGGGATAGTGGTACCTCTAGGGGGAGGAAGTGGGTTATGATCAGGGAGGGACACACAGGGGACCTCTGAGATGTTTCTGTTTTGTGCCTTGGGTGGTGGTTACATGGATGTTTGATTTATAATTCTTTATTAATGTGTGTATTTGTTTCATACACTTTTCTGAATTCTTTTATATTTCACAGTTTTTAAAAATTCAAGGAGCCCTAACTTCATTATAATTCTTAACTCTGGGATTAAAAAAAGAAAAGAAAACCTCAATAGAAGGGTTAGAAAATAGAAGTGTCCCAAAAAGTAGAGGTAAAAAACAAAGAAGAAAGGAGAAAATAGAACAAAAAATACAGAGCAAGTTAAGGAGGGACAATATCAAGAAAGAAAGAAAGAAAGAAAGAAAGAAAGAAAGAAAGAAAGAAAGAAAGAAAGAAAGAAAGAAAGAGGAAAGGGAAAAGAAACAGAGAAGAAAGAGGGAAAGGGAAAAGAAACAGAGAAAAATGGGTAGGACAAATCACCAGCTAAATGCTTAAAGTCTTCTAGAACTGAAGGATGTATTTCCAGATTGAAGACTGAGTGCCCAGCACAGTGAATGCAAATTGTGGATGTACAGCATATATTGTGAAATTTCAGAATACTAAGAACAGTGAGAAGATGCTACACACTTCTTATTTTAGTCGGGGTTCTCCAGAGAAATAGAACCAATAGGGTATAAAGAGATTTAAAGAAAGAGATTTATTATGAAGGATCGGCTCATTGGTTATGGAATCTTCGTCCCACGATCCGCAAGCTAGAGGCCCAGGAAAGCCGGTGGTGTAAGTCCCAGTCCAAGTCTGAAGGCCCAAGAACTGGGAACACCAATGTTTGAGGGCAGGAGAAGGTGGACATCCCAGCTAAGGAAGAGATAGAACTCATACTTCCTCCGCCTTTTTGTTCTATTCAGGTCCTCAAAAGATTGGATGATGCCCACCACTCATTCTTTACTGAATCTACCAATTCAAATGCTTATCTCTTTTAGAAACATTCTCACAAACACACCCAGAAATAATGTTTTGCCAGCTATCTGGGCTTCCCTTAGCCCAGTGAAATTGACACACAAAATTAACGATCACACTTCCAGAGAGGGGAGTGGGGGAAAAGTTCACATATAAAAATAGGAATGAAAATGTCTTTGGATGATTCAATAGCAAAACTGATAGAAGACAATGGGAGAAATGTTTTCCTCATTCTGAAAAAAACATATTCCCAGTTTAGAATGTCTATGCCCAGAATGAAGATAATAAAGACATTTACAGACTGTAAATTCTCACCCATTTTCAGGAGACTACGGTGGGATGCTGCTGAAGAATAATGAGGGAACAAACCAAGAAAGAGAAAGACATGGAGTCCATGACACAGAAGATACACATAAAAAGGAGATACAAGGAATTTCCAGGCTGATGGTTAAGGGAGATCCCAGGATGACAGCTGGGTACTCTGTGTAGAGGGTAACAGCACAGACTAGAGCATATCCAACAGCTTTGGAAGTCACTTCTCCAGGAAACTGACATTAATTATATACCTTATGTGTCAATAAATTGAAGCAAGGTTTGGATAAGTGACAAAGAGTCTAAGGTTGAATTACTTAGAAAACAAAACAAAACAAGACAATTATTAACTCCAGGGGAAACTAAAAGAAATGCAGGGAAGGAAAAGTAATCATAGGTTCTTTCCTGACTTTGCTGTGACTATCATTTGTATGATTATAATAGCGAAAAAAAATTAATATAATAGCGTAAGTACTAAAATTGACCTAATCAAAATCAGAATATAACTATCTTGGGAACATGGTGATATTAGAAAGGTTGGAGGGAACATTGAGTGGAGTTTATGGAAAAAGAGAGCTATAGTCTCATCTTGTATAATAGGAAGTCAATAGGAAATACCAAAACCTAAAAAAATCGAGAAGTAACAATGTAAGCATGTTATTTAGAAACACAAATAAAATAATCATCTAAAAGAAGTGAAAGGTTGCCTCTGGAGAAAGGCTAACTAGATGCAGGAAAAGCACTTTATTAAGTTCAGCATTCATTCATGGTTAAAAAAATAAATTCTGTTCCTTCTTTTCTTCCCCTCTTCCTTCCTGATAATCCAGCCTTAAAGCCCCACTATGTGGGGCAGAGCAGAATAGTCATCCAAGCAGAGTGGCTGTCTGGTGTGCAGTACTAGAGCCCAAACAAGCTGTGGGGGTATCTATGGGGGGATAGAGGGGAGGCAGGAGTGGTTATCTCAAATGTATTTTAGCCATTTATACTTCCTCTTCTGGGAACTGTCTATTTATATATCTTTTCCACAGCCTCCATAATAAGCATTTCTCTTTTTAATTGTAAGAGTTTATATAAACTATACACACACACACACACACACACACACACACACAATTAGCAGGATTTTTCAAGGTTCATCCATATTATGCCATGTATCAGTACTTTATTCTTTTTCATGACTGAATTATATTTCATTGTATGAATATAACATGTTTTGTTTAAATATCCATTAGTTGATGGACATTTGGGTTCTTCTTGGCTATAATACTACGATAAGCATTTGTGTATAAGTATTTGCATGGACATATGTTCATTTCTTTTGAGTTTATACCTAGGAGTAAAATTGCTGGTTCATATAGTAACTCTATGTTTAATCATTTGTGGAACTGCCTGGCTGTTTTCCAAAGTGATTGCTCCATTTCACATCCCCACTAGCAGTATATGAGGGTTCCAATTTCTCCACATCCTTACCAACATTTGTTATTATCTGACTTTTTGATTCTAGCCATCCCAGTGAGCACTAAATGGTATCTCATTGTGGTTTTGATTTGCATTTCCTTGATGACTAATGATGTTGAACATCTTTTCATGTGCTTATTGGCTATTTATATATTTTCCTTGGAGAAATATCTATTCAGATCCTTTGCCCATTTAAAAATTCTTTTATTTGTCTCTTTATTATTGAGTTGTAAGAGTTCTTTGTATATTCTGGATACAAGTCCCTTATTGATACAGGGTTTGCAAATATTTTCTCCCATTCTGTAGGTTGTATTTTCATTTTCTTGATTGTGTCATTTGAAGCACAAAAGGTTTTGATTTTGAGGAAGTCAAATTTGTCTATTTTTTCCCTTGTTGCTGAGGCTTTGGGGGTCATATCCAAGAATCCTTTGCCAAATCCAATATCATTAAGTTTTACTCCTATATTTTCTTCTAAGAATGTTATAGTTTTAGCTCTTACATTTAGGTCTTTGATTCATCTCAAATTGATTTTTATATATGGTATGAAGTAGTGGTCCAACTTTATTCTTTGGTATGTGGAAATCCATTTGTCCTAGCACCATTTGTTGAAAAGACTATTTCCCCCCATTGGATAATCTCAGTACTCTCGTCTAAAATCAGTTGACCATACATATATGGGTTTATTTCTGGGCTCTTAATTCTGTTTCATTGATCTATATATCTATCCTTGTGCCAGTACCACACTACTTTATACTTCTTATGTTAAACTTATTCCTAAGTTAAGATGCCCTTTCTAAAGTTGTGGAGTCCCTTTCTGTCCCTAGTTTGTTGAGTGTTTTTATCATGAAACCATGCTGGAATTTGTCAGATGCTTTTTCTGTGTCTATTGCAATGATCATGTGAATTCTATTTTTTATTCTATTGATATAATGTATTACATTAATTGATTTTCAGACGTTAAACCTATCTTGCACTCCTGGCATAAATCCCACTTGGTTATGGTGGATAATTATTTTTACATGTTGCTGGATTCAGTTTGCTAGTATTTTGTTGAGGGCTTTTGCATCCACATGCACAAGATATTGGCTTTTGCATCCACATGCACAAGATATTGGTCATGCACAAGATATTGCTTTGCCTGTGACATCTTTGTCTGGTTTTGGTATCATAGTAATAATGGCCTGATGAGTTGGGGAGTGTTCCTTTCTTGTTATGGGCTGACTTGTGTCCTACCCCTCTACCCCTACCCCCAGTTCATATGTTAAAGTCCTAACTCCTAGTACCTCACAATGTTACTGTAGTCATAGATAAGGTCTTTAAAGAGGCAAAGTTAAAATGAGGCTATTAGGGTCGGCCCTAATCCAATATGACTGGTGTCCTTATCAGAAGAGAACACATAGAAGGACACTAAGGATGTGTGCATACGGAGGAAAGACCATGTGAGGACACAGCAAGAAGACTGCTATCTAAAGTCCAGGGTAGAGGCCTCAGAAGAAACCAAATTTACTGATGTCTTGACTTTGAACTTCTAGCCTCCAGAATGGTGAGAAATAAATTTCTGTTGTTTAAGTCACCTAGTCTGTGGTATTTTGTTATGGCAACCCTAGCAAACTAACACACTCCTCTTCTGTTTTTTGAGAGTTTGTGAAGAATATTCTTCCGTAAAAGTTTGGTAGAATGTACAAATGAAGCTGTCTGGGCCTGGGCTTTTCTTTGTGGATAGATTTTTAAATTTTTTCACTTTGTATAGGTGTACTCAAATTGTCTATTTCTTCTTGAGTCAGTTTTGATAGTTTGTGTCTTTCTAGGTATTTGTCCATCTAGGTTATCTAATTTGTTGTAGTACAATTATTCATAGTGTTCCTTTAAAGTCCTTTTTATTTCTGTAGGGTCAGTAGTAATGTACCCGCTTTCTTTTTCTTCTTTTTTTAAATATATAATTTATTTTTTAAATTATATTTATTTATTTATTTATACAGCAGGTTCTTATTAGTTACCTATTTTATACATATTAGTGTATATATGTCAGTCCCAATCTCCCAATTCGTTCATTCTCTCTCTTTCATTTCTGATTCTAGTAATTTGAGTCTTCTTTTTCTCTTGGTCAATGTAGCAAAAGGTTTGCAATTTTCTTCACCTTTTCAAGAAATCAGCTTTTGGTTTAATTGATTTTCTCTATTGTTTTTCTATTCTATATTTTATTAATTTCCACTTTAATCCTTTAAAAAATTTTATTTATTTATTTTTGGCTGCACTGGGTCTTCTGTTGCTGTGAGTGGGTTTTCTCTAGTTGCAGTGAGTGGGGACTACTCTTCGTGCAGTGTGCTGGCTTCTCATCCTGGTGGCTTCTCTTGCTGCAGAGCACAGGCTCCAGGCGCGGGGGCTTCAGTAGTTGTAGCACGTGGGCTCAGTATTTGTGGCTCGTGGGCTCTAGAGCGAAGGCTCAAGTTGTGGCGCACAGGCTTAGTTGCTCCGCGGCATGTGGGATCTTCCCGGACCAGGGCTCGAACTCATGTCCCCTGCATTGGCAGGCGGATTCTTAACCACTGCGCCACCAGGGAAGCCCCTTCCACCTTAATCTTTATTATTTTCTTCCTTCTGGCTGCTTTAGGTTTAGTTTGCTCTCCTTTTACCAGTACACATATATTAATTTCTATATGTTATAGGCACAAGAATCCATTATATTATTTTATACAATTGCTTTTAAAATCAGTTGAGTAGGAAAAATGTTCATTTATACTGTCTCATAATTATATAACTGCCTTTTCTTTTTTTTAATTAATTTTTATTGGAGTATGGTTGCTTTACAATGTTGTGTTAGCCTCCACTGAACAACAAAATGAATCAGCCATACACATACAGATATCCCCTCCCTTTTGGACTTCCCTCCCGTTTAGGTTACCATAGTGCATTAGGTAGAGTTCCCTGTGCTGTACAGTATGTTCCCATCAGTTGTCTATTTTATATATAGTACCAATAATGTATATGTGTCAATCCCAGTCTATAACTGCCTTTTCTGATGTTCTTTTCTTTTTTTTCGTATGAATTTGAATTACTGTCTGGGGTTATTTGCTTTCAACCTGAGGAACATCCTTTAGTATTTCTTGTGAGGCAGGTCTGCTAGCACAAATTCACTCAGTTTTTGTTTATTTGGGAAAATTTCACCTTATTTCACCAACTTACTTTGATAAGATTGTTTCTTGGATGGAGCACTTTGAATATGTTATCTCATTGCCTTCTGGTTTCTCTTGCTTTTCCTGAGAAGTCAGTTATTAATCTTACTGGCATTTATTTGTAAGTAATGAGTCATTTTTCTTTTGCTGCTTTCAAGATTTCTTCCTGTCTTTGACTTTCAGCATTTTTTTCTCTATTGTGTCTGTAGATCTCTTGCATTTATTTATCCTATTTGGAATTTGTTGAGCTTCCTGGATATGTAAGTTATAGTTTTTCAATAAATTTGGAAAGTTTTCAGCCATTATTTCTTTGGATTTTTTCTGCTCCTTCTTCACTCTCCTCTCCTTCTAGCACTCCTATTATGCACATGTTCGTGTGCTTAGTGATGTCCCACATTTCTCTGAGGCTCTTTACATTCTTCTCTGTTCTTTGGCTTGCATAATCCCTATCCATCTACCTTCAAGTCAGCTTATTCTTTCTTCTGCCAGTTCAAGTCTCCTGTTAAGCCCCTAATGAACTTATTTCAGTTATTGTACTTTTCAACTCCAGAGTTTCTATTTAGATCATTTTTATGGTTTCTGAGTCACATCCCTGTTCTAGGGGGCTGAATATCTATTGATATGTTCTATTTGGTATGACATGGTCATCATACTCTAACCATGTTTTTCTTTAGTTCTGTGAACATGTTTATAATAGCTATAATACTTTGAATTTTTTTTTTCTGATAAATCTAACATCCTGTTGCTTGTAAAGCAGTTTCTGTTGCCTGCTATTTTTCCAATGTATGGGTCATACTTTCCTGTTTGCTTGCATGCCTCATAATTTTTTGTTGGAAACTGGACATTTTAGATAATGTATTGTAGCAACTCTGGGTACTTGTTTCCTCCCCACTCCCCACCCCCTCCACCCTCTCCACCCACCCCAACCTCCTTATTGTTATTTGCTTGTACATATATTGTTCTACAAATAAATCTAATCAAAATCTGGCCCCTTTGAAGCAAAAGTTTATGAGGTCAGTGTCTAATATTTGTCTTACCCCAGGAGGGCTTCCCTCAGCTGTCTTTATCTTTGATTCTTTCCTGCAAACTAGCCAGTTTACAATTTAGCTCATATCTTGAATCTCCTCCCAATTGCCTATCACCACAACCTCCAGGTTTTTGAGAGCACCCTTTGGCTTGTTATTTCTCCATGCTCTGTTGCAAATGAAGTCAGTTTCTATGGGAAGAGATTAAGAGCTATCTGTTTTATGGACCGATCCATAAAACACGGCGGGGGGGGGGGGGGCGGGCACAATCACTGAGTCTGGGCTTTGGAGCAGGAGGTGGAACAATGGCAAGCTTCTCTCAGACTCACATCCCTGTTCTAGAGGCTGAATTCTAGGTGAGGATGCGTAGCAGCCCGAGGTTTTCTTGGCTTTCTTCTTCTGGCTTGAACCACTACTACAGCAGCTGAGGTAAGGGTGATTAGGACCCCAGTATTCTCAGCGCTCCAGCCCAAGGTAGAGCCTCTGGTGCATGAGTGGGGCTGGATGGAAGAAAGAATCCTCCATCTCTCAACCACATTTATACAGGACTTAGGCTCAGTATCAGGTAGCCAGGGCCAGGCAGGGTGAGAATTGTTGACATCTGCCCCTCCCACTGGGAGCCTGGGAAGAGGAGGCCCAGTGCTCCCGGTTTAAAGACAGAGTGGGGACTCCGCCTTGCAGTTGGGAGGGCAAAGAGAGGAAGAGGGCTTGGTTGAAATACCACAGACTCTCGCCTTTCTTACCAATTTTTCCTAGATTTTCTTGAATAGATATTTATTTGCTCTTTTAGGAATATTTCCAAGGCTGTAAATGGTTGTTTTTGCTTGTCTTAAAACGATTTTCATCAGTTTCATTAGGGAGTGGGTCAGCAGAGCTCCTCATGCTGTCATGCGGTGGTGAATTTTTCTTGGTATTATTTTTGCAACTTTCCTGTAAGTTTAAATATATTTAAGAAAAGTTTAGAAACTTTAAAAAAATCACAAGAAAGTCGTTATGAGGAATGAAGCATAAAGCGCTTTTACATATGCTCTTTATTATTTTCCAAGGCATCCGTAACAAACACTAGAAGTGCAGTAAAGAGCAGGACCCCATGGGGGCCTTCCCGTGGGACAGGCCTCCCCCCGCCATGTCCTCTGCTGTAGCTCCTCTCTGAAAGGACCTAGATAATAGTATTTGACGCACATTTCCTGAGTTGTTTTGCAGATGCAACCCCCCCCCCCACTTCAACAAACGGAAGATGTTAACTGACGACCATGAGCACAGAGCCCCAGGCCTCCTGAAGCCTAAAGACTGATCATGTTCACCTCTGTGACACCACCCCACTACCTCACCATCAGCCAATCAGAGAATTGTGCAAGAGCTGATCACGTATCCCGCGACACCTCCACCCCCTACTTGGCTTTTAAAAGTGTTTTGCCGAACCAGGCTTTTTAGGGCACGGGCCACCTCCTCTTCTTGCACGGCCTCACCAAAAACCTTTCTCTGCTCCAAACTCCAAGGTTTCCGTTTGTTTGGCCTCACTGTGCTCTTGGGCACATAGAACTTGGCGTCCACAGTTTGTTCTGTCCATAGTGACAAGTAGATCTGCGTATTTAGGCAAACACCCAGAGTTCACAGCAAGCCTAGTCAGAGCGGGTGTAAACAGGAAACAGCAGGCAGGCGGGTTGTTGAACAGCACGGCAGTGTTTCAATTCAAAGGGCTGGTGAGTGGGGAGGGGTCTCTGGGTCTAACACAGTGAATGTCAGACCGTCAACCTTTTAGAGGGTTAAAGCTTTTGTACGATACGAGAGAAGACCAAGGTGAGCAAGGCGAGCGCATGCGGGACTGGCCAGCAAAGCCACATCCGCTTTCAGGCTTTCGGTTTCTTTGCCTCCATCTTGCCTGCGATTTTCAGGTATCAGAGGAGTGAAGTCTTGACGGGTCGCAGCCAAAGGAGAGCCTAGCCGCGGGCAGGACGGTACGTGCCCGCGCGGGACCCCGCAGCTCCCCACCCTCCCCAGCTCCCCGCCGGACGCCAGGCCCCGTATCCTCTCGCGTTCCCGGATTGGCGCTTCCTTGCACTCGGCCTGGGCAGGGGGTGCCTGGCAGGGGCCAGGGGAGGGGTGGGACTTCTGGCAGGTGACTCAGTCCCGCCGATCTCTTATCTCCGATTTGCCCCGCGGGCACCAGGCGGGCCGGAGCGCCCCCGCCCCGATTCTCTGGAGGGGCGCTTGAGTCTTCCGGGATTCCGGTGCGGTCGGAGCGGCGGATCGCCCAGACCCAGTGACTCTCGCCCCAAACTGAAGCACTAGAAAACGGGCCGTGGGCTTTATGGCAAGTCCCCGGTGTCCTGCCTAAGGACACCGGGGACCTGCCTAAGAACATCCTGAGGGTTGCCCAGTTCCGGGGGTGACCTGCTCAAAAGATCTGGCAGCCTTCCTTTGGCAAAGTTGAGAACTAGGACATTTTGTGCAGTAGTGTGTCTTGGCGGAAGCAACAGGAGAGGCAAGAATTTTTTTACTCTCTCTCCTTCCCGCTGCCACCCTTTTCCCCTTCAGAGCGTCTGGGGAATGTCTGGTCAGGGCATATTCTTTTAAAATATTAACAGTGGAATGCAATAGAACAAAGACCATTGAAATTAAGAACAAATTTTTGGTTCAGGTAACAGGAAGTAAGTTCAAGGACTCTAAAGCTCTCGAATATTTTCATTTGTTGACATTTGAAATTTATTTACGAAACGAGAGGTTGTGCCAGTAGGGAACCTGTTGGACACCGACAGACCATGATAATCTAAAACTAAGACCAGACCGGTCTCTGGCAGGCTTGGCCTGCTTCAGATAAGAGATTTCAGATAAGAGAAACTGAATTTTTGGTAATTTCCCTCCGGTGGTTCCCCTAAATGATCGTTAAAAAGTTTCATGGGGAGAGGCTAAAAACTTGGGCCAACTCCAAAATTTTAAAAAAAAGAGAGAGAGATTCGGGTTTGGAAGGGACTTTTTTTTTTTTTTTTTTTTTTTTTGCGGTACGCGGGCCTCTCACTCTTGTGGCCTCTCCCGTTGCGGAGCACAGGCTCCGGACGCGCAGGCTCAGCGGCCATGGCTCACGGGCCCAGCCGCTCCGTGGCATGTGGGATCTTTGCGGACCGGGGCACGAACCCGTGTCCATCGGCAGGCGGACTCTCAACCACTGCGCCACCAGGGAAGCCCTGGAGGGGACTTTTAAATGTGTCTGCCCTACAGAAGTTGCATTTTTAATATTAATACTTATTTTACTTACAGCTTCTGGGTTGGACGTCCTGATTAAAATGGCTTTTCCTAACGACTTCTTGTTTTACATTTGTTTGTAACTGACATTTACACTTCATTTAACAGTATTACTACCTGGCACCCGCTCTCGAAGGTGAATCCACCTGCAGGGCCGCAGGGGCTGGGTGCCCCTTGCTCCCTGCCCGCTGGGAATCTTGCGCGACTGGAGTGTCGGGAGGGTAGTCGGCGGCAGTTTTTTTTGAGCGGTGGCCGAGGGCCGATTGGCAGCTGAAATGGAAGTAGGTTTGATCCCGGGGGGCAGGCGGGTCCCAACCCGGTTCTTAGTGGGGTGGCGGAGCGCAGCGGCCACGCCCGCTGGTTCCTGACCTGACGCAAGTAATTCCCCGCAATGCCAGGTGGGCTCTTTGCCCACACAAGGGAGAGTTTACTTTCTGGAGGGACACCCGTGTGTTCCTGTGGAGTTTTTAAGGTGTAGGGGCGGAGGGTTCTGGAGCAGGAAGTTTTGTTTGGGCTGTGCGTTCCTGGCGGGCTGCTGGGAGGAAGCGCACAGAGGCTTTATGCTTGGCTTGGAAGCCGCCTCTTGGCGCCTGCGATGCTCTCCTCCAGTTCCTGGTGCTGTCTGGAGTACAAGTAAGTCCCCCACATACAAACCGGAGCACGTTGGTTAAGTCCAGCATTAGCTTAGGTACCCAACTAACACAATTGGGTATATAGTACTGTACTGTAATAGGTTTATAATACTTTTAACATAAATAATACATAAGTACGATCGTGTCCGGCAAGGGTGGGCGAGGTTCCCGGCGGAAGCCATTGGGAAGAGCAGGCGGCTGCCCGGGGGTGAATGGACAGAGAACCCTTTCTCCCGACCTGCGCCCCCTGCTGGCGTCGCCCTCAGCTCTGGGGGCGTCGGGGCACTGTCCCCTGATCCCGGCAAAAAAGGCTTGAGTCTCCCGTTTTCAGCCCTTCCTTGAGCCTCCTTGGGACTCACCCACAGCACTCCAAGTCGCCAGGAGTGTCTTTCGCTTTTTACAATCTCAGGAATGAATTCTTTTTGGTTATTTCTTCCTTACAGGACGCCAAAGGCTAATTAAACTCGTGTTTATGGACTGAAATGCCTCCTTTCCTTTAATTCAGTATAATTCAGTATAAATATATATTGCACTCTTCAAGGCCAGGCAGAGTTCTGGGTGGTGGGAACATAGAGATGGATCTGAACTTGTTTTTTTTTCCCCACAGAGAAAAAAATCACGGAGTGGTTGGGGAGACCCAGCAAAATTACCTGCAAAGTTAACTTGGATTCAAGGCAGCCTAGAAAAGGGTCTAGAATCAACAGTCTAGAATGAGAGGAGGCCAGTTGGGGCAGGTTGGGAAAGTGGTAACAGGTTACAGAGTAAATCAGTTATGTAAGAAACACTATGATTGAAATGACCTATTTCTCCTTTATATTCGGCTACTGCCACCTCCTCAAGAAAGACTTCACAACCCTCCATAGAGGAAGTAAGGATTCCCTTCCTCTATACTTTCCTATACTCAAGGACTATCTTTGCACTTACCATAGGATTGCATTTAACACTCTGTATTGTAATATTTTTTCTCTTAAAAAATTTTCAGTCAAATTGTATTATAATTATCTGGGTTAAAATACATGCAAAGTAAATAGAGAAAGCCTGCAGGGGTCCATTCCCTAAGATAACCAAAAGTTGCAGTTTATTGTCTTTTCCAGACATTTATGCACTTAAATACAGTCTAAGTATTTTTTTTAAATATGTAGTTTGCTCTCTTTTATTTTTCTTATTTTGTATGATGCTATCAGTAATCATGGGGATGTCAGAGAACTGTCCTACTTGAGGAAAAACTACTTTAAATTTTAGGCACTTTTGAGTCCATACTACACACAGAGGACTGGCCTGGAGGTTTGGCAAAATGAAAACTCTCACCCATAAATCTTAGAGTTTTAGAACTTGTGATAAGTGCAAAGGATACATTTTTAGCCACATGTACTGGGAAGATGTACCTTTTGCTAAAAGGCCAGGGGATGTCTGGTGAGCTTGGCTGGAGACATTGTATTCTGTCTGTTCATGATGAGGTCCTGTCTGCTCCCAGGAAGCCCTGCATGGTGCGTCACCCAGCTCTTAAGCAACAGCATTGTTACCCCCCTAGAATTGCAAAAACTTCCTTTCACGAGCTTTGTCTCCTGGATCTAACAATCAGGTTCCAAGTACGGTTCTTACTCCATCACCAGCTCCATATTCATTGTAGATTATGAAAGGATGAGTAGGCATTACACAAGTACAGTCCTGCTGGAGCTCTGTAATGATGACCAGTCTGTTCAAGGCCTAGCAGGGTGAGCTTGGTGATCGTGATCAGCACCCACCACAGCCTAGTGCAGATGAGTGGGAGCTTACCATATATGATAGTACTCAAGAAGAAAGTAAAATCAGTGATATGAAGCAGGAGGAGATGACCTGATTTAGGAATCAAGACAACTTTAGGAAGAGATGCCTTGAAAGATGGTATAGAATTTCAATAGGCAGAGACTGAAAAGAGGGAAAGGGCTTTCCAACTGGAGGCAAGTGCTTGAGCAAAGATGTTGGGACAGAAAAACACTGTCCAGGGAACACTGAGATAAGTGTCTTGAATTAGATTGGGCAGAGGAGGGGAGGTACTCTGAGGTGCTTGGGCTCTGTATGAGAAGTTTGCCTTAGTGAAAATAACTTTGATTCAGGAGGAGTGGGCCACTGCATGAAATGGATTTCTCTAGTGACTCTGCTCGTGTTTCTGTATCCATCTAGATGATTCATGATCTCCTTTCAATCTTGATCTTTTCTCCTTCTGGGGTTCTTTCATTCCTTCATTTTCTGCAGCCCGTATGCAGCTGTTACGAAACAGGGACGTTATTTGAGGTAATGTTATGCTGAAATTTGTGGAAGTTTCCCTGAGAGTCATGGGGCTGAGCCTCATCAAAGAACTTTATGCCATTTTATAATTGGGATCATCTATAGTTTGTGGGCAATTTGCTATAATTGAAATGCAGTGCTTGGGAAGCCAAATAATTTTTTAATGCATACTTTTAGCTGTTGATATATTATGTATCAGTAGCTAAAAGTGTGCATTAAAATTATTAAATATTAAATTTAAAAAACAGAAAAATATTAAATTAAAAACTACACATTAAATCTCAAATTGGAATGTGTTTACGCTTCAGCCTCAGTACCTGGTCTTCTAGACTATGTTTCTGCAGCATTGCAGAAATCAGAACCTACATGATGATCTATTACTAAATACCTCATTTTAAATATTGGGGGAAAAGGGCACAAAGTGGCACTTTGTACACTATCTTAGGGTTAAAATGCCCACAGATGTAGTAAAGGTGGGTTCATTATTTCAGCTGCTCGAATGGCTACACACAGAGCCCACACCCACAGGTTCCATACACGGATGGAGGAGGAGGAAGGTGGGTCCTGTTATGTTCAGGGATGCACTGAACTCCTGTGAGGTGGTCACATTCTTTTTGCCCAGGATCATGTAACCCCTTCTCCTTTATCTTTTTAGAAACTTCTGGGTGACTCCCTCAGGGCCGTCAACTTCATATCTCAGTGGGGATTTCCGGACACCTGAACGCTCCAGGTTTACATGCTGGTTTCTGCAGCTGGCAAGGCAGGCTTCTCCCCACTGCGGCTCAGTTTTGTAATGTTGCTGGGAAATTACATTTGCTTGCAGGCTGTGACTCAGTGAACATGACCTTGCTTTCAGGCATGCCATGACCAGAGCAGTACAAAGAATGGAATATTAAGTATGTCTATCCTTGGATAGGTTTAAGTATGATGGGAACCAGTCATGCTGGCAGCTATCTGCTGGGAACGTTATGTGTTTTCAATACCAGATGGTTGGAGGCAAAGTTGACATTCTGTGAGAAAGGCTGAAAAGCCTGATTTAACCGCATTTTACTGTCACCTATCGGAGCTATGCTGGGTGCCACGGAGCTAGGTACACAATATGGTGGTGGAACAAAGAAGCTACTAACCAAGTCTGGATGAGTTCTTCCCAGGAAAGCTTTATGCTTAGGAGACACTTCAGCTGGCCCTAAAAACCGAGTACGGTTTTGCCAGGCAGGTAAGTGGAAGCGAGTAATCCAGGCAAATGTGCAGAGGCGCGGGAAAGAACTCCTTGTTGAGGTTTGTTTGAATCCGAAAGTACAAGGTGTGTGTTAATGAGAGATGAATGCAGATGCTAGACCAGGAGGGGCCTTGAATACAAAGAAACTCGGAAACTGCAATGGGAGATGAGGAATCACTGAAAGGTCTGAATTTAGGAAAGTGATTTGGTTCAAGCAAGAGCTTCCGGAAGTTCATTCTGATAAGATCTGTTTGGAGAGGGTGAGGCCATAGGCAGAGGGAACAGAAAGGCCAGGGTGAGAGGTGGATGCTAGGGCACACCCTCATTTAAGAAGCAGGTGCAGGGCTTCCTGGGTGGCGCAGTGGTTAAGAATCTGCCTGCCAATGCAGGGGACATGGGTTTGAGCCCTGGTCCAGGAAGATCCCACATGCTGCGGAGCAACTAAGCTCGTGAGCCACAACTACTGAGCCTGTGCTCTAGAGCCCACGAGCCACAACTACTGAAGCCTGTGTGCCTAGAGCCTGTGCTCCGCAACAAGAGAAGCCACAGCAATGAGAAGCCCGCACACTGCAACAAAGAGTAGCCCCTGCTCACCACAACTAGAGAAAGCCTGCGTACAGCAACAAAGACCCAACGCAGCCAAAAATAAATAAATAAATAAATTTATTAAAAAAAAAGAAGCAGGTGCAGAAAGGGTGCTGAGGAGTCAGGGAAGGTTAGAGGGGGACCGTGTAGAATATAGTGGTGTGAGATCAGCTAAGGGAGAAGAGTTTCAAGGAACAGGTCAGAATGCTTGGGTAAAAGAAGACTTCCATGTGACCTTGGATGTGGCCACTAGGAGGTCACCAAGGCCTCTAGAAGAACACTGTCAGGTGAGGACACAAGGGTGAGGAGAGTTAGGCACTCACCTCAGGCACAACATTTAAGGGGGTGGGAAAATCAAGATAAATAATATTTTAATGCAAAATTTTGAAAAAATTGACATGAATGCAAAAGACCCATGATGAACAAAATATCAAAATTTTAAATAAAGACAGTATCCGCATTACTGATTCTTCCTTTGCCTCATGTTCCAATATGGCACTGAGTGTCATTGTGTAAAGGATGTGGGGCAGGGAGGATGCAGGTGAAGCCATATTGAGGAGGGAACTGAGAAGTTGAAGGAGTTGAAGTACACATTACAGTCTGCCTTTCTGAAATCCTAGCTTCACATGAAAGAAAGAGTGAAAGGCTGGTTGGTCTAGGGGATCTCAGGCTGAAGGGGTTTTTTGTTTTCTTTATTTTTAAGATGGAAGAGACTGAACATGTTTACAAGCTGAGGGGAGGAGTCCCTGAAGGTGGAGAGAGGTTGATGAAAGGGTAAGCGCAGGGGCTTATGGAGACAGGAGGGCACAGGGGAAGTGGATGGCCCTGGAGGATGAGGAACAGCAGGGGAAGGTAGCGGGCTGCCGAAGCTCACTCTTCCCCCCCCCGCCCCGGTATGCCGGCCTCTCACTGTTGCGGCCTCTTCCGCCGCGGAGCACAGGCTCCGGACGCGCAGGCTCAGCGGCCCTGGCTCACGGGCCCAGCCACTCCGCGGCATGTGGGATCTTCCCGGATCGGGGCACGAACCCGCGTCCCCTGCATCGGCAGGCGGACTCTCAACCACTGCGCCACCAGGGAAGCCCCCAGAGCTCACTCTTGATTAGTGGCAAGCTCATCGATGAAAAGTGGCCCCAGTGCGTGGTGTTAGGATGGAAGAAAGCTGTGAGAGGGTGTTGAAAGGAGCTGACCGCAGTCCTGGAATAGCATGCCGAGCAGCAGTAAGGGGCCAGCTGAGGTTGAAGACTACAAGCGTGTGGGGTGATCTTTCCCCTGCGTTCAGCACGACTTCTCCTCTAGATGTATGAGTGGTGGAGGCTCACCATCTGAGGATGGGATGTGGAGGTGATCATCCCAGTTTGCCCGGGACTGAGGAGTTTCCTGGAACATGGGACTTTCAGTGCTCAAACTGGAAAGTTCTGGCACACCAAGGTGTTGCAGAGCTGGCAGTCAGGCGGCAAAAGGGCAAAAAAGAATTGAGGTGCTGGCCAGAAGAGGGTTTGTAGCACATGCTCTAGGTCCCATCTGGGGAGCAAAGGAAGTGAGGCCGTCACCTGGTAGCGACTTACAGAACTCCATTTATTCGTTCATTCAAATACTCATTGAGTGCTTACTAGGAGTCAGGCACTGGGGTCTGTGCAGAAGATCTAACCACAAAGAGGATAAAAATATTCTCATGGAATATCCTTCTCTGGTGGCTAAGGTCAGTTGGTGCCCAGGACCCACTCCCACTTCCGTCTAGAGGGTAGCAAACTACAAACTGCCTTTCCCAGACTCCTTTACAACCAGGATGTGAATTAAGGTGCATTTGGGCAAGATTTGTAAACAAGTGGGGTAGAGGCCAATAGCTGGCTGCTTTTGTTCAATTCTCTGCTGGCAAGCATGGTGGTGGTGACGTGGGGATTTGGGCAGCAGCATTATGAAGTCCAGTCACCCGCTTTGGAGGAGTGGAGGCAGATGGGGTGGCAGTTGGCCCTCTGATCTCGGGGTCACTGTCCGAGGTGTTCTTGAGCTCTGTGCTACCAATGATGGCCTCCTGCTTCCTCGCTGCCTTGGCTGAGACAAGATCTTTCTGGGAGCCCTGGGAGTCTTTCTCAGAAGCTCACTCAAGGGCCCATTTCTCCAGCCCTTACAGCAGTTTTGTAAGCGCCTATTTCAATGTATTTCTACTCAAAATAACTGAAGTGGTTTCTGCTTCTAGCACCTGACACCCTTTCCATTAGCCAGTGGAAATGAACCCTGGTGACTTACATCTGCTTTGTTTGGTGTTTTCAGTGATCACTGGCAACTGCTAGAGAAATGAAACTGGAGCTGCTCTGGCTGTGAAGGTGGGGGACAGTTTGTACCATTGTGGAAATTCTGTGGGGGTGGAAAAGGAGAGACAGTCATTAGATTACAGTTTGCCAGTGAGGGGGTACAAGAACAGGGGAATTCCTTAAACATTCTAAACACATACAGCTGCCGGTTCCCCCAGTTAGGGAAGACAGTGGGAGTGAAAGGACACTAACAGAAATAGCGGTCAATCTGGAGGACTGGGTGTTTGAAAGCAGGAAAGAGAAAGAATTGGGCTTGGACAGCTTCTTTGTCCCTGAGTGAGGTGAAGCCCTTGACTTCAGAGGAGGTGTGTGGTGCTGAACAAGGAAGTTCAGGTAGAATGGGGCTGGTAAGTGGTGGGCACTATCCTTTCACCAAACTCTAAAGAACTTATTCTACCTGCCCTCCCCCTCCCCACTCCTTCTACCCTGTCTTTTGAACCATGTTAAGTAAAATCTGACTTGTTCTTTTTGATGATAACTTTGGGATGCCTCTAGGCTTTCTTGTTCTAAGGATTGTCTATATATACATCAAAAAAGCTCTAAAAGCATTTTGAATGCTGTGAGATAGTTTCTATATGGCATACTCCGGTTGTTTTTTTTTTATGTAGTACTTGTTAACTGGACTGTAAATGCTGAGTGCAGAAGAGAGAGAGAGAAATGCCTTTTTCAGTTCAAAAACTTACAGGGTTTCCTTTCGGCTAATTATCGTTTTCTAATTTTATTGTACTGTGGTCAAAAAATATGGTCAGAGGTATATTTATTTTACTATCTATAGACCTGTTGCCGAGTTTATGAAGTAAAGTGTTACAAATTCAGTCATTTCCCCTTTGTATTTTTATCTAGTCACATTCTGTTAATCCCTTTTAATGTTTTCAGTATACACACACACACACACACACATATCCCTAAACAATATATGGTGTTATTATTAACATTTAGGACCTTAATGTAAATTAATTATATGATATGCATGCTTTAGCAACTTTTTGCCTTAGCAAAAATATTTGTTTTGTTGTTTGGTTTTTTGTTTGTTTGTGAGATTCATTCATGGTTTTTCATTTTCAGGGCTGTATAGTGTTTCGTCAAAGGACTGTGACATTTTATTCAGTCTCTTCTTGGTAGACTTTTAAGTGGTTTCCATTATTTTGCTATACCATCTATTGCTGCTTGGAACATTATGTACATGTCTTGGTATATCTGTGTAAGAGTTTTAAGAGGACATTCACTTAGGAATCAAATTTTCATGTCCTGGAGTAATGAGTGCTTTCATCTTTACCAGGTATTGCCAAATTATTCTTCAAAGTGGCTATGTCAGTTTATAATTCCTCCAGCAATGTAAAAGGTTTCATATTTCACTGTATTTTCTCTGACATTTGGTAACAGATAATAGCATTTGGCCAATGTGAAATAATATCTCACTGTAGTTTAAATTTGCATTTCTCTGAATACTGTTTTGGTTTGAATATCTTTTCATATGGTTTATGGCTGTTTGGAGCTTTCTTTTTTTCTGGGAACTGCCTATTGCCTATTCTTCCCTTGAGTTGCTTGTCTTACGCTTATTGATTTGCAGAAATGCTTTCTACATTGTGGATACTAGTTCTTTGTTAATTAAATATGATGCGTTTGTCTTCTGAGTCTGCTCTTTATCTTTTTTTCATTTTTAAAAGGATGTATGCTTTTTATGTCTTACAAATTCATTTTTGTAATTGTAGGTTATAATAATATTCTTGGAGAATCTCTTCTAGAGATTTTATGTCCAGCACTTTAGTACATGTGGAACTGACTTGTAAATGGTGTGAGGAAAGGATCCCAGTTTATCCTCTCTATATGTATGGATACCCAGTTGTCTCAGCACTATTTCTGGACATTAATGTCCTTTCCCTGTTGATTTACAGGACCACCCTAGACATCTGTGTATGGATTAATTCCTGAGCTCTCATCTGTGTATTAGTTGTTTTTTTATCTATTCCTTGTCATATTACTATACATTTGTATTAAATCTTGATATCTGCTAAGGCAACTTCCTCCAACTGGTTGTTCTTAAAGCTTATACTGGTTATTCTTGGCCTTTCTCCTTCATATCAGTTCAAAATTAGCTTGCCACAGTCCATGGCAAAAGTTTTTGGATTTGGATTTTTGATTGTGCTTAAATTTATAAATTCATTTGAGAATTGATATCTTGATGATACTGAGTCTTCTGTCCATGATTATTGTACATTTCTTCAATTATCTGTCTTAACTGAAGTCTTCAATAAAGTTTTATAATTTCTTCTTTAATGTCTCATGTATCTTTCGTTAGATTTATTCTGCATACCTTACAGGTTTTGTTGCTGTTGTAAATAGTATCATTTTTTCTTTGAAATATACATTTTCTTCCTGTTTTTTGCTAATGTACAGAGATATAATTGACTTTTATTTATTAATCATATATCTCAAAACCTTAACCTCTTATGAATTCTAACATTTTGTCTGTTGGTATACTTGGGTTTCCTATCCAAGTAGAAAATCTTATTGCATGTGAAGAATGATAGTTGCTTCTTTGGTTCCGATGCTTATACTCTAACTAACCTTTTTTTCTTATTTTAGTGCTAAGCTCTGTCCTCTAGTACAATGTTGAATAGAAGGGATTCATACATATACTTGTCTTGAGCCTCATTTTTAAAGGAATGCTTCTAACATGTCACCATTAAGTATAATATTTGCAGTGGACTTTTCTCTTTTTCTCATAATTACTATTGAACTGTGTATAGATTGCTGCCTCATAAGTCCCTTGCTTTTAATCCATAGAGCATCGTTTTTAGAGAACTCATGTCTTTATTATATCGAATCTCCCTATTCATGAGCAAGGTAAAGCTCTCCATTTATCTAGATCTTTATTAATGTCTTTCCAATAATATTTTATAGTTTTTTTCCTGTTAATGTCTTGCATATCTTTGTTAGAATAATTCCTACATGTTTTAATGCTGTTGTATATGGCAAATCTTAAAGAACCAGCACTGTGGTTTTGAGTTGTTTTTTCTTTTTGCCCTCCTACAAGTTTACTTACTTTCTTAAATGCTCAACTATATATTTGAGCAAATGTTTTTTATGTTTTATTTAGCATTTCAGTGTGTATTATAGGCATTTTTCTTTTTCAGATTGTCTCATGCAGCGTTTCTCAATTTTGGCACTATTGCCATTTAGGGTTGGATAATTCTTTGTTGAGGGGAATATGCATTGTGTAATGTTCAGCAGCATCCCTAGCTTCTATTCTCTAGATGCCAGTAGCACCACCTGGTTATGATGACCAAAAATATCTCAGATTTAACCCAAAATTGTCAAATGTCCCCTGAGGGGCAAAATTGCCCCTGATTAAGAACCATTGATTTGGCCTGTCACATTTCAGAAATTGCCCTTATCTTCTTGAAATTTTTTTTTAATTTATTTTTTTTGGCGGCATTGGGTCTTTGTTGCTGCACGTGGGCTTTCTCTAGCTGCGGCAAGCAGGGGCTACTCTTCATTGTGGTGCACGGGCTTCTCATTGCGGTGATTTCTCTTGTTGGGAGCATGGGCTCTAGGTGTGTGGGCTTCAGTAGTTGTGGCACACGGGCTCAGTAGTTGTGGCTCACAGGCTCTAGAGCGCAGGCTCAGTTGTTGTGGCCCATGGGCTCAGTTGCTCCGCGGCATGTGGGATCTTCCCGGACCAGGGATTGAACCCGTGTCCCCTGTATTGGCAGGCGTATTCTTAACCACTGTGCCACCAGGGAAGTCCCTTGAAACTTTTAAGATGCTTATTTTAAACTCTTTCAGGTGTAGGTTCCTAGGATGTGAGTTTTGTTTTGTCTACTGTCGTGGTGATTTTTATGTTTATGCATGGTGATTTTTAATCATGAGCTCACCTCCAGCAGAATAGATGTTTCATATACCCTGGGTTGGGAAGTTGACCTTATAGGGTGGTTTGGAGTTTGCCTCTCAAGACCTTATGGGCTTGACTTCTAGTAAAAATATTGCAAGGCTTTTATAAAGGATATAACTTATATTACCGGAACCATAACAGATAATAAAATAAAGCTATAAACAAAATTATGAATAAAATGTATGTAATGAAGACATATACTTACATGATGGTTATATGTAAATTATATATTTTAAATCTTTTTGTATTGTTTTTGCAATATTTATTTTTTGCTATTTATGGTGTCTGAATTGTTAAAAGCACCTCAAAAAAAATTTTGTATTCAAAAAAAAAAAAAGACCCTTAGTCTGAGAGTAATTTTTATGTTAATTTCTTGGTTTGGGCTTAAAAGAAACCCCAACAAAGTAGTGATTATTTGGACTGTAACCCTACTTCTTCCTTTCATGCTCCCCTCTCTCAAGTGCCTATCACCTCTAGTCCCAATTAACTGTCCCCAACACCACCCCAACATATAAGCACTGGTATTTTGCTGCATCTGGTTGGCCTGGGTCAGCACAGGATCTGTAGTTTTCCTTTTGATATTTTCTTTGACTATGCCAGATGCCACCACCGAGTAATTTGGATTTTACTGCCAAACTATACCTTTGTTAGTACAGAGGGAAGACAGCATGCCTGTTCTCTTGCTGATTGTGCGTGACTGGCAGAAGGCAGCCTTGGGTATAATGGCTGGAGGAAATGAACTGAGCAGATGATATATTTGGCTCTCACTGTTGTGGCCTCTGCCAGCCACTCCGCGGCATGGATTTATTTTAAAGTCAAATATTTAAAATTTTTAAAGACCAAAATTTAAAATAAATGTAATTTTGTTAATTTCAGACATTAAAGTACTCACTAATATTTTCATTGATGGGGAACTCTGGGACTCTAGGGAAATTATGCTTCCTCTAAGAATCTTTGAATTTTTCTTTTTCTTCTTTTTTTTTTTTGCGGTACGCGGGCCTCTCACTGTTGTGGTCTCTCCCGTTGCGGAGCACAGGCTCCGGACTCGCAGGCTCAGCGGCCATGGTTCACGGGCCCAGCCGCTCCACGGCATGTGGGATTCTCCCGGACCGGGGCAGGAACCCGTGTCCCCTGCCTCGGCAGGCGGACTCTCAACCACTGCGCCACCAGGGAAGCCCAATTTTTCTTATTTTTGACAGCAAGAGCTGTTTAACATCCCCTATATCCCTTTCTGCTTTGACTGCCAGGAAGCTCGGGACAAATTCAAGGTCTACTAAAATCTGTTTAGGTCTTTCTGGCCTGCATATTTGCATTGTATTCTTTATCCCTCCATCTCATTTTGACTTTCTACCTAATATTTTTCCCCCTTGTTCTCATATAAATTTTTTTCTACTTACATGTTTTTATTGTAAGATGCCTCATCTTTTGTGAACTGAGATTGTATATAAATATATAAAATAGATTCAGTGTTCCTTTGAGTAAATCCTGATATATAAATACATAAATATGCTTGTACACAAAAATGTAGCAACAGTTAGCAACTTACACTTAGGTTGTTTTCCAGTTATCTTTTGCTAAGATTAGCTTTTAACCTGAAATGCTGTCTGATAGAAACAGATAGGGTACTCTCCTAGAACATAAGAGCTTATTTAACATAAAATATAGCTATGAAACTTTAGAGTAGACAGTGACCCCCATTTGCAACTTAAATTTTGAAAGAAAATAGGTTGAGTTCCAATGCAAGAAGTTAAGAATAGACCCATGGCATGAACTCCCCACCGTTCCCACCCAATTCCCAGATCTTTCTGCAGATCTGCTCAACCTCCTTCCTTCCACTGATACCATCAGGAACTCTAGTGATAATTGCTGTCCAGCAGTGTGTTGTGAGTGCAGACTTCTGACTCTTCCAAGGGGCTCAAGGTCCAAAGAGGTGATCAAAACTTGACAAGGCCTAAGTTCAGCTATGGTGGCAGGTCCTATGAGCATTCATGATGTTGCTGTGTAAAGGGCCTGGGTTTTGGGAGGATGGCAGCAGGTGTGAATGAAGGGTTTCAAAGTAGAACAACTGGAAAAAAGGGATGGGGTAGGGACAGAAACCTGTTTTCTCCCATCATTTTTGACACCTTGCAGAGGGTCCCCTCTGCTAAGATTTGTATTTGTTCAAGCCTACCGGGCGGTCACCGAAAAGGAGTTAACCCCTGTGACCTCAGTTTCTGTCATCCAGAAAGCAGCTTAGTCATTGGGCTTTTCCTCTGCCCCCACCAAGGTCAGTCATTTGCCACTTCATCATTAATTCCCTAGCAGTGATTTCCCCCTTACCACACTTCACATTCTGATAAGTTCTGATAAAGCACATGGGTTTTTTGGGAAATAATTTGTCTCTGGTCTCATTTCCTTTAAAATGTAGGTTATCTTCTTTGTCAGTCTTGAATTTGGGGTCAGTCTCTTTGTCTACTGAGAGGATCGCTTTCTGTAGACTTAACAATATGAATTTAATCTGCTAGTTTAGAGAGACCATCAAGAAAGGAAGAGCCTATACCTAGAG
This sequence comes from Orcinus orca, assembly GCF_937001465.1. NCBI lineage: Eukaryota > Metazoa > Chordata > Mammalia > Artiodactyla > Delphinidae > Orcinus > Orcinus orca. Next base: position 86,370,253 of record NC_064565.1, read on the forward strand.
TTTTAGGCAAAAGTTACTTTGATAGAAGGATTTAAAAAAATTCCCTTTTAACCACAGAACTCCTCCATTGGAAAGGATTCTGAAAGAAATGAAGAAAACCATCAGAAATGCAATCGGTAGCTTCATGGCCTTCTGTTGACTGGACTAGACTTTTCTTACCGCTGTTCCTTGGAATGACACTGTACAGGATGTCTGCTGAGGTTATCCATCAGGTGGAAGAAGCACTTGATGAAGATGAGAAGGAGCTGCTGCTTTTTCTGTGCCGAGACGTTGCTGCAGATGTGGTTCCACTTAATGTCAGGGACCTTCTGGATGTTTTAAGAGAGAGAGGAAAGCTGTCTTTTGTGAGCTTGGCTGAGCTGCTCTACAGAGTAAGGCGGTTTGACTTGCTCAAGAGGGTCTTGAAGATGGACAGACCGACAGCGGAGGCCCTCCTGCGCAGGCACCCACATCTTATTTCGGACTATAGGTAATTCATCAGGCCCTCCTGAGGCTGGACTGGTGGGAGGGAGGGAGGAGGTCTAGACTTCAGAATCACAGAAATGAGGACAGTAAGAAAAGCAGCCTCATTACTTTCTCTACCCACTGATCCTCTTGCCACATCGATGTTACTTCATTCCTCTGAACTCTGAATTCTTAGGACATGTCTGCTTAAAGTAACTGGGTAGAAGATCAGAATGAAAGTGGAAGGGTTGGATGGTGTGTGTTTGCCTGATGGGTAGAATGAGAGAGAGAGGAGTGACTAAGAGCTAGTACTCTTGCAGGCCTCTCTGAGTGTGAGATCTGCTGTGTTCTTTGCTAGCCTGTGATGTCAGAGCCTGGTAATTTCCGGTTACTGAGAAAGGAAATAACAAGCCTGACAGCAATCTTCCTGACCTTTGTAGAGCTCTGTGATCCTTCCTGAACCCCCTCCGGTCTTTCCCCTGCTGAGGAAACTAGTGGGGTGGGCTTGCTTTCTGTGAGGTCCCTGCTCCCGGAGGCTCTGGGGAGCCCAGATTGAACGTTTCTTCAATTAACCATCTCTAGACCCCCTTCAGTTCAGGAGAGGAACGGCCACTGGAGTCCCCTCTAGTTCAGACAGGCTTTGAGTTGTTCCTCCTGTTCACATAATATTCTCTTGGAGGTTCAGAGGAGCACAGAAACCAGGCGAAAGGCTGCATTTCTGGGGAAAGAAAGATAATTTGTAACCTTAAATCAGTGATTCCTTTTTCTCCAGACCACCAGCCTTTGGTTATATTGATAATATATATTTGGAGGGGATGTACATGATTAAAAACTATATTAAAGAGAGTTGCAAGCAGTGTGGCCTTTGGAACGTATATGAGATTTGAGGTCTAAAGTCCTGTTTGAAGCCTCAGAACTGTCAGTTACAAGCCACGTAGGCTGAGCCAGCCACTGACATCAGTTTTTCTACTTCGTTTTTCTACTTGTGAAGCTAAAAATAATAATATCTGATTTCACAAGTGTGTTTGTGAGGATCGATTGTGATCATTTAGTATGTGAAGTACTTTTTAAAAATTATTATTATTTTAAATTATGTGAAGTACTTTTTAAAACTGGGCAGCACTCTACAAATATAAGGGTTTAGTATTGTTGTTGCTGTTATTCTTGATCATCTTCCACCTCTCCAACCATCATGATGTCATAATCTTCTTAAAACTTTTCGGCAGGCACTGACTGGGTTTTTGTGAAGAAGTCAGGGGACTCTCTCCATCTCTTGTTTCCTTGCTGTGGCGAATGGAGGTGGTTCCTTTGGGGCTCTGAGTAGAGAGGCCCGGGAGTGCTAGATTCATTGATTCTTCTGTTGAGTGGGCTTTATTGTGGGTTGACTTATGCCAGGCGTTTGGTAAGCCCTAAAGCAAAAGGAATGAAGACTCTTCCATCCTCAAGAATATTAGAGTCTAATTGGGAAAACAGGCTTCTAGTAACGACGGCAATGTCAAGGTAATGATGACAATCGTGAGGTGTCCCTGGGAGCCCTGATAAAGCATGATGGTAACTCCAACTGGAACAGAGGTGGCTAAGTCAGAAGGGGCTTTCTGGACAGAGATATTTACAGTCACAATCCCCGGGATCTAGATGCCTTTTAACCTTCGAGTTCGGGCGCGGGCCAATAGCCCAGGTGTTACTTGGCTTCACAATCTTGTGACTCAAAGTATTGTCCCTGGCTTAACAGCATCCGTATCACTGGGGGTTTGTTAAACAGAGAAGACAAGATCACTTTGAATTCTATTTACATCTTGCGTCTTAGTCATTTAGGTTCTTCATTTATTTCATTATTACTTCTGGGGGAGCTAGGGGATTCTTTGGGGAAGTTTTTACTCTCTTTTCCTTTCATAGCAGTTGTAAAAAGAGGTACCATCTCCTATTGAAAACTGGGGAAAGGATAAATTTGGTTTTTGACTTCCCTTAAGATCTCCTCCTGGGGTGATCTAAGCTTTCTGTTTTCTTGGGGGCGCATTCAAATGGGGGCAAGAATTAATCTTTTAACCAATTATTGGCATAGAGGAGGCCTAGGCTCTTGGTGTTCTCAGTAGGACTGATCTCTGAATTTACTAAAGAAACTTATCTGGTTTACAGGGTGCTGTTGATGGAAATTGGTGAGGGTTTGGATAAATCGGATGTGTCCTCATTAATATTCCTCATGAGAGATTATATGGGCCGAGGCAAGATAGCCAAGGATAAGGTGAGTTTTCTTTCTTTTTCTTCATTCATGTTCCCAAGAGCCTATCGGAAGTTGGAGGGGTGCTCTCTATGGTGTGACGAGAGGGAAACAGGTACTTAAGCAGGGAGGACCAAGTCGGGAGTGAAGGTGGGAAGGGAGAAGAGTATGGGTTTTATTTTTCATAGTAACATTGATAGGAAGAAAATTGGTTCATATATTGAGAGGCAATAGAGTGATATCGGCTGGTGTGGCCCTGGGTGTTTCTTTCATCTTTGTATTTTATCCTTTATTTGTGTAAAATTCATAGGCCTGGCTTATACATCAGCTTCTCTCCTTGGTTTGACAGATCATCTGGGAGGGTTAGGGAGTCCCTTCTGCTCATGCTGAGTAGAAACAGGAGGAAATGCCGGTCCACTCCCATCTTGCTCTCTGACTGTCATCTATTTCTCCTCAGCGAGCTCAGGGTCAGTGTGGAGTCATTAGGCTGCAGGGTAGCTGGGCAGGGGTAAGTCCTTGAGACCGATGTATCCAGGGAATGGCAAAAGTACAGATTTGGGGTTGAAATGAGGTAGGGGTGAAGATCTTAGGGATGCTGTGATTGCTGGAAAAGTATATAAATTCCAGCTGGCCTTATATGGTACCTCTGACCTATGGACAGGCCAGGGAAAGCTTGGGTCTCTAGTATGTGACAGTATGTCCACCAAGGACCTGCTTCTGAGGACTCTGGTAAATCATTGCTTAAGAATTTCCTCAGGTTCCTTAATGATTGTTGTTTCATTTCTGAAATTTGGAAATATAGGGTGACTGTATGCCCCCACCATCAAATGCAAAATCGGAAGGAAAATGAAAAAATACAACTCCTTTTATGGTGTCCCCTAATCAACTTATTTCCCAATCATTTATGTAGATTTAATTAGCATTATTAATTTAAAAATAAAGATAGCACATTAGTAACCAAATGTTAAACAGAAAGGACATAACACCAAAAGCAGTGCCTATTTCTGAAATACAGTTCTTTCACAATCCCTATGGTCCAGGGTGAATGAGTAGCAAAATACCCTAACCGTGTAATTTCACCACCTCATGTCTGCTGTGTCAGAATGAGTTGGAATTTCCAGCATTGATTAAAATATTTTAGGGACTTCAAAACTGTATCATTAGAATTTTTCTAGTAAAAACGTTTCCCCAGCTACCTTCTCACTTCCTTTTTTCAGTAAAGCCCTCAGAGTTTTTCAGTATAACACCAGCCTGGCTTTTGGGAAGAGACTGAACTTGGGAGGATTTTATTTTCAGGCCTGCTCTCTCAATCCTTCACGACACAAATGGCCCATGTATCTATCCCCAACCTAGGTACAGGTTGGCCCCCCAAAGACTTACCTCTTTTCTGAGTAAATTCCAGGAGTGTAATTTGCTCATGGCTTTGGAGGGACTATAAAACAGAGAGGTCTGGTTTAGGATCACTGAAGGTCACTGAAAGGGCTCCTCTGGTCACATTTTCTTGCTCTAATAAATTACACAACCTGAGGTTTGCATATGAGGCCTAATAGTCAGCCCTACTGACATTTGTTTCTTGTTGGTGGTTCTCTTAGAGTTTCTTGGATCTTGTGATTGAATTGGAGAAGCTAAACCTGGTTGCTCCAGATCACTTGGATTTATTAGAAAAATGCCTAAGGAACATCCACAGAATAGACCTGAAGACAAAAATCCAGAAATACAAGCAGTCTGGTAAGCAGCATTTTGGCCTCTCTGTGGCCTAAGGAAGTATCTGTGCACAGTGGGTTTCATTGGTAGAGACCCATGTGTTGGACGAGTGGATGGAACAGAACCCGAAGGTCCACAGCTCCCACCAGCCTGTGGCTAGAGATCAGAACCGTTTATATCCTCCATACCCCCCCATCTGCTAACTTCATCACCCAGCACCCCTGACCACACAGTCTTGGCCCTCTGCAAAATGCCGCCAAGCAGTTCTTAACATTTTGGTCTTCAGGAAAGAGTCTGCACCCGCACTTTCTGTACTGGCTGGTGGCGCTGTGGGCACTCAGGGCTTTTGAGTCTATGCTGAGCCCTGCTGCCTTGCTCCAGAGTTTGGCCTGACTTGGGGTGATATCCTATCGCTGGGGTCCTATAACTGCCCTGCATATGTCTCCAGTTGCACAAAACCTCCTCATGCAAAAGGGCATCTTTTCTGCTGAGAACCTCTCCTCCCATAAAGGGGACCAGCTCACCCTGGCCTTCTCTCTCATGGCACCCCTACCCGTTGTCTATTAGACTCACACTCAGCGTGGGCTCTGCTAGCAGTCTGCTACCACCACAGGGCATGACTGATACTCAGTGATCTACACACAGCCGTGCCCCAACCCCCCCAATGGCTGATTCAAGATCAAGAACAGGAGTAGAATTTTTAGTCTGTTCTTAATGACGTTGATAGAAGAGTCATCTGATCTGATATTTTGAATTCAGTAAGGGGGCTGGAAAGGTTAGGGTATTTTGAAAGATCATGATTGACCATGAACTGAGCCACTGTTGAAGATTCATTTGATGATAATTTGTAAATCTTAACTCAGAGCCTGTCTTCTGCTTGCAGCTCAAGGAGTGGAAACAAATTATGTAAATGCTCTCCAGGCATCTCTGCCAAACTTGAGTGTTAAGGATCCTTCATATAACCTAAGGGTGAGTCTGGAGCAAATGTGTGGAATCCCAGCATGAAACAATTTAAGAACTTTGATAAAAATGTACATATTCTCCCAGCATGTACTTTGTTTAATATCTGAAAAAAATTGTGACAGAAATGTGCATTTGTTTTAAAATATGTATAAATTCTTATAATTTCAAAGCTAACGTGTGTTCATTGAAATAATTTGGAAAATACAGAGAAATATATATAAAGGGAAGAAAATAAATCACCTCCATGTTAACAGTTATTCCCTTCTAGTCTTTTTGTTTTCCTGTGTGTGTATCTACATATACAAACATTTTTTTCATTGTTCACTTGTCCCTTTGAAAATCTAACTTCTTAAGTAAAAATAGGTAGGACATGCCCATGGACAAAGAATTCAAAATGTGCTAAAAGAATTTTTAAAGTATATTTCCTCTTACCCCAGTTCCTTTCCCCAGAGGCAGCTATTGTTAACCATTTTCTTCTATCCAAAGATAGTCTATACACATATCATATTTAATTTGTATTTTTTTCTTCTGTACAAATGCTAATACACTATGTCCACTTCCTGATCTGAGAATTCTTAGAAATTGTTTCGTATGAATCATACGGGACTGCCTTTATTTAATCATTGTTTTTAATGATGGAACATAGTTTCACTTTCTAGATGTATCAATATGTTTAGCCTTTTCTTGTATATGTGGACTTTTAGATCATCCCCAATCTTTTGTTATGAAACAATACTTCAAAATAAATAACCTTGTATTTACCTCTCTGTGCATTTGCTTTTCATTGAGCTTATTTTAATGATTTCAACAAACGTGTTTTTGTTATTGGGTGATGTTACTGAGTGATCGATTTGTGACCATAAATAATATGTAGTCACTTCTGGTTGTTGTATTAGTCAATGGTGCAAGGTTATCATCAGAATTGTGCTTTGGTTAATCTTTTATCTTGAGAAGTTAACCTTAGTGTAATCTCATCCTCATCCTAATTCCATATAAGGATATGTGGAATTTGTAGTCAGGACTTAGACCACAGTTTATAATCTGTGATTAAATCATCAGCACTTTCATAAAAGTGTGTGATGAACATATTGACTATACCTGTAATAAAAATAGTTTTGTGGAGAATATAATCTGTAAGAGATACCACTAAGCAATAGAATTTCAGAGCTCAGATGGATGGTAAGCATTATACTGTCCAACACCCTCATTAAATAAATAAGGACATTCAGGCCTAAGGAACATTAAGTGACTGCCCACTGCTACCTACCGCCAGATCTGGGCCAGTCCATACTCCTTTCTCTACACCATGGTGTATTTAATAAACTACATGGTATCAAGTCATAGCTTAGATATATCTGTCATGTTTTTCAAGAATTAAATATGCTTTTTTTTGTCCTTCTGAATCTCTATGATACCAAATCATGAGAGAAAACTGATTTAGGATTCAGATCCAGATTTTCTGGGCTTTCTCTGCTATTGTCTATCTAACATAAATTATGCTGTCATTCTTAGTTGAAAGCCTGCCATATTTTTGTTATTGTCTTTCTATTTTGTTAATGCAAGTAATTGTATTCACTGTCCATGTAGCCTATTAGGAACCCACATGCTCTGTGTGTAAATTTTTCTTTAAATTTGCTATATTAATCTGTGACCCTGATCATTCATTCATTTAGTTAGCAGGCACTGTGGCATATGGATTCGGTGAATTCCTCACAAGATTTGGGAACTGAATACCTGGATGTTAACTCATACAAGGCTGCAAAAGTGCTTTAAAAATTACAGTGGCATTAAATAACAAATGATACCAACATACTATAGAATAAAGAAGTAGTGGGAATTCCTTGGCGGTCCAGTGGTTAGGACTCCGTGCTTCCACTGCAGAGGGCACGGATTTGATCCCTGGTTGGGGAACTAAGATCCCTCAAGCCGCGCTGTGCAGCCAAAAAAAAGAAAGTTGTGACTCTGTAATATAATGCTTTTTCTATTTATCTGCAATAAATCTAGCTTTGATTTCATGTTATATCTCTTTAATAGTATGTAAAAGTGAACGCACACCTATGTGGGGTTCCAAATTCTATCTAATATCATTATCCTCTGGCTAAGTCATTGGTTATTAGTGATAAAAGCAACTTATATGTTTTTCTTTCATTTAGATGCACAGACTTAGCTACAGACACAGCTTAATAAATAGTGTACTTCTCTCTTTTGGCTAGGATAGCTTCAGAGGAGAACTGTCACTTGAAAGCTGAGCGTATCAGATGGTTGACAGTGTATGCTATGTGTACCTTACACAGGACCTGTCATCTGAGAAGAGAAAGGGTCTGTTCAATCTTTCATTCTCTGATTCATCCCATTCTGGCCCTCAGAAAGGGTAGCTAATTTTCAAGAACCACTCCCACATGTGGCTTTTGTGTAGCTAGGCATTATAGAAAAATAATAACTGGACATTTATTAAGCACTTCCGTGTGCTTAAAAGGCACTGTGCTGAGTGCTTTGTGTACATTTCATCTTCAAAAAAATTATCAGGTAAGTACTATTATTATCCTCATTTTGAAGATAAAGAAACAGACATTTTAAAGAACTTGCTCAAAGTTACATAGCTAGTAAGTGGCAGAATCCCACTCCCACTCTTAACCATACTGTACCTTGCCTCTGTGTTAAAGACCAGGTTGAATGTCACCTGCATGTTCCAACAGCTTGTTCTAACTTGGAGCTATTGTAGCAACTCTCCTATACCATGTTCTAAATGCTAGTTGAGCATATTTACACATTCATTGTATTTTCACTTTGAATTGCTACTTTGGCCATAGAATATGGATTTATGGAGTTAATGGCTCTTGCTAGCCTTCTTTAGATAATTTAACAGTGAATGTGATATTTTTATTTTTTCCTGGGTAAGAATCCTATCGAGATATTTAAAGAGGTGTAATATAATGTCTCTGAAAAATGACAGGGAGTGTAACCTTGTTTTTTATATTTGAAGTTCCAGAATGGGAGGAGTAAAGAACACAGACTCATGACGGGACAACGTGACATTCAGAGTAAGACCAGCTTTTCTTTATAGTCATTCTTTATAATTGATTGATAATTCAAGTACAGAATGTTGCATTTTTAGAGTTGCCTTTCTTTTATCTACATATTTTAAGTTCTCAAAATAAAATGTATTCATTGGCATTTTTAGTTATCCATCAAATTAGCCTATTTGAATTTAAACACCTCTTACTTCATCAGCTTCATCATCTTGACTATATTTTTTAAGAGATATAACATTTATACCTGAAATAGAACTATAACCAGGCCATGTTAAACATTAATCTAGCCATGGTAATGAGCCATGTTAAACCAAATATCTAGCAGCAGGAAGAAGAAAGGTTACTAAGATCTTGTTTTATAGCCCATTTAATAAATCTAGATACTGTACAGATGACATTCCCCACCCCTACAAAGAAAGGAAGAAAAAAAAAACACCTAGTCATTTCAACCATAAGATTTAAGGGATTTAAGATCTCTCTCATCGCTCTTAAAACATCAGTACTTGATCCCATCATTTTCAAGAAGTGTATTTTTTGCTTGTCTTGAGTCCTCCTTGAAGTGAGGGCTGAGGGTCAGTCTCTTACTGTAGTACTTAAGAACTCCCGGAGGTGGGGCTGCAGAGACAGGTAAGGAGGACTCAGTCTTCCCTGAGGAGCTTGGAATTTGTGTGCAGGGGCGATCCTGAAGGTAGAGAGCAGGGCAGTGGCCTGATGGAAACCTCCTCTGTATGGCAACACCTCATGACTCAGCCGACATGCTGTCTGTGTGCACCTGCAAGCATTCTGCCCAGCTCAGCCAGATGGAGCAGCTCATGCCCAGCCTTTCCTATGGAAAGGTCAGCTCTCCAGCAAAAGCTGTTGAGGAGCAAATTAATTTCTGAGGTGACAGTATGTTTCTTAAAACACTGGTGAGGTGGTGAGAATTAGCTGTTTAAAATGGGAGACCTGGTAGATTTGGATAGGAATTTAAAATAATCAGTGTTTTTTCCATTGGGTTCCCTGATGACAGGTTTACCCTTGATGGTAATTAAACAGGTGAGGTAAGTGAGGCTCCCAACAGCCCTGCAGGTCCTTAGGAGAGCTAGTTGCCTGCTTTGGCCCGGATGTGGTTCATTTGCTAGTAAAAGAGAAAAGCATCCTGATAACTTGACCTTAATCTAATAGAAGTTTAAAATAATCAAACCAAGTATTCATATTATTTTGGACTTCCAAATAGATTTCAATTGGATGATGATGATAATAACTACAGTTTATTAAGCACTTTTAGTAAGGGCTAAGTGCCCTGAACTGAGATGGACATATTACATATATTATTTTGTGTGTTTTTTAAATTCTGTTAAGCCATGATTGCTAAAATACAAAAAGATAAAGTGAAATTTCCTCTTAATTCTGAGTATCAGACATAGCCACTATTAATATTTGATCTGTGTACCTCTAGTAAGTATATGTAGGCGTACGCACACAAACACATGTAAAATTTTTAAGTACGTTGGCTCCATATTATACACATTATTCAGTAATCTGTTTTTCACTTAATACATCCTGCATATCTTTTCTTATCAAATACATAAAGATTTCTCATATCCTTTTTAACATTGCATAGTATTCCACTGTATGTATCATAGTTTATTTAACCAATTTCATGTTGGTAGACTTCTAGTTTCTTTCTAGCTTAGGGCCATTACAAACAGTCCTTCAGTACATCTCCTTGACATTTTTGCACACGTGCTGTATTATTTCCTTAGGATAAACTTCTAGAAGCAGAATGTTGGTTTAAAGGGTATTGCTAATTGTCCTTTAAAAAGACTGTTTCAGGGCTTCCCTGGTGGCACAGTGGTTGAGAGTCCGCCTGCTGATGCAGGGGACATGGGTTCGTGCCCCGGTCCGGGAAGATCCCACATGCTGTGGAGCAGCTAGACCCATGAGCCATGGCCGCGGAGCCTGCGCGTGCGGAGCCTGTGCTCTGCAATGGGAGAGGCCACAGCAGTGAGAGTCCTGCGTACCGCAAAAAGAAAGAAAAAAAAAAAAAGACTGTTTTCAACTTATACAGCATTACCATTTGAAAGTATTCATTTCCCCCAAACCTTACCAAATATTGGCATTTTCTTTTCCTGTCTTTAGACGTTATTTCTCATTTTTGCAGCAGTCATAAATTAGATGCTCATCTCAGAGATTAAAAAACAAAACAAGGCAAAACAAAACCCAACACACCCTGAGACTTCAGAAACTTGCCCAAGATCACAGGACTTGTTAGTGATGGTGCTAGGGTTTCAGCCAGCCCTTTATGGCTTCAAAACTGGTGGTTTCTCCACCTCCCTGGGACTAGTAAAGTCATTTTTTATCTACAGAGTTTGCTCTAGGTTCATATATATTTGCTAAGCCCACTGTCCCCTATCTTACCATTGACATTTTATTTTGTGATCTCCCAATATCACTGAACTAAGAAAACATGGCCATCTGTTCTATAAGTGGCAAACCCACAAAAGCTTTCCCTTCTCTGTGTCTCTAAGGTTGTTCCCTTGAGGCACTGTGCACAATTTCAGCACATGCAGTAAAGCTATTGATATTGTTGGGTGGTTAGTTTATTAAATTCTCCCTATCAGGTTAAAACCTCACGGGTCACTGGGTCCTTACCTGGAGAAGGGCAAGGGAGAGCCTTCTTTTACTTCTATTTAAGCAGTTTTTCTACATAACCCCTGTTTAGCATGGGGACTTGTGTTTTCTTATCAGTTAGGTTTTTCAGTGTGAGGTTAGAAGCTTGGGGCTGAGTATAGATGGGGAAAGAAAAGACAGTAGGGGGAAGAAAATAGGGAAAGAAAAATGGTGTGACATAAAGAAACGCAGCCCGCAGGAACTAGGATTAGGGCTAGTTCTCCTTCAGCTTTGTAAATGATTTCTCTCTCATCCCCCAGGAGAACCAGTGAAGACATCCATTCAGGAATCAGAAGCATTTTTACCTCAGGTACAGAATTAAATGATCTGATTTGGTATTGTATTGTAAGCACAGTATCTGTGGAGAACACTGATGGCTCTAAAAATATCTGTCCATTAAGAATTCTTTGTAACAATAGGATGCTGAGGGTGTGCTATTCTGAGAACTCTTCTGTTCTAAAGGGGAACCTTGGATGTAGCAAAGAGAAAGATGTTGAAGTGGATTGCATTAGTGAACTTTGCAGGAAAATTCCAAAGTGGCATTTCTCTTCTCAGCTGAGTGATTGCTGAATATATAAGTAAGCAGTGACACTGAACCTTGACTTGTTCTGACTTTTTCTATGCTGATACCTCTTCTCCGTAATAGAAAGGCCTCCTTTTGTATTGGTTTGGAAAGATATCACTTGTACAATCTCAGGTTACTGTGGAAACATATGACCCATCTTTTCTCTGTGTTTTAAATTATCTTTATCCCACAAAGCTAAGACATGCGTAAAGAGACTGCAATTTTTATTAAAATTAAATAGAAACTGAAATAACGTGTTGATATTGAAGGGAAATGTCAGCTGTGATGACTTCAGCCTGTGTCTATTGAGTGAGTCACCTGCCAAAAGGAAATTTAAGGAAATCCAAAAGAAAAGATCATATGGGTGGAACCTTGAGGAAAAGAACAATGTTTAGGGTCTTTAACAATCCCTGCTTTCCTTTCCAGCACATACTGGAAGAGAGATACAAGATGCAGAGCGAGCCCCTGGGAATCTGCCTGATAATTGATTGCATTGGCAATGACACAGGTAGGTGTGAATGCTCCAGATGAACTGGTGCTCCCACAGTGAGATCACAGTGAGATCACGGCACACACAAGCTGTATCCATCGAGCGAGCCACACTAGCTGCTCTAACAAACCGATGCCAGCATGTGGTTTCACACATGAAGGGTAGTTTCTCACTCATGTTGCAGTCTGGTGCGGGTGGTACTGTAGAGCTTTGTTCCATGTGCTCGTGAGTAGCGTCATCATCTGAGGGCTTTGAGTTTTCCTCAGGATCCTCTCTATCTGGCTGGTGGAGGAAGGAAGCGAGTGGAAGATCTCACAAGAGACTTTAGGGACAGGCCTGAAAGTGATAGGCATCATTTCCACCCTCATTCCTTTGGTTAGAACTCATGTGCCCCATCCAACCACAGTAGACAAGTTGTGTGTCAGGAAGAAAATGAAAGGAGGTTGGGGGAACACATAGCGTTGTCTCTGGCACAAAGGCAAACTTTGTGAAAGTTGGTGAGCTTCAGTCTTGTCTTTCCAGGCTGGATGCTGTGGTGGGGAGGAGTCCTGGGATCCAAAGGGAGGTTTAAAATGGAAAGTTTTCTGGGCTTCAGTATTATCAGATACCCCATCATTTCACCTAGATAGACTCTGAAAGCGCTTCTGGGGAACATTAAAAATAGGCTAACTTTGTGTTCACTTAGAGGCAATGTGTTCCTCAGTTCTGTCACCCTGGACTTTGGTTATTGGCCTGAGTGTGTACTACCTGTGTGTCAACTTTGGATCTGAATCGATTCTTTTGCTCGGTTTTTGGATGTCTGATTCGAACTGAATTAGTCACTGATGATGCATCACAAAGAAGGAGAAGAGCCTAGATAAGTACAATAACGTTCAGTTTAATTATTTATCTTTCTTTTCAAAAAAATTAATTTATTTTAAATAAATAAATTTATTTATTTTTGGCTGCGTTGGATTTTCGTTGCTGCACGCGGGCTTTCTCTAATTGCAGCGAGCGGGGGCTACTCTTGGTTGCGGTGCGTGGGCTTCTCATGGCGGTGGCTTCTCTTATTGAGGAGCACGGGCTCTAGGAGCACAGCCTTCAGTAGTTGTGGCTCGCGGGCTCTAGAGTGCAGGCTCAGTAGCTGTGGATCACGGGCCCAATTGCTCTGCGGCATGTGGAATTCATCCGGACCAGGGCTTGAACCCGTGCCCCCCCGGCCCTGGCAGGCGGATTCTCAACCGCTGTGCCACCAGGGAAATCCTTATCTCTTTCTTGAAAGGATTGCTCGTTCTATTTCCACAGTTGTCCAGCTTCTCAATATTCTCTTAGAATGAGTCAGAACTGTCTTCTAGGCTCACTTAGAATGTTACCGTGGGGGGGCTTCCCTGGTGGCACAGTGGCTGAGAGTCCGCCTGCCAATGCAGGGAACACGGGTTCGTGCGCCGGTCCGCCAAGATCCCACATGCCGCGGAGCGGCTGGGCCCGTGAGCCATGGCTGCTGAGCCTGCGCGTCCGGAGCCTGTGCTCCGCAACAGAAGAGGCCGCAACAGTGAGAGGCCCGCGTAACGCAGAAAAAAAAAGAATGTTACCATGGTGAGTTTTATGGGAGGAGAATCCAACAGAAGATCAAATTAGCAAATATTAGGCTGAATTTCCCAGGATTTCAGGTATGATCTCACTTTCTCATGTCCTATATTTGGTTGGATGTGAGAAATGCCATCTCCTGAGCTATAGATGTGTCCTTTATTTATTTATTTAATTTTATTTTTCTTAAATTGAGGTGTAGTTGATGTACAAGATGTGTTCTTTCTGTTTTAGCCATTAGTATTCACATAAGAATGAGAAAATATTTTCTCAGTGAGTAACTTCCTGCTTTAAAAGAGATTGTGTAATTGTCCTCCTCTTTTGGTTGTAATCAGCTCTGCTTCATGCGTTAGCAGGAAGTTCCCCACTGGACTTGGTGCAGGATGTGTAGCTGTTGTATGAGGAGAATCACAAAGATAAAGCCATGACTTGTGAATTTGTGGCTATAATCCACTGTCTGCTTCCCTTGCTGAGTTAGGGGCCTCTTTTAGGCAGGGACTGAGTGTATATTTGTATTTTTCTGTATTATAGGATTGAGATCAGAGTTGAGCCCTGGAATATGACTGTGTGGGTATGAATCATGGCTTTGTCATGGCCTAGCTTGTTACCTGTGGCAGTTTTTCTAGCCTCTCTGTAGCTCAGTTTTTCATCTATAAAATGCGTTAAGAACAGGACCCACCTCATAGGGAGGTTGGGAGGAATGAATGAGTCCTACCTGTAAAGAACTTTGGGCAGTGCCGGACACACACACTGTAAGCACGTACTAAATGCCAGTTAATGTTATTTGTCCATTTTGTTTGTTTAATTTTAGTTGCAAACCACTGAGCTAGAACTTGCCATGGCTTTGTGCTTGGTACATGGAGCCTGACCCAGACAAGTGAGGGACCAGAGAACTGGAGTCCTGAGGCCTGCTCTGGGCTCATGGGGGAGTGGGGCAGGTCCCCATAGCCTGGGGCTAACTGGAATAGAAGGGATAACCCCAAGAGGGGGTAACTTTTGGGGACATACGCAGGTGGATAGCTGGGGAGACTACTACTAGTCATGGTATGAGCGGGCATGACAGAGAAAGAGAATATGAACAAATGCCAGGGGGAGGGAGGGCAGAGAGTGGCAAGGCCTGATGCGAGAGAAAAATGGAAAGGAGAGTAGAATCAGAATCTCTAGGAGCTGGAGCAGGGGCATCTTTGATGAGGTAAGAACAGGTATTGGCCTGAGGTGCATTTGTACATCTGCTTCCTTGACTCAAGCTCTCCCTGCCTCTGGGAACAATACAAATAACTGGGCTTGAGGCCACATCTAGATGATTGTCTAGATGATTCGTCTAGACAATTCGTCTAGACACCAGGTCGTCTAGATGATCCTGTGGGGTTTCCTTTGTCTCTTCCCTAGTTAACTTTCTCACTTGGTTAACGCTGAACATTTGGGAGGAGTGCAGGAGTCTGGCAATAAACATTATTACTAGAAATGAGGGCTCTCACTTCTTGTAATAAATCTCTTATACATATCACTGTATTATCTTATTGGTTCTTTTCTCTGGAGAACCCTGACTAATACAAGTTTTTGTGTGGACATATATTTTCAATTCTCCTGAGTGGGATTGCTGGTAAATACCACCCCCTTCACCACCTTTTTTTAAAACTGTCTCAAATTCTCTTCCTCTTCACAGCTTCTTGCCCAGGTTCACTTCACGAGCCCACTAATTGTTCTCTCTTCCTAAGGATCTAACTCTCTCAAACCCATTAAAAAAAAAAAAAAAAAGAAAGAAACTAACAGTAATATGGTAAGACTAACTTGAGGGTGGTAGTGATCAGGGTGTAAATTTTTTTTTTTGCTGTGTTGGGTCTTCGTGGCTGCGCGCGGGCTTTCTCTAGTTGTGGTGAGTGCGGGCTACTCTTTGTTGTGGCATGTGGGCTTCTCATTGTGGTGGCTTCTCTTGTTGTGGAGCACGGACTCTAGGGCACGCCGTCTTCAGTAGTTGTGGTGCTCGGGTTCAGTAGTTGTACCTCTCGGGCTCTAGAGCGCAGGCTCAGTAGTTGTGGCACACGGGTTTAGTTGCTCCACAGCATGTGGGATCTTCCCGGACCAGGGATCAAACCCATGTCCCTTGCATTGACAGGCAGATTCTTAACCATTGTGCCACCAGGGAAGTCCCAGGGTGTAAAATTTATTAAAAATATACTATGTGTCAGGTGCTTTGCTAATTCCTTTACAGGGATTCTCACTTAATTTTCATAAATATTACTGCAAGATAGGTACTATTATCCCCATTTTCAAGGTGAGCAAGTAGAGCACAATAAACTCCCTTTCTAACTTCTCTAGTTAAGTAATAGAGCTGGGATTTGAAAGCTTGACTGCAAAGCCTCTGCTTTCAGCTACTTTGCTGTAAGTTCCATGCAGGTGGGGAGCTTTTCCTATGTGTCTCCAGAACCTGGAACCATGCCTGGTACGTGGGAGCTCAGTAAATATTTGTTGGGTGAATGAATGAAGGAGTAAGCTCTACTGGTCTTGGTGTGTTTCTAAAACCATTCCTTTGTACCTGTAGAATTTGGAAGACTCTCTTATACCTATCTTTTCCTGTCCTCAAAAAAAAAAATCAGACTTTTATCCAGAATATGTAATTTCCCCAAACCTTTATAGATTTATACTTCTTTTACCCCATAAATGTTTATTGCACCCCTGCTATTGCCGAACACCATGCTTGGGACTTCCCTGGTTGCCCAGTGGTAAAGAATCCGCCTTCCAATGCAGGGGTTGTGGGTTTGATCCCTGGTTGGGGAACTAAGAAAAACAAATACTGTATGCTAACACATATATATGGAATCTAAAAAAAAAATACATGGTTCTGAAGAACCTAGGGGCAGGACAGGAATAAAGACGCAGACGTAGAGAATGGACTTGAGGACGTAGGGAGGGGGAAGGGTAAGCTGGGACTAAGTGAGAGAATAGCATTGACATATATACACTACCAAATGTAAAACAGATAGCTAGTGGGAAGCAGCCGCATAGCACAGGGAGATCAGCTTGGTGCTCTGAGACCACCTAGAGGGGTAGGATAGGGAGGGTAGGAGGGAGACACAAGAGGGAGGGGATATAGGGATATATGTATACGTTTAGCTGATTCACTTTGTTATACAGCAGAAACTAACACACCACTGTAAGGCAATTATACTCCAATAAAGATGTTAAAAAAATCATTTAAATATAAAAAGCAGTGAATGGTATAGTTGATACACCAAATCATGTTACTGCAGTAAAAGATAAGTTTGGTAGAGTACTGAAGCAAAAAGAAATAAGTTCATATTAAAGTTTGGACACATTAATTATTCAAATTAAAAACAAAAACACCCCACCATGCTTGGCCCTTGTGAAGCAGGTATGGAGGCCATGAAGTAGAGTCTGGCCTCAGAGCCACATTGTGAACAAAGATAAGGTTATAAGGTTATTGTCTGGTGGCTCATTCTTGAGAAGAATCCTTGGAGAAATCAGTAACCTCTTCTTGGAGCAGACATGGAGACTTAAGGTTTTGAGGCTAATTAGTTCAGTGACTTTGTGCTTGGTGTCCTCAGTGTTGCATCACCTGTGTCAGAGACCTAGCAAAGCTAGACCTGTGCGAGGCCCTGCTTTGAGGTGCCCTGACATAGCACTGGACTTTTGCTCTTGTTTGGAGCCGAGAAGCGAAAGCCTCACATCACAGACACTTGGACTCTGGACCTTGACCTAGGGCTCTGGCTGGTTTTTAGGCTGCTGAATGAAAGCTGGTGTTTGCAGATTTTAAGAGGACGTGTTTATTCCTCTCTTCTCCCTGCTCATTCTGAAAAGCTCGAAGATTTTTCTATACTTTTAACCAGGCTAAGGCTTAGATGCTTCTAGCAGATGCTGCGTGTTTCCCTGGGAAATCTTGCATAAGTAACCTTCCTCTTCTAACAGAGCAGCAGTAGTCCTGAAAGCCCGGAGTTGATCGTAGAGAGCTTTGCACTGGTGTTGATGGGAGCTTGGCTGCTCGTTGGGATTACCCAGCCTCCTCTCCTCATTTTCCCTTAGTGGAATGGGCAACAACCCAAATCAGTAGCATTTTCTTGCGCTGATAGATGTAAACATATCTCAGCAAGGGGGATCGGAGCAGCCACTGTGGCCTCTGCTCCTGAGCTTTGA
The DNA here is from genome assembly GCF_937001465.1 of Orcinus orca. Lineage (NCBI taxonomy): Eukaryota > Metazoa > Chordata > Mammalia > Artiodactyla > Delphinidae > Orcinus > Orcinus orca. Next base: position 86,388,039 of record NC_064565.1, read on the forward strand.
AGACACGTGGTAAGTGACGCATGAGATGGTAGATGGAGGCTTTGTTCCCATGGAGCGGCTACTGCTGCCTGCCAGCTTGAGTGCCAAGGAAGTGGGGTCTCCCCTCTTAACTCCTGTGGGATTAGCAGACTATTAACAATAGCTTCCCTGTGGGCAAAAGACCAGGAAGTCTGTGGTGGTCTGCTTTTTTTTTCTGGGCATTCTTATCCTCTGAGATTAAGCAGCCATTCAGTTGGAAACCTAGCATCACTCATGAAATTTCCCTTTAAATCAGTGCTACATAGCAAACCCTTTTTTCACAGACAGCATAAAGCTAGGGTATAAAGAATCACAGGTCCACGATCCCTTATTGGAGACCCTTGCATTTCAAAATTTTAAAGTTTTAAGAGTTTAGAAAGATGCCATGGCCCACATACCGTAATTTATAGAACATTCCAGTGGGGTCTAGGGCAGTACCCCATAATCAAATATGTGACTATTTCTACAGCAAAAGGAATGGATATTTACACTAAGTGGAATAAAGGCTATAAATAGCTTCTCATCAGTTCAGGAAAGGTTTTGCCACAAAATGAGTCAGGGAAAAGAACCTAAGTTTTTCAGAGCTTTTGGGGCCTTGGAATTGTGGATAGGAGTGGTGGGTATGTGGAAAAGCAGAGGACTTTTAGGCCACCTGAGGGACCACAGAAGCCTCTCTTGACATGTTTATTATTGATATTGTTTTCTCCTAAGAAAAGCTAGTCCAGAAGGAATTACTAGTGATCATTTGTGCTTAAAAAAAAAAAAAGACATTTATAAAGTAGTTTATAATTTTGAGTGTATATGGATTGTCCAGTAACACCCCTGATTGTTGGTGTCCCTGAACAAGTGGAAAGTCAGATTTATACAAGCCCCACTCCCCACAACCCCGCTTCCTCCCTCACTCTTTGTTCTGTCTATATTCACCATCATCCTTCCACTTGGGGGCCTTTCCTTTGCCCTGTTTTTTTGGAGCCGCAGCTGAATTGCACCTTTCCCATAATCTTCTCTCCAGGTGTCTTAGACCACACTGATCTTCCCTACTCTGATTTCCTATTTTACCTAAAATCCTATGTTCTATGTGACATGTCAGTCATTGTTTTGTGCTTCTCTAGCAAGATTATGGGCTCCTTGAAGAACAGGAACTACATTGTCTACTTCATCTGTATCCCCTCATCACAGTGTTTCTGTAACACAGGAAGAGGAACTTTGTAAAACATGAGTTTTGGGGTCAAGTGAGTTTAAGAAATAATTTGTTGGGCTTCCCTGGTGGCGCAGTGGTTGAGAGTCCGCCTGCCGATGCAGGGGACACGGGTTCGTGCCCCGGTCCGGGAGGATCCCACATGCCGCAGAGCGGCTGGGCCCGTGAGTCATGGCCGCTGAGCCTGTGCGTCTGGAGCCTGTGCTCCACAACGGGAGAGGCCACAACAGTGAGAAGCCTGCGTACCGCAAAAAAAAAAAAAAAAAAAAAGAATTTGTTCCTCTTTAGGAGATTTGCAGTGCATGTTGGCCTTAAAGTTTCCGATCAGTGTTCCTGTAACGAAACCTGGTTAAGTCTTGTCAACCTTGCATTTCTCATTCACATTTGACCTCAAAACTCCCCTTTCCACTAAGAATATCCTGCCCACTTGTGTTCCATTCATGCGCCTTATAGTAACTTGAGCTGGGCTTATTAAAGGTACTCAATAAGTGATCATAAATAGACTGATGAAGCATCCCCTCTTTTTTATTTATTCTATACATTTATTTAATGAATCCTTTTTTTTAGATAGTGTCAAGATAAATGTGAGCTCATTTTCGGTCAAAACACATTCTAAATGAATGAGATCATAACATTTTATTTAGTTCTTTGGATTTCATCTCAGTAGTCCCCAAACGGGTGGGTAATGCTGATCCTAGCCCTTCACTAACAGCCCTGTACTAATTTCAAGGCCAGAAGAAATCCCTCATCATTTCAGGAAGTTAATAAAGGAACAGCTGAATTTTAGAGAGAGAGGGCTGGGTCAGGAGTGGGGTTTCCAGGGTGGGTAGAAGGAGAAGTGGGACTAATGCAGTTGGTTGAAGCTTTATTTTCCAAACTCAACACCCATGTTTTTCTTCCCCTATTTGCAAGTAAGGACAAGGAAGTTACTGTTGATACATGGGACATAGAATCTGGCTGCTCTGAGTCCGTTTTAGTTTAGACTGTAGAGACTTCCCTCTGGTTTCTAAGGAGGTATATTCCATGCAAGAGACGCATCGCAGGCAGGCTCCATGATTTGTGGTGCAGTGGCTGCCTCTATATTCTTTGAAACTAATATATTTGAATAAGCACTCACAGTTTGCAAAGCATCTTGACAGAAATCTCAATGGGTCCTCTCTGCCACCTTCTGGGGGACACGGTATAGGCATTGGTATTGATCCATTTTATATATGAATAAACTACAGATGTACTTTGTTCAAAGTCACACTGTCATAACCCCCTTGATCCTATAAATTAGACTGGGCTATATCTGTGTTCTTGCTGGCCCGAGAAAGAACAACAGCTAGCATCAGTCCTCACCAACTGATAGAGGAAAGATGTGCTGTTATTGGGAAGTGCCAGCTGTGATGACTTCAGGCTGTGTCCATTGAGTGACTGTTGCCACAGGGATATTTAAGGGATGTTCCGTCTTGGTCTGAGGCCCATCCAGATTTGGTGCTCTGATTGGCCTTGGGGACCTGTATGGCTTTTGGGTTCCCCTCCAGCTTTTAGCCCTTTTCCTTCTGTTCTATTAGGTAAGGACTTCCTGCCCTAGACCTCAGATTCCCATCTCCTTCTTAGCTCTTCTACTAATATGTTAGTTTTTTTTCAGGACCAGTTCGTTTTTTTTTCAGGACCAGGCAAAGTTCAGACCAGTAAGTGGGTGGAAGAGCCAGGACTGAAACTCAGATCTTGTGATTCCAAGACTGTTCCTCTTTCACCCGTATCACGCAGCTGCCTGCTGACTGCCTTGTGGCAGCCCAGCTGCTGCTCCAGCCAGAACCTGTGGGGAGGCCAGATAAAGAAAAGAGATTAAGGCACAGGACAGCATGTGTTCTGTCCAGACCTCTGCATATCAGGATGGAAAGGGAGACTGTGGCTTTCTTTCAAGGACTTTGATAAGGGACTAAATCTATCAGTGAAAAGAGGCTTTTGAGGGGAGCAAGCCCAGTCTGAGATAACAAGTAAACAAAAGAGCTTTGCGTCTGGTGTTTCTCTGTTTGCTTCTGCCCCCTAGAGGAGAGAATGCTCCATGACTGGAGAGTGTGACTCCTGAAAGGGAGAGTTTGGACTAAAGCAGTGGGGATGGCATTGGGGTCCTAATCCAGGTTCTCTCACATGGTACAGCGCTTTGTTTCATCCCGAGCACAGAACTGGGTACTGAAGCCTTGCCTACACCCTCAGAAGCCATGCCTAGTGGGCGGTGCTGCTACGCTTTTTCTACCACTCTGAGATCCTATGTGGACAAGTGAGGTATTTAATAGGTTTTCAGCAACTGTCATTTCCTGATAATACTTACTTATCACAGGGTTTTAAGGAGGTTGGCACCTTCTTTATATCTCTTCATTATGACGTGACATATATATATATCTATATATATCTCCAAATTCATTTTTTCACCCTTACCTACGGGCCAGGCAGAAGGAGAAAAGTAAGTAGCCTAACTACATTCTTAGGGAATGGTTATTATCATTCCCTTTTGTTGACTTACCTGGTGAAATATTTATCTGAAAATGTGTACAAATCACTCCAAAATTTAGTAGCTTAAAACAACAGTATTAATTTATTTATATCTCTCACAGTTTCTGTGGGTCTGGAATTTAGGAATGGCTTAGCCAGGTTGTTCTGGCCCTGAGTCTCTTGGGAGATTGTGGTCAGATGTCAGCTGGGGTCATCTGAAGGCTTGATTGGCTTTGGAGGGGCTTCTCAGGTACTCAGTCACGTGGCTGGTTGGTGCGAGGCCTAAGTTCTTCTCCATGGAGGCCTCTCCACGTGGCATTGGGGACCTGTATTGAGTGTTCTCAAGACATGGCAACTGGCTTCCCCCAGAGTGAGTTGTTCCACAGTGACCTGGCTTTGGAAGTCACGTTGTATCTCTTCTGCCACATTCCATTCATTAGAAACGAGTTACCAAGTTGGTCCACATTCAAGGGGAGGGGAATTACACTCTATCTTTTTAAGGGAGGAGTGTCAAAGAATCATGGACTTATTTAAAACCGCCATATCTGGCAGGATGTGGGTCTCCTGAGTGGAATGTTCTACAAGACTCTATGTGATTGTGTCCAGATACTGCTCATAGGCTGGGTGAATTAAATTAAGAGCACACAAGCCAGCTCTTATTTGTCCAGTGGCTGCTTAGATTCCAGATTTTTGTTAACCCAAGGCTGTGTTTCTTTTCCAACTTTTAATCTTTTTCCTGTTTCCTGCTGAGAAGCCAGAAGAGAAATTGTGATTGCTTACTTTTACTTTTATAGTTTACTAGTGGTTGGTAAAGTTGGCAAGACAAGACAGTTGAAACTATTGGTTGAAGCTGTGAGTCTCTGAATTATTTGTCTGTCCATACTTCATATTGTTCCCATTTAGTGTCGAGAATTGAGAATTTGTAGTAAACTGTTATATGTACCTTCAGTTATTTATCTCCCCTTGACCCCTTTGTGTGATGCCTAAACTGGTATGAGATAGGACCCCTCTGTTCCTTGGTGGAAGTTATAGGTACTCTGATTACTACCATGTTGTTTGGTTTGGGGTGAATGCAGTCGTAGACTTCTGGAAGGTCATACCCCAGGGGAGGAACAGAAGTGGGTACATAGTCATGAGACAGGGAAGCAAATCCAGAGAAGTGGCTAATAGTTTGGACGACAGCCTGAATTAGGAGATTCTTGTTTAGCCTCTGGGCTTAGGACAGAATGGTTTTTCTGCTCTGAAAATGGACTAAGAACTGGAGGCATCCCTCAGACAAGGAGTAGAAACTTAACAGGTAGCTCAATAGGATGTGGACCTTTTGAATGAGGAAGAGAAAGATGTCTCTCTTTGCTATTAGAAAGATGAAACAATTCGGTACCTACTTCTCCAATAAAGGCAAACTGAGCAGATGGGAACAAAGTAGATGGGTAGGATTTCTAGGGTTCCAAGGCCATAGAGACTTCTAGAAGATGAACAAAAAGATTTTTAAAAAGAGAACAGGGAATATTTTTATTGAGCACCAGGAGCTTTATTTGTATTATCTCATTTAATCTTCATAGCATCCTCATGGGGTGGGTATCTTCACTTCCACTTAAAGCTAGGGAGACCCACTTCCTTAAAGCAATGCAGCCTGTAGGTGTGGTGAGGTCAGTGTTAGAAGGCAGGCTTGTCTGCTTTTTCCACTGCTTTACACTGCTTCTCGAGGCAAAGTCAACCCAGGATTTCTGGAAACTAGGAGAAGAATCTCTGGGGGCCCTGTAGGGCAGGGGTCCCCAACCCTCCAACCACTGACTGGTACCGGTCCGGGGCCACACAGCAGGGTGTGAGTGACGGGTGAGCAAGCGAAGCTTCCTCTGTATTTACAGCCACTCCCCATCGCTCGCATTATTGCCTGAGCTCCGCCTCCTGTCAGATCAGTGGCGGCATTAGATTTTCATAGGAGCACGAACTCTGCTGTGAACTGCGCATGTGAGGGATCTAGGTTGTGCGCTCCTTATGGGAATCTAATGCCTGATGATCTGAGGCGGAGCTGAGGCAGTGATGCTAGCGCTGGGGAGCAGCTGCAAATACTGATTATCATTAGCAGAGGGGTTTGACTGCACAGTGACCATAATAAATCAATTGCTCGCATACTCATATCAAAACCCTATCAGTGAGGGGCAAGTGACAGTTAAGCTGCATCTGGTGGCAGGCTTTAAGTCAGAATCCAACACTTACTTTAGTCCATGCGTGGCCCACCCATTATTTTATTTACCGTTTCCGTCCACACCTCTTTCCCCGTACTGCGCACTTGTCTCAGTCAGTTTTGGTAAGCCCTCGAGCTAACCCTAGCCAAAATAGGTAAAAAACAAACAGTGCTGGAGAGCTTCTTTGAAAAGAGGAAGGGCTTCCCTGGTGGCGCAGTGGTTGAGAATCTGCCTGCCAATGCAGGGGACACGGGTTCGAGCCCTGGTCCGGGAAGATCCCACATGCCGCGGAGAAGCTGGGCCCATGAGCCACAACTACTAAGCCTGCGCGTCTGGAGCCTGTGCTCTGCAACAAGAGAGGCTGCGGCAATGAGAGGCCCGCGCACCGCGATGAAGAGTGGCCCCCGCTTGCCGCAACTAGAGAAAGCCCTCGCACAGAAACGAAGACCCAACGCAGCCAAAAATAAATAAATTAAAAAAAAAAAGAGGGAAAGACCCAATGATGAGACAGCAGAAGACTCTAAGACTGCCAACAAAAAGAAAGCTTCATTTTAAAGGAAATACCAAGAGTCCTACTTAAATTATGGGTTCATTGCAACAGGTGATTCACATTCTCCAAACCTGCTTTGTATAATTTGTGGCGACTGGCTATCCAACGGAGCCATGAAACCTTCAAAACTGCTTCGCTACATGGAGACCAAGCACCCTGCGTTAAAAGACAAGCCTTTGGGGACTTCCCTGGTGGTGCAGTGGTTAAGAACACACCTGCCAATGCAGGGGACACGGGTTCGAGCCCTGGCCTGGGAAGATCCCACATGCCGCGGAGCAACTAAGCCCACAACTTCTGAGCCTGCGCTCTAGAGCCCGCGAGCCACAACTACTGAGCCCGCGTGCCTAGAGCCCCTGCTCTGCAACAAGAGAAGCCCGCGCACCGAAATGAAGAGTAGCCACCTCTCACTGCAACTAGAGAAAGCCCGTTCGCAGCAACGAAGACCCAACGCAGCCAAAAATAAATAAAGAAATAAATTTATATATAAAAAAAACCCACAAGCCTTTGGAGTTTTTCAAAAGAAAAAAACGTGAACACGAAGAACAGAGACAATCATTGAAGGCTACCACTTCATCAAATGTGTCTGCATTGAGAGCATCATTCTTAGTGGCTAACTACATTGCTAAAGCTAAGAAGTCCTTTACTATTGGTGAAGAGTTGATCCTGCCTACTGCTAAGGACATGTGTCATGAACTTTCAGGAGTGGCTGCAGTTCAAAAGGTGGCACATGTTCCTCTTTCGGCTAGCACCGTAACTAGACAAATTGATGAAATAGCAGAAGATATTGAGGCACAGTTGTTAGAGAGGATTAATGAGTCACCGTGGTACTCAATCCAGGTTGACGAGTCTACCGATGTTGACAACAAGGCAACAATGCTTGTTTTTGTGCAATATATTTTTCAGGAGGATGTGCATGAGGATATATTATGAGCACTTTGGTTGCCAACCAACACCACAGCTGCAGAACTATTCAAGTCTTTGAATGATTACATATCAGGAAAACTGAATTGGTCATTTTGTGTTGGTATATGCACAGATGGAGCGGCTGCCATGACTGGACGGTTTTCCGGTTTCACTATGGGTCAAAGAGGTCGCTTCTGAATGTGTGTCTACGCACTGTGTCATCCACATAGCAAAATGCCGGCTAGCCGAAAAATGGTACCTGAACTTAACAATGCTTTGCAGGACATGGTTAAAATTATCAACGACATTAAAGTACATGCCCTTAACTCACATCGGTTCGTGCCCCTCTGTGAGGAGATGGACCCAGAGCACACACGTCTTCTCTTATACACAGAAGTGACATGGCTTCTAAAGGTAGATCACCGGCCAGAGTTTTTGAGTTATGAGAGCTGCTCCAGGGATTTCTTGTAGAAAAACAGTCACCACTGGCAGCACATTTCAGTGACACAGAATGGGTTGCAAAACTTGCTTACTTGTGTGACATATTCAACCTGCTCACCGAACTCAGTCTGTCACTTCAGGGGAGAACGACAGCTGTGTTCAAGTTGGCAGATAAAGTGACTGCATTCAAAGCCAAACTGGAATTATGGGGGTGACGAGTGAACATTGGGATTTTTGACATGTTTCAAACATTAGCAGAGATTTTGAAAGAGACTGAACTGGGGCCTTCTTTCTCCCAGCTGATGCATGATCACCTCTCTCAGCTTTCAAAAGAGTTTGAGCATTACTTCCCAACCACAAAAGACTCCCGAACTGGGAAGGAATGGATCTGCAACCCATTTGTAAATAAGCTGGGTGAATCGACTTTGTCTGCGCTAGAAGAGGATCAATTGCTTGAGATCGCAAATGATGGTGGCCTTAAAAGTATGTTTGAGACAACTTCAGACCTCCATACATTCTGGATTAAAGTCAAGGTGGAATATCCTGAGATTGCCACAAAAGCATGGAAAAGCCTGCTTTCATTTCCAACATCCTATCTTTGTGAAGCAGGGTTTTCTGCAGTGACAGCAACCAAAATGAGATCATGGAGTAGACTGGACATAAACAACACTCTTCCAGGCTTCCCTGGTGGCGCAGTGGTTGAGAGTCCGCCTGCCAATGCAGGGGACACGGGTTCGTGCCCTGATCTGGGAAGATCCCACATGCCACAGGGCGGCTGGGCCTGTGAGCCATGGCCACTGAGCCTGCGCGTCCGGAGCCTGTGCTCCGCAACGGGAGAGGCCACAACAGTGAGAGGCCCGCGTACTGCAAAAAAACCAAACCAAAACAAAAAAACACACTTTGGGTGTCACTGTCTCCCGTCACCCCCAGATGGGACCATCTAGTTGCAGGAAAACAAGCTCAGGGCTCCCACTGATTCTGCATTATGGTGAGTTGTAGAATTATTTCATTATATATTACAATGTAATAATAACAGAAATAAAGTGCACAATAAATGTAAAGCGCTTGAATCGTCCCGAAACTTCACCCCACCCCACCCCCAGTCTGTGGAAAAAGTGTCTTCCACGAAACCGTTCCCTGGTGCCAAAAAGGTTGGGGACCGCTGCTGTAGGGCGTCTTGGCCAAGGGCCCTCCCCTGCTCAGTCAAAGGCTACACTGGGAAGTAGGTCATGAGAGGAGCTGGGGAGTCTGGGAATGGTCCCAGCTTAAATCCAGGGGCCTCCGGATCAGCTCACAGCAGGTGGAGGTGAGGGAACTCATGACCTGGGTCACCCTTTCTGCGGCCATTGGATCTAGGTTTAGATCTCCATGCTGCAAATGCACCCATTCCTATGAACTTGTGCGTTATTGTAAGAAAGAGCCCTTTGAACAAACCCCAACTTTGTTTTGGCTAAAAGGAAAAAGTATTTCCTCTCTTGGTTCGTTTAGACTAGAGGTGGACTCAGTCTCTGCCCGTGGCCAGATGCGGTGGTGGCCTCAGGCAGGGGAAGTGGTATAACAGGGGACAGACCATAACTGGGAACCTGGGACATGAAAGTCACACATTTCATGTTTTAGGCTGATTCTATCCCTCCTGCCCTGTTCTTAGGTCCTTTAAAGCCTCAAACTATGACACAAAAGCAGAAACAGACAAGTAATTAGACCATGTTTAGGATTGCTACCCAGTGTTCCTTGAGCTTTTCTTACTCCTGTGTTTTTTTTTGTTAATTTTTGGCCGTGCTGGGTCTTCTTTGCTGCGCACATGATTTCTCTAGTTGCGGCGAGCAGGGGCCACTCTTTGTTGTGGCGCGCGGGCTTCTCATTGGGGTGGCTTCTCTTGTTGCGGAGCACGGGCTCTAGGCACATGGGCTTCAGTAGTTGTGGCTCGCAGGCCCTAGAGCGCGGGCTCAGTAGTTGTGGCGCACGGGCTTAGTTGCTCCGCGGCATGTGGGATCGTCCCGGACCAGGGCGCAAACCCATGTCCCCTGCATTGGCAGGTGGATTCTTAACCACTGCGCCACCAGGGAAGTCCCTCCTGTGTTGTTTTTCATGTTTGTTTGTTTTTTCCAGACATTCTTGAGGAAACCTTCACTGCCCTGGGCTATGAAGTCAAGCGTTTCTTACATCTCACTGTGGAAAATATAATGCACATTCTTGGCCAAGTTGCGCACATGCCCCAACACCAAGACTACGACAGCTTCGTGTGTATCCTGGTGAGCCGAGGGGGCTCCCAGAGCGTGTTTGGCGTGGATCAGACTCACTCAGGGGTCCCTTTGGATCATATCAGAAGGATGTTCATGGCAGATGCATGCCCCTCTCTCTCAGGGAAGCCAAAGGTCTTTTTTATTCAGAACTATGTGACATCAGAGGGCCAGCTAGAGGACAGCAGCTTCCTGGAGGTGGATAGGCCATCAGTGAAAAGTGTAGAATCCAAGGCCAGGCAGCCCGGGGCCTGCGTGATTCACCGAGAAGCTGACTTCTTCTGGAGCCTGTGCAAAGCGGACGTGTCCCTGCTGGAGCGGTCCTCCCCTTCACCGTCACTGTACCTGAAGTGCCTCTCCCAGAAGCTGGGGAAAGAAAGGTGAGCCACCCAAGCTGTGGCGGATCCTGGCCCCAGTTGTTTATTTTCTGCTACCAGGATGGAAGTGCCACTGTGCCATATTTGATGCCCTTTTCTTCAGGGGGAGGGAGTTTTCATTCCTTGTTGGTGTTGCCTTAGGAGTATGATAATAGACTTTGCATAGTTTATGAATGCTTTGTACTTCAGAAGGTCATATAGTAGTCAGCTTGTGGTTTGGATATTTTCCTTCAAAATTAAGAAATGTTTTTTTTTCTTATTACAAAAGCAATACATACTCCTTACTGAACATAGATCATGAGATATAGATGCTGAAAGCAGAACATAACAAGCAGTTATAATTCTACTTAGTAGAACTAATCTGTTAACCAAATCTTGGTGTGTTGCCTCCCAGATCTTTTTTGGATACCGATACAATCATATATAAAGATGTTTTTTAAGCCAAAATGAAATCATAATCTACTGTTACTTTATAACCTGCTTTTAGTTTGTGCAACAGTATATTTTTACATGTCAGGAATCACATTTTTATGGCATCATTTTATTTTATTTATTTGCTTAAACATTTATTTAATTATTTATTTATTTTTGGCTGAGTTGGGTCTTCGTTGCCGCGTGCAGGCTTTTTCTCTAGTTGCAACGAGTGGGGGCTACTCATTGTGCAGGTTTCTCTTGTTGCGGAGTACCGGCTCTAGGCATGCGGGCTTCAGTAGTTGTGGCACGCAGGCTCAGTAGTTGTGGCTCGCGGGCTCTAGAGCGCAGGCGCAGTAGTTGTGGTGCATGGGCTTTGTTGCTCCACGGCATGTGGGATCTTCCCGGACCAGGGCTCGAACTCATGTGCCCTGCATTGGCAGGCAGATTCTTAACCACTGAGCCACCAGGGAAGTCCCTATAGTATCATTTTAATGTCTACAGAGCAGTCCCTAATATGGCTATAGCATAATTTACTTGGCCAGTCTTTAGTTGTTAGGCAATGTTTTACTTTCACAAAAAAGAAAGTGTTCAACGTCTTTGTAGCTCAGTATTTGTGCTTATTCTTAATTGTTTTCTTGAAGGGAAAATTCCCAGAAGTGGAATTACTGTGTTGAACGACAAGCATTTTTAAAGCCTCTGGTGCATCTTGTCAGATTGTCCTCTAGGACAGTTAGACCAGCTTTTTGTTTTTTGACCACGCCACGCAGCTTGCAGGACTTCAGTTCCCAGACCAAGGATTGAGCCCAGGCCCCTGGGAGTGAGAGCGCTGAGTCCTAACCACTGGACCCCAGGGAATTCTCATAGATCAACTTTTATGAGAGAGTCTGCATCCCTGAATTCTCACTGATACCGTGTGCTCGTTTATTTCCCCAAGTCTTGAGGTTGATAGGTGAAAAATGGTACCTAGCTATACAGGTCTGCAAGTCTTTGTAACTTAGACATTTTTGATGTTTATTGGCAAAGATACTTTTCTAAGGGAAACGTTGGTGACCTGGTGTCCATCTGGGATGAGGGAAGCCTTACTATACCTCAAACGTAAGATTAGCAGTCCCTTTTCTGTTGCCCCCTAATCACAATTTAGAATTTCTCTGAGTCACCTGTGAAAGGCATCTGTTGTAGCTTGGGGGGCCCCAGGAATAAATCTCAGGGCCTGGGACCCCTAGCCTCCTCAGGGATGGCAGAGCAAAAAGGGAGGGCTAGAGCAGGGGCAACTCAGCCTTCTAAGGTACATACACCGCGGGCCAACGGTATTATTGGCCTTTTACATCCATCCTGCATTTGCATGGATGATCCAGATGGGTTATCATCTGGCTGGTGTGTACCCAGACTAAAACTCAGTTGCCCCTGTGGGTGGGGACTGTGGGCATTGGGTCAGAGTGCTGCAAACCTGTTTGGATCACTTGCTAAGCAGCTTGTAGAATATTTAGAAAGGAACAATTTTAAAGCACTTTCATATCTGTTAGCTGATTTCAACCTAATGCTAATCTGTCTCCTCATTGATATTTGTGTGGAATTAATTTTTGCCTTTCTCATTCCCTCCAGAAAACACTCACTCCTGGAACTCCACATTGAACTCAACAGCAAGGTGTATGATTGGAACAGCAGAGTGTCTGCTAAGGAGAGGTATTGTGTCTGGCTGCAGCACACTCTGAGAAAGAAACTCGTCCTCTCTTGCAAATGAAAAGCCAAAGACCCTTCTTAGCTTTGCAGTCTCCATCGCTAGCCAGAAAGACAAACATTTATTTCTCACAGTTCTAGAGCCTGGGAAGTCCAAGATCAAGGTGCTTATAGATCAGGTGTCTGGTGAGAACCCGCCTCCAGGTTGGCAGATGACCCTCTTGTTGTATCTTCACATGGCAAAGAGGACAGAGAGAAAGCAGGCTGTCTTGTGTCTCTTCTTATAAGGGCACTGATCTTATTCATAGCGGCTGCCCTGTCATGAACTAATCACCTCCCAAAGGCCCCACCATCTAATACTATCATATTGGGGGACAGGATTTCAACCTATAAATCTGGGGGTGGACACAAACATTCAATTTAAAACAGTGGCTTTCTGATCTGAGGTTGCTTCTCTGTCTAGGACTCACATGGCCTTCTACAGTAATCAGTATACCTTTCCTCCTTGGATTTGAAAGCATGACCTAAAAGAATATTATTGTTTAAAATACTATTTAAAGGGACTTCCCGGGTGGGCCAGTGGTTAAGACTCTGTGCTTCTACTGCAGGGGGAATGAGTTCAATCCCTGATTGGGGAACTAAGATCCCACATGCTGAGGCACGGCCAAAAAAAATCACTTGATGTTAAAAGAAAACTTATTTATATATTTTTAAGTTGGTTTTAAGTGGTATGTATCTGTGTGGGTATGTTTATATGTGTTTTCACATGATCACTCAACAAAGGCTGAAAAGTATGAAAGGAACAGTTTTCAGACACTTCATACACTTATTTCTACTTTAAAGGTAATTTTCTATCCTTGTATTAATGAATGTGGGACTCCTGAGGGTGTCTTTGAATTTCACATTGCTGGGGTCACCAGCAGGAACAATGTATATGCCTGGACTCGTGAACCAGAACCCTGTGTTAAGTATTAGAGAGGGAAACTGTTTGTGAGGGATCTTAATGACCTGGCAGCTTTTGCATCCTTCTCTGTCCCATCCTGACCGGGTGACAGGCATTTTCCATATTCTGTTTCCTATCATGGATGGGAATTGCACCTTTTCTTTTACCTTGGGAATGGGATCACCACCCCTCTTGAAAAATGTCATTTATCTTCTTTGACTCACAAAAAACTGAAAACATAAAACAGAAGCATAGTATTTATTTATATTACTTTTTAGTTTTATATATTTTTATATATTATTAAGATAACTTATATTTGCATTAAATATAAAAATAAGAGGGACCTTGAAGTCATTATGCTAAGTGAAATAAAAGACAAATACCAAGCATTATATGCTCTCATTTATATGTGGAATCTATAAAACAAAAACATAAACAAAACAAGCCAAACTCATAGAAAAAGAGATCAGGCAGTGGTTACCGGAGGTGGGGGAAGGGAGTAATTGGAGGAAGGTGGTCAAAAGGCACAAACTTCCAAAAAAAAGGAAAAAAAAAAGACTCTCTAAGCACGGGTAAGCACCTGCAGTGCATTGTCCAATGTGAGGCTGAAATATCAGATTCTTGATGTAGGCCCTGATTTCTCCCACACCTAAGCTATGTTTTACAAAAACTGAACATGATGAATATGAGAGTTTTAGTTAGAGAGGGTTTAGGAGCAGCTACAGTCTGTAATCCCATGAGCTATAACCTGTGAAATTGATAGAGAATATGGTAGAGGTAAACCAGAGATGGAAGAAAGGCTTTAGAAATGGAATGAGAGAGAACAAAAGACAGTCAGCTATGTGATATACAATAATAAGACCTACAAGATGGGTGTGATGGATGGAATGCAAGCAGGTTTATTGTGTAAGTGTGATTGACGGTGAAGAATTAAAGTTTAGGATATGGCATATTGTGACATTAGGTTTTCAATAAGTAATATAATGACACCTGACAGCTATAATCTCTCGAAAATTCACATCAAATGATGTTCATTCCAATAATTAAAAATAAATTAAAAATTTACAAAAAGAAAAGGGGACAAACTTCCAGTTGTAAGATAAATAAGTACTAGGGGTATAATGTACAACATGATGACTAGAGGTAACACTGCCTTGTGACACATAGGGAATTTGTTAAGAGAGTAAGTCCTAAGGGTTCTCATTACAAGGAGAAAAATTTTTTTTCCTTTTTTCTTTTCTTTTTAGTGTATACATATGAGACAGTGAATGTTAGCTGACCCTATTGTGGTAATCATTTCACAATATATGTAATCATCACCTTGTATACCTTAAACTCATACAGTGATGTATATCAATTATTTCTCAGTAAAATGGGGAAAAAAAGATTTGAAAAACGCAATCATATCAAAATGTTTTAGACGCAAGTAACAGAAGACCTAACTTAAAACAAAAAGTTTTTAAAAAATTTGTTTACTCTTATTAAGCAACAGGTTCAGAGGTAGGGAGGTAGTTGCTGGCTTGGTTAATTCATTGGTTCAACAATGTCCTCAAGGGTTTGATGCTTTCCACCTTTCTTCTCTGTAGTCTCAGGGTTTGGGCTTTTATTTTCAAATTTGTCATCTAAAGGTCACAAGAGGGCCACAGGTCCAAGTATCATACCCAAACACACAAGAGAAAACATCTCTTCCTTGTGTGGCTTCTTAAGATCAAAGGAAAAATCTCCCAGAAGCTCTCCTCCCCAAGAGTTCCCTCCCCTCACTTCTCATTGGCTAGAATCACATGATATGTTCTTCCTTAAACCAACCATTGGCAGAGGGAATGGGATTACCATGGTTGGTTTATACCAGCCCAGACTCAGTCCCCTGGGACTGGGGTTCAGTGGCTTCAGCTCCCTTGGGCACATGGTCTCCAAAAGCTGGGGTTCTTTTAGGGAAAAATGGGGCATGGAGCTTCCCTGGGGAGTAGTTAACCATAATGTATGCCAAAAAGAATGAGAACCTCCATTTTATGATTGAAGAAACTAAGGCACACAGCTTTTAAGTGAGCTTTTCCCAAATCTCAGAGAAAATCATTGGTAGTGCCAGGTCTAGAATGTTAACAACCAGCCTTACGATCTGGTGTCCTCCAGAAATTAGAACAAACTTCGGAAGATGTGTAGCATGCATTCCAGGGAAGGCATCATACTCCTCTCTCAGCTGTTTGTGAGAGTCATTACCCTACCTTTCCAGCCCCACCCTTTTCCCCCCCGCAGAGAGGCAGCATGGCTACGTAGCTTTCCGTATCCCATCTGATGGACACGGTGAAAATACAGAGCCTGTTAAATCACCATCTTTTCTTTCCTCCTCTTTTAAAAAGCGGTTATTTATTGGGACTTCCCTGGCGGTCCAGTAGTTAAGACTCCGCGCTTCCACCACAGGGGGTTCAGGTTCAATCTCTGGTCCCTGGTCAGAGAACTAAGATCCCACATGCGCCCCCCCCCCCAAAAAAAACCCCAAAACAAAACAAACACACAAAAACAAAAAATATATATTTATTAAATTATATTGTGCTGTTTACTTTTGTCACTTTTCTGTCTTTAGATTACATTATTTTTATTAATACCATTCATCAGTCAACCTGCAGGTGCCAAGGAAAGAGTGCTAAGGGTTTCTTGTGTGTTTTGCTCACTGGCAAGGGGTATGGGGTGGAGTAAAGAGGGACTTTGATTCCAGGAGCAGGCCAACAAGATGGGAGGAATAAAGCCTTGCCTTCCCTTGCCTACTTCGCAGAATTGTTCTGAGGATGAAATGAGAGAGGCTTTATGGTCATACCCAATGAGAGTTTTTATGACTGCATTGGTGATGCCATGCGAACATAGCTGTTATTATTATAGCACACTGTGGAGGAGTTATTTTGAAAAGGTTGAATCAAACCTTGAAAATTGGTAGGATTTTGGCAGGTTGAGGTGGAGAAGAGAATACATTGCAGGAGAAGAAACAAAGCAAACGAAGGGTCAGATAAGGGAAATGTAAGGCATGTTTTAAAAACCATGAGTGTAACTTTTATCTGGAGCAGAGAGAATGTGAGCAATGGTGAGTGATAAGCCAGGAGGTGCCTGTGGTTTGGCATGTGAAGAGCTGTAAAGACCCCCATCTCTGTCTTTTAGTCAGCTCTCATGTAAGTTATTTTGTGAGTTATTTTTCTCACTTTAATAGTGCAGTCTACAACTACTTCTTTGACATTTTTGTGTATATGAGCAATTTGATTACTAAATGCCTTATTCTTTTTCATTGAGTATAGTTTTTAAATGAAATATTTAAGGCATGCTAAAGGAGAATTATATTAGGCAACAATATAATGAATACATACCCACAACCCAGCTTAAATGAAATGTTCTAAAATCTATATGAAGACTCTGAAGATACTGCTTTAAGTAATAGCCCTAAATATAAAAGAGATAAATGTATTAAAATATTTAAAACTTTATAATAACCCCCACCTGAAAATTCGTCAAGTGTTTAGTAACAGGAGCATGGTTATGATAAAACGTCCACTGGTTGGAATTTTATGTAACCGCTAAACTTATATATACAAATAATAAAGGCTTACATAAGCTGTTCTTAGCTCATTACATGAATTATCTCATTTAATCCTCAAAACAGCTCTTTGAGGTAGGTATTATTGTCCTCATTATTATTTCTTCCCATTTTATAGATGAGGAAAGTGAGCAAAGGGATGCTAAGTAGCTTGTCCTTGGTCACCCCAGCCTAGGATATAAACTCAAGCCATAAACAGAGCCTTTATTTTTATAGCTAAGTACGTTTAAAGCAAAACAGGACTTCCCCGGAGGTCCATTGGTTAAGTCTGTGCGCTTACAATGCAGGGGACATGGGTTCGATCCCTGGTTGGGGAAGATCCCACATGCCATGTGGTGTGGCCAAAAACAAACAAACAAACAAAAAAAAACCCCAAAAAATATGTCTCACAGGAAAATAAAAGGCCGGAAAGAAATATTCCAAAATATGGATGACAGAACTATGGCTGGTATCTTTTCTTTCTGTGTTCCAAATCCTCTTTTCTATCTCTGTATATTTAAGCATACTGGTTTCTAAAGTAATGTCTAGGTAATTCCTCCAACTTTTTTTTAAAAACATTTATTTATTTATTTATTTATTTGGCTGTGCCAGGTCTTAGTTGCGGCATGAGGGATTTTTAGCTGTGGCATGCATGCAGGATCTAGTTCCCTGACCAGGGATCAAATCCAGGTCCCCTGCATTGGGAGCGTGGAATCTTAACCACGGGACCACCAGGGAAGTCCCTCTATCAGCTTTTGACTAGCTGGTTCTTTGGTGCTGAAGAGATTACTCTTTCCTATAGTTCTGCCTTCACTTCTCTGTCTCATCTCTAGCCCTTCTTTTCAGTAGCAGGACCCGTGGTCTCAGGGCTGCTTTTCTGGGCCACTGGTTAGGAGGACTGTCTCGTCAACCCCAGTTCCATTCCAGTCCCCAGCGCCTTCCATCCTCTTCCATGAATAGGTCATGGTAGGGGTCACTTGACAGCTTTTTCTGTCTGCAGTGTTTGAAATGGGAATCTCTTCTCCCATATTCTAGGAGCAAGTTTTCAGGATTAAGCATGTTACTTATGCCACCAAGAGGTCACAATTTGAGGTCAGCCTTGTCAATTTGTCTGTGTGGCAGACCCTGCTCACTGTCCCAAATATCCATTCTCTTTTTCTCTAGTAATAGAAGTCTTAATTTGAAACTGGGCACACAGCCTCACAGAATACAGTCTAGCTGTCCAAGCCTTAACTTGTAGCCAGATGTGGTCATGTGTCTAGTCCTGGAAAATAATATGTAAGCAGTGGTATTGTTTGGCAATTGCTGAGAATTTTTCTTAAAAGGCAACTGTTTTTTGCCCTTCACCCCTTTGTCCCTTTTTCTGTCTTAGTGACTGGACTGCATATGTGATGGCTGGAGCTCTAGCTGCCATCTTGAATTGTGAGGGTAAGAGCCACACTGTAGGGATGACCAAGTGGTGAACAGGAAGGAGCCTTGTTGGGTGAAGACATTAAGAAGCAGAGTCACCATACCAACCCTAGATTACCTACATCTGGACATTTATGTGAGAGAAAAAAATGTGGGGTTTATATTTCTTTTAACCTAACCTAGTCTGACTGGTACATTGTTATTTGATTAAAGTGTTTTTTTATGTTTATGCATGTTGTAAGTTTAAAATAAATATTTGCCTAGGCGATCATTTTAATTTTTTAATTATTGTTTAAAAATGTATGTATGTATTGTTAAAAAATGTAATGTTAACACCTGAGCTGACCTAAGTTTTTAGTATGTATGATGCTCTCATTTATTTCCTTTTATAGTTTTGTGGTTTCTGTTGGAGAGATGGAGACGCTTTATTAAGACACAGTAGGATTTGGACACTGTCCTCATAAGAGATGTAATCCACAAGGAAAAGTTCTGACTGAATCATCAGTATAGACCAGCTTTTGAACCTGGTTTACAGTGAATAAGAGTTTGAAAGATACATACACAAAACTGAATATAAAGAAAAAACAGTAGCACTTCCCTGGTGGTGCAGTGGTTAAGAATCCACCTGCCAAGGCAGGGGACACAGGTTCGAGCCCCAGTCTGGGAAGATCCCACATACTGCAGAGCAACTGAGCCTGTGCACCACAACTACTGAGCCTGCGCTCTAGAGCTTGTGAGCCACAACTACTGAGCCCACGTGCCACAACTACTGAAGCCCGGGCACCTAGAGTCCGTGCTTCACAACAGGAGAAGCCACCGCAATGATCAGCCCATGCACTGCAACTAGAGAAAGCCCACGCACAGCAATGAAGACCCAACACAGCCAAAAATAAATAAATATTAAAAAAAAACCCAACAACAACAAAAAAAGAAGAAACAGTAACTCTGCACATATGTTTAGGATCGCCACAGATAATGACTCCAAAGGACTCACTGCTTGTAAATCCACAATTTCTTGTTTCCCAGCCAGACCCTTCCTTGCCTACAGTAGCCCCAGAGATGGAAATGTAGGATTCAGTCAAGGCCATTAAACGTAATGACTGATTTTTCAAGAACCTGCCCTCTCTATTCCAAGCAACACTTCCTCTGCTTCTCCTTCTTGTGCCATACCAAAGCTGCAAGACCCATGGGTCCAGGCTTTTCCACTTTGGCTCTATCACACACTTAATAAGCAAACATTCAAGAAATACAAATTCTTTTCAATAAATGCCTCTGCAATATCGGCTGGTATACACTGAGTATCACAGATTAATCCAACTCCCCACAAGGGTCACCTAAAAGGTAGATTACAGGTGAACAAGTAGTCCTATATACATGCTCATAGCCCTAGGCACAGCAGACAAAAAGTGGAAACAACGCAAATGTCCATCAGATGAATGGATAAACCAAATATGGTATATCCGTACAATGGAAAGTTATTTATCTATAAGAAGGAATTAAGTACTGATATAGGCTACAATGCAGATGAACCTCAAAAACGCTATGCTAACTGAAAGAAGTCAGACACAAAAGGTCACATATTGTATGACAGTATTTATATGAAATGTCCAGAATAGGTAAATCTATAGAGACAAATAGCAGATTGGTGGTTGCCAGGGACTGGGGTGAGAGGGGATTGGGGAGAGACTGCTTAAGGAGGACAAGGTCTCCTTTGAGGTTCTTGAAATGTTTTGGAACTAGATAGATGTAATGGTTGCACAACATTGTAAATGTACTAAAAGCCACTGAATTGTACACTTTAAAATAGTACATTTTATGTGGATTTCACCTCAGTTTTTAAAAAAAGGGGAAAAAGGAGAAGATTAAGATAATTTATTAATTGCTCCACAAACATTTCTCCCCAACCTTTTTTCTTTTTAATAAACATTATGTTTAAGAGTAACTTTAGGTTTGCAGAAAATTTGTGCAGAAAGTACAGAGTTTCCATATAGCCCCCCATGCCCCACAATTCTCCTCCTATTAACACCTTGCATTATTGCAGTACATTTTTACAGTTGATGAACAATATTGATACATTAGTATTAAATGAAAGTCTACTAGGGTTTACATTAGGGCTCATTCCATGTTGTATAGTTCCTGGTTTTGACAACTGCATAATGTCATGTATGCACCATTACTGTATCATACAGAATAGTTTCACTGCCCTAAAAATCCTTTGTGCTCCTCATATTCATCCTTCTCTCTCCCTAAGCCCCTGGCAACTGCAGATCTTTTTATTTTCTCTATAGTTTTGCCTTTTCCGGAATGCCATACATTCTGTAGCCTTTTCAGACTGACTTCTTTCACTTAGTGATATGTGTTTAAAATTCCTCCATGTCTGGTTTCCCTGGTGGCGCAGTGGTTAAGAATCCACCTGCCAATGCAGGGGACACGTGGTTCGAGCCCTGGTCCAGGAAGATCTCACATGCCGTGGAGCAACTAAGCCCGTGAGCCACAACTACTGAAGCCCACGCGCCTAGAGCCTGTGCTCTGCAGCAAGAGAAGCCACCGCAACGAAGAGTAGCCCCCGCTCACCGCAACTAGAGGAGGTCTGTGCGCAGCAATGAAGACCCAATACAGCCAAAAATAAATAAATAAAATAAGTTAATTTAAAAAAATCCTCCATGTCTTTTCATATCTTGATAACTCATTCCTTTTTATTGCTGAATAATACTTCATTATATAGATATACCAGAGATTGTTCATTCACCTACTGAAGGCCATCTTGGTGGTTTCCAAGTTTTGGCATTTTGAATAAAGCAGTTATAAACACATTTGTGTGCTGATTTTTTTTTTTTTTTTTTTTGCGCTGTACGTGGGCCTCTCACTGTTGTGGCCTCTCCCGTTGTGGAGCACAGGCTCCGGACGCACAGGCTCAGCGGCCATGGCTCACGGGCCCAGCTGCTCCGCAGCATGTGGGATCTTCCCGGACCAGGGCACGAACCCGCGTCCCCTGCATCGGCAGGCGGACTCTCAACCACTGCGCCGCCAGGGAAGCCCTGTGTGCTGATTTTTGTGTAGATGTAAGTGTTCAACTCATTTGAGTGAATACCTAGGAGAGCAATTTCTATATTGTATGGTAAGCCTATGTGTGTGTAACTTTGGAAAAAACTGAAAGCGTGTATTCCTGAGCGGCTGCACCATTTTGTAGAGTTCCTTTGCTCCACATCCTTGCCAACATTTGGTGGTGTTAGTGGTTTGTATTTCAGCTATTTTAGTAGCTATGTAGCGATATCATATATTTTTTATTCTTTTTTTTTTTTTTTTTTTTTTGTGGTACGCGGGCCTCTCACCGTTGTGGCCTCTCCCGTTGCGGAGCACAGGCTCCGGACGCACAGGCTCAGCGGCCACGGCTCACGGGCCCAGCCGCTTTGCGGCATGTGGGATCTTCCTGGACCGGGGCACGAACCCCTGTCCCCTGCATTGGCAGGCGGACTCTCAACCACTGCGCCATCAGGGAAGCCCGGAAAGTCAGTGATTTTGAATAAACACATCTGTATTCTTTGTTTCATTTTATACAGAGCACATATTATTGTAACTTTAAAATGTAAAATAAAAATTACTTATTGTTAAAAATGTTCATTCTCTTTTAATATATATAAACACAATATGTTCATTTTAAACATAAATGGCATAATATTTTAACACTGTTTTCTCTCTTTTCATTTATGTGGTCATGCCTATACCTATATGTCTCTGTATGACAAGTCATTCCCAGTTTTTCACTATTTGAATGATGATATAAGAAACATCTTTTCTTCTTTATTTGGTAAGGACTTCCTGCCCCAGACGTCCGATTCTTAGTCCCTCACGTCGGATTCTTAGTCCCGCTGTTGGCATAGGTCAGTCCTCTTCCAAGACTGAACATTATTTCAAGTCTCTTGTATCTTTAATCTCTTCCTCTCTCTTTGAGCCTTCAGTCTGAAAACAAGCTCTGCTTCCCCCTTCAAATAAAGTCCCTCTCTTTCAAGCCACTGTCTTATGTGAATTTTAGGCTAGTCTACACCCTCTCCATTTCACCTTTCCCATTCACTCCATACTTCCCTGCCATCTGGATTTCACCTTAATCATTTTAGCAAATCTACAAGATCCATGGGTCACATGAACCATAGTTACCAAACCAGTGGTCCTTGGACCCTGGCGTCATAGTTTTCTTACTTCTCCAGGGTGTTCCACTATGAAGTTCTATCAAGGACTTCCTGGCCAAGTCTTCCTGGTATCTTTCTCCTCCTCATCCTTAAATGTGGATATCCCCAAGGATCACTCTATTGTTTTCTCTTTATATATTTTTCTTTTGACAACCTTGTAGCTTCAATTACTGCTTCTATGCCAATAACAAGAGGGATGTTCAAGCCCAGACTCTTCAAGTTCAAATCTCACCCTCAACCTCCTGGTAGACTTTTCCACTTGATTTTCCCTCTGGTACCTCAAACTCAGTATATGGCGAACATAAAAAAAACCTCCATTCCCAATCTGCTCTTTTACCCGCGTCTCCAGTATTAGGTAACAGCATCACCCCAACATCAGTTTCATCCTGGTCTCCCCTCTCCTGTGTTTCTACATCTGGCTAAATCTAAATCAGGTTAGTTCTGCAACTACAAGGTCTTTTCCATCTATCCCCATCATTACATTTCCTCTGCGCGCTCATTACTCCTCCACTGAACTATGACGACAGCTTTCTCACTGATATTGCCCCCAGCCTATGATCCTATGATCATGTCATACACAGCAACCCAAAGAATCTTTCTCAACATATCTTTATCATTTTCCTCCTTAGAAGCCTTCAAGATTCTCCAATGCATACACAATAAGATTGTGGCTGGAGGTTGGGATGAGGGACAGGATGGGGGAGTGGGGTGTTGCTGGTGGAAGTCCTGGAGTCCAAAGGCCCAGAGAACCAGGAACTCCAAAGTCTGAGAGCAGAAGAGGATGTCCCAGCTCAAGAAGAGAGAGAGAGAAAATTCACCATTTCTCCGCCTTTTTTGTTCTATTCAGACCTCAGTGGCTTGGATGTGATGCCCACCCACTTTGGTGAGGACAGATCTTCTTTACTTAGTCTACTGATTCAAATGCTAATCTCTTCTAAAAAACATCCTTACAGACGCACCCCAAAATAAGGTTCACTTGATCTCTGGGCATCCTTTCGCTTAATCAAGTTGACACATGAAACTAACCATCAGAAAGTTGTTTGTGACATATTCTAGATCTTCCTTTTTTTTTCTTATTGAACTATAATTCACATTTCATAAAACTTCATCCTTTTAAAGTGTACAATTTTTTGGTTTTTAATGTATTCACAGTTGTGCAGTCATCACCATGACCTAATTTCAGAACATTTTCATCTACCTACAAAAGAAATTCTAGGACTTCCCTGGTGGTCCATGGGTAAGATTCCACGCTCCCAATGCAGAGAGCCCGGCTTCGAACCCTGGTCGGGGAACAAGATCCTGCATGCGTGCCGTGACTAAGAGATCACATGCCATAGCTTAGAAGCCGGCATGCCGCAACAATGAGCCCACATGCCGCAACTAAAAGATCCCGCGTGCCACAACTAAGACCCCGTGCAGCCTAAATAAATAAATAATAATAAAAAAAGAAATCCCGTACCTATTAGCCATCATTCCATATTCCTCCCTGCCTCCTAGCCCCTGGATTACCACTTTCTGTTTCTACACATTTTCCTACTCTGGATATTTCATATAAACAGATCATTCAATACACGGCCTTCTGACTTCTTTCATTTAGCATAATGTTTTCAAGGTTCATCTATGTTGTAGAATATGTAAGTACTTCATTTTGTTTTATGTCTGAATAATATTTCATTGTATGGTTATACCATATTTTGTGTATTCATCATTTGATGGACATTTAGATGGCTTCTACTTTTTGTCTATTATGAACGAAGCTGCTATGAGTATTCATGTATAAGTTTCTGTGTGGATATATGTTTTCAATTCTCTTGGGTATAGACGTAAAAGTGGAATTGTTGGGTCATAAAGTCAGAATTGAATTGCTGGTAACTCTATGTTTACGTTTTTGAGGACTGCCAAACTGTTTTTCACAGTGGCTATACCACTTTACATTCCCACCAGCAGGGTATGAGGGTTCCAATTTCTCTACACTCTCTCCAACACTTGTTATTTTTTGTCTTTTTTATTATAAACATCCTAGTGGGCATGAATTAGTATCTCATTGTGGTTATGATTTGTATTTTCCTACTGACTAATGATATTGAGCATCTTTTCATGTGTGTATTGGCCATTTTTACATTGTTTTTGAAGAAACATCTATTCAGTACTTTCCCATTTAAAAATTGTCTTTTGGGACTTCCCTGGCAGTTCAGTGGTTAAGACTTCGCCTTCCAATGCAGCGGGTGCGGGTTTAATCCCTGGTCGGTGAGATAAGATCCCACATGCCTCATAGCCAAAAAAAAACCCAAAAAACCCCAAAACATAAAACAGAAGCAATATTGTAACAAATTCAATAAAGACTTTAAGGACAGTCCACATCAAAAAAAAATCTTTAAAAATTGTCTTTCTATTGTTGAATTGTAAGTATGTTTATATATCCTGGATACTAGTCTCTTATCAGATAAAGATCTGCAAAATTTGTCACCTATTCTATGGGTTGTCTTTTCATTTTTTGTGTAGTATCCTTTCCAGCACAAACCTTTATATTTTGATAAAGTCCAATTGATCTGTTTTCTTCTTTGTTGCTTATGCTTTTGGCATCATATGTAAGAAACCATTGCCTAATCCAAGGTTATGAAGAGTTACACCTATATTTTCTTATAAGATTTTATGATTTTAACTCTTACATTTCAGTCTTTGATCAATTTTGAGTAATTTTTTGTATATGGTATGAATTATGGGTTCAACCTCATTCTTTTGCTAATGGATATCCTGCACCATTTGTTGAAAAGGCTATTTTCCCCCCATTGAATTGTTTGTCATCCTTGTTGAAAATCAACTGACCGTGAATGTGAGGGTTTATTTCTGGGCTCTCAATTCTATTCCACGGAACTGTCTATCCTTATGGCAGTACTATATTGTCTTGATTATTGTACTTTGTAGTAAGTTTTAAAATTGGGGAGTGTGAGTGTTCCAACTTTGGTTTTCTTTCTCAAGATTATTTTGCCTCTCCCAAGTCCCTTACATGTCCATGACTTTTAGGATCAGCTTGTCAATTTCTGTAAAAAGGGCAGTGAGGGGACTTCCCTGGTGGTCCAGTGATTAAGACTCTGTGCTTCCACTGCAGTGGGCGAAGGTTCAATCGGTGGTCAGGGAACTAAGATCCCACATGCCGTGGGGCACAGCCAGAAAAATAAATAAATAACCTTTTTTTTAAAAAAAGGGCAGTGAGGATTTTGACAGTGATTTCACTGAATATGAAGACCAATTTGGGGAATACTGCCATCTTCACTGGACTCTTTTTGCACACATTGATGTCAGGGACATTTTATGTCACTTGCCTCATTGTAAATTTTTTTTTTTTTTTTTTCGGTACGCGGGCGTCTCACTGTTGTAGCCTCTCCCGTTGCGGAGCACAGGCTCCGGACGCGCAGGCTCAGCGGCCATGGCTCACGGGCCCAGCCGCTCCGCGGCAAGTGGGATCTTCGCGGACCGGGGCACGAACCCGGGTCCCCTGAGTCGGCAGGCGGACTCTCAACCACTGCGCCACCGGGGAAGCCCTGTAAATTTTTATAAACATGGCTGTCTTGTGCTGCCTTTTCGAAAAATTAGTGAATCAAAGGTCAAAGCAGCTTTCTCTCTATTTTTCTTCTTTTAAACGACAAACTCTCCTCTAAATGGAAGACCTTTCAGCCTCTTTTGATTCTTTCTTTTTTCTTTTTGCAGCATTAAAACTCTTTTACCCCTTTAGCCACATCCGCCTAGTTCCCTAACCAATCTAATGCTAGTCTGTTGGACTCTTTTAGGAAATATCACCATCTTGTGGAACTTTGAGGTTTTGTCACCCCCGAATTCCCTGGCTTCTTGCTTCAAACCCAACGGATAAGAAAGTGGGATGCAAGGCCTTTGGGGTTCACAGAATGGGGAAGGGTGAATTTAAAGATTAGCTTGCTAATTCTACATTGGGTTTCATCCTAAGGAAATCATTATAAATACGTTCAGAGATCTATTTGTAAGAATCTTCAATGCAGCACTGTTCACAATAGTAAAAAATTGGAAATGAGTTAAATGTCCAATAACTATAAATTAGTTAAATAAATATGGTATATCCAGGGAAGAGAATATCATCTAACCACTAAGCATCATGTTGTCAAAGACTATTTAATGATATGGAAAAAAAGGTATATGTGTTGTTAAGTGAAAAAAGCAAACTGTACAGCTTATTCCAATTTTTGAAAAATAATTACACAGAGAAAAGTGAAAGGATATACACTAAAATTTAAAAAATTGAGATATAATTGACATATATACAACATTGTATAAGTTTAAGGTGTACGACATATTGACTTGATAAAAATTTAACAGTATAGGTTATAAATGACTCTGTGTGTTTCCCTATTTTCCAGCCTTTCTACATTAAATATTGGAAGTTTCTCACCTCTTTTTTTTTTTTTAAACTGCTTTTTTATTAAGGAAAGAGACACGTTAAAATAGATCAGTCTGGGGACTTGGCTGGTGGTCCAGTGGTTGAGACTCTGCGCTTCCACTTCAGGGGGCATGGGTTCGATCCCTGGTAGGGGAACTAAATCCCACATGCCGTGCAGCAAGGCCAAAAAATGTCTTAAAATAGATCAGTCTGTAGTATAACGAATACAAAATGGGTCACATTTTACTCATCTAGCTATAGTCTCCTGCCAGTGCACCATTTGGAGACCTCTGCTGGGATCCTTACCACAAAAAACATTCTCCTTTAGAACTTAGCTTCATCATGCTCCCATATACCTAGAGTAAGACCAGTTCTGAGAAAGTCTGAAGTGTGTGAATAAAAGTATGGAGTGAGGAAGGGAGGGAGTCCTAGAAGTTGGGGATGGGATAGCTAATCAAAAGAACCTGCTACCATAGGAACAGGAGTTGGAATGAAAGTTTCAGGGCACCAGGGTTTTTTCCAGCTCCTACATCTATCTTCCCCATCACTGTGTCCATTCTTTAGTTCACAAGTTTTTACTTTGGAGGCGGGGGGAACTTGGACCAGATCCTGGATGTAAAGGAAAGCCAATTACTGACACCACCGCCCCCTCCCAAGGCCGAACTAAATAGGAACCATCTGGTATTTCCCCTTTGTCACCAGGGCCGTGGTAGGTTTTGATTGGCTCTTCATATGGACCAAGTTGACTGCAACCAATCAGGAAAGAGGCTGTAAGACATGTTTATTCTTTCCACTACTATCAACTCACCATCAGCATGCCCTCAGTAATTGTGTTCTGAACGGGAAGTATGAAATGCCGAATGCAAATAACATAGCACACGATCTCCCCCCTTTAACTTGATTCAAGCGTTTCCCTTGAGTACTGGGAGTCCTAGGATAAAAGTTCAAGTTTTACTTCAGGTGTCTCTATTCTACTTCTGCCTTTCAGGCTTAGCTCAGATACCTCCAAGGCATCACCATCTGGATTCCTGCCTTGCTCTGTGGGGCTCCTGTGGCGCTTAGGTGAGCCCCACTGCAGCCTCACCCTGCCCAATAGTTACAGAAATTACATTACCTCATATGGAGTTAGTGGCAGTAGTAGCCTTGAGATCAGGAGCATAGGATTTGGAATTAGAGAGACCTAGGTGTCAGTCCTGAACTCCCAACTCTTCCTAGGGTTGGGATGATGGCAAAATACTTTTCCTCTCTGAACTTTGATTTCCTCATCTATTGAATATGGATAATAACACTGACCTTAGAGAGTTCATGCTTTACACATAGGAAGAGCTTGCTAAATATTTAATATTATTGAACAAAAGTTGAAAAAGTTAATATATTTTATGAACAAGGTGAGAAGCGATAGTTTCATCAAATTGGCTTCCCAGATGGTCCAGGGAGTGAAATATGTATAATTGAAGAAATGAATAGAAGACCAACACTTAGAGCTTCTCTGTCTTATCGTTATCTTTTTTTAAAAAAATTTGTGGTAAAATATACATAACATAAAATTTACTATTTTAACCATTTTCAGGTGTACAATTCAGTGGCATTAATATAGTCACATTGTTGTGCAACCATCACCACTCAGGCTTGTCTTTTTTTTTTTTTGCTGTACGCGGGCCTCTCACTCTTGTGGCCTCTCCCGTTGCGGAGCACAGGCTCCGGACGCGCAGGCTCAGTGGCCATGGCTCACTGGCCCAGCCGCTCTGCGGCATGTGGGATCTTCCCGGACCGGGGCACGAACCCGTGTCCCCTACATCGGCAGGCGGACTCTCAACCACTGCGCCACCAGGGAAGCCCTGGGCTTGTCTTTCTTAAACACAGAATTTCATGCCTAGGATATGGAAATGGCACTGTAATACGTTTGCTAATAAGGCATCATAAATCTTTTTTTTAGAAATAACTTTTTCCATGACCAAATTTATATATGTATGTATGTATTTGGCTGTGCCAGGTCTCAGTTGCAGCAGGCAGGCTCCTTAGCAACTCTTAGTTGCAGCATGCATGTGGGATCTAGTTCCCTGACCAGGGATCTAACCTGGGCCCCCTGCACTGGGAGCGTGAGTCACCAGTGAAGTCCCCCATAAATCTTTTTTTTTCAGAGATAAAATATCTTTATAAGATTCTGTACTTCTTTCAGCTCTGTGCATTTGAATTAGCTGAATTATAGTGTAGTGGCTTAAAGCTAAACTTATTGGTTTAAATCTTGGCTCTCCCACCAGCTCCCTGTGTGATCTTGGGCAAATTACTTAACCTTTTGTGTTTTAATTTTCACGTCTTAAAAGAGGGGTCATAGTAATAGTATTTTTTTAGAGAGTTGTTGGGATGATTAAATGAGTAAATAGTACCTGGCACATGGTAGTTGGGATACAAGTGTTAGGTATTGTTTTTATTATGTGAAATAATGTCTTTGAAGTCTTTTTCCTGCTGGACTGAATGTGCTGGAAGGGCAGAGACTTCACCAGTTTTGCCTACTGTTAACTCAGTTCCTTGCAAATACTTCCAAATGGGCTTAGAGCCCAGCCCCCTCCTTTTTTTTTTTGCCTTAGATTTTTTAATTGTTTATTTGCACATGTACTTACTTGAGAAAGAGTTAAGATGGCCGACTAATATTTCAGGAACATTTTGAGTTTTATTTTAAAGGTTAGTGTGTTTGGGGAAGGAGATGGTCAGGAAAAATCGACACTTCCTTTTTTAACTTACGAGGGGAGTGACCCCAGGGAAACACTAGAGCACTTAGTGCCTTCCAGGAGTTCCTCTGTTAGCCCTCGGCTTTACGTGGGAGTCCTGAGCTCTACACTGGGAAGGTTAGGCATCTGCCTTTAGCAGACGCTGTTTGTCAGCATTGTCCTAACCCCAGGAAAGGGGAGGAGGCAAGGCGAGTGAGTCAATGGTGACGTCATCAATTAGCATAAGTTTCCCAAATCGGCTGACCGAGTTTTCACTTGCTAGGCCAAGGCAATTTGAGTTCTCTTACCGCGCAAACGGGAGATTTCTTGGAACTTGGACTTGGAGCACGAAGAGGATTCTAATTTCTTTAAAGCTCTGTTTTCAGGAAATTTTTCTGAGAACTTTTTACCTCCAGAGGATCAGTGGAATTTGATCTGAAGGTATGTAATTAACACCTTTTCTCTGCTGGGGACTCAGGCACCAGCCTTTTTTTCCCCTTGCTTTACTTCCTGGATACTTGCACAATCTCACATTGTCAGCAATGGCACTGTTTCGCCTGGATTTACTAGGTCTAACATGGAAAAAGAAAGGTTAGACCAAGGAAAACTCCCACACAGCCCTTTCCTGGTAGAAATATGCTAGCCCATAAATAGAGACAAAGTCTGGCAGACTTGCCAGAGCTAGAGATCAGAATTTTCAGGAAACTGCAAGACAAATGTACGATGTTGGAATAAGATATCTCCAGGAATCCAGTCATACTGTTTCTAGTATCACAGAGCTACTAGAAGGTAAGACCCAATAGATAACTCACATTAAAGATGACATTTTTCTTCTTTTTCTAACTATAAAAGTACTATACGTTCATTGCATAAAATTTGAGAAACTCAGACAGGAGCCCAGAATAAAATTTATGGTATCTGTAATTATACCACTTATATATAACCACTCTTTGTTATTTTTTTGTTGTTGGTATGTTCGCCTTCCCTTAGAAAGTAGTTTCTTATTTCTAAATAGCTCAGTGTTGCATAGTGAATATATACCTCAAGTCCTTAAAGAATGAATAATTACATTGAAAAAATATTATCGATTCATTGCTCCTCTGATTAGAATGAAATTTAGTGTGGAAATACATTTAGTGTGGAAATACTGACTTCGGTAATTTGTCAGTTCCTACGTTGATTTGAGCAAATGTCGTCTGAAACCACTCTTTCTGGTGTCTGGGATTGGGACTTTTCTTTCTGTGAGATAAAGAAAGGCCTGCCCTGGTATGGTTAGCAATGTTACCTTGTTGTCCTTAGGTTGGTAGATACTTCAGAAATGTACCCCCCCCATTACTTTATTTCTAAAATGTAAAAGTGTTACTTCTGCCATTTGGTGGGAATGATTTAAGAGCTCCAGGCGGGAGAAATTGTTCTGTGTCGTCCTCCCTCTTGACTAGCTCCCAATGGGGGCATTTTGATTTGGGGGAACTCGGGGTCAATTGAGTTTCAATAAAAGCTCTCTTCAGACCTCCTAAAAGGTTAACATGCCGGTGTTGGGGTCACGTTTTCTGGGCTATAGGTTTTTGAAGTGACCTCGCAGTGAATTTCATTTTTCAGCATTTCTAGAAAAGTCTAAGGCCTGGAACAGAGGAGGCTGGAACTGGAGGAGGGCCTGGGAAGATGGGGTGCCCTGTTGTCCTCACTCTCTAAGCTGTGGCCCCCATATCCGTATCTCTTTCAGGCTGGCCATGACATCGCAAGGCCAAAGTCTGAATTCCACTTTAGATGATAACTGT
This sequence comes from Orcinus orca, assembly GCF_937001465.1. Lineage (NCBI taxonomy): Eukaryota > Metazoa > Chordata > Mammalia > Artiodactyla > Delphinidae > Orcinus > Orcinus orca. The sequence continues at coordinate 86,419,517 of NC_064565.1, forward strand.
CAAGGGAACTTTCGAGGGACACTTCTGACTATTGATTCGTACCTGGGGGATCAAGACGTGGAGCGCCTGAAGTTCCTCTGCCGAGACTCCATCACCCCCAAGAACCTGGAGAAGTGCGGCTCAGCCTTGGATATCTTTGAGTACCTGTTGGCAGAGGAATGGCTGAGTGAGGAAGACCCCTTCTTCCTAGCGGAGCTCCTCTACACCATCAAGCAGAAGGTCCTCCTTCGGCACCTCCGCTACACCAAGGAGCAGGTGGAGAACTGGCTGCCTTTCCGCCGGAAGGTCTCTCCGTTCAGGTGATCGACACGGCAGGGCCATTGGGCTTTGAAAAGAGGCTGCGATTCATGATGAATTAATTTTTAAGGTTGTTTTTCTTTACCCCCCCCCCCCTTATCTACCTCCTTGGCTGGTATGGTGATTCTAAAGCAGGAGATTTCTTAACTTCAGGTGCTAATGAGAATGGAGGCTGGGAGGTCAGCAAAGTTTCAAAACCCAGTCCTGTGCCTGGGGGTGGCTTCTCACTGAGGAAGGAGGCCCAGCTCCGTGTGCAGCAGGCCAGCGCCTTCCTCATTGCCAGCCTCCACGCTCTCAGCCTCCTGCCTCCAGTGAGTCACTGGTGTGTCAGCCTATACCTAGCCATTTGAGAAGAGAGAAATGAATACTTGGACCCAAGTGAGCAAAATAAAAAAGGAGATGTGCCTTTGGGGTAGGGAGGGACATCATTTATGCCATGTCCAGTTTGTCCAGTTTTGGGGTGAAACCCAGACAGGTAAAATATAGGTATTTTGCCCAAAGAGGTAGCATAAAGGCATCAGACCTTAAGCAACGCTGTTTTAAACGGTCCAGTAACATAGTATCTACATCAAACAGCCTCACGAAGTGGAGCCTTCGTAATACTATTTTACAGCCTGGACGGTTAGAATCCTTCAGGCCTTAACACTTGAACTGGTTCCTACAACCTGAGCTGCCCTTGGGTCAGTGAGGGAATTCTGGAGATCATTATTTCCACTCTGCTGGTTAGACAGCTGAGGAATGGTCTCAGGCGTGCAGAGCTATTAACCTGTGAATGAAGTATTCAGTTTTTCTTTTCTGTTTTTATTTTTGCTTGTGCCGCATGGCATGTGGGATCTTAGTTCCCCAACCAGGGATCGAACCCGCGCCCAACCACTGGACCGCCAGGGAAGTCCCCATATTCAGTTATTCTAATTGTCGACTGTATGGCTCTCCAGAATTTGGGATAGTTTCCTTTCTTTTTCAACAGGGAACTCCTTTTCAACAGTGAACTTTATACTCACTGGCATTGAGTCCTCCCTGATGAGGGCCCATACAGTAAGCCTGATTTCTAGAATGGAGTCTGGAGGAGGGCAGGCATGCCGACATTTTGTTTCCTGCCTTCTTAGTGGAATTTGAAACAGCACTGGACTTGGAATCAGAAGGCCTGCTCCTACTGCTTACTGTGTTGCTGTCGTTTAATAGGTCACTTTGAAGCTCAAAGTTTTTGTTTTTAAATCTATGGGATTAATAGTTGTCTACTCACAGGGTTGTGGTCATTCAAACGAGAGATAACGTACGATAAAAGCACTCAATTTCCTGCCCATCCTCTGCAAGTGCGAAACTTTAATTTGTCTCTTGGGTGTATGTCTTAGAAACCTGCTCTATGAACTGTCAGAAGACATCAGCTCAGAGAACTTAAAGAGCATGATCTTCCTTCTGAGGGAGTCGATTCCGAAAGTCCAGATGGTGAGTGGGCCCTATAGGATGGGGTCTTTGTGAACATTGCCTTAATCAGTGTTTGGGAAGATGCTAGAAAGGGATTTCAGGAGGGCTCATTTTTTTTTGCAGGAGACAATATCAGACAAGGGTTAGCAACATTGACTTTTAATGGGCCTGGAGTCTAGTCCTAGACTAACTCCTGGATGTGGGGCAAGTGATTGAATGTTTCTGAGCCTCCATTTTCTAATGTGTCATATTATAGACAATTATACTACTTCCTTCCAGGACTGTTAAGAGGATTAGATGAAATAATATACATCAACTATTAGCTGGGGCCTGTATTTTGCACATAGTAACCATGCAGTAAACGAGTGCTATTGACATCCACTGTGTTTTATGATACAGAATGTGTGCAGGGCACCACAAAGAAAGGAGGAGGTGGTAGCTAATGGCAGAATGGGAATTAGTTGTTCCTCACATCCATTCGTTGAGGTTTCTGAGGGAGCCGTGTCCTTTTCAGTGGACGTTGCAGTGCCTCCCATGTAGAGGTTTGTGAAAATCAAATGAGACAAATGTTTGAGGATGTGCTTTCTAAAGGGCTATACAAGTGCTTGGAACTAATAGTAATGTTTTTAATATTAACATAATGCTGTCGGCTGATATTCTTGCTAGATTGGTCACAATTAAGGGCAGGAAAGTAGCTGCACATCTCTCTTCCAGGCCTCAAAACTTTATATTTTTTCTTTTGATTCTCATAACAGCTTGTGACAAGCAAGTTAGTTAATTTGGGAAGGGGCCAATTTTCAAATTTTACCCTACAACATTAATTTTGTTATTCGACAGCTATCTTTATTAAGTTATATAATGTTTGATAACACCAAAAAAGACATGTAACATGTATGGAAGTTATAAATGTAGAACTAAGTGAACAGCCATGGATGCCCCGTCCAACTTACAGATGAGCACATCACCAGTGCAAAGAGCTTACATGTGTAGCCCTCCCATATCACATTCTCCCCAGACTAACTGATTTTATTGACAAATAAATTCTTTTTTTTTGTTGGGATACGCGGGCCTCTCACCGCTGTGGCCCCTCCCGTTGCGGAGCACAGGCTCCGGACGCGCAGGCCCAGCGGCCATGGCTCACGGGCCCAGCCGCTCCGCGGCATGTGGGATCCTCCCGGATCCGGGGCACGACCCCGTGCCCCCCGCATCGGCAGGCGGACTCCCAACCACTGCGCCTCCAGGGAAGCCCCAAATAAATTCTTTTTGAAAGAAAAATCACTGAGGAGTAGGAAGCTGTTTTACATGTGGTAGGTCTTATGAGGACCATGTTTAACAATTCATTAAACGTATTTCCTGGTGTCAGACCTGTAGATTAATTAACCTACAGGTTAACTCTCTGTTTTGGTTACAATCTTTGAGTCCTTTTTTTCTCCTTTTCAGAGCCCCCAGGGATTTTAGCCTCTTGCGTCTTTCCACTGGTTCTCTCTCCAGGCTCCTTTATCCTAAGGATTGGTTGTGGGATCCTTGGGAATGGGGTCTGAGTCTTACTTATCATTATAGCCCCAAAACATTGCAGAATTACATAATGGTGCTCCGAATGAAAGCATGAATGAGTGGGATGATGCAATCTCGAGTTTATGTTGGTGCAAAGTGGTTATATACTCAAATGACAGCATTTTGCTTTACATGTAGAATTTCTCAACATCAGAAGAGATTCTTGTAGTTTGAAAAACCCTCCAGCATATTCGGATAAAATTATCTCCCAGCTTTGGGCATCTTCTCATAATTTTTCCAGTCTCTGGGTTTATAAATAAAGAGACCCCTTTCTATTGTTACACCTATTGTCATGCACAGAAGTCCTTACTCCCCACAGTGTGGTGGAGGATGAGAGGGGCATTTGATATGCTCAACACCGAGCCATGATTTCCCACTAAGAAAAGCTGGGGAATGTATTTCTTCCTCTGGGCCTTTCCACAGGTCCTAGACCTCTGCTTAAAGGCATCTGTGGCTTCAGAAACATTTTCATTGTTCAGGATCATTCCAAACATTTCTCCCTCCTGCTAAATTAGCTTTTAAATCATCAAAGGCCCGTGCCCAAGTAGCCAAATGATTTTATGCTTTTCTCACTCCGTACAACAGTAAATAAGAAGTTACTGTGTTTAGCTGTGGCATAAAACTGTGGAATGTCCTGGACAAATTCATGAAAACTGCACTTCCTTCTTGGATTCCAAATGATCTCACTGTATTCTGAAGGAGATCTAACTATTTACGCCAGAATTGTGGCTGAGTTACACACCTGATAATCCAGGTTGATCTCTATTGGGCTTTGTGATCAGGCCAGCCTTCTCGAGTGCGTAAAGGACAAACTCTAAGCAACCCAGATGTGTTTCCATACCAGGGCTTAATGGGACTGCATTACCTGCAATTGCAATTGCAAAAGACTTTATCCCGGAAATAAATTCTTTACCAGCCAGTGGAGGAGGGCCTGAATTCCTCTCAGCCAAAAAGGAAGAATTGTGAATTCACGTGGTCTCTCTGGATGAACAGAAAGGACCTTTGCAGGGTGTTCTAGGTTTCCTCTTTGATAGCTTTCACAAACTTAGAGCAAACATAGCTGCCTTCACACATCCTGAGTGACCCAAACAACTGTCAGGATATCCGTTCTCAATGTAGCAATCAACATAGAACGTTAGTTGTAAAGGAAACCACACCCAAACTTATCTTTTTAACAAAGATGCAGAGCAAGAGAGTTTCAGAATTTCTGCTAATATTTGCCAGGGTGGTGTTCTTAAACTAATGTGCAGACTCCATTTATATTGTGGGTGTTCGTGTGTGTGTGTGTGTGTGTGTGTGTGTGTGTATGGAGGGTGTCATTTACTCAACATCTAATACACTTTGTACAAAGTATAATGGGTTTCCAAAATTGCTTCTGGAAACATGCTTTAGCCCTTTTTCTTCCTCCTGGTAGGATGCAGTCAAGATAGGAGTTTCTGTTTTGAGCTTCAGCGGGAGCTCATTTGCACATAAACCGACTGTAGAACCTTGTTCGGGGATTCCCTCTGACCCCTTTGCCCAGCTGATCAGCTCTGGTTGAATCTTCCTTTACCCCCTCCTCCCTCCTGCTTTATTTCCTGGGCAGATTGTTGGTGTGCTGGCGCTGCAGGTGAGGACACACACATTTCTTTGCCTTTTTGGTTCTCTTATGTGTCTCTGGAATGTCTTGAAAATTTATAATCTCTTTTTTGATCAGATTAGTACAGAACTCAGTTAAGACTTTGTAACTCTGGCCTTTCCCTTGGTTATTGGCATTTTGAGTACCTTGTTTGAAAACACATTTCGCGCGCGTGCGCGTGCACGCACACACACACACACACACACACACACACACTCTTCCATTAACCCTTTTTCATCCTTCTGTTACTGCTCTATCTTCTTTCTCTTTACTGCCAGACTTCTTTTTTTTTAAAATTTTATTTATTTGTCTTTATTTTATTTATTTATTTATGGCTGACTTGGGTCCTCGTTGCTGTGTGGGCTTTCTCTGGTTGTGGTGAGCAGGGGCTACTCTTCATTGCAGTGCGTGGGCTTCTCATTGCAGTGGCTTCTCTTGTTGCAGAGCACGGGCTCTAGGCGTGTGGGCTCAGTAGTTGTGGCTCGCAGGCTCTAGAGTGCAGGTTCAGTAGTTGTGGCACACAGGCTCAGTAATTGTGGCGTGCAGGCTCAGTAGTTGTGATGCACGGGCTTAGCTGCTCCACGGCATGTGGGATCTTCCTGGACCAGGGCTCGAACCCGTGTCCCCTGCGTTGGCAGGCAGATTCTTAACCACTGCGCCACCAGGGAAGTCCTACTGCCAGACTTCTCGAAAGAATTGTCCACACACGCTCTCTCTCCACTGACGCGACTCTCAGTCACACTCCAACGCATTCCAAGATGGCTTCAGCCTCCTTCATTCCCACGAAACTGTTCTTGCCGAAACTACCACGAGCCTGCTCACAGCCAGATTTTTAGTTTCTCATTTTCCCTATCTGATTTTCTTTGCTTGGAAGGCCCTTCTGCATGTCGGAAGTGAAGGCGTGGTGATCTTTCGAGACGCGATTCACGTTATCACCTCCCATGTGCAGCTCGTGTGACACCTGCTCTGTGGAGCCCGTGAGTCATGCAGAAACGAGGGGCATCACCATTTGAAGTCATCTTCGACTTGTCCTTCCTTTCTTCACCCACTCCAGCTGACCTCCCAACTCACCAAATTATACCGCAGAAAAATCGCCCAAATCCAGTGCCTCCTCTGCGTTTCCACCACTAGCTTTAGACCAGGCCGTGCTGATCTCTTCACTGGAGCATTTAATCTTCCTGCTGATATTTTCTCTCTAGCCCACTTCCTCCTCCAACCTATCCCCAAGACTTCTATTTAAAAACAAACCTGTTCATGTCACTGTTCTCCTTAAAAATTCCTGCTGGAACCCCTTCATCCATGGGATACTTGCCCAAACCCCTCGGTGTTCGTTCATGGCCTGATACCAGCCTGCTGTTCCAGCTGTGGCCTAGCTTTCACTCGGAGTTTGTACTCAGGTCTCCTCCTCAATATTCCTGACCATACAGTCCCTTTTCAACTGGCCAGCATGTCTGGAGACTCCCCGGCCCCCTTTTTCCATCCTGCTGATGCTTATGTATGCAGTTAGCAAGTGTTTAGCTGTTCACTTTCTGATTAGTTATTTTATTTATTTATTTTTTGGCTGCTCTGTGCAGCATGTGGGATCTTACTTAGGTCCTCGACCAGGGATCGAACCCGTGTCCCCTGCAGTGGAAGCATGAGGGTCTTAACCACTGGACCTCCAGGGAAGTCCCTCTGATTAGTTATTCTTTTCTGTGGGCTCTAACACAATTTTGTTCATATACATATTTTTCATAACCAGGTTAATACATTGGTTGAGAAGTCCTTATCACTGAAAAGATTATGGTGACTTCCACCTCATACGTAATTCAATATTAAAATAATACTAGCCAATTTGCAGTTTTTCCCAGGAGTGTTTAAGATATGTTTTTCTTTTAAAATACCAAATATAAAATTCTTTCAAAGCATTTTCTTCTCTTTTCTTTGGTACTCCTGTTTTGCTGCTGCCCTAATCTGTTAATGAGACAGACTTTGGCATCAGGCTGCCAGGACTCAAATACCAGCTCTGCCACTTATTGGCTCTGTGACCTTGGACGACTTTACTGAACCTCCCTGTGCCTCAGTTATTTCATCTTTAAAATGGGGGTATAATAGCATCTGCTCATCGGATTGTTTCTGAGTAGTTAGTGAGTGATGTGTGTTTGGTATCTGGTATTAATATAGATTGTATAGAGATTTACAATCTCTATAATGCCTCTTCCCCCCTACTATCGAAGTCTTCCTGCATGGACTCTCCACCTAATTTATTACTGCAGCGGGTAATCAGTAGGCAAGTAAATGTGACTCCATTGATTCTCTTGCAGACCTCTCTAAGTTTCCTGGCATATCTGGAGAAACAAGAGAAAATAGATGAAGATAATCTGACATTACTGGAGGATCTCTGCAAAAAAATTGTACCTAATCTCGTGAGAAAGATAGACAAATATAAAAGAGAGAAAGGTAACTAGCTTATGCTTGCTTGCTCGAATCAGACCATGGGAATTCTTAAACCAATTGGCCATGTATGATGTTTACTTATCACTCTGATAATATTCTTTTGAAATCTCCCCATTTGTTCATTCAACACATGTTTATTGAATGCATACTTTGTACTAGGCACAGTTTTAGAAGTTGGAGCTACAGCAAGGTATAGGGCAAATCTTCTACCTTCTTGGAGCTTATATTCTAATGAGGGAAAGTGGTTTTAGACAAACGTCTTCTTCTGATTCTTACATGGAAGTGATTGTAAAAGAAATTGTTTTGAATGAAATAACATCAAAAAGAAGGAGGCAGGATGGCACAGGAATTAAGAGTGGGATCCATGGAGTCAGATTGCCAGCACTCCACTTATTAATGGTGCAGTGGCCCTTTCCTCAGCTGTTCTGTGTCTCACTTTTCCCATCTTTAAAGTGGGGCTAATCATAGTACCTACTTCATAATTTTTTTGAGGATTGAATGAGGTAATTCCTATAAAATGCATGTCTGGTACAGAGTAAGCATTCAATACACATTGCTATGAATATGTCTGTTGGAGAGGAAAGTCATGAAAACTTTCATATTCTCGTAAAGTACTATCAGAGAAGAATTTTCTTTTTCTTTCTCCTTTGTTTTTAATCAGGCTTGTAAAGGTAGTATTGCTGTGGTACTATGTAGAAGTAGCTGTATAGGGCAGAAATCAAACTTGGCTGCCTTACCATGTGTCAATATGCTGAATATTTGTGGTTTATTGAGTCCATTTCTCCACTATTAAACAAAAGCTAAAAGTAAACACTCAGGATTGTATTCATGAAGCTTGTATGCCGCACCCATATTTTAGTTCAGAGACTCAACATAGTGTGCAAATTTATCTGGTTGAAAACAAAACTAGGCAACAGGAGACTTTCTCTAAGAATTCTATTAACACAAAATGAGTCGAGGAACAAAATGTACTGTTGTTAATTTGATAAAATCTCAAACAATAACCAAATCAATGGATAATTTAATGTATACTTTAAGTAAAAATTATGAAGACTAAAAACAGCTCTTCTAACCATCAAGTCATCAAGTGAGAAATAAAAACAGGGAGTTGATATTGAAAGTATATTTGAAATCCTCACTTGAACTTTGAATGCGGAGATTTTGTTTTTTCTGATCACATCATCGTTTTTCTGTAATGCAGTACTCCGCACAGAATAAACAGAGGGCAGGTGGCCAGATTATTTTGGCTGTTTGGACTCTGGGGAAGGCTCTCTAGTTTCTATGCAGTAAATGTTTACATTTGCCTCAGTGAGTCTTGAAGACGGAGCTTTATCATCAGAAGAATTCTTTTTTTTTTTGATTTACAATCTTGTATTAGTTTCAGGTGTACAACAAAGTGATTCAGTTACACACACACGCACATTCTTTTCAGATTCTTTTCAATTATAGGTTATTGCAAGATATTGAATATAGTTCCCTGTCAGAAGAATTCTAATTTTGATTTTTCTTTTCTATAATCTACATGCTGTATGATCATTTTTTGGATGTTGAAAGAAAAAACTTGTTTTCCTTTACTAATACTCACAACAACATCTGGAACACTTCTGAACCCAGGGGTGTGGGTTTTTCCACACCAAGCAATTCTCCAACTCTGCAGACACCAACTGGGTGTCCTGTGTTTTAATTCAGTTCTGACACTCATCGGTTATCGCAGATCCCACAGGTTAAGGGTTCAGTCCGCCAAGACTCCCCCCACCACTTCAGCCACCAATCTCAGGTAGTGGGTCCCCAGATTACCCACAGCTTCTGTTCAACTTGGTTACAAACCAGGGGTTCCCATGACCCCTTCCTCAGGTTTGATAATTTGCTAGAACTGTTCAAAGAACTTAGGAAAATAGTTTACTTACTAGGTTACTGATTTATTACAAAGTATGCAACTCAGAGCTGCAAAGGGCAAGGCGTGGGGGAAGGAGCACGGAAGTTCCATGCCCCCTCCAGGTGGATCACCCTCCCAACACCTCCACTTGTTCACCAACCCAGAAGCTCTCTGAACCCCCTCAGGTGGGGTTTTTTCTTTTTCTTTTTTGGCCACACTGCCTGGCAGCGGGATCCCAATTCCCTGACCAGGCACGGAACCCGTGCCCCCACTGCAGTGGAAGCGCAGAATTTTAACCCCTGGACCGCCAGAGAAGTCCCTCAGTGAGGGTTTTTTTTTTTTTTTTTTTTTTTTTTCCGGTACGCGGGCCTCTCACCGCTGCGGAGCACAGGCTCCGGACACACAGACTCAGCGGCCGTGGCTCACGGGCCCAGCCGCTCAGCGGCACGTGGGGTCCTTCCGGACCGGGGCACGAACCCGCGTCCCCTGCCTCGGCAGGCGGACTCCCAACCACTGCGCCACCAGGGAACCCCTAAGTTAGGGTTTTTAATGGAAGCTTTGTTACGTAGGCATGATTGATTAAATCATTGGCCACTGTAATTAATTCAGCCTTAGCCCCTGTCCCCTTTCCAGAGTTCTGGGAGTAAAGCTGAAAGTTCCAACCCTCTGATCATTCGATTGGGTCCCCTGGCAACCAGCCCCCAGTCATGTCATTAGCATACAAAAAGACACTTAATCACTTAAGAGAGTGTAGGGTTTTAGGAACTGTGTGCCAGGAAAAGGGGCAGAGACCACATGGATATTTATTATTATATCATAGGTCTCGGTATTTTAATATTGACTTTCTACAGTCCTCTGAGAGTTTGGGCATAATTCTGCCATTTAGGATGAAGGACTAAAGGACTGAAAAGATAGTAGGTATGCAGATTTTAGGCTTCTGTAAGTGAGGTGAGTGGAAAGACTAAGCCCACTGTATCTGATTAGGACACAAGCTCTGTTTAAGGACCACCTGGATATCTTTCTGAGTTTTCCTGAGCCTTGGTGTTTGTTTTAATATTTTAAATTCATTATTAAAAATAATGTATAATAAAATTAAATAGAAATTCAAATAATGACAACAATACAGAGTGTAGGAGGTAAAGTCTTTCTCTTCTTTTTCTTCCACTGCTGGTCCATTCCCCAGAGAGAACCCCTGTTTGGAGTATATTTTTGTAGCTTTCTTCTATATAGAGATAAGTGCATGTGTGTATGCATGTATGGAGAGATAGATACCTATAATATATATTTAACTAAGATCATGCTAATCATATTCCATAACTTGCTTTTTTCCCACCTAATATATCTGGCATTTTCCCATGTATATAACACAGATACAGCTTATTTTTATTAATGGTTCCATAGAGACATATTTTATGTATATAACATATGTATTTAATCAACACTTTTAAATGGCTTTTCTTTTCCTTTCCTTCTCTTCCTACCTTCTTTTGCTTCTTTCTTTCATTTTCTTTTTGCTATTACAGTCTGAGTTCTGGTTTTATTTCTTGAGGTAACGTTTTTGTAATCTTTATTTGGTAGTTACCTGACACACTGAGCACCGTAAGCTCTGAAATGGTATTTAGTAAAGTATACAGTAATTTTAAGGAACTAATTAACTTACAAAAATAATAGAAATAGTAAGGAACAAAATACCATAATATAAGGAATGAAAATATAATGATAAAAATAATTTATAAATTCACATTTTTCTCGGTATCTACATGTAGGCCTCTTTAAGCAAATGCCACTACAAATCTACAGGTCCCTGTAACATAATTTCTTATGATGATGGGTTATTTCGGATTGCCACTAATCAGAAGGTGATTGTTTTGTTTTTCTATCTGATTCTATTCCCAGGCTCCCAGGTAGGGGCACCTCCTGTAGCCAAGGAAACTGAGTCATTGCATCAAGGAGAGAAAGAACTATTTTGCCGCTCGGACATTAACCAATTGCTTGGAGCCTTGCCGGTAGGTTCATTGGTGTGTTGGTAAATGTGTAACCACCAGCTTCACTGCAAATGAGAGAGAGAGAGAGAGAGAGAGAATGATTTGTAGCATTTGTTGTAAATACTCCTACCATGGCTGATTTCAAGTTATCAACTTGATATTAACTGTATTGCAGAATTTCTGAAAATCTAATGATTGGCTCTCACTAGCTGTTTAGAGCTGACTCCAGTACACCACTGGGTTGCTTTGAAATGGTTCTGTTCTTATCTGTGGGATTCGATCACGGACGGCTTCATGGGCGTACAGCCTGTTCAATCGCACAGGGCCCATACTTTTTGAATGCTCAGCTGTCATTGTTTTGAAATTCTTGATAATGTGTGAACAAGGGGCCTCACAGTTTTACTTTGCACTGGGTCCCAGAGGACAAGAACTGGATTCCTGTAGTACCCAGCAAAGGTAGGGTAGGTAGAGGGGGAAACACTGGGAGAATTTGCAATCCATTCTTCACAACATGATCATGGTTCTTGGAAGACACATGACATTCTTCCCTGGGATTTATGTTTATTCCCATCTTGCTTGGCAGTTCTATTTTGCTGACGTCTGTCAGCATCAATGAAGTTAGGTTGTCCCTGGAATTTTTTGTTTTTGGTTTTGTTTTCTAATTGTGGTAAAATACACATAACATAAAATTGACCATCTTAACCATACAAAAAATATTTTTTTAAGTTGTTGTAAAATACAAATAACATAAAATGTACCATGTTAGCCATTTTTAAGTGTACAGTTTAGTATTGTTAAGTACAGTCACATTGTTGTGTAAACAATTTCCAGAACTCATTTCATCTTGAAAACTGAAACTATATTCGTTAAACACTAACTCCCCATTCCCCCTCCCACCAGCCCCTGGCACACACCATTCTAGTTCCTGTCTATGAATTTGACCATTCTGGGTACCTCATATAAGTGGAAGCATACAGTATTTGTCTTTTTGTGACTGGCTTATTTCACTTAGCATAATGTCCTCAAGGTTCATCCATGTCAGACTTTTCTTCATTTTTAAGGCTCAGTAATATTCCAGTGTGTGTATATACCATGCCTTGTTTATCCATTCATCCATGGATGGACACTTGAATAACTTCTACCTTTTCCCTATTGTGAATAATACTGCTTATGAACATGGGTGTACAAATATCTCTTTGAGACTCTGCTTTCAATTCTTTTGGGGTACCCAGAAGTGGAATTGCTGGATCATATATCATTCTATATTTCTTTTCTTTTTTCTTTTCTTTTTTCTTTTTTGGCAGTGCCTCGGAGCTTGAGGGATCTTAGTTCCCCGACCAGGGTTTCAACCTGGGCCTGGGCAGTGAAAGTGCTGAGTCCTAACCACTGGACTGCCAGGGAATTCCCTATATTTCATTTTTTGAGAAACCACCATACTGTTTTCCTGCATCATTTTGCATTTTCACAAACAAGGCACAAGGGTTCTCTACACCCTTGCTAACATTTGTTATTTTCTTGGTTTTTGATAGTAGCCAACCTAATGGCTGTGAGGTGGTATTTCATTGTAGTTTTGACTTGCATTTCCCTAATGATTAGTGATGTTGATCTTTTCATGTGCTTGTTGGCTATTTGTATATCTTCTTTGGAGAAATGTTTATTCAAGTCCTTCGCCCATTTTTTAATTGGGCTGTTTTGGAAGTTTTTTATTTTTATTTATTTTTTAAACATCTTTATTGGAGTATAATTGCTTTACAATGTTGTGCTAGTTTCTGCTATACAACAGAGTGAATCAACTATATGTATATATATATCTCCATATACCCTCCCTCTTGCATCTCCCTCCCACCCTGGAAGTTTTATTTTTTAATTCTTAAAAAATTCTTTCATAGCTTCTTTACTATTTTCATGGTGTCATATATTTACAGTAATAATTATTATTTTAAAATTTGGAAGTATGTTTAATCTTATAGAAAAGTTGAAAAAAATGTGAATAATACAAAATTTGTTTGCCCAGATTCACCTACCTGTTGTCTCTTTTGTCCCATTTGCTTTATCATTTGTGTGCTCTCTCTTTATTTGTATACGCACACACATAATTTTTTCTGAACTTTTTAAGAGTAAGTTGCATACATTATGGCTCTTTACCCCTAAATACTTCAGTGTATATTTCATAATAATAAGGATATTGTTTTACAGATTATAGTACAGTTGAATTAAATTATATAAAAGTTTCACCAAGTCAGTGGTCCATATTTCAATTTTATCTATTAACCCAATAATAACTTTTACAGGTTTTATAGCTTTTTTCCCTCCAGTACATAATTCAGTCTAGGATCATATATTGCATTTAGTTGTCATGTCTCTTTAGTCTCCTTAAATCTTTTCATCTCCACAACTTTCTTCCTCTTTTATGACATGGACACTTTTGAAGACTATAGTCACCACCACCACCACCTTTTATTAAAAAAATAGAATTTTCCTCTTTGTGTGTGCGTGTGTGTGTGTGTGTGTGTTTGTGTGTGTGTGTGTGTGTGAGTGGTGTTACCTCATGATTAGATTCAAGCTGTATATATTCTGGCCAGAATATTACATCAATGATAACATATCTTTCTCAGGGCATCCCATCTGCAGGCATGTGGTGTTCATTGGCTCCCTATTCATGATTTACATTTTGATTATTTGGTCCAGATGTTGTCTGATTTCTTCACTATATAGTTAATTTTATGAAGTTACTATTTTTTCCCTTGAAATGAATTAAAACGTCACCTTAGATTGAGCATCCATTGATGATTCTTGCATGATTGAAAAGCAATGATTTTCAAACTCCAGTATTCTCTCCACATTTATGTTACCACTCAGCATTTTACTGTAAGCAGGAGTTCTTTTTTCTCCCTCAAAAGTTGTTTTGCCTACTCAGCTTAATTCCGTCCCTTGCCCACATTTTTACCTGGTTTTGTGCTCAGAGACTGATTTGCAAGTGGAAAACACACATACGCGCGCGCACACACACACACACGCACGCGCACGCACACACGCACACGTGCGCGCACACACACACACAGGGGTTTCCCCTTTGCCTCCTAGAACCTGAGTAGTTTCTAAGGCGTGTGGCTCAGCCTTAACCTCTGAAGTGCTGCTGTTTTGTTGCTGTTGGGTGATTCTGGTCAAGGCCAGATGAAGACGGAGAATAGCCGTGGTGGTGCTGGGAGTGCAGGAGGCTTTGGAGGGCAGAACCTCACGTTACACACATGCTTGTAGGTTCTCAGCGTTGAAAGGTGTCTTAAAAGTTATCTAGGCCACGAGTCTCTCCATGAAGTGACAGCTAAACTAAAACTTGGTAAATTATCTCATGTTTCATATGTACCTGAAAGGTTTTCTTATATAAAAGAGTACTGCCAACAATTGCATCTAATGAGAAGAAACTATTGACAACAACAACAACAAATCAATAAACAGTCTACAACAGGAATAGAAAAGGGTTTTATTTGATCCAAACTGAGGACTATAGCCTGGAAGACAGTTTCTCAGATAACTCTGAGGAACTGTTCCAGAGAAACATGGTTTTCAGCAGTTTTATGTCTTGTCAGAGCAAAGAACATCAAAAAAGTCGGAGAAACTTTCCTTCAAGTTTCAAAAACAAAAGCAAAAAGAGATCAGCACGTACACAGCAAGTCGGTATGGCCTTGGCACCTAAGTCGGTATGGTCTTATCATCAAAGGAGGACCAGCATTGGTGTCCCAGGAAGGGAGGCATTTAATCTTTATAACTATGGGCATTTTTGACTTCTGGCCAGTGCACCCTTTTCTTTAATAATTAAAGCAGATGTACAGTGTATGCTTGATGGGCCACAAACGGGCTGTTGTAGTTAGCATAAAATTCAGGTTAACTCATGGCTAAGCCAGGATGACTTCCCTGTTCCTCAATATGTGAAAATTTCTTTTATCAAAACTGTATTTCACTCCAATAAAGAAGTTAAAAAACAAAAAAAGATCCACCCTCTTAGCAAGTGTCAAGTATACAATACACTATGTTAACTACAGTCACCATGTTGTACATTAGATCCCCAGAACTTATTCATCCTGTATACCTAAGCTTTGTGCGCTTTGACCAATATCTCCCCACTTTTTCACCTGCACCCCTCCACCCCACCAAACCTCTGACAGCCCCATTCTACCCTGTGAGTTCAACTAGTTTAGATTCCACATGTGAGTGAGAGCATACATGTTTTTCTTTCTGTGTCTGGATTATTTCACTAGGCCTAACATCTGCCAGGTTCATCCACGTTTTTGCAAATGGCAAAGGATTTCCTTCTTTCTTGGGGCTGAATGATATTCCTTTGTACAAATATATACTCCATTGTTTTGTCCATTCATCTGTCGATGGACAGTTAGGTTGTAAAACAAAACGAAACAAAAAGAAACTGCATTCCAAGCAGCATCCTCTAATTTGTTTAAAAACCAAATCAATATTTCTTAGTGTGTCCTAGCCTTTTCTTAAAGGCATGCATGCCCTCTAACGAGGAGACATAACAACAGCTGTTCTTTAAGGCCTTACTGGACCCCTCTGGAAAACACTGGAAAGAAGACCAAGTGTGGCCAGGCAATGGGTCATTCATTCATCCCTCTCTGACACAGCTACTTGGGAGGTATCAACAGGGGATGCAACATTCTCAGACAAAGAGAGCCAGACAGACCCTAAAGCTTATTCCCAGTCCTTTTTCTGGCTGATTTTATCAGCACAAGGGAAGAGACAAACCAAAGAAACCTGGGGCCTGGAGATGCCTGGGCTGAGCCCACTGCTGTATCTGTGATGCCCTTAATCCCAGAAAATTCACTCAGCTGCTTTCAAAACCAGCTGTGCAAACCCAGAAAACAGCCTGCCTGGCCCTTGGATGCTCTTGAGGAGGACTCTAGGGTGCAGAAGAAAGGGAAATGTGTCTTGCAAAAAGAAAGGCAGGAAGTCTTCTGGAAAGTGAAACTAAACTTCTTTGCCTTTGTTCCCTCAGAGAACGGCAGCACTTCAGAGATTAAGGCTGAGCCACACCCCTTAGAAACGACTTCTGTTTCTCACAGGCAGCCTGGGAGTCAGGCAGTGCAGTTCCGGTCTGGCTCGCCCTCCTGCAGCCAGAAGCCTGGTGGGCTCCACCAGGGAGGCGCCCCCAGTGACTTGGGGTGACTTGCCTGTCACGTCAAACAGATGTCCTGGTACTTCCCACCACACAGCCAGTGGCAGAGTCAGTCCTTCCCCAAAACATCGTGGTCATGTTCCCTTTGGGGCTTTCAGCTGCAGGCTAAGGGCTGGGGGTGGTGGGAGTGGAGTGGATGGGGAGTGGCTGCAGAAAACACAAAGGCCCTAAACTGTGCTTCAATTTTGTATTTAATTTTATAAAACTAAAAGGAAATACTATTGAGTACACTCAGAGAAGTCTGCATTGCATCCCTGCCTTGCTTCTCCTCCCCCCATAGATGACCATTTTTATTAGTTTTTTGATTTATCCTATTGAAAAAACCCACTCGTATCTCTCCTTTTTTATGAAAGAGGGAGCACACTAAATACCAATCTTCACATTACTTCTTTCATGTCACAGTATCTCCTGGGGAGATGGTCTTCCGCCTTCTACCACACTGTGTGATGAACCGTTGTTCTTTCGACCACTCCCTGTTGGTCAACATTAGGGTTATTTCCAGTCTTCAGTTATTCCAAATAATGTTGCAGTGAATAAATATCTTTGTGTATGTGTCATATGCTTTTGCCGCTGTGTCTCTGTGAACCTTCCCGTTTGGAAGGACGAAGTTGATTCTTTTCTTGTTACCTGCTAGTGACTTTTTCTATGGCTGGGGATCAGGTATTTTTTCTTCTCTGAATCAAGCCTAGATTTTCAGCCCTTACCCTAACTGTGTGAATTTCCTGCAATTCATGAATTTCCTCTTGCCTCAACAGGAGGTGTCCTGGCGAGATGAGCATGCACAGAGTAATGGTAGGTGTTTCTAATACACTTTTTTTTTTTTTTTTTGCCACGCTGCGTGGCTTGCAGGATCTTAGTTCCCTGACCAGGGATTGAATCTGGGTTCCCCCGCAGTGAAAGTGCTGAGTCCTAACCACTGGACAGGCAGGGAATTCCCTCTAATAGACTTTTTATAACTTGGATCAGTATGCCAGTAATAGATATATTTGATACATACCAAGCAATTTGGGGTGACTTGGGAGAAGGCTTACACATTAGTGGAGAATTCAGTTCTTGTTTTAATTCAGGGCAAGCCACTGAATGCGTGGATTATACCAGGCTTTTCCATGGGGGCGGATGTCGAGGGCTGGGTGGTCTCTACTTGGAAAGCCTAGCCTACCAGCATCTGGGGAATGCAGAGCTGGTCTCCCTCCACCCTTCAGAATGAGGTCACTCTCTGTGGGGAGGGACGGAGCCCTTGGCGGGCAGAAACCCTCAGGCCAGCAGCTGCAGCGGCAGGAGCAGAATGTAGACTCTGTAGAATAGTATGGCTCCAGATGCTGCTTGTATTTTTCAGAGGGAAAGAGGCGGTCAGAGGGAGGGACTTGGCAACAGTGTGTTTAATGCTCTGAATCCTTGCCCAGAAACCATGACCTTGAAAAACCACTGGGCTAAACTGCTTACCAACAATCAGGGTTCTGGTGTTCTCTCTGTAATGTGTCCATTCCTCATTTCTTTTTTTCCTGGAAATTTAAACTTCAGAGTCCAATACACCCCACTTTCCTAGGGACTTTTGTCTCTCTGCCTATCTGGGAGGCTGCATGATACGATGTGGATGCGAATTATTGTTACTGAGCTCTCGTCATGTGCCAGCCACTGTCCTAAGACCTTCCTAGGCCTTATCTCCTTTAATAATCCAGTCACCTGGAGATAGGTACCACTGTTATTCCCATTCAATGATGAGGAAACTGAGACCCAAGAGGTCTGGTGCTTTGCTGAAGCAGCTAGAATGGAGTGCAGCTGGGATTTGAAACTGGCGGTCTGACTCCAGAGCACACCCTCTGAGGACCTGGGCTCTAACCCCTTGCAGCTACAAGAGCTCAGGCAGTGGTTTCACTTCTGAAAAACAAGCAGGTTTCCTTCAGTGCTGCAGTTCTGCCGTTTCAAAGTTGAGACCTGTCTTTGCTGGAGAGTTACCTTCTCCCGCGTGGAGGGAGAATTTACAGGTGCGCGGGAGGACTGCAGCGGGGGTCCCATTTGGTAGGTTCTCTGGTCTGGAGGATCCTGGACTTACTCAGCCTGAGCTGAGTGCCCAGGACTGACCCTTAACCATGTTAATAGCTAACTCAGGCCTCACAGACAAGGGCAGAGCTTCCAGATTCTACTGAAAACTTGCCAGGCGTGTGTGGGAGAAGAAAAGCTTCAAGTCACATTTTCCCTTTACTGTCATCTGACAACTCATCTTTGGCTTCCTCTCTCTACGAAGGATTCTTATCCGGAGGAACCAGAGAGTTTGCAGGTGCACTTCAAAGCAGTGCACTCCGCAGCCAGTGCCAAAGCCGTGACTAAATTGATCCCAGGGCTGTGGTGATTTTTGCTCTGCCCAAATTGGGTCACTGGGCCTTCCCCCCCCCCACCCCACTCTTTCTTTTTGGTGTCTGCCCAGCCTCTCCCTACCCAGTGATAGATAAATGTTGACTCAACCCAACCAAACTTTTAACCAGAAACACTTGAGCTGATTCCAACCCATCCTCTGTAAGGAAATCTAAGTGTTTGGGGAAAGATATGTAAAGAGTCTGAGTACTTGTCTTTCTAGGTGACAGAGCAACCCCGGTCTCCGTGGAGATGTTGGGAGCATCTGTTGACACTCTAACTTCTGAGACCAGCACAAAGGTTTGCGCTGTTTCCTCAGGTCTTCTCCAACTAGGGTCCAGCCCTTAAGGACTCTGTGGGCTCAGATTTTGGTTTCTACCTTGGTTCTTCTTCCTGTCTCTGTGTGATTGTCTCTGTTCTTTTCGCCTTCTTCTGTAATAATCAGCAGTGTGTTGACCTTTGCCTATGGAGGTGATGTTATCGCCCTTTCAGTCATGCATATCCTTTGAAATATGCAGAGAGGGGAATTTCTTTTTCATCGACTGAAGCCACTTCTTTTCTGCTTGGATCAAAGCTGTACCATGTTTTCAGGAGATCATTGTAGCCACAGAGAAGCCCTGCTGAAGCCAACTCAGCTAATTTGTAATCAAATGCTATTTACAGTAATCTTCAAAAACAATTGCACATATTTTAAAATTCACACTGTGATCTCTACAAAAGAGATTTCTCAGTTTTTGGAGGAATCAGATCACTCCAGAATCCTACCATTTTAATAAACAAATTACCATTTGATATTTTTGTTGTCTTGTTAGATCCTTACCTATACTTTCTTCACTTTGCTAATCCAACAAGAAAGATGCTTTTGCATAAACCCTGGGTTTGCCAAAGTTAAAAATACATATTTTATTATTTAACACTGTGAATTCACATTCTGAAGGCAAGACAGGTGAAGTTTGAATTTTAATGAGGACCTGGCATTCTACCTTGGAATTAATCGTTAATTCCAGATCAGGACCAGGGTCTTGAGAACTCTCTGCCTCTGGTACTGATAAATGGAGTGGTTGGTTAGAAACATTAAACCCTTAAAATGAGCGTTCCCTAATAAGTGGTTCCTATCTCTTCTTCTTTCAAGGAGACAGCTGTGTACAGGATGGATCGGAAACACAGAGGGTATTGTGTTGTTGTCAATAATCACAGTTTTACCTCACTGTCAAAAAGACCAGGGACCAATAAAGATGCTGGTAAGAAAGTCTGGAAGTGCATGAAATGCAAGTTAGAAATCTTAAAATCACTTTTTATTTTCACATTTTCTTTCTGTAGTTTTTTTTCGTTTGGGTTTTTTTTTTTTTTTTTGCGGTACGCGGGCCTCTCACTGCTGTGGCCTGTCCCGCTGCGGAGCACAGGCTCCGGATGCGCAGGCTCAGTGGCCATGGCTCACGGGCCCAGCCGCTCCGCGGCATGTGGGATCTTCCCAGACCGGGGCACGAACCCGTGTCCCCTGCATCGGCAGGCGGACTCTTAACCACTGCGCCACCAGAGAAGCCCTCTTTCTGTAGTTTTTATCTTCCATGTAAATATAAGGATGATATCAGAAATGTTTCTAAGCTTCCTGTATATTCCTGGTGTCTTAGTCCATCCGATGGCATCTAATACCATTAGATGCCTTTTAAACAGCAAACATTTATTTCTCACAGTTCTGGAGACTGGGAAGTCCAAGATCAAGGCTCTGGCATTTCGGTATCCGGTGAGAGCCCACTTCCCAGATGGCCGTCTTCTCTCTGTAACCTTATTCAGCGGCCAGGGCAAGATTGCTCTTTGGGGTCTTCTTAATGGGTTCCACCCTGATGACCTAAGCACCTCCCAAAGGCTCCACTTCCTAATACCCTCACCTTGGGGGTTGAGGGGGAACACAGACTTTCAGACCATAGCTCCTGGGGTCACTGACCTGCTTAAAGAGTGACCAGAGTCCCTGACCATTCACGACTCTGGTTGGGAGAGAGCACCTGGGTCAGATGAGACAACCTGGGTTAGAGTTGTGCCTCCACCACTAACCAGGTTTGTGATCATGTGGGAGATTCTTGGGGCCTCAGCTTCCTCATCTGTGAAATAGGATAAAATTCTGACCTCTGCTGACTCACAGGATCATTGTGATAGCACTGTGGCTACTATAAAAAGTCAGGTGAATTGTAAAATTTTATTGTTATGAAAGCAGAAAAAACATCCAAAGCTTCAGCCTGTTTGCTATGCAGATTTTTATAACTACTAGCATTGTCTCACCCCTTCGTTCTGTTTTATTTCCCTCCATTTCACTATTTCCCCTTTCTCTCCTTTTTCACAGAGTGCCTGAGGCGCGTGTTTCAGTGGCTTGGGTTCAGCGTGCATATTTATGTCAATGTGACTAAAGGCGACCTAGAGGAGGTTCTGCAGTATTTTCAGACTCATCCAGGCCATGCTGATGGAGACTGCTTTGTGTTCTGTGTTCTGACCCATGGGAAATTTGGAGCCGTCTACTCTTCTGATGGGAACCTCATTCCCATCCGGCAGATCATGTCTCACTTCACGGCTCAGCAGTGTCCTGCTCTGGCTCACAAACCCAAACTCTTTTTCATCCAGGCCTGTCAAGGTGAAGAAATACAACCTTCCGTATCCATTGAAGCAGATGCAGTAAATCCTGAGCACGTGCCCCCTTCCCTTCAAGACAGTGTTCCCGTTGAGGCGGATTTCCTTCTTGGCCTGGCCACTGTCCCCGGCTACGTGTCCTTTCGGCACGTGGAGGAAGGTAGCTGGTATATCCAGTCTCTGTATAATCATCTGAAGGACTTGGTCCCAAGGTGAGAGTTTTGAGTTGTTCCATTCACCTACCTGTTCATTCATTCATCTATCCACCTACCTGTTCATCCATCTACCCACCCACCCATGCCTCCATCCATGCGTCCATTCATCCATCCATCCATCCATCCAGCACACCTGTATTGAGCACTGGCACGTAACTGGAAAGGAAGATACAGAATTTAAAAAAAGACACAGTCCCTGTCCTCAAGTTGCTCACAATCTGGAAAGACAGACAAGTATATGGGGAAGATCATTCCCTATGGTAAATATACATTGTAAAGCATACGTGTTATGGGAACATATAGAACTAGCACCTCACCCAGATTTGGAGGATCAGGGGAAGCTTCTAGGATGCCAAATAGATGTTAGGTGAATAATCAGGGTGAAAGACATTCTGGGGAGAGGGAACAGCATCAGTATAGGCAGGGAGGCCTTTTATTCGTTCCGTCATTTATTTAGTATCAATCACTTACATTTACTGAATGCCCGTGTGCTGCCTTTGGCATTATAATACCCGCGGTTTCCTGCCACTGCTCTGACAACTTTCCTTCTGTCTCTGTCACATGCTCTTTACCTGGCACAATGGAAATGGGCATTCACCAAGGTTCTGCCCCAGCCCCTCTCCTTTGCTGTCTCTCTATAGCCCCTTTTGGCAGCTTTAGCTATACCTGGCGGCCACTGGCAACTCCATGAAAACATCTCCCAAATTGCCATCTCTGAGTTTCTGAAAGGCAGAGATTTTTCACTTAACCTTATATCCTCGGCACCCGACACAGTACCTGATACATTGTTGAGGTTGATAAGCATTTGCTGGACCAGTGAGTGCCGGGTTGAGTCAACCTCATTCTTCGGGTCAGTCCCATGCATTTCTCACAGCCTGCCAGACATCCCACGCCTCTGTTGCCTTTGGGGCTCACATTCAGTATGCACAGTCCTGAATTCATCTTCTTAGCCCTCTCCAGGGGTTCCTACTCCTGAATCCCCATTGCTAGGAACGGTGCCAATTCTGGGAATTCAGGATTGGGAACCAGGATGGGAGCCTTGAGTCACCTTGGCTTTTCCTTCTTCTTTACCAACCTCTCCATCAAAGACCAATTCCTATGGCATCAGGGAAAATGCACTATTTATCCAGGGCCTGCTACTGTACTGGGTACTGAGCTGGGGGTTCGGGGCATCGTTGTGAACAAGAGAGACAAAATTTCTTCTCCATGGGACTTACCGCTCAGTGACAGGAAGACAGATAATAAAAATGTGAGTAAATGAACATATGAATTAGTGAGATAATTTGGGGAAGTAATACCTGCTATGAAAAGCAAAACAGGATAACGATATAGAGTGTGGAGCAGGGAGCTACCTGAGAAGGCTTCCTGGTAGAGGCGATATTTCAAGTAAGACTGAATGAAGAGTCAGCCACAGGGAGATCTGGGGACAGAGAGAACAGCTAGTGTGATGCAGGATGCAGGTGCTGAGAACCAGTCATGAAGGCATGATTCAAACTTGAGTTCTGTCTCCAGAGCCTATGCTTTGCTTCCAGTGATATGTATGGCCCACCCCCAGAACATTCTGGTAAATGCCCACAAGCCCTGGATCAAATGCTGCCTCCTCTATGGAGTCTTCTCTTCTTCTCCCAGCCAGACGCACTGTCTTCTCCTCAGAATTTGCAGGGGAACTTTGACCTACTTTTCATGCGGTGTTGATCACATTCTGCCTTGTACTATGGAGTTTGTCTCTATGCTATCCTTGGTACATGTTTCATGTCTGTATTCTAAGTGTTTAAGTTCAGGAATTGTGTCATGTTTGCCCTTTATCCCTCCCAAAACCTAGAATAGAGAGGGTATTATTAATAGTAGGCTCTCTCTATGTGTATTTCTATCACCTCCTATTCTATCTATCTCTCTATCTATCTACCTACCTACCTACCTACCAGCTTGAAGGAAGAACACAGAAAAATAATTATATGCAAAATGTCTTTGTGGACTAAGTGCATTAAAATTCAAGGTGTGATTATTATTATGTTGTTCTTAAATACTGACTGTAGAATTGAAAAATTTTATATAATTTAGCATTTCTTTTTTAATTTCAGAAAAAATGTTTCTTTATATTTGGCAAAATTCCAGTTAGAATCTTGGCATGCTAGACTGGGATGAAGCCACGTATTTTAAAATCTGTTTTCTAAGACCTGGTATGTGATTTCTATCTCCTGGTTGAAAATATATTTTCTTTTCTGCCTGCAGACGGGAAGATATCTTATCCATTCTTACTGCTGTCAACGATGATGTGAGTCGACAAGCGGACAGACACGGAACAAAAAAACAGATGCCTCAGCCTGCTTTCACACTACGTAAAAAAGTAGTATTCCCTGTGCCACAGGAAGAACTTTTACTATAGTAGAAAATTTTGATCGACGCTTAAACTTGAAAGGACCCTTTGGGCATCGCTTCTAACCTCCCACCCATCATAGAAATCAGTGACAGGTAGTGAGCTGGCCTCCGCCTGTCTTTCTAGTAGAAGAACATGCCCTATTTTCTGACACAACAAAATCTGTTTGTTTTTTTTTTTTTTTTTTGGATAAGTCTAAATGGTAGAAAACTTTCTTTGTTGAAGCCTTGGACTGTAGTCTTGAATTTAGTTGTGTACCCCGAGATAAAGGTGATTAGCTTCGGTTTGTGCATCTGTGAAGTAAAAGGTGGGACCTGGTGTATTTTAAGGTTCCTTTTAGCTCAGAACCACTGTTCGTGGCCCTGACTGCACTTAGATTTCCCTTCTGTATATGCTCACCCCTTGTTAAAATTCTGTGTCCCCTCTGCATGGTCTTGTTTTGGACACTGGATAATGATGTGATCATGGTTCAATGACCCTCTCCTTGCTCTCCCCTAAAATTTGATCTATGCCACACCCATTTCCTGCTTTAGTGTAAGGAAGGTGTTTCTGCAGGCAATGTTTCTCTTGGGCCGGGAACAGGGTTGGCTCTCGGAAGATGACAGCTCAGCGTGAAGACAGACACGTTCAGCTGCTCTGGGAGCACAAACTTTACAACCTTGTATTAAATTCCATGTTGGTCACGGCCTTTCAGACGTCGCTGACAGAACACCCACCTCACACTAACTAAAGCAAAAAAGAAATTGGTTGCTTCTTTCACCTGAAAACACATGAAGGCGGAGAGTGGCTTCGGGTGAGGCTTGAATCAGGACTAAATCTGCACACAGCATCTCTCTTGGTCAGAGTCCTCAGGGTTGGCAGCTGACCGTAGTCAACAGCCCCTGCCTTAGCTCTAACATGCTCTGCTCCTCTGACCCAAAGTGATGAAGAGAGAGGCGGCCTCAGGGACTGAAGATTTTCACAGGGCTTGTTGCTCTCTCTGGCCAGGCAGTGTCTGGCTATGCCTTCTGGAGGGGGAGGCTCTGTATGGAAGCCTTGATACTTTAAAAATTAAGGTTGTCAACACTCCTATGTACTGAACTTTTTTTTTTAATTTCAAGAGGGATTTTTAATTCTTGGAAGGAATTAAATGTTAATTCCTGGAAGGAGGGAGATTGAAAGTCCTGTGGTTAATGACTTCATTTATAGATGAAGAAACTAAAGTCCAAGGAGACAGAGTGATTTGCTACAACGTCCAGCCAGCTATCGTTTACAGGATTTTATTTCCCACTTAACTGAACTGGAATGTCATGGGTCATAACAGGACTTTAGGAATATTTCTTGGATATGTAGGTGCTCATGAAAGACGTCAGGGAATGAAGAAAAAATAACTCAGTGATGCTTGATTTTATAATTATTTTTATGAAAGTCAGATTAATGTCTGGCAAATTTGCAATGAGAAATATTCATAAGAACCTTGTTATAATGTAGCTGGTAATTACATGGATTTGAATGTAGATTGACCAAGGAAACAAATCTCATATATATGTCAGAATGATCTTCCAAAATCATTGTTCTTCCAAGTCAAAGCTAACAGCTGGGGGGTACCGTCTTTGTCCCATTGGATATACACAGCTTTTGGCCATTGAACAGTCCTTTGCTAGTTGAAGGATGATTTGGTACAAAGGAAAGCGCAAAGGGTCTGGAGAGAGAAGCCTCGGGTTTCTGTTGTGTGCTGTGATTTCCTTGCTCTGAGACACTAAGTCAAGCTAGTTTTTTGAGCCTTATCTATATAGCAGAGAAGTATTATCTGTTGGGAGGATTAAGGTTTAAATCTAATTGTGGCGTGGTGCCTACAAGGCCCATGGTAGCAGCATTCTGGTAGTAACCTTAATGGAAGTAGCAGAGTTTGAATTCCTTTGCATCTAATTCCTGCTGACTTTTAGCTTCAAATCAACAGTAGCAACAGCCGCTGATATTCTCTGACTGAGGAGCAACCAGGCCAGCTCTTGGTTCTGAGTCCGGCTGGGCAACACAGGTGATGAATTCTCCTGCGTCAGAAATATGTGGGGCTTGATGTTGCAGTCCTGGGCCTGTGGTCTATTTTATATTTCTGTTTCACTGGAACTTAGTGCTTGTGCAGGGTTAAACTCTAGAATCAGGAAACTTTTCATGAACTTTCTTTACAGAGGCCTCCAGCAAGCATGTGAGGAATCACTAGACATGTAGGCCTGTGAGTCATGGGTCTATACAGACAGCAGGAGTGCAATCGTTCTGGGCTTAGTTTTCCTAAATGGAGCATACACACACTTGGCCCTTGTCTGTACTTGTGTGTGTGTGTGTGAATGTAGAGTCCAGAGACAAAAGGAAGTGACTGATCACAACCATTTGGCAGTGCCTACAGCCGTTGTCTGTCCAGACATTTGTGATGAAAACGGCAGATGGAATAAGCTTTCTGTACATTTTGCTTAGTTTTGTTCAATCTACAAGAGCTGTAGTTCATTTTTTCTTTTCTTTTCTCTTCTCTTTATTGCTCAAAAGTTTGGCTTCTACCAAACAAAATGAAAGACATGAAAACTTTTGATAGAGTATTATGCAACTATTAGTTATTTAATAATGATAGTACCAGTGTATAGCATTATTAGGACTATTAGTCACTATAGCATCCTACTGGCATCTGCTTCAGGGACTCACCGTGGTGGTGGGCAGGTTTGATATCGTGGCATTTCCCTTAACAATATAATTATTCCCCCAGTACTCAGGTAATTTAAACATATACGCAACTAGTACATTGTGGTTACTGACCAATCAGACCAGACTGATCAGTTTAACACGACAGTGAATAGGCTGAGTGGCAGCCGAAGATCAGTGATCAAGTCTCCGCTGAGGTGAACCAAATAGACGTTTACCTCATTTTATAGACGACTTGTGTGCCATATCGGATTAACAAAGTTTTCCAGGTCGGATACTTTCTGAGTGACAGAGTCCAGTTCTCAACCTGAAATTCTTGGGCCCTTAGGTTTTTGTGGATTTATCTTCAGGGTCTGAGAGTCCTCCACCTTCATTTTTAAATGTTGTCATTCCTTGTGGGGGTAATCTTTAAAAATTAATACAAGTGCCCTTCATTTTTAAATGTTGTCATTTTTAAATGTTGTCATTCCTTGTGGGGGTAATGTTTAAAAATTAATACAAGTGCCCTTCTCTTCTGTATGACCACCTCGTATTTGAGTACCGCCACATAACTTCGGTGCTCACATCTGGGTGCCCACAGAAAGTGATGAACTTTACATTGCACTTTTAACTGTAGCATAGATTAGGGTCCATGGCTGGGGATTCTCAGTTTATTGTCAAGTGTCAGTGGTTAATCTGTTAGAAACCTGCTCCAATCCATCCTCTCAACCCTATAGACTCTACTTCACCATCCCTCCCCTTAACTCTTCCAGCAGAGGGAACTCACACCACACACAGAGTCATGGATTTGAGAGACCCTGTGGTCCAGCCTTCAGAATGTTAAACTTACCAAAGTCGCACAGCTCTTAGTGGAGGATTTGCAATTCTGTGTATCTCTTGCTTTGCAATCCTGCCATCTGGTTTCACCTGCGGACAGCTTTAATTATCTTTTTCTCTGTTGGACTTGAATCTGCCCCCTTAGAATGTACTTAGAACGACGGGTTCTAAACTCTGGAGACATACCAAGCAAGGGTAACTATCGTCTGGTGAGGTATATGTTGTATGTGACAAGTTTTTTTTTAACTTGTAGGGTCTGGTAGGGTCTGAGTCTTGTCAAAAGTCTGCAGTTTGTTCTTAAAGATGTGGTAAAAATATAGTGACATATTTGTATCTTTAAACAGAAACTAACTTTCTGAAAGTAGAACCCTTTAAAAAATCAATAAGGGAGTTTCCTGTTTAACGAAAGACCCATTTGGCAATACAAACATTGTATTTAACATAACTTTTGCATGTATGAAAATTTAAAAGAGGGTTTTTCTATTAAAATTTTTAGATTATATTAAATTTTACTTTTTAAATTTATTTTTGAATAGGTGCTATCTTTACGTTGTTCGAAGATATGAAAATATGAAAGGGTGTTCAAGAAAAGTCTCAGCCCCATTTCTGTGTACTGCCTGCCCGGTCCTCTGTCCTCCTCGTCCCATAGATAATTTCAGGGTTTCTTAGTGCAAATGCAAATACAACAAAGAACAATATATGTGCATTTTAAAATAAGAATTTCTTGAAACAAAGTATATATTATACACTGTGAAACTCACATCTCTCATTTGGTCTTATTTAAAATGATGCTGTAAGATGCCTGGAAATACTGGTACAATTCTAGAATGGGAATAACTTTATGAGTTTTGTGGACTGAGTGCTTGTAAATAGTAGTAATTGCCTTACATAAATAAAGACACTTTTTTCCTTTTTACCTCTGAGTAGTGTCTTTGATTTTACTTAATAATTTTTTTCTGCTTATATAGTGATATATGTTCATTGTAGAATATTGGGGAAATACAAGAACACACAAAGAAGAAGAGTTCATTCGCTTATAATTCTATTTTGGCATACACTTTCGCATTATTTCACTCTGCATTTATCCCTGATCTACCCCACCCCCTTTAAGTGAGCCCAACCTCCATGTCCGCTCAGTCACGAATCCAGTACGCTTTGTCATTACCAATATCTGTACTTCCACCCGAGTCTCAGCTTCAAGTGTGCCCCTCTCTGACAACCACCTCCTACAATTACATCTCACTTCCTCTAGGACCCTCCCTTCAGCTGTCTTCAGAGCCACAGGGGCCTCTAGTCAGTCCACTGACCCTATCTGCCATCTTTCCAATGTCAGCATCACCCCTCACTCCCTTACTCCCTCTTTACCCAGCTAGAGTCCGTGTGTCATCATTAAACTCACTCTCTTGCCCCAACCCTCAACACCCTTGCCTTTCCTTCGGTCCTAGAATCCAGACTGGTTAATCGTATATGTCTGCTTCCTCCACATTTGTACTGGAATCCTTGGTTATGGCTGGTGTAAAACCTCAATGTTGCAGGCTGGGCTCACTTGAAGCCGATGACCACAAACCTCAAATAGGTGTTCAGTGTTTCCTGGAAATTGTGTGACATTTCCCTAGTTCTGTCACCCTTTTGCTTTCTCAGACTATTTTAAACCTTCTTTTGTCTGCTCAGACCACTATGATCCTCCACACCCCTCACTTTCATTTGATGGTCTGTCTCACTCATTTCTCTAAGCAAAGTGATCAGAAGAGACTTCCACCTTCCATCACCAAGTCTCCCCACCCACAGGCACCTTAACCCTCATTCACTGGTTTCTCTCCCATCAACAGTGGGTGAGCTGCCCGTGTTACTCCGAAGAGTCAGTGCCTTGTGCAGGAAACATGCCATCCTGCTTACTCAAAGATGTCACCTGCACAGCCCTCCCTCTATCTCCTTTCTTCTCTGTTATCCTTCCCCTCTCTCCCATGTCATCCCCCTGAGCATACAAAACACGCTGTAATTTCTCCTTCCTTCAAAACAGAAAACAAAACAAAACTGAAACCCTCCAAAGCCTATCTTCCATCAGATGCTCAGAAGCAAACTCTGAGAGGAGGTTCTTGTGCCAGTGATTTGTTCAGGAGTGCTCTGGGGAGAAACCAGCAGGGAGTAGGAAGCAGGACAGGGGAAGGGAGGAGACAGGCAAGGCTGAGGCCACACCAATGCTATCTCTGCAGCAAAATCATCCATGGAGGGGCTTCCCTGGTGGCACAGTGGTTAAGAATCCGCCTGCCAATGCAGGGGACACGGGTTCGAGCCCTGGTCCAGGAAGATCTCACATGCCGCAGAGCAACTAAGCCTGTGCGCCACAACTACTGAGCCTGAGCTCTAGAGCCCGTGCGCCACAACAAGAGAAGCCACTGCAATGAGAAGCCCGTGCACCGCAATGAATAGTAGGCCCCGCTCCCCGCAACTAGAGAAAGCCCACGCGCAGCAAGGAAGACCCAGCACAGCCAAAAATAAAAACAAATAAATTAATTAATTAAAAAAAAATCTTCCTTGGAACCCCTCTACGAGAGGCCAGGGAGCGAGGCTTTCTTCTTCCCTCAGCACCCCATCCTTGGCTAAGAGCTGTCCCAGGTGGGGGACCCTCCCAGCTGGCAAGCTGCTGGGGGTAGCAGTGGGGAGGGGCAGGGTGGGGAGCACAGGGGGATTTCAGAAGGTGGGAGGAGATCTGTGAGGAGGACTGACATCACCCCCTGTGTTCCTCTTGACCCCACGTCATTTTGTCTTCCCATCCTCAGGTCTGTCCAATATTTGAATGGCCTGGGAAACAGGAAAATCTGAGGCCTATAAATCACATGTACGAATACAAATAGCCAATAAACTGTTCTGCTTGGGACTTCCCTGGTGGCGCAGTGGTTAAGAATCCACCTGCCAATGCAGGGGACATGGGTTCGAACCCCAGTCCAGGAAGATCCCACATGCCGCGGAGCAACTAAGCCCGTGTGCCACAACTACTGAGCCTGCACTCTAGAGCCCGCGAGCCACAACTACTGAGCCCGTGTGCTACAACTACTGTAGGCCGCTCTCCCTAGAGCCCGTGCTCCGCAACAAGAGAAGCCATCACAATGAGAAGCTCGTGCACCACAACAAAGAGTAGCCCCCCAACTTGCCGCAACTAGAGAAAGCCCACGGGGCTTCCGTGGTTAAGAATCCGCCTGCCAATGCAGGGGACATGGGTTTGAGCCCTGGTCGGGGAAGATCCCACATGCTGCGGAGCAGCTAAGCCCGTGCATCACAACTACTGAGCCTGTGCTCTAGGGCCCGTGAACCACAGCTACTGAGCCTGCGTGCCACAACTACTGAAGCCCGTGCACCTAGAGCCTGTGCTCCGCAACAAGCGAAGCCACCGCAATGAGAAGCCTGCGCACCGCAACGAAGAGTAGCCCCGGCTCGCCACAACTAGAGAAAGCCCGCGTGCAGCAACGAAGACAGAACGCAGACAAAAATAAATAAATAAATTTATTTAAAAAAAAAAAGAAGCTCAATACTACATCTGATCCCTACATTGCTGCTTATTTCACCACTTGAAAGACTCTTCACCACCCCCACCCTTTCCCCACTCATGCCCTTCCCCACTCACACCCCAGCTCTGGCCACCATGCCAGGAGACAGTTAGTTGGTTTTGGCTAGAGGCTCCTTGTGCTGCCAAATTAGTAACTCCAGCCCTTGGGTCTAGCCACGTGCTGAGGCTGGAAATGACGACTCGGTGAGAGTGACAGAGACATGTTACTGTTCCCATTTTAGAGATAAGAAAATCAAGGCTCATAGATGCTAAGCAATGAACAAGGTCACACTGCTAGAAAGTGGGAAGGACCAGACTTGAACTCTATTTAGTTGAGCTCCAAGTCCACAATCCTGACCTTCCTGTCTTCACCACATTGCCCTTGTGAAAATATTCCTGAGGGACAGAAGCCTACATAGGGTAATTTGCACCCTATCTCGGTTCCTGGAGATGGGAGCCTGACCTCTCCACTCGAGTTATCACCATGAAATGTCTAGGACAAGCCAATATAATCCACAGTTTCAGGCCTGTGAGAAATGGACGTTGCCCAGCTTAAAGATAGAATGAAAACGGGCAGTTTTATTACTTACAAGAAACATGATTCATTCTGCCAGTAATTGGAAGCACAGCTGTCTGGTAGAAGAGTTAGGCTGATTCAACTCCTCCTCAGGCTCCAGCACTGCCTCCTTAGGTCCAAGGTCCCTGTGAGTAATAAATCCATTTCCCCCTTTTTGCTCTTCGTGTTCAGTAGGAAGTTACAGGTTCTGGGAAGGACAATGAAAATAATTCCGCGGCTGGAAGAGAACACATGTGAGGGCACTGAACAGGCTCTCAGATCTCAACAACCTCCACTCCCAGCTCCACCCTGGCTCTGACACCAGACACTCTGGGCACAGGCAGGGCAGCATTTAATAGTCCTGTCCGGAGCCCACGGTACCTGAGAGGCACCGTGCCCTGAAGCAAGATGACAGCCTGACCCCTTGCCGCAAGCACCACTGTTCTATTTTGGAACCACAGAGTTTACAATTCTCAACGTATCACCCCTCTACACTCTCTCTTATTGTTCCTACTTTTGTTACATGTGTATATGTGCTCATCTCTTTCCTTTCACCATCAACATCTTTTAGAAATTCCTATTTTCTTTATTTGGAAAATATGATACAAACAAGTAGTAAACAATTTAAACACTACAGAAGGATACACAGGAAAAAGTAAACTTCACACTGACCCCTGTCCCGCAAGCCCCCAGTTCCTTCCACAGAGGTAATTACTGTTTCCAATATTTTGAATATTCTTTCTGAGACGTTTTATTCTTATAAAAGCGTGTGTCTGTGTCCTTCCCTCATTTCCTTGCCTCCCAAATGTTAACAGACTCTTCTGCACCTTGGTTTTCTAATTGAACATATCTCAGAGGCTGTTCTATATCAGAACATATAGGTCGCTCTGATCTTTTTTTCTTTGAAAGGGCAAACAAGACATTTTTTAACTTTTTATTTTATATTAGAGTATAGTTGATTAACAATGTGTTGGCTTCAGGTATACAGCAAAGTGATTCAGTTATACATATCCATGTATCTATTCTTTTTCAAATTCTTTTGCCATTTAGGTTGTTACAGAATGTTGAGCAGAGTTCCCTGTGCTACACAGTAGGTCCTTGTCGGTTATCCATTTTAAATATAGGAGTCTTTACATGTCCATCCCAAACTCCGTAACTATCCCTCCCCCCACCCTTCCCCCCTGGTAACCATAAGCTCATTCTCTAAGTCTGTGAGTCTGTTTCTGTTTTGTAAATAAGTTTGTGTCATTTCTTTTTGGATTCCACAATATTTCTCTTTCTCTGTCTGACTTACTTCACTCAGTATGACAATTTCTAAGTCCATCCATGTTGCTGCAAATGGCGTTATTGCATTCTTTTTAATGGCTAAGTAATATTCTTGTATATATGTACCACATCTTCTTTACCCATTCCTCTGACAGTGGACATTTAGGTTGCTTCCATGTCTTGGCTATTGTAAACAGTGCTGCAATGGACATTGGGGTATATGTATCCTTTTTTTTTTTTTTTGTACTGTGACTATTCCATCCTGTTTATGATTTAATTAGCCCCCTATAGGGATTGCAAATTTCATAAGGGCAGAAATCAGATCTTATTTATCCTTTGTTTCCTATACTCCAACCTAAGGCAGTGCTTTGCACAAAGGGATAAGCCAGAATGAACATAAACCACAAACACATCCATTCATGAAAATTGGGGAAACAGCTCTTATTTATTCCTAGTTATGAGTTCTGACACCTGATGCTTTGCTGTACTTAAAATGGACTAGTTCTCATTCAGCTTCCCTCTCAGCCACACCACCATCCAACATGTACTAAGCTCTGCCATGTATCAGGCAGTTAGAAGACCTATGGATGCAAGAAATGTCCCTGCCCTCTAGTAAATTGTAATCTGACTGGTGAGAGAAGAAAGGTATATATATATATATATATATATATATATATATATGTATGTATTTTGGGGGGTGGGTGGGGCAAAAGTGAAATAACAAAGTAATCAAAAAAGAATGGGTAAATTTAAAAAATGGTCTTAGGACAACTGGCTCTCCTCCTGCAAGGAAACAAAATTAAATGTCTACCTCAGACCATGCACACAAACACAAAAATTCCAAGGATATAAATGTTAAAACAAAAGTATAAAGGTATTAAAAGAAATATAGGAAATAAAAAATCAGAGAAAGTTTCACTAAGCAAGACATAAAAGCCAGAAATCATAAATGAAAAGATTGATACATTTGACTTCATAAAAATATAAAACTTTTTTTAAATTTTATTTTATTTATTTATTTTTGCTGTGTTGAGTCTTTGTTTCTGTGCGAGGGCTTTCTCTAGTTGTGGCAAGCGGGGGCCACTCTTTTTTTTTTTTTTTGCATCTTTATTGGAGTATAATTGCTTTACAATGGTGTGTTAGTTTCTGCTTTATAATAAAGTGAATCAGTTATACATATGTTCCCATATCTCTTCCCTCTTGCGTCTCCCTCCCTCCCACCCTCCCTATCCCACCCCTCTAGGTGGTCACAAACCACCTAGCTGAACTCCCTGTGCTATGCGGCTGCTTCCCACTAGCTATCTATTTTACGTTTGGTAGTGTATATATGTCCATGCCACTTTCTCACTTTGTCACAGCTTACCCTTCCCCCTCCCCATATCCTCAAGTCCATTCTCTAGTAGGTCTGTGTCTTTATTCCTGTCTTACCCCTAGGTTCTTCATGACGTTTTGTTTTCTTACATTCCATATATATGTGTTAGCATACGGCGGGGGCCACTCTTCATCTCGGTGCATGAGCCTCTCACTATTGCGGCCTCTCTTGTTGTGGAGCACGGCTCTAGATGCGCAGGCTCAGTAGTTGTGGCGCACGGGCCTATTTGCTCCGCGGCATGTGGGATCCTCCCAGACCAGGGCTTGAACCTATGTCCCCTGCATTAGCAGGCAGATTCTCAACCACTGCGCCACCAGGGAAGCCCTAAAACTTCTTATAATCAAAGACACGAAGACTGCATTAAAAGATGGGCAATGGGAGGAGCTTCAAGATGGTGAAAGAGTAAGATGCGGAGATCACCTTCCTCCCCACAAATACATCAGAAATACATCTACATGTGGAACAACTCCTACAGAACACCTACAGATGAATGGATAAAGAAGATGTGGTACATATACACAATGGAATATTACTCAGCTATAAAAAGAATGCAATTGGGTCATTTGTAGAGATATGGATGGCCCTAGAGTCTGTCATACAAAGTGAAGCAAGTCAGAAAGAGAAAAACAAATATCATATATTAACACATGTATGTGGAATCTAGAAAAAGAGTACAGACGAACCTATTTCCAGGGCAGGAATAGGGATGCGGATATAGAGAACAGAAGTGTGGACACGGGGGAAAGGGGAGGGTGGGATGAATTGGGAGACTAGATTTGACATAAATACACTACCATGTGTAAAACAGATAGCTAGTGGGAACATGTGGTATAGAACAGAGAGCTCAGCTTGGTGCTCTGTGATGACCTAGATGGGCAGGATGGGAGGGAGGTCCAAGAGGGAGGGGATATATGTATACATACAGCTGATTCACTTCCTTGTACAGCAGAAACTAATACAACATTGTAAAGCAGCTATACTTCAATAAAAAACAGTTTTCTCCAAAGGAAAAAAAAAATAAAAAGATGGGCAATGAAGTTTGGGAAGATGAAAAAGTTTGGAGATGGACAGTGCGTGGTTGCACAACAGTGTTAATGTACTTAATGCCACCGAACTGTACATTTAAAAATGGTTTAAATGGCAAATTTTATGTTACATATATTTTACCACAATAAAAAAAGACATGCAATAAATGAGGAGAAAATATTTGCTATTTAAGTAACTAAGGATGAAGGTCTCTAATAAAATTTGTAAAACTAAACATACTTTTAGGAATGAACTGAGGAGGAATTTCTATGAATCAGAAAGAAAGTGACAAAAAGTTCAACCGCATGTGATTAAAGGCTGGAATCCTGCCAATCTATGTGGCTGTGTTAAGAAAGATTTACCAGGCAGAAGTATACTTTTGTTAACATCTTTCTCCATGATCACAAGTTCTAAATTAGCTACAGCCAAAATAATAGTTTTATGTTTAAGTTAAAATTCTGTCTACAGATTTGACTTATCAATGAGATATTTTGGCAGTATTTTCTTTTTCATTATTAAAAATTCACCTGTATCGTTATCATGAGAAAAAAGTTCAACTGCAAAATGAATAAAGCATATGAACAAGTATTTCATAGAAGAAATAAAAATGAACAACAAAGTTATGAAAAGTTCAATCTTCCTAGTAATTGCACAAAATGAACTAAAACAATGAGATACTACCCCTCAGATTAATAAAAGTTAAAGAAAAAAAAAGATTGGAAAGGGTGTAAGGAAATGGGCACTTTTATGTGTTGGAAATATAAATTGGTGCAGCCTTTTAGGGAAATCAATTTCACCATATCTTTCAAAAATTTAATTGTACAATTCTACGACAAAGCAATTCATTCCTCTTCCAGGAATTTTCCCAGAAACAGTCATGTTCACAAAAACACATGTTCAGTACAGCACCCTGTATAATAGCCCAAATTGGAAACTACCCACAAACTACCCAAAATGAAAACTATTCCTTACATAGAGGGATAGCTAAGTAAATTTTACAAGTATATGATGATGTACTAGGCATGAATTAAAAGAATGAATTAGGATTTTATGTACAGACCTGGAATGATGCCCATTATATCTTGATAAGTAAAAAGAAAGGAAGCTATAATATGTAGTATAACCCCTAACTGAATATATATACTATATATATATATATATATATATATATATATATTAGAGTCCAGTCAGAGATGGAAACCACATCTGTAATTTCATTTGAAAGGGAAAATTTAATTGGAAGAATGATTAACCAGTTAAATAAGGTTAACTGCTCAAGGTAAAATATCTCTAGAGCTGAGGACGAGTACCCAAAGAAGGAAGAAGTTTGGAAGACTTCTCCCCAAGACCCCAAGTTTGGGAATCAGAACTGGTAAAAGAAGGGACTTCCCTGGCAGTCCAGGGGTTAAGACTCCATGCTTCCACTGTAGGGGCCATGGGTTTGATCCCTGGTAGGGGGACTAAGATCCTGCATGCTGAGGGGCAAAAAAAAAAAAAAAAAAAAGAACTGGTTGAAGATGTGGCTGAGCCCACAGACGATAGAGAAGTTCCCGAGGGGGATCACGGGCCAGAGCTCGTCTGCAGTCGGCAAGCGGGGCTGGTGAGCAGGGGGCTGCCCACTGGGGCCGATACAGTTCTCGGCAGCAGGCCCCAGGAGGAGCAGCCCCAGTCAGGAAGAGAAATCTCTCCCTCCGCTCTCGCTCACCCTGGTCCTCCAGTGCCCTCTACCTACAAAGCCTAAGAGTGTGCCAGCTGGCAAAAGAGATATTTTACACGATGTAGCTACAGTGTCACCACGCCAGACTAAGAAGAGGAGATTTGAGCTGAGAGGAAATACATTGATTGACTCTGGCATTGTATACTGACCCTGCTTCTGTAAACGAAATGGTATATATGGCATATATAATGGCATAACATCTATGGTATGTGCATAGATGCTATAATAATGTTTGTTCACACTTATTATGTATTTACTCAGCATGCCAGGAACTGTTCTAAATATTTTGCAAGTATTTCATTTCCATAATCACCCTCAAATGCAGGAGTTGTTAATATCTCTACTCTATGAATGAGGAAACTGAAGCACTGAGCTGTTAAATAATTTGCCCAAGGTCACACAGCTAGCAAGTAGCAGAGCAAGAGTCATGATGGCTGTACAAACATAGAAAAGAGACTGAAAGAATCAAGATGTTAACAGTGGTGACCTCTCAAGGTGGCATCGAAGAGGCCATAGGAGAGGTTTTCACTTATTTTTTTGGCCACGTGCAACGGCTTGTGGGATCTCAGTTCCCCCACCAGGGATAGAACCCAGCCCCTGCAGTGAAAGCGCAGAGTCCTAACCACTGGACCACCAGGGAATTCCTGGTTTTCACGTTTTTATCGGTGCTTTAAATAAATAAATAAGTACAGTGATAAACTACTGCTTTTTATTTTGTTTTTGTATCTGTGGGAGGGATTTTTGGTGGGGGGAATGTTGTATTTTTCAAAGAAGTAACTAAAATAATTGATAAATGACAACTCTTGGTGCCAGACAGTAAGAAACAAGTGAATCAGCAGAACTGCAGGCAGCGTGGGAGGGAGGGGGCGGCAGTGGCCCGAGCGAAGGATGGGAAGAGGTTGAGTCACCGTGAGCGCTGGTTTCTGGTTCCCATTGTGTCTGGTGTGATCTGTCACTGGTTATCCGTGCTGAGCTTCCTGCCTGCCCTCCCGACCCCAAGAGCTTCAGAGTGTAGGTGACTGTGGCTGCCTGAGGGAATTAGCATTTATGGAGCTCTTGTAAGAGAACATCTGTAAGCGCAACTCCCCAGGGCAACCTTATCAGGTAGTCATTTTTTATCTCTATTTCCCACGTGAAAAGACCAAGACTCAGGAGAGCAAAGGAAGGTGTCCAGGTCCTCGGCAACAGGCAGAGCTGAACGCAGCTCTGCCTAATTCCATAGTCCAAGCTCACCCAGCTGCTTTCAATATGCATAGTAAAAGACTAGGCTTCTTTCCCCAACTGCCTGCTTTTAGAAGGCTGACCCTGGGGGCTGACATAGCAACTTTAGATCCTTCCCCAGAGACTGAGGGCTGCAGGTCAAGTTGTCAGTAGAGGGAGAGCCAGGCCGGAGGTGCTGACATTGGCTTTCAACGCACCGTCCCCCCTCCTTCCTTCTAGGAGCAGCCCCTGGGCATGCCCGTTATATCTTGATAAGTCCACGTTCAGGCTGTGTGGGGCTGGGCCTGGGCAGACTGCGCGCAGCTGGCCACTTGAACTTTGGGAGCGTTGACATGAGCCTGGAATTTCCAGAGGAAACTGTGGGGGATGAGAAGTGGTGGAGGCCGCTGCTGTGCTCAGTCCAGACATGGAGGCACTGACTAGAGTCGGTGCCGACGGGAACCCACCCACCCACTAATAACTAGAGTGGTTATTAGTCCACTCTAGTTACCAGCCTGCTGTGTTTGCATGGTGGAGGGTGGCGTTTAGCCAAGTTCTTGTAGGAACTTGTCCCCTGAAGCGTGGGACCCAACAACAGAAGAGGGACCACCAATGATACTGGGTGGTGCACAGTCATTATGCATTAAACACCAGTGGATTGCACAGTGAAAAGTTATCCTCTTTATAATTCTCTTACATCATCAGGAAAAAAATCCACTGTCACACCCAATATATCTGTCATGTCTCAAAATATGCTCCTTTCCCTTTTTGACCAAGGAGAGAGTAGGCAATAGTACCTAGCTAGAGCTTAGTAAACAGTGTTACATTTTCATTCTATTTATTTTTACAGCTCATTTTCTGTAGCAAATGTAATGTTTTTCCATTTCTGGTAGTGATGTAAAATTTCCTTTTTTTTTTTTTTAGATTTATTTATTTAGGCCACGCCACTTGGCATGTGGGATCTTACTTCCCTGACCAGGGATCAAACCTGTGCCCCCTGCATTGGGAGTGTGGAGTCTCAACCACTGGACTGCCAGGGAAGTCCCCCAATTTCCTTTTTAATAACATTTATTTGTCAATTTTTATTTAAGTAAAGAAAGGGAACCAGTTAAAAATTAGATAAATAAAAGAACGAGTAAATGGAAAATATGAAAAAAATTGTTGAAGTCATTCAGGAATGACTGAAGTGGGCAACTTGGTGCCTGCCATTCATGATAAAGCCAGGCTGCTCTGAGAGGAAGCACCTAAATGGCCCAGCTGATGATTTAGCCGTGGAAGCCCAGAATCTTTAGGGGAAAGTTCTGGAATGAGCCTTGGTTAGAGAGCAGTGATTTTAGGATAATATCAAGGAGTTCTTATTTTATTTTTTTGGCCGCACTGCACAGCACGTGGGAATCTATAGTTCACCCCACCAGGTGTCAAACCCACGCCCCCTGCAGTGGAAGCACGGAGTCTTAACCACTGGACCTCCAGGGAGGTCCCAAGGAGTTCTTTTATATCTGAGTCTCACTGCACATGTTCTTTTTCAGTCTGGGAGACTGTAAGATGTGGGAACAGAGCAGACTACCAACAATTGACAGGAAGTCTGGCTGATCTAGTTGAGCACAAAGAAGTGGCTGGTAGCCGAGGAGGCATTTGTTTACCAGTGGGAGACCCCAAAGTCCCCACTTAACTGGTCCTTTTCCCCATGGTACCACTTGGGACATTTAAAGCTGTTTCTTCTAGTATAATTCTACATTTACATCTAGCATGCTTATACTTCTATCTCTTAATTAATCAACTTTGTCACATAGGCCAAGATCATTGTGTTATTTGAATCTCCTATAGCTCCACTGCTTTTTCTCTCTGTCTTGTCAGTTACTGAGAGAGGTGCATAAATATCACATACGATGACTGTGGACTGTCTACTTCTCATTTTAGTTCTGATCACTTTTGCTTTGTGTCTACTTGTGTGATGTTAGTATAATACTATCCTGATATTTTCAGTGTTTCAGTGTCTTTACACTTGAACTGTCTGTTGTAAGCAGTGTATTGTCAGTTTTGTTTTGTTTTTTTGGTTTGTTTGTTTTGTTTTGTTTTGTTTTACAAAATCCAGTCCCATAAGTCTTTTCTTAAAATTAGAATTTTAGTCCATCTTTAATGTAATTATTTATATAATTATTTAAATAATGTATACAATTTGTATAATTTATATGTAGTTTTACAATTTTACTTGTGTCTGATCCATAAACTTTTTTTGCTTATATCCGTGTACAAGAGCTATAAGCGTAAAGCATTTATATGTAGATTTATGTTTATATATACTTAAATAACATTATAATACATGAAATAAAATTTGGAAAAAATACAGAAGCAATACAAAACAAAGAAGAAGAATGGTGTGACATCATTTTTTCAATGAAAGAATAAATTGAGCTGAAAAAGTGTCAGTTATTTCTACCCTCCACTTAAATCTTCATAGTCTTTGACTTTCTTCATCAGATTCCTAACCATTTGGAGTCTTTTCAATGTGTCTCAGTTTCTTTTCTCTGGTAGGATCGTTTTCTCTATCTTTATGAAAACATCCAGCAAGGTCTAGGAGGAAAAACAGAAAATCAGGAGACCAGAAATGTCATAGTTTTTTAAATGAAAACTTTTAATTGAAATATTATACAAATACTGAGGAACGCACAAGAATTATAAATGTACAGCTTAGATCATTTTCGTTTTTAGACAGTTTTTTTTTTTAACTTCCTTTTTTCTTTTCCAAACCAAGGATTTCACTACTTCAAAAACAAAATAAAGTTTCAGGGCTTCCCTGGTGGTGCAGTGGTTGAGAATCTGCCTGCCAATGCAGGGGACACGGGTTCGAGCCCTGGTCTGGGAAGATCCCACATGCCTCGGAGCAACTAGGCCCGTGAGCCACAACTACTGAGCCTGTGCATCTGGAGCCCGTGCTCCACAACAAGAGAGGCCACGACAGTGAGAGGCCCTCACACCGCGATGAAGAGTGGTCCCTGCTCGCCGCAACTAGAGAAAACCCTCGCACAGAAACGAAGACACAACGCAGCCAAAAATAATAAATTAATTAATTAAAAAAAATAAGTTTCAGGCGTCTATCTAGAACCTCTGCCCATTCTTCAATAGGGTTGTTTTGCTGTTGTTGTTGAGTTGCATGAGTTCTTTATATAGTATTGATATTACCTCCTTATCAGACATAAGATTTACAGATATCTTCTCCTATTCAGTAAGTTGCCTTTTCATTTTGATGAGGTTTCCTTTGCTGTCCAGAAGTTTTAGTTTGATTCTGGTCTTTTCTTTCTCTCTTCTCCTTCTGGGACCCATACAACAAGAATGTTATTCTGCTTGATGTTGGCCCAACAGTCCTTAAAGTTTTTTTTCTTTCAGCTGCACCTTGTGGCTTGTGAGATCTCAGTTCCTCAACCAGGGATCGAACCCGAGCCCTTGGCATTGAAGGCACAGAGTCCTAACAACTGCACCGCCAGGGAATTTCCAAAGGTATATTCACTTTATAAAATTCCTTTTTCGTTTTGCTGCTCTGAATGAGTTCCATTGCTTTGTCTTCCAGCTCACTGATTCATTCTACCTCACCCAGCCTGCTGTTAAACCCCTCTAGTGTATTTTCCAGTTCAGTTATAACTTCCATTTAGTACTTTCTTACACATCTTATCTCTTTGTTGAAGTTCTCACTGTGTTCATCCGTTATTCTCCCAGATGTGGTGAACATTTGGATGGCAAGTGCACCACATACCAGCCAGGTAGAAGTTAACCAGGAGGAACCATCATGAACCAAGCCCCTGGGTGGTCCAAGAGGTCTTTATACCCGGGCCCCCATTGGGCTGGTGGAGGTGACGGCTCCTCCAGCAAGATGCCTGGTAGGCGGAGGGGCATTCCTGATACCTTTTCAAGGAGTTGTGAGAGCCCAGCTGGGCGAGGTTTGTCCATTCCAGTATGTCTCCTGCCTGCCCACTCTTGTGTCTCTATTTTACTATGGATGGTCTTGAGTCACTCCCACCCAGGAATTTGAGGCCTCTGCTCAGCCCCACAACATGACTGGGATTTCTGGTCTCAAGATTACTTCACGGCCATGGATCATAGACTTAGTAGCCACCAATGCCCAATAATAGGCCAACAGTTGTCTCTCCAAGGGTGTGTACATTCCAGTTGACTCCGGGAGCTTATGTGTCCAAAAGCCCAACAGGAACCTATGACCTGTGGCACTGTCCTTCTGCCATAGGCTCCAATTTGCAAACAGGGAGATTGCTGAGACTTGTAACTCAAATGGCAGATGTGGTTCTGTGTGGCCCAGGGGAAGGACAGCCTGGGTAGCCCATTGGAGGGTTTCCAGGGCATCCTGTTTGTCGGAAGTCTCACTCACACGTAGTGACCTTCCTGTTAAACTGATAGGTGGGTGCTGTCAAGATCCCACAGGGGGAATGTGAGCGAGTGAGTAGCTGAATAGTCCCACCGGTCACTGGGCCTTTTTTCTATTTGTTGGGGGCAGAGAGGGCCAAAAGCTTGGCAATTGTCTCCTCTGAAATGAGAAGCCACGCCCCTTCCCAGATTATGTTCAGGGATTTCAGTTAGGTATTAGGACTCTGTGATGTGTCTGTGTTCATAGCCTAGTTGTGTTGCTGCATGTGGACCAGCAGAGGGTCCAGTCCTTGCTGGG
Organism: Orcinus orca; assembly: GCF_937001465.1. Classification (NCBI taxonomy): domain Eukaryota; kingdom Metazoa; phylum Chordata; class Mammalia; order Artiodactyla; family Delphinidae; genus Orcinus; species Orcinus orca. The sequence goes on from NC_064565.1 coordinate 86,462,295, forward strand.
TTGTGCCCTGGTCTGAGCCCACCAGGAGGAGGCGTTAACAGCCTCCAGGAGCAGAGCTTTTCCACAGTAAGGATCCACCTGATGGCAGATAGCCCAGGAACTTAGGTCGCCTTGCGGAAGGATGTTAAAGGTATGTTGTAACCCATTTCACGTAGAGGAAAACTGATCCTGATGATTGAGTGAGAAGGATGCTGAAAAAGGCATTTGCAATGTGAACTGTCACATATCAAGTTCCCTCAGCTTGGGCAAGAGCGTCTGTGATAGTCACAATGTCAGGTACCACCAGCACAAGGGCAGCAGCACAGCGTTGAGCCCCCTGTAATTGTTGGGAAGTTTCCAGGCACCCGAAGTTTTGTGCACTAGGCAAACAGGACTGCTGGACAGAGTCTCACACAGCACTGTGGCTTCCTTGGGCTCAGCAGTGAGGACAGTTATTTCCTTTTCTTCCCTAGGCTGCTGATACTGTTTTGGGGGTCCAAGAGCACTAAGCACTTGTAGTCAGGCAGGTTCAAGGTCTTCCACGTGCCCCAGGAAGATGACCCTAACTGCAGCAGTTCCCATCAGAGGTAGAGGGTGAAGGTGATTGGGGGTCCACATAGACAAATCGTCAATACCATGAACACATTCAGTGGGGGGGGCCATAATAAGGGAGGTTTACAGGGACTCGAAGGGATCTATCCATACTCAGGTTTGGGCAAAGGTCCTGGTAAGGGGGGTGGCCTCAGCCCCCAAACCAGAGCCATTGTCTGTTCGGTGCTTATCTTGGTGCCAGGGGTTGGAAGACCACAGTCACTGGTGCATCAATATCTAGAAAGGCCCAAGAAGTGCAATACTTCCCCCACCATTGAAATCTAACCTCAGCATCTGGCCTCTTGTCCCCACTGGGGACAGAGAGACCTCAGCCTAACCCCCAGTCTTGTTTACTTTTGAAAGCTGAGAGGTCTGGGTAAAAGTGTCTGGGGCTCTCTGATTTATCTCTAGTTCATCAGGAGGGGTGAAAAGAATAGCACCTGCATTAGCCAAAAATCAGTCACTGTGCAGATCCAGCGAGCCGCCGGTCAAATCCCCCATGGCCTGGTACCTGCATGAGTTCCTTGGTGGGGAGCCCATCAATTTCCTCATCTGAGACCTACTCATTGAGTAACTGGACTCAGAGACCTCTTGGGGGAAGGCCCTTTTCTGATTGTCCAGGAGACCATTTTATTTTTATTTTTTTTTGCGGTACGCGGGCCTCTCACTGTTGTGGCCTCTCCAGTTGCGGAGCACAGGCTCCTGACGCTTAAGCTCAGAGGCCATGGCTCACGGGCCCAGCCGCTCCGCGGCATGTGGGATCTTCCTGGACCGGGGCACGAACCCGTGTCCCCTGCATCGGCAGGCGGACTCTCAACCACTGCGCCACCAGGGAAGCCCCAGGAGACCATTTTTGCCTCACACTTTCTGTTGATCTTTCTGTGATGCTATTTGGTGGTAGCCACTTTTTTCTGTGCCTGGGGATTTTTTAGTTAAGAACTGGACCTCATGAGGAGATTTACTTGCATTTAATAACTAGCAAGAGAAGCATCAACAAACCTAGAATTCTGAGTCTGGTTAACAATCTCATCATCTACTGTTCACAGTTCCTCAGTATAGACCCAAGGGACCACCAGGATATCCTGGCACAGCTCTGGGTTTGGAGTGAGGCATGGGTCCCAGGCTGGTCCTGCTGACCCAGCAGCTGCCCCCAGTATTGGGTGGGGGATTCATCGCTGACACCTCCCTGTACTCGAATCAAGGGCAGTTCTCCCGCTAGCTTTCTGCTTGGCCACTCTCTTCCCAGTCCTGCTAGAGAGAGAGCAGGCTTTTCTTTTCTTGTTGTTTTCTTTTACTTTGTTCTTTTTAATCTTTGCCTTTTGGCAGCTCTATGTTGTAGACCTCTCTAGTTCTCAGTCTGGTATATATGGGAGATGAAAAGAAAGCCAAGGGGACAAAACAGGGTGTCTTTCCTCAAATCTTCAGATCCCTCCCCAGTCTGCTTCTTCTTGTCACCCCTGAGAGCTCTTGTGTGATTGTGGAATTATTTTCAGGGTATTTAGTTGTACTTAGAGGGAAGGAATCTGTGACATTGTGTCTCAGAACTAAAAGTTCTCCCCTCATTTAAAAAATTTCATTTTTATTTTTTAATTTTTATTTTATATTGGAGTATAGTTGATTTACAATGTTGTGTTAGTTTCAGGTGTACAGCAAAGTGATTTAGTTATACATGTACATGTATCTATTCTTTTTCAAATTCTTTTCCCATTTAGGTTATTACAGAATATTGAGCAGAGTTCCCTGTGCTATACAGTAGGCCCTTGTTGGTTATCTGTTTTAAATATAGTAGTGTGTATATGTCAATCTCAAACTCCCAATTTATCTCTCTACCTGACTTTTCCCTTTGGTAACCATGCTTATTTTCGGTTTTTTAAAATAATTTTAATAAATTTATTTATTTTATTTATTTATTTTTGGCTGAGTTGGGTTTTCGTTGCTGCGCACGGGCTCTCTCTAGTTGTGGTGAGTGTGGGCTACTCTTCTTCGTTATGGTACATGGGCTTCTCATTGTGGTGCCTTCTCTTGTTGAGGAGCACGGGCTCTAGGTGCGTGGGCTTCAGTAGTTATGGCTCGCAGGCTCTAGAGCACAGGCTCAGTAGTTGTGGAGCACAGGCTTAGTTGCTCCGAGGCATGTGGAATCTTCCCAGACCAGGCCTTGAACCTGTGTCCCCTGCATTGGCAGGCGGATTCTTAAACACTGTGCCACCAGGAAAGCCCAACCATGTTTGTTTTCTAAGTCTGTGAGTCTGTTTCTGTTTTTTAAATAAGTTCATTTGTATCATTTTTTTTTAGATTCTGCATATAAGCGATATCATATGATATTATTTGTCTTTCTCTCTCTGACTTACCTCACTTAGTATGATAATCTCCAGGTCCATCCATGTTGCTGCAAATGGCATTATTTTATTCTTTTAAATGGCTGAGTAATATTCCATTGAATACGACCTTATCTTTATTCATTCTTCTGTCAACAGACATTTAGGTAGCTTCCATGTCTTGGCTATTGTAAACAGTGCTGCAGTGAACACTGGGGTGCATGTATCCTTTTGAACCATGTTTTTCTCCAGATATATGCCCAGGAGTGGGATTGCTGGGTCATATGGTAGCTCTATTTTTAGTTTTTTAAGGAATCGCCATACTATTCTCCGTAGTGTCTGTACCAATTTACATTCCCACCAACAGTGTAGGAGGGTTCCTTTTTCTCCATGCCCTCTTCAGCATTTATTGTTTGTAGATTTTTTGATGATGGTCATTCTGAACAGTGTGAGGTGGTACCTAGTTGTAGTTTTGATTTGCATTTCTCTAATAATTAGTAATGTTGAGCATCTTTTCATGTGCCTATTGCCCATCACCCCCATCATTTTAATATAAGAAAAAATTCAAACTGAATCACATCATGAGGGCTAGAACTTTTTCTGTTCCTTTCGCTGCTTTATGCCAGAACAGTATCTGGCTCAAAATAGGGTCTCTCTCTCTCCCCCGGCCCCTGTGTGTGTGCGTGTGTATAGACATATAAACATACATATAGACATATATATATATATGCTCTCTCTATATATATATTTAAATGAATGAATGTCTTAACTTACTAGAGTCCTAGAAGAAAAACAGTTGAGTCCCTGAATGAAAAAAAGAACATATAAAATGCACTCATTAAATGTTTGAACTGAAAGTGTTCTTAGAGATTATCTAGCCTAACTCCCTCCTTTTGGAATGTAGAAATTGGACTGAGACCTAAATTGACCAGCCCAGACTCCAGTTTGGGTACCTCACTTCCCTGGCATATTCTCTCTCCTCTCCTCTGCATGACCAGTCATGAAGCCAAGACATGGAAGAGGGCGTGTCTCATTTCCTGCTCTCCTCCCCACCCTCTCACGCTGATTTGCTGAGTCTGTTCTGCCTGTGGAAATTCCAGCAGTTGTGTTCACAGGAACACTAGCAATATATTCTTCATTTGACTTTCATTATATTTTTGAGGCGTTTCTTGGCAAGAACACATCCCAGAAAGAAGCACCTGTATTGGCCTTCTGGTAAGATTTATCTGGAATTTTAGGAAGGAACTGATTTGTTTCTGGAACGGTCTAGGCTGGTGGCCCCAGGGACGCCCAGGTGATACTTTCTTTTAATTGAATACACACACACACACACACACACACACACACACACACACACACACACACACACACACACATATATATGTATGTATGTATTACAACTTTCTTCTGAAATCAACTGAGAGCCCATTTGGGGTTGGTTGTACGTTTGGGGTTGGAGATCCTTTATCCTGGCTCTGTCTTTCCCCTCAGCTCTGCTTTGCCCCAGGGGTTGCAGGATTTCTTAGAATTCTCCTTGGCCCAACCAGTTAATGAATAACAGCCTCAATTTTTGAGGTCCAAACACCTTACTTCCTTAGTCATGGTGATTAATTCTCTCTCTTTTTCCACTGCTTAAATAATTAACAAGACAAAGAAAAGTATCCAGAACAATATAATAGGAAATGTAGGGCAAGAAAATCATGGGGAAGTTGCCAAGTTGTATGAAGGTCCTGCTTAAGGGACTCTGGTGTGTAACCAGCTTGTGCGCTGAATGAACATCCAACCAGATCTGGTGGGGATGCGGCTGACAGAAGTGGCCTGTAACGGACGATCCCAAGTGGCAAAATCATCAGTTTAGGTTTTCAGCCTGAGTGTGTTTTTCAGTTAATACTCATTGCAAAACAAGATGCAAATTTTCCTTTAGAAAATCATTTGAAGGATTTCCATTTTGGAGGTGTTGATCCACAGTATCGAAGGGGCTGGGACGCAGAGGAGGCACCGTTATGATGTCTAGCGGTGGCCCTGTGTGCATCTGTTTATCATGCTAGTCATGCTGTTCTGCAATACCCCTTCTTACTAACCAGCACATCTTAGAGATTGCTCCGTATCATAACTTCTCCTGTTCCCTGCCTGCCTTTTTACTCTCTTAATGGCATCCTCTTCTGAACAGAAACTCTTAATTCTGAAACAGTCCAGCTGACCCTTTTTTTCCCCTATGGTTAGCACTTTTGGTGTCCTATTTGAGTCCATCATGAAGACATTCTCTTAGGGTTTGTTATAAAAACATTGTTGCTTTGCTTTTCGTATTTAGATTTATGATCCTCTAGATTTTGTCAAATGCTATTTCTGCACTTATTGATATAATCACACAATTTTAAAAAATCTTGTTGATACGTTGGCTTACATTAATTGATTTTCAAATGTTGAACCAGCTTGCGCACCTAGAATAAATCTCTGCTGGTCTTGGTGTAGAAATCTTTATACAATGTTGGATTCAATTTGCTAATATTTTGTTCAAGATTTTTGCATTCTATGTTCATGAGAGATATCGGTCTATAGTTTTACTTTGTTGTAATGCTTTTGTCTGGTTTTGCTATTAGGGTAATACTGACCTCATAAACTGAGTTAAGAAGTAACCTCTCTGCTTCTACATCTGGAACAGATCATGAGAATTGATGTAATTGGTTTCTTCCTTAAATGTCTGGTAGAATTTGACAGTGAACCTGTCTGGGCTTGGTGCTTTCTTTTTTAGCAAATTATTGATTCAATTTCTTTAAAGGAGACCAAGGTGGTAGATAAAATGGTGCTTAAAAAAATAATAATAACACCAAAACCCCAAAATGAACTAGTATTTATTTTATTGTTTGGGCTGAACTCATTGGCCTACCAACAGAAAGTGCATTTATTTTTTTCCCTATCGCTATTTTCAATGATGGTGTGAGAAATCTTCTGTGATGGCCTGACTAGACATTGGGCAGATCCCACAGCTTTCAGCGCTTTTGGTTATAAGAAGGCTATAATATTATGACTCATTTCACCTGTTAAAAATTTAGTTCAGATATTTAAAAGTTTCCATCTCAACTGAAGTCAAAGGATCCCATTACCCTCAGCTCAGGAATGAATCTTAGCTAGGGAAACATCAGTTGAGGAGGGGACTGTTGTTTCTTCTTTGTCGTTTCTCTTTACTCACTCCATGTCTTCTGCTTCCCCCAGGCAGGCACAGGGTAGGAGGTAAAGAAGAAAAGATCTTTCTGCTCAGCTGCAGATCTCTCTTGGCTGTTGGTACCTACTGCCATGGCAGGCATCCAAGTCCTGACACATTCACCCAGATATGTGGGGAATTCCAACCTTCCCCAGCACACTTACAGTGGAGTTTTTGAGAATTAGTATAGAATCCTGCCCATCACAATCGAGATCCTAGCGCCAGGGGTGAACACCACATTATCAAGGCCCTGGCAAGCAGATCTTCTGGATGGGCTCTAATCAAGAGATTTAGAGCCAGGCAACCTTCTCATTTATCCATTTTATCCCATAAGAAAATCCTGACTCGTATCTTGTTTCCGCTCTGGCTTGTCTTGCCTGAGCAGTGGTGACATCAACAATTTTCTTACCTTCATGTTCCAAGTGCAATGCAGGCACCATTTCCATGTTCACATTGCCCCCAGCACCAGAGATTGCAAGTGAGGCTCTCCCAAGGACTTTCTCAAAGCATTCCGCTTCTATGGACTCACTATAATGGTCCTCTGAGCTTCTGCAGCTCATCAAGCCTCCAGCTAGGCAGTGAGATACAAGTCTCATCTTCTTTCAAGCACTCCAATCTATTTAGGTATGTAATGAAGACTTGAACTTTGCTCAAAGAGAGGTCTGACCTTTGTCCTTGGCCTCTGGGAGGTAATCTCTATGACCTTGAAATGTTGTGCCTGATAAGAATGTCTTTGTTTACCTGGGGCCTTTGGACTATGTCAGAAAGTTTGTTTGTTTTGGGGCTGCACTGGGCAGCTGGTGGGATCTTAGTCCCCCAGCCAAGGATTGAAAGCCCCAGGCAGTGAAAGCATCAAGTCCTAACCACTGGACCATCAGGGAATTCCCCAGAAAGTTTTAAAATGTGATTTATGTTGGGGGATTTCCGTCACAGGGTATAAGCTCAACCTTCACAGGGGCTAGAGACTGAGGTCAGCATGCAGGCAGATGGCCACAGAACCCCAGTAAAGACTGGACACCAAGGCTCCAATGAGATTTCCTCAGTGGCAGTACTTAGTGTGTATCATCACACTCCAGCGCTGGGAGGGGTTAATGCTTCCCATGACTCTATGCGGAGAGGACAACTGGAAGCTCAGCTATGGAATCCTCCTGGACTCATTTTAATCTGTATCTTTTCCCTGTAATAAATCATAACTATGAGTGTAATAGCCTTCAATTATCACACCTCAGGGTGTTTTTGGGAACCTCTTGAACTTGCAGTTGGTGTGAGAAGTGAGGGTGGTTTGTGGACTGTTCCCTAACTCTGCTGTGTGTTTTCTTCTCACACCACCAAGCAATTAACTCAATTCTAAGAGGACACTGACCAGGAATTTAACTCAGTTCTGAGACTACCTACCCGGAGATAGCATCAGATCTCACAGATTACGGGTTTAGTTCCACAAGACTCCCCCCCCACCCCATAACTTTGCAATAGGTATATTTTCTCTTTTCCCTACTCACTAGGACTCTGTAGACAAGCATAAGTCCATTCCTCTGCCACTGGATCCAGTCTCACCTAAATTTCAGTTCTCCTTCTGCCCTGATTCTCTCTCAAGGAACTCCGTCTTCTGCTCCTGTAGACTCTACGGGATGGGGTGGAAAGTGTCAAAAAAACCCGGTGTGGATATCAGTTGTAATGGTACCTGGGATTTGCTTTAATCAGGTATGGTGAGATATGCAGACATGGAAATGACTGTCTTGAGGAATTTTATACTCGCAGATCCCAGGAGAAGGGGCACACCATGCAGGACCACATGCGAAAGCATCAGTTGGTCAGGAGGCAGATGATGTGGAGGGGAAATGTGGGCAAGAGCCTTCATTGTGGTTTCTGTGGGAAGGAATTGATGAGGCAGGGCAATCAGGCTTAGGTTGGGTTAGTCTGCATCATTTCAGTGGGCTCTGGGTTGTAGGGGGTGCCCCTAGTTTTCTGGTACATGTCTCTAGAGTGCAGGGGAATAGTGTCCCAGAGTGTAAAATCTTGATGAAGGAGGTGGTTGGGGGTAGGGACTCTGGATTGGTTGATCTGCATTTGAAAGCCTCGCTGGCCGGCCTGGTGTGTGCTCTTTCTAGGAATGAAACACCTGGGGAGGGGCAGTCTCTCCAGGATGAGCAAGGCCTCAAGATGTCGAAGCACTGAAAGTACAAAATAAAAGACACGATTAATACACTGTCTTTTATTACTCCCACCAGAGTGTGGCTAGCATTTTCTCTTTAGTATATAGGGATACAGTTGTCCTTAACTGTTGAGATTTAGCTGAAATGCTGAGCCACCAGGAAAATTTCATTCATCATCCTTGCACAAAAGAGAGTGAGAAACAAGAAGGAGACCATGCCTCTCTGCTCTGTCACTGGGATGACTCTGGACGCTGTAGAGGAGGAAAACATTTTTCTCTGTACCCTCCTAAGCTCTTTACCTCAGACCCTGCAAATTATACTGACAAAAGCCAGATGAACAAGAGAAAAACAGTTTATTATGCATGCAAACACATCAAGTGGGAGAAACCTCAGTTATTCGGAACTCAAAAGGGTGGTTAGAACTGGGGCTTATATAGCATCTAAGCAACGAACAGTAAATATGCAGAGAAGTGACAAGACAAAGGTAATAAAGGGTTGAGGCTTCCAAGAGTGATAAACTTTGGCAAGGTAAATATATTGGGCAAACTACATTTGTTCATGCAGGTCCATCTTGGTGCAGACTTTCTTCTTCATGGCCATAAAACTTCCCTGGAAGAGGGATTCATGGCAGTCTTCATTTCTCAGAATCTGCTACTTTTAGTCAGATAAGGGATGCTACAAAAGGCTTCTTTCTGTATCTGCTGATTCTCATTTGCCTCCAACTCAAAATAATCTTTAAGCATATTCGGAGCCTCTACAACGTGTTGCGTCAGATGAGGGATGACTCATTCTCTCAGAAACTGGAAGTTTGTATCATAATGTTGTAAAGCACAAAAAAGTTAACTTTATAACTTAACTTTTGTGTCTACCCATGACCTTTTCTTTTCATTTTGTGAAACATAAACAATCACTGGGCACTTAATCAATGTTTGTTTAATCATGAATGAATATAGATTTTATCAACACCTCTAAGGTGTTCATTGGAATGACTATTACCTGCGCTCTTTGGCTTAATCTCCTTCTGAATACCTTTAGAGAGGCAAAAAAAAAAAAAGGAAAAAGAAAACAAGAAAGTCTGATTTGGAGCATTTATAACCGGAGACCCAGTCCTACAACCTGGCCCTTTTACTCCCTGGCCAACTGCCCCTTCCTGTGAGTGAATCAAACAGCCTGGCTCCCAGGGTCAGCCTCAGGTACAACATGCCATTTTTTTCTCTTCAACTTGTTCTGAGGAACCCCAGTGGGTTTGCAGAGACATTGGCTAAAATGCACATTGTCCCAAGCAGTGTTAAACTAGCTTAGAAACACTGAGCAGTAATGAAGAGGACAGAGGCCGTTCATAAGTACTAATGTAGAAAGAGATACAAGATAGAGTTAGATGAAAAAATGATAGAATACACACCCATGCACACAATGTTTAAACAAATATAACCCTCCTACTACATCATTTTGTTTCAGGGTCTGTTGAAAGCTGGAGTCAGTAGGAATCCAAGTGAGCCTGGGAGGACACTTCTGGGGGAAGAAAAAATGTCCTATCCAGGGAAGACACCAAATACACATTTTGCCACTTGGCCGTCTCACCTGGGCTTACCTGTACCTGCAAGTTAGTTGTGCTACTACTGAGAACGGGTGTATTGTAATTATTTTTACTAATAGCTTTGAGGAAAAAAATTATTACCCAATTCTTGAAATCCTTTTTGAACTGAGAAAGAATGAAATGAATTTCCCTTGCAGAAGTTGAGGAGTGACTTCTTCTTCTTCTTTTTTTAAAAAATAAATTTATTTTTTTATTTATTTTTGGCTGCGTTGGGTCTTCGTTGCTGTGTGCGGGCTTTCTCCAGTTGTGGCGAGCGGGGGCTACTCTTCCTTGTGGTGCATGGGCTTCTCATTGCAGTGGCTTCTCTTGTTGTGGAGCACGGGCTCTAGGTGCGTGGGCTTCATTAGTTGTGGCACGTGGGCTCAGTAGTTGTGGCTCGCGGGCTCTAGAGCACAGGCTCAGTAGTTGTGGCGCACGGGCTTAGTTGCTCCGCGGCATGTGGGATCTTCCCAGACCAGGGCTCAAACCCGTGTTCCCTGCGTTGGCAGGCGGATTCTTAACTACCATGCCACCAGGGAAGTCCCGAGGAGTGACTTCTTTTAAAAGGGAAAAAATATATGTGTTTCAGGGAATAATCCTCCCATCTTTTGATTTTTTTTAAAAGAAGGAGTCACTAGTGCTGCATGCAGATAGAGTAGCTGGGTAGTCCCAGCTCAGTCACTTCACCTTTCTGGCCTTTGGTGTTCTAAATGTCTTAGTAACACCTGCTCTGCCTGCTTTAGACTAAAAAATTGTGCTCACTAATGAGATAAATGAGATAAAGTAGGGAGAACACTTTAAAACTGCATCGTGCTACAAACTACTGTATATAAAATAAACAACAAGGTCCTACTGTATAGCACAGGGAACTATATTCAATATCCTGTGATAAACCATAATGGAAAAGAATATTAAAGAGTATATATATATATATATATATATATATATATATATATGAATCACTTTGCTGTACACCAGAAACTAACACAACATTGTAAACCAACTATACTTCAATAAAAAAAAAAAACAGTGGCTCCTGGATGATAGGAATGATAGCACAACAATATGAATGTACTTAATGCCACTGAAATGTACACTTAAATATGATTAGAATGGTAAATTTTATGTTATGTATATTTTATCATAATAAAAAAAATGTAATGGCTCTTGACATTTGTCCTTAGAGTTTGAGGTACTGAGAAATTGTTCCCAAGAAATGGCTCCTGGCGGTGGGCATAGAGTGTAGCTGGAACTTGGAGGACTTTCACCTTGACTGTGTTCAGACCTCCAAGAAAATATTTGAAAAGCTAAGTTGATGACATGAATATTGCATCACAGCCCAACAGTTACCTCAATTTCTTCCTTTCTAGATCAGTGGGATGTGTTCTTGTTTGCAGTAGGATCTTTTGTGGAAGTAGAGGGGCAGGTTCCAGCACCCACCAAATTGCAGAATATACACTTCGGGTCAGTGATGTAAACTCTTCATCTACCTGCTCATGACTGTCTAGTCATCTCAATACCAAAACAAAAATCAAAGACTTCAAAGCCTAGCTGTTAAAAACTTCTAGAGAATTGGCCGAGTCTCTTCCCACATGGCCGGGAGGAGATGAAATAGATGGATTGGAATGCAGTCTCCTTTCCCTCACCATTGCCTTCAGGATTCTAAGGCCAAGCCAAGGCCAGCTTGAGGAAGGGGGAGGAGGGGCCCAATAGAATGCACGTACCAGACCACCCGGCCTGTGGGTCAGTTGTATACAACTTAATAGAGAAGTAACCAACAAAAGAGCATGCTTGTTCAGGGGATTTTTGTTTCACTGTCAGTATTTGTCCTTGATTTGTCCTTGACTAATGTCCTGTGGTTCAAGTCCAGATCAATGGGACTGGTGTGTTCCAGCCAGCTGAAAGGAGGTTTAGTCATTCTTGGCTTTCTTAGGGAAAGGTACAGGTCCAAATCTGATTTCAGCAGATTAGTAGACATGAGCTTATGGAGCAGGCCATCAGGTGGGAGCTGAGATTCAGGAGGGTGGAAACCTCTTGGCACTTAAGTCCGAACAGGCTGTCCTGGGCTTCCCTGGTGGCGCAGTGGTTGAGAGTCCGCTTGCCGATGCAGGGGACACGGGTTCGTGCACCGGTCCGGGAAGATCCCACATGCCGCGGAGCGACTGGGCCCGTGAGCCATGGCCTCTGAGCCTGCGCGTCCGGAGCCTGTGCTCCGCAGCGGGAGAGGCCACAGCAGTGAGAGGCCCGCGTACCACAAAAAAAAAAAAAAAAAAAAAAAAACAGGCTGTCCTCACCCTGCACTGGGCAGGGACCAGCTCCCTTATGTCCCGCTGAACTGCAACGCCTCCAGGTTTTCCGGCTTCCCCAGGACTAAAGACCAGGTACATTATTCATTTCGATGTAAATAATCAAGCAGACGTATAGCTCAAGAAGGAGGCAAGAAACTGGTTAGAGCAAGTGAATTAATATTGATCCTAGAAGATCACAAAAGGAATTTAACCAACTTCAGGTTCACAATTCACTTGTTGATTATTCATCTTCCTTTTTAAAAAGATCTAAGACTGGGAGAGCCTAGGATCAATACCTTACAAATGACACATCAAAGCCCTGAGACTCCCCCATTCCTCCTCAGTATGGCCCCCTGGAGGCCTGCTGTGGGTCATCCATTTCTGCCAGGCTGGGGGCTGGGGGATGGACGTAAACTCTCAAGTGAGACAATCTTGGCATCCTGTGTTGGCCGTGCAGTTTGTCAGCTGATTGACACTGAACTTAGTTTCCTCGTCTGTACAATGTGACTAATAATTCGTAGCCATCTTACAGACACTGTGAGCTTATGTAACACAGTGGTAGTGAATGTTTACTGAGAACTGTCAAAGGTCCAGGCATCCCTTTAAGTGCTCAGTCTGTTTTGCCTCCTGTAATTCTGCTCAGGTAGGAATTCCAAAGCTGGGGCCTGAAGACTGGTATTTGTTTTAAACCTCCTCAGTTAACCCTCAGATCAGTCAAGTTGAGAACCGTGGGTGTGTATTAATGTTCAGACACTGATTAACCTCTCAGGGTCTTAGAGAGGCACACAAAACTCACTCTGCCACTCACTAGCTGAAGGTACTTGTCCAAGTCTTTCGCCTCTCCAAACCTCAGTTTCGTCACTCAGATGGGAACATCCACTTCTGAGAATTGTTCAGAAGGTGAAATGAGCCAGTGTGGGTGGCTGTGCCTTGCACACATAATGTTTATTCAATATTAGCTGGTGTCATTAGGCGGACTCCTTTTTCATAGGTGACCTTGTGACCTCTGTGCATAGGTCATTATCTTAGTTTAAATTTACTGCTCTTCCACCCACATGGTTCATTTCAAATCCTAAATGCTGGGGAAGGGGAGATAGTGTGTTACGGTGGGAAAATCCTTGTTTTTGGTCCAATGGGACTGAGTTCGAATTTGGGTATTCATTTGAGCCTCTGTTTCCTCATCCATGACATGGGAGAACAATCCTCTACTTTGCTGGGGGAATTAGAGATAATTGATGTAAAGGTACAACATATAGGTATTGTATAATTTTTGGTGTTTTTGTTATAAAATGTACAAGGTGTAAAAACAAAAAGGCAGAAAACCTTTAAAAAAATTCAAACAGGAAACGGAGGCAGAGGGTGGGAAGGGGATGGAAGATGAAGAAAAGCTGGGGAGGTTTGGGGGCTCAGGGTCCTGGGGGACAGATCTCCGCATTACCACCACTCCAGGCTCGGCACTGGACGGGTACCGGTCACTAAGGCACAGCACTGGCCAGGGACTGTTACCCTTGCTTAGGGCTGGGCCAGACCCACATCCCCTTTTGTGCAGGATCTCCCCAAATCTCAGCAAGACATCTGCTTCGACCCAAGAAGAGCTCTTGCCAGATGATATGGGGGGCTGGTCCATGGCTTCAGTGCTGAGATTTGGGCCACAGAATAGAGGAATAATTCCTCTCCCCAGACCCCTTTCAAGGAGGAATGGCATTTTTACTTGCCACAGACAGTCTCAAATCTGTCTTTAAAAATTATAGGCCTTATATACACTAAATGTAGTGAGTATACAGCTTCTTGGTTTTTAGTTTGCATCGGTTCCTTTAAATAAGAAACATTTTCTGTTCGAGTGAATCACCTCTGTTTTCCAGTTTTCAAAGTCAATTTTATTCTCTAGTTCTCTCTGTTCAGGAATTTTCTTTCTCTCTTACTGAAGACCAGATTTTGCCCTTCTGCCGGAGGGCAATGGTTTCACAGGTTCTCTTTCTTTTATCTCGCGATGTTTCAAAGCCCTGCTGAATTCGTTAGTAAATTCTGAATGTGGAGAGGAGAGAAACAGGAAGTGAGTCTGCTGGGACAGGCAGAAAAGCCTGGTTGAGTGATCGAAAGTAAAAGAAAACTTCTTCCGGGAGGCCTTTCCAACCCCACCTCCTTCCTCCCCCTCCCCCTTGCCTCGTTACAAGGGATTTTTCTCCGGTTGTGAGAACCCGCCTCAGTCATTGGAACGTGTGAAGTTAGGCAGTCTAGGGGTCTTGGCATCGGGAGCTTGGTGACTGTGATGTTGCCAGGGTGGAGCAGGTGAGTGTCTGGTGCAGAAGTGGCTTCTGGATACCACGTTGTCCACTCAAGGGGCAGATCAGACCTGCGGAGTGGAGTCACCTCTGGGTCCTGCTAGGGGCCCAGATCTTGGACTGGGTTTCTCTCTGAACCACAACCACTGACTTTGCTACTTTTTAACTCTGAGGAATCTCCAGTTCCTCTACTGCCTCAAATATAGACACACTGTCTCTCTCCTGCTGGATTACTTTGGAAATTCTACAAGACTTTATTTACCTACTTATGTTTAAATTATTTTCTGTTTGGCCTGGGGCAGAGGGTTAAGTTAATCACCCTGTCAGATCCCTATTCCCTGTAGCCCTTGGTCTCTAAGGCTTACGGGCCGATCTCCCCTGCCCTGTTCTAGGTACTTTCTTTGATTTCCCCACTCCCACCCTATCTCCTACCCTCCCAAAGACGACCCTCTAAATCTTTTGATACATATCCTTGAATTGTTCTGTATCTTTGCAAAATGTGTCCTTGTTTTGTGTGTGTACGCTACTTTTTAAACTGTGTGATCAGGAACAAGAAAGTAATTTCTCTGTACCTCTGTTTCCTCATCATTAAATGGGATTAACACTCCCTCATGAGGTGGCTGTGAAGATTTAAGTTGATAACAACAGCATGAGCCAATTAGGACAGTGACTGGCACTACTAAGTATCCAGTAAGTGTTAGCAATTATTATTACGTATTAGTATTATTTGTATTGTATTTTGCTTGTTCCGTTTCTGACTTTTTTTGTTTTTCAAGTAAGCACTGTATTTTAAGTTCTGTGTAATTTGCCAGGTCCCACTTTGTAACCACTACTTATTATTCCATGATGGACGGTCTCCCAATCCTATATAAGGACTATAGGAGAACTTGCCCACCAATCTTTAGCCTGATCCAGCTTGCAAACCTTTGCCATTCTGATAGGTACAAAGTAGGGAGCTCGTTGCTTTATTTTGGCACTTCCCAGCTTACTCATGAGTCTGAGCGTCATTCGTACACTTCGGCCATCTGAGTATCCCTGTCAAGGAACCCTGTGTCCATATCCATTGTCATTCTCCAGGGTTTCTTTTCCTCGTTGATTTGCAGGAAACCTTTGTATGTTCTAGATATTGCTACTCCTGTGGCACATCCTGGGAACGGGCATGAAATATTCGGTCTCTGCCTTTGTGAAGCTCACAGCCTCGGACAGGAACCAGCCATAAAACAGTGGGATGAAAGCTGAGTGTATGCTCAGGAAGCCACAGGAAAGAGTCAGGGAGCACATCCTGGGCTAGGATTTAGCCATTAACAGGATTTCATTCTGTCACTGTGCTCTCACTCAGAGTTCTCGGGGCAGAGTCGAGGTAGCAAAGGGCACAATGGGACCACGGCACCCTTCCCTAGCCCTCTGCAGGTGGAGGGGCACTTTCAGACATCTCATTAATCCTCTCAGCCGTGAGCTCTGCCCTCTGAAAGCTAATATTCCATTTGGGGAAAGAAAAAAGGCAGTTTCAAAGAAGAGAGGTGTTTGATTTTTTTTTTTTTCTCTCTCTAGTTTTATCATCAGAAAACATTTCAACTGACTGAGAGCAAAAAGACAGGGCTAATGTGTGCTTTGTTCTCCAGGGCCAGTCCATGGTGAGGGCCCCAGGATTTGTCTTTTTTGGTGAGCTCGACTGGGCCTTTTGGGAGGAAGGACTATGATTCTAGTGTTTTCTGGGCTGCTGAGGGTGGGGTCTTGTGGCCTCGGGGTCATAGAAGTGATCGTATATGTGAGTGTAGATGGGGAAACCAAGAGAGTTTCTGTGAGGGTCGGCAGACCCTCTGAGAGCTGTGGTGAGGGCCCTGCAGTTTACAGATCCCAAGACCACTCAGGAGTGCTCAGTGAATATTACTGAATGAAACCATTAAAGTCTTCATAATGAGCCCCTAAAAATCTGTAAATTCCTGCAATATGAAAAGAAAGGGTTCTTAGCTATCATCCAGTTCAAACTGTCTCCTGTTGGAGTGTGGTAAGGAGGCCCCGAAGAGAAACTGACCTGTCCAAAGTCACACAGCCCGAGCCAAAGCTCAGGTGGCCAGGGTCCCCTCCCGGCACCTGCCTCCTCTTCCACAGGCTCCCTCTTAGCGATCTAGACGGGGGTGCTGCCTGGAGGCCGGCTTACCTCACTAGTGACTCAGGAGTTTCGAAAACAGGAAGTAAGTAAGCTGTGCTGTAGGTTCTTCATTTGACTTCATTCTTTTCTTAGATGTGCCAGGAGAGAGAGGCCTGTGAAGCGGCTGCCGCTGTGAGGGTTCTGGGACTTGCCTCTGGTAAGGTTGGACGGGCTTTTAGAGAGGAAAGTTTTTGATTCTAGAATTTTCTAGGCTACTGAGGGTGGGATCTGGTGGCCTCGGGGCTCATGGGGTGATCCTTGTATATGAGTGTAGATGCGGAAACCAGGAGAGTTAGCAGTGCTTCCCAGGGCTGTAGTGAGGGCCCACGGGTCCCTCCAGCTTCGGTTGATGCATTCCTGATTTTGGGGGGGAATACTCCAAGTTCAGTTATCTGTACAGATGCCTCATCCTTATGCCGAGTTGTCAAAGAATAGAAACCAAAACTCAACTCTCAACTGTCTTTGCTGCTATAGTTTACCAATCTGCCGACACTCAGACCACCAGTATAAACACACACGTACACATAAACAGACACACACATAAACAGAAATAGTGCTAAGAACTCAATTATTTATTTATTTATTTATTTTTGAGAAATTAAAAGGGCACAGGACAGTACCAGGAATAATATAATGGCAAGCATCGACTGATAATCAGTACTTGTGGGGTTAAGCGTTTATAGGTGGAGTTATAAATTCCTTCAGTTTGGCTGGCTCTGAGTTTTGTCGTGATTTGAACACCTTTCCTGGGCTGGGTGATAGCCCTGGCTGGGACCCTGCAGCGGAGAGTGTTTGTGTGCAGGGGGGACATCTGGCAGGTTCTGGGGGAACCCCAATTGGGGGTGGTCATCCTGGACTGGAGGGAGTAGTCGCCCTATTGCTTAGGGGTTTGGGCCTGAGAGCGGCTTTCCAGTACTCTCAAGCTTTGAACGAGGTAATGGATTTTTGTCTCAGAAGAGTAATGCAAATTTTGTGTTTATTTTCTCCAGCTTTGAGGTAGTTTTCCATATCACCAAAAGAGCTAAGAGGTTGCTAGAATGTCGCTAGAAGGATTGTTTGTGATTAGATGAGATTTATTTGCAATTTAATTGTGGCACAAAAGGCAGTGCTTATTTGGGACTCTGGGATGAGGTGCTGAGGTCTAAATCCGGGCTCCAGCATGTACTGGCTTGGTTTGTAAGGTTCTGACCCTCTCTTTGCTTTTGTAGATTTGTTAAGAACTCTTGTTTCTGTGTTTTGGGGGTTTCTTTAGTCTTTTAAAATTTTAAGTAATTCATAATCTTTAAAAATATTTTGATTATGTGTCTTTCTTCATTAAATTCCTTCCTGGCTTCCAACTGGAATCAGAATAAATTCTAAATCCTTGCAGGGTCTGTCATTGAGACACTTGAGTGAGATGCTCAAACCTGGGCCTGACGCCTCTCAATAGCTTATTTCTGAACTGATTTTTCACAATAGTAAAATGAGGATGATAATAGCAGCTTCTTCAGAGGATTGCAGTAAGTGAGACAAGAAAAATATTTTTATGTTTATATGGTTATATGTTATAAACACATCATAATATAAAAATTTATATCAAAATACTTTGGGGCACACATTTATTATAAAAATATTACATATACTTATATATCATAGAATACAAATATATTTATATTGATTTATCATTGTTATATAATTGGAAATAAAAGAAAAATTCTGGAGGGCTTTCCATTTCCACCCCTCTCTTCCACCTTGTATGCAATATAAACCAATATATTCAAATTTATCTTCAAATTTATATGTTCAGCATATGTATATGCACACACATTATATATGTATATATTTGTGAACATGTGAATAAAATGGGAAAATACCCACCAAATTTGACCCCAAAATTACTTCTAAGTTTTTCTAAGTGATTTTTATTTTTCTTTTAAAAGTTCTCTAAGGAATAAATGTTACTTTTACTATTTTAGGATGAGAAAAATACAACAATGAATATTCTCCTTAAAATATTACTCTAACAAAGTTTCTAGCTCATGAGCACATGCAGTTAAACCCAGGGCCCATAAAAAATGAAGTGCCTCTTGGTCCCTGTTCCTATAGAGCCAGAACCTAGAGGTGGCCCATTGTTAACGTTATAAAATCTAGAGCAGGTAACAGTGCTTCCCAGGCACTACGATCAAAGAGATGTGTGACCTAAACAAAGACAATATTATACCACAATGTGTTCTGGAAAAAGCTGGGTCAGAAAAGAAGCCTTGCCAGCACTTTCCCTACTAAGTGTCCATCTTAATATGATGCAAAAATAATTTAGAAAGCATTGTCAGGCTATTGCAAAGATAATGAAACGAGTGAGGTGAACTGGCCATAGAGGACAGGAGCCCATCATGTTATATCCAAATTCACATCATCCTGGCCTTGGATTGGAATTTTTTGTGTACTGTCAGAAAATGCTATTGAATATGTAACAAAAGCCTTAAAAATCTTTATTCCTTTTGTCTCAGTAATCCTATCTCTAGGAAATTATTCTAATAAAATAATCGGAGGTATACATGGAGATTTGCATTTTAAGATCATCCTAAATGTAATCAGAGACTGGTTAGATAAATTCTTGCCCATTCATATGATTAGCTGCCTTATAGATTTAAAAATCCATGCTGTAGAAGAAAAAATAAAGACATCAAGATGCACTTATAATATTATCAGTGGAAAAGTCCACGTATACCTCAGAAATATGGCGTTTAAATATGAGGGAAAATATATATGCGTAAAATATTCGGTAGGAAGGACAGTAAGATTATTAGGCGTTTATCTTTGTTTTTTATTTTACTTTAATTTTTTAAAAGTTGAAGTATAGTTGATTTACAGTGTTGTGTTAATTTCTGCTATACAGCAAAGTGATTCAGTAATACATATATATACATTCTTTTTTTAATATTCTCTTCCATTATGGTTTGTCATAGGATATTGAGTATAGGTCTCCATGCTATACATAAACACTTACATCTGTTAACCCAACCTCTGACTACATCCCTGCCCCAGCCCCCTCCCCCTTGGCAACCACAGGTCTGTTTCTGTTTCAGATAGATTCATTTATGTCATATTTTAGATTCCACATATAAGTGATATCGTGTGGTATTTGTCGTCCTCTTTCTGACTTACTTCACTTAGTATGATAATCTCTAGTTGCATCCATGTTGCTGCAAATGGCGTTATTTCATTCTTTTTTATAGCTGAGTAATATTTCATTGTATATATACACCACATCTTCTTTATCCATTTCTCTGTCAATGGATATTTAGGTTGCTTCCATGTCTTGGCTATTGTGAATAGTGCTGCTATGAACATAGGGGTGCATGCATCTCTTTGGATTAGAGTTTTGTCTAGATATATGTCCAGGAGTGGGATTGCTGGATCATATGGTAATTCTATTTTTAGTTTTCTGAGGAACCTCCATACTGTTTTCCATAGTGACTTTACCAACTTACATTTCCACCAACAGTGTAGGAGGGTGCCCTTTTCTTTACACTCTTTCCAGCATTTGTTATTTGTAGAGTTTTTAATGATGGCCATTCTGATCAGTGTGAGGTGATACCTCACTGTAGTTTTTATCTGCATCTCTCTAATAATTAACGATGTTGAGCATCTTTTCAAATGTGACTATTGGCCATTTGTCTTTCTTCTTTGGAGAAACGTCTCTTTGGGTCTTCTGCCTATTTTTTGATTTGTTTGTTTGTTTTTTGTTGTTGATTTTATGAGCTGTTTATATATTTTGGAAATTAAGCCCTTGTTAGTTGCATCATTTGCAAATATTTTCTCCCATTCTGTAGGTTGTCTTTTCATTTCGTTTTTGGTTTCCTTTGCTGTGCAAAAGCTTGTAAGTTTGATTAGGTCCCATTTGTTAATTTTTGTTTTTATTTCTATTGCCTTGGGAGACTGACCTAAGAAAATATTGGTATGATTTACATCAGAGAATGTTTTGATTAGGCATTTAATCTTTGGATGATAGAATTATAGGTAATTTTTATTCTCCTTTTTATCTTTCCTGTATTTTCTAAAAGGAATACAATAAGCATTGTTATCATTAGAAAGAAAATAATTGCAGAGGGGAAAAAAAGGAGATTCTGCTTTCATTTGATTCTTTGGTTGATTTTATTCTGTAAAATGATATTTTAGCAATGGTTAGAACTTATTGGAAGATTTAAGGACACTGGACCTAATGGTTTTAAACAGGGCTGGACCCAGTTCTGATCCTTTCCAGTTTCATATACTGGAATAAAAATAGTTATTTAAATAGAGATTTTAATTTAAGTACATGTATATTTAGGGTAATAAAATGGTAAAGATTTACACAGTGCAAAGAGTATAGAATGTAAAGCAAGTCTCTTCCTGTCCACCCCCCAGACTTCTAGCTCCTCTCCTCTCAGGCAACCACTGAAGCAGCTTCCTGTGTATTTTCTTCAAAGATCTGTGAATACAAAATCTAGGCACTTTATGAGTTTGGTATGTCTCTTTCCAGAATTTCCTTATCTTTTATTTTCTGCTTTAATATATATGTCTGTAATCACTGAAAATCTAATTATGTTGTTTGAGTTATTTCTAAAAAGTAGATGTATGATTTTGGTTATATTGCAACTTGCTATTTTCACTGTCATAATAACATATCTTGAATATCTATCCATTTTAATTTCAGAAGTTGGAGTGCCTTTTCTTAACTGCTGCATAATATTCTGTAGGATGACTATGCTTTAGTTAATTTAGCCATTCCTTTATTGGAGGACATTTGGGATGTTTCTGGTTGTTCAGGGTTATATATCAGTCTGTGGTGAGACTCCATGTACAAACCCTGTTGAGCACGTGTGTGTCTATGGAGTGTGATTTAAGGAATGAACTTGCTAGTTTGTTCCCTTGAATGTCTAGAGGTTTTGTTTGTTGAACTTTGAACGTATGCTTTTAGGTGCAGCCCAAATATTTAAGGTATCTTTCCTATATAAAAGTATTTTCATGATAATTGATTGCTTTTGCAGTGAATAATCTAGGCTCTGCAGCCTTTGTGAATCCAGTGTAAAACAAGATGTATCTTTCTAAGACACTGTCCCTCCAGTTTCCTAATCAAGAAAACTTGTCTAAACAATAATGTCAGCTCTAGATTAAAAGGGAGAAAAAAAGTTTTGCCCATAATTCCAGTTCTAAGAAGGAAATAATCAGAGGTGTGCACAGGATATATGAAAACACCTCTCAGTGAAATATTATTTTTAATAGCAAAGGAACAGAAAATTGCTTAAAATGAATTTTGATATCTCCACATGCTGGAAATCAAGAAATATTAAAAATATGCCAAAGAAGAATATTTATGGTAAGGGTAAATGTTCATTCTAAATATTAAGTGGGTATAAAAAAAATACAGATGTACACGCTTGGATGTGCAACCTGATTCTAATTTTTATATAAATGTGTATTTGTGTGTATGTGATGTATGATGATAACCATGTTATAATTTATTGCATTTTCAATTTTTACCGGAAAAAAAACCACCCCAGTGTTCTATAATCAGGATTGGGGGGAAGTAATCAGGATTGTTTTTTTAAAAAAATACTGTTTTATTTTATTTTAATTAATTAATTAATTATTTTTATTTTTGGCTGCATTGGGTCTTCGTTGCTGTGCATGGGCTTTCTCTAGTTGCAGCGAGTGAGGGCTACTCTTTGTTGTGGTGCGAGGGCTTCTCATTGTGGTGGCTTCTCTTGTTACAGAGCACGGGCTCTAGGTGCACGGGCTTCAGTAGTTGTGGCACGAGGGCTCAGTAGTTGTGGCTTATGGGCTCTAGAGTGCAGGTTCAGTAGTTGTGGTGCATGGGCTTAGTTGCTCTGCAGCATGTGATATCTTCCCGGACCAGGGCTCGAACCCGTGTCCCCTGTGTTGGCAGGCAGATTCTTAACTTCTGTGTCACCAGGGAAGTCCCAGGAAAGGTGTTTTTAAAAAGAAAAACTAAAAGCTTCAAAGTCTTTTGGGCCACTTTTAAAAAATATTAAAGTTTACCATAATGTTTCTATTTTAACATCAGAGATACAAAATACACAGGTCCTGGTTCACACCATCACCCCTCAAGTGATAGTCAGGATTTGTGGTTTCATCCGAGAATGTCAGTGAATGCAGGGAGCTTAAAAATTTAGGAGCCTTGGGGCTTCCCTGGTGGCGCAGTGGTTGAGAGTCCACATGCCGATGCAGGGGACACGGGTTCATGCCCCAGTCCGGGAGGATCCCACATGCCGTGAAGTGTCTGGGCCCGTGAGCCATGGCCACTGAGCCTGCGCGTCCGGAGCCTGTGCTCCATAACAGGAGAGGCCACAACAGTGAGAGGCCCGCGTACCGCAAAAAAAAAAAAAAAAAATTTAGGAGCCTTGTTTCAGGGAGGAAAGAGGTCCAAACAGGTTAAGGTTATTTGAGTAGAAAGTGCCCAGGGGCACAGAGTCTGTGGGAGCAAGCAAATGATGAAGCTGGACGAGAAGTTAAAGGTTTTCTAGTTCAGGGTTTGCAGATGGTAGCCCTGAAGTAAGGGAGCATCTGAGTAAGCCTTCAAGGAAGAGTTCTTCAACGTTGAAGAGGTGGAAAATCACTGCTTCCAGATGAATTTTCCAGGGAGGAAGTGGGAAAACCAGGAGGGTAAGAGAAGTGTTCAGGTCACATGCCCGGTGGTGTCCGGCCCCACAGCCAATGTCTTTCCTTCTTTCAGGTGAACACGTCTTTGTTTGTTAGTTGCTGGTCGTTACTCTAAAAGCACGATAGGTGTTGTATACTCACAACACTTCAGGAGATATTGCTCTTTTGATCCCACCTTACCGAGGAGGAATCTCACCCTTGTAGGCTGTGAGCTGCCCAGGCCTGGGCCAGTGCCCCAGCTGGGTTCTGGTCCAAGTTCTTTCGGACCCCGCAGCCCCAGACTCTGAACCACCGCACTGCCTGCCTCTCCGACAGTCAGCTGCAGGTGAGATTCCTGGCTTTGACAGTGGCCCTGTAGCCCGCCCTGGGGATCCAGGTCCCAGTTTCGTTCCTATGATGTACCCGATACAAACCCTGCTCCAAGTGCTCCTGTACCATGAACATGGGCCTATCAGAGCAGGGGAGGTGAGGGAGAAATTGGCCAAGGTGACTCAAGGGGCTCGAGAAACCCCAGACCTGGGGCTGCTTGTGTGAAGGTTGTCTGGGGTTTCCTGAAACACTGCCCTCTCTTTTTTTTTTTTTTTTGTGGTACGCGGGCCTCTCACTGTTGTGGCCTCTCCCGTTATGGAGCACAGGCTCCGGACGCGCAGGCTCAGCAGCCATGGCTCACGGGCCCAGCCGCTCCGCGGCATGTGGGATCTTCGCAGACCGGGGCACGAACCCGTGTCCCCTGCATCCGCAGGCGGACTCTCAACCACTGCGCCACCAGGGAAGCCCCCCTCTTTTTTTTTTACCTGCTCAAACATGTAAGTATGTGAAAATACCCCATAATCTGATTTAGAGACTGTTTGTGTTGAAAGGCTGACCGAGTTCTCTTGGTTCCGTTTCCAGTCTTGGGGTCCTGACCAGCTGTGGGTGCCTGTCCTGAGGCCCTTGGGGGAGAGCACTGCATCATGTCCTCCTGCCACCATTGTTTCCATTAGACCACATGACTTCTCCCACCTCCAACCCTTCCAATCTGTCCTCCACACTTTATTTTATTTTTTTAATTTAATTTTTATTTTATATTGGAGTAGTTTCTGGTGTGAAGCAAAGTGATTCAGTTATACATCTACATATGTCCCCCACACTTTAAAAGTTAATCCCTAATTGGATGACGTCACGCTCATGTTTACAATCCTTTCTTGGTTTCTCATTATATCCAGGAGAGAGCCTGACCCCCTTGACCCATCATATGAGGCCCTTTATAACAGTTCCCGGCCACAGCTCCATCCCTTTGTCTCACCACTCCCTCTCCCAGACCCTTCATGGTTACTTTATTGAGCTCCCTTTGCCTGCCTGTACTGACTTGAACATTCTTGCCTCCAACTTTTGCATAAATTATTTCCTTCAAAAATTGTCCTTCACCATCTCCTCCCCAGAGGTGACTTCCCTCCAGGAAGCCCTTCTCCCAGGCTGAGTTAAGGCTCTTTCCTCTATATTTCTACTGTGCCCTGGTCACAACTCTCTGACCACTGGCTAGTTTGTAAATCTACCTTCCAAAAACAGTAAGCTACTTGAGAGTGGGAACCTGTTTGTTCATTTTCTTGCCTGTATCCACAGCATAATGTCTGGCATATAGTAGATGTAATAGCATTTGATGAAGGAACAAATCAGTAAGTGGTAGTTTTCTTCCTCATCTGAACATAACATTGTATTTTAACCTAGGTAACAACTACATTCTCCTAACGCTTGATCAGCATGAATTTCAACAGATGTCTGTATAATATTGGGGAACAGCTGGGCAGTGAAGACCTGGCTGCCCTCAAGTTCCTGAGCCTGGACTACATTCCACATAGGAAGCAGGAACCCATCAAGGATGCCTTGGTGCTATTCCAGAGGCTCCAGGAAAAGAGAATGTTGGAGGAAAGCAACCTGTCCTTCTTGAAGGAGCTGCTTTTCCGAATGAATAGACTGGATCTGCTCACCTACCTGGACACCAGTGAGGAGGAGATGGAGAGGGAGCTTCAGATGCCGGGCAGGGCCCAGATCTCTGCCTATAGGTGGGGAAACCTCCATGGTGTGGAGCTGGGACGTGTGGGTTGAACGGGCACATCTTTATGGGCAGGGCTGATGCTGTTTGTAGGTTGTCAGTATGGTGTGACTTTGGAGCCTTTGGGAAGATGTCCCACCACAGTCAGATTAAGAAATTTAGAGACTTTATGTAGAATTCAGAGAAAAATATGCTAAAACCATAAAATAAAATTTTCTTTCCAAGGTGAAACATTACCTATAGGTATGCCAAAATCCAAATAGACACTTTTTAAACGTTCTAACTCTCTCTCTCTCTGTTACGTATCCGTTATCTTGATGCCTCTGCCTCTGATGCCCATACCATGCACTTCTTTGCCTATTATTGAATAAAGCATCGCTACTTCCCACCTGAGACGCCCTCCCACCTACTTCTGGATGACTATGCAATTCTCAGTAGGGTTTTAGGCTTGTATTCCATACCTTAAGACTTGTGTTACCAAGTTCTTAAGTGAGCTGTGTGTTGCCAGTCATTCTGGATTGGCCAGGCCAGACCCCCGCAATGAGTGCTTTTTTTTTTAGGGTATAAGATAACCATTTTTAATCTATGCCTGGCCATCTGGAAACCCCCATTGTAATAACCGACCATTGTAAGGTTAAACAGCTTCCACAGTTTTACTTCATAAGCCATCCTGTAACGCTCAATGACTGCTTAATCCCTGTGACCCCAGATGCTGTCAGAACAGCAGTGGCTTGGGCTGTCTGTCCTGCCAAAGGCTTAACACAGTAGAGAAGCTAATTCCTTATAGTTCTGGAGGCTAGAGGCTAACACTGAGGTGTCAACAGTATTGATTCCTTTTTAGAGGCTCTGAGGGAGAATCTGTTTCATGATCCTCTCCTAGCTTCAGGTAGTTGCAGGCAGTCCTTGGTGTTCCTTGTCTTATGGGTGCATCACTTCAATCTCTGTCTCTTTCTTCACCTTGTCTTCTCCGCTGTGTATCTGTGTCTTAATTTCCCTCTTCTTTTAAAGACACCAACCATTGGATTAGGGCCACCCTAATCTAGTATGATCTTATCTTGGCAAGATTACATCCACAAAGACCCTTTTCCCAAGTAAAGTCACTTTTACACGTTCCAAGTGGATGTGAATTTGGAAGGAGAGTGGGGAAGGATACTATTCAATACTGGGTAACTTTGGTTCAATAGAATTGTGAAGTCCTTGTAATGAATTTTTTTTCATTAAGGGATCAATTAATCATAAAAACAACAGCCCCATAATTAGGAAAGCTAGAGGGCCTCATCTTGTGTCCCCTGTCTTGGTCTTTTGAAGGTTGCACTCCTGCCATGTGAGCAAAGCCAAGGCAACTTCCAGTGCAGACAATGACATGGGCCTCTCTGTTGGAGGGTTACGAGTGTCTAACAAGGGCAGGATCTGTCTGTTAAAATCTTCAACATGTTAGCTTGGGAACAAAAGGGTCAGCACAAGTAAAATCTCCTGCTTGTTCATCATTGTTGAATATCAAGTAAGAAAAAAAAATGCTAGTGTGGCCACTTCCCATTTATAAGATATTTAAAATTTCAAATTATCATTGCTACCTATAAAATTAGTACCTTATAAACTATCCAGATTTATTTCTGGACAATGATGGTACAAGAAAGCCAGTAGGTTTCAGTAATGAGGAACGTAGAAGGGCAAAATACCTTGTGATAAAGTTAAAAGGGGAGGTAGCTTTTGATTGGACCCAATCTTGGTCAAACTGAGACAGTTTTAGAGAAATACTTCTAGGGTAGAGATTCCATGAGAAGAAGGATGAAGCAGGTGATAATACTGAGTAACTTCTGTTTCTACACTACAGTTGATCATTGAACAACATGGGGGTTAGGGATGTGGACCCTCTGCACAAAAATCCACTTATAACTTACAGTCAATCCTCCATATCTTAGGTTCCACATTTGTGGGTTCGACCAACCGCAGACTGTGTAGTACTGTATTATGTATTTATTTATTTTTGCGGTACGCGGGCCTCTCACTGTTGTGGCCTCTCCCGTTGTGGAGCACAGGCTCCGGACGCGCAGGCTCAGTGGCCATGGCTCACGGACCCAGCCGCTCCGCAGCATGTGGGATCTTCCTGGATTGGGGCATGAACCCGTGTCCCCTGCATTGGCAGGTGGACTCTCAACCACTGCGCCACCAGGGAAGCCCTGTATTACGTATTTATTGAAAAAAATTTGTACATAAGTGGACCCGCGCACTTCAAACCTGTGTTGCTCAAGGGTCAACCATGTTTTCATTTTTAGAATTTTAATTTTCTAATTTACTTTTGAAGTTAACATGTTTTTGTATTAAAGTATTTTCCTTTGCACCATCATAGTAAAAGGTTTGCCGACTTATAAAACTTTCCTTTGTTCATTCAACAAGCATATCCCAAGAGCCTATCATAATTTAGGAAATAATAATGCCTGTCATGTTTGAACACTTAGTGTGTTGCCAAAGGTTGGTTTAAGTGCTTCAGGTAAACTTATTCATGTAATCCTCAACACCTCCCAGAGGGGTAAATAGAGTATTATCTACAATCTACAGATGAGGGGGAAAGATTGTGTAACATGTCTAAAGCCACACAGCTCATGGATGGTGGATCCAAGGTTCCAACACCAGGAGTCTGGGTCCCCTGCACTTAAGCACTATATCTCATGACCCTCTAGGCTTATGGAAACCAAAAGGGCACTGATCCCATTCTCAGGGAACTTGGACAGCTTCATAAACAGACAGTTATGTGTGTTACTCTTCTGGCGATGCACAGGCAGGTACAGCGCGGTGAATACAGCCTTGAGGACAGTCAGGCAGTGCTTGTGGATGAGTGGTTGTCTGCAGACGGACAAGGGGATAGGGGTGGGAGGAGGCCCAGCATAACAGGGTGAGGGGCAGGGCAGCTGGGTGTGTTTGGAGAGGAGATGGGGGGACAGCAGTAAGGAGCATCCAGAGATGAGGAGACAGGCTGGGCTCAGTTCACAAAAGCCTGTACTCCAGAAGGAGGTGTTTGGCCTTCCTACTGAAGGTAGCGGCTGGGAGAAGCCTGTACTCCAGAAGGAGGTGTTTGGCCTTCCTACTGAAGGTAGCGCCTGGGAGAACATTGACTAGTTTTAATTGAGGAATTCCATCTGATTTGCATTTTGAAAAGCATGATATCCAAAATCAAAGCTTTTTTTCTATTGCAACAAGATCTTGATTTTATAGCGAAGGACAAAGGAAAAACACAATTCATTTAACTGGAATTAACTGAAAGTCAAAGTTGGAGAACTTTAAATTCTGTTAAGAGTGGGATAGTTGGGCATGAGCCATTTGTCTTCAGTGTCACTACACCAGCCTCTTTCCAAAGACTCAACTCATAAATCATGTCATTATCTGGCTTTATTTTAAAGGGAGGCCGTAGGAATCAAGTCCACTGTGACTCGGATGGGAAATCGGTTGGGAAATCATTTAAGAAAATATTTCTAAAGTGTTTCTGTTTCCCACTTCAGGGTCATGCTTTTTCAGATTTCAGAAGATGTGACCAAACAGGAATTGAAGGACTTCAAGTTTTTTTTGAGCCAGGAGATCGCCAAATGTAAGCTGGATGATGACATGGTAAGACCTGGTGTCTGACCGAGGTTTAGTCCTGAGGGTGAGTCAGCCAGTGGGGATTTCTGAGACTAAAGAGAGCGCTTGTCAGTAAAAGCAACATGAATTCTCACTTTTTAACTGGGGAGAAGAAGAATGCTGTCAGGCATGAGTGCTGTAGATATGATGCCTCTGTATACTGTGAAGTGCTGCTCACATTAATTACCAGGAACAAGGCAGAGTGAGGAGCAAGGGGAGAAGGCTGGTGTGGAGGCACAGGCAATGTGGAGACCTTGCAGAGCCAGGAGAGACGGTGGTGGGCCTGAGATCGTTTCCCCACTTCTGCAGTCTCTGAAACAACCTGGGACCTGGAACTCTGTGTGTGTGTGTGTGTGTGTTGTGATGTAATGTTGTATGTGTGTGTGCTTGCCTGTGTGTGTATGTGTTATGGGGACACTCAGCCTGGAGATGATCAGGTGGCAGAGGCAATGGAGGGTGTGAGGCAGTCCCCAGGGCTGTTGCCATAGGGACCAGGCTGTCACATCTCAGCCATGCACTCAGGCTGCTTCACTGTCTTCACATAAAGGTGTCCACAGGCAGTTTCAGCACAGGGCCTGGGCCTGGGGACTAGGTGACATCTGATGTGACTTCTCCTGTGTCTTCTTATTTCTATCTTTCTGGGACAGAAATCATGAATTGCCTCCCTAATAATCTACTGATTGGCTTTATAAGGCCAGGATGTCCTCTCAGGAGGGTTGGCTTGGGAAGCTAGGGTGGGTGCTTAGTTTGGAGAGAGTGGAAGCAAAACAAAAAGTTAATCTAAAAGCCAATATGGCTCCATCTAATCTTCCAACTTGATTTCTCCTCCCTCTAGACCTTGCTTGATATTTTCATAGAGATGGAGAAGAGGGTCATGCTAGGGGAAAGAAACTTGGACACCCTGAAAAGAATCTGTGAGCAAATCAACAAGAGCTTGCTGAAGAAAATCAACGATTATGAAGAACTAAGCAGAGGTATAAATAACCTGAGAGCTGTGGATCAGCAAAATGTAGTCTTAAATGGACAGACTCCTCTATGTCACAGCAGTTTCTAATCAAATATGTGTGTTTCTTTTTAAATTCAGAGCAAGGAATGAGCCTTGGAAGAGGTCCAGATGAATTTTCAAACGGTAATACTTGCAGATATGTTTTCGAGGTTTATTTAGTTAATTTACTTCCTGATAGCCTCATTGCCTCCTCTCCACAACCTTCTACCACATCCGCATTTTGTTTTTAATAGGGGTAGAGTTGTTTTACAATGTTGTGTTAGTTTCAGTGAATTGAAGTAGAGTTCCCCGTGCTATAGAGCAGGTTCTCATTAGTTATCTATTTCCTACCTATTAGTATATATATGTCAGTCCCAATCTCCCAATTCTTTCCACCCCCCGTTTTCCCCCTTGGTGTCCATACGTTTGTTCTCTATGTCTGTGTCTCTACTTCTGCCTTGCAAACCAATTCATCTGTATCATTTTTTCTAGATTCCACATATGTGTGTTAAATATATGATATTTGTTTTTCTCTTTCTGACTTACTTCACTCTGTATGACAGTCTCTAAGTCCATCCACGTCTCTGCAAATGACCCAATTTCATTCCTTTTTGTAGGCTGAGTAATATTCCATTGTATATATGTACCACTTCTTCTTTATCCATTTGTCTGTTGATGGGCATTGACATTGCTTCCATGACCTGGCTATCGTAAATAGTGCTGCAATGAATATCAAGGTGCATGTGTCTTTTTTTAAAATAAAATTTATTTATTTATTTTTGGCTGTGTTGGGTCTTTGTTGCTGCACATGGGCTTTCTCTAGCTGTGGCGAGTAGGGGCTACTCTTCTATTTCATTTGTTTCTGCTCTAATCTTTATAATTTCTTTCCTTCTACTAATTTTGGGGTTTTTTTGTTGTTGTTCTTCTTCTTCTTTCTCTAGTTCCTTTAGGTGTAAGGTTAGATTGTTTATTTGAGATTTCTCTTGTTTCTTGAGGTAGGATTGTATTGCTATAAAGTTCCCTCTTAGAACTGCTTTTGCTGCATCCCATAGGTTTTGGGCCGTCGTGTTTTTTTGTCATTTATCTCTAGGTATTTTTTAATTTCCTCTTTGATTTCTTCAGTGATCTCTTGGTTATTTAGTAGCATATTGTTTAGCCTCCATGTGTTTGTGTTTTTTATAGGTTTTTTCCTCTAATTGATTTCTAATTTCATAGCATTGTGATTGGAAAAGATGCTTGATATGATTTCAATTTTCTTAAACTTACCAAGGCTTGATTTGTGACCCAAGATATGATCTATCCTGGAGAATGTTCCATGTGCACTTGAGAAGAAAGTGTAATCTGCTGTTTTCGGATGGAATGTCCTGTAAATATCAATTAAATCTATCTGGTCTATTTTGTCATTTAAAGCTTGTGTTTCCTTATTTATTTTCTGTCTGGATGATCTGTTAAGTGAGGTGTTAAAGTCCCCCACCTTTATTGTGTTACTGTTGATTTCCCCTTTTTATAGCTGTTAGCATTTGCCTTATGTATTGAGGTGCTCCTATCTTGGGTGCATATATATTTATAATTGTTATATCTTCTTCCTGGATTGATCCCTTGATCACTATGTAGTTTCCTTCTTTGTGTCTTGTAACATTCTTTATTTTAAAGTCTATTTTATCTGTTATGAGTATTGCTACCCCAGCTTTCTTTTGATTTCCATTTGCATGGAATATCTTTTTCTATCACTTCACTTTCTGTATGTGTCCCTAAGTCTGAAGTGGGTCTCTAGTAGACAGCATATATACAGGTCTTGTTTTTGTATCCATTCAGCGAGCCTGTGTCTTTTGGTTGGAACATTTAATCCATTCACATTTAAGGTAATTATGAATATGTACGTCCCTATTACCGTTTTCTTAATTGTTTTGAGTTTGTTTTTGTAGGTCTTTTTCTTCTCGTGTTTCCCGCGTAGAGAAGTTCCTTTGGTATTTGTTGTAGAGCTGGTTTTGTTGTACTAAATTCTCTTACATTTTGCTTGTCTGTAAATCTTTTGATTTTTCCATCAATTCTGAATGAGATCCTTGCTGGGTAGAGTAATCTTAGCTGTAGCTTTTTCCCTTTCATCACTTTAAATATATTCAGCCCTTCCCTGTTGCCTGTGGAGTTTCTGCTGAAAAATCAGCTCATAACCTTACAG
Source organism: Orcinus orca (assembly GCF_937001465.1). Taxonomy (NCBI): domain Eukaryota; kingdom Metazoa; phylum Chordata; class Mammalia; order Artiodactyla; family Delphinidae; genus Orcinus; species Orcinus orca. Next base: position 86,494,286 of record NC_064565.1, read on the forward strand.
GGATTCCCTTGTATGTTATTTGTTGCTCTTCCCTTGCTGCTTTTAATATTTTTTCTTTTTTTTTAAAGATTTTTTATTTATTTATTTATTTTTATTTTTGGCTGTGTTGGCTCTTAGTTGTGGCACACAGGATCTTCATTGAGGCATGCAGAATCTTTCACTGCAGCGTGCAGATTCTCGTTGTGGTGTGCGGGCTTCTGTGTAGTTGTGGTGTGTGGGTTTTCTCTCTCTAGCTGTAGTGCACAGGCTCCAGGGTGCATGGGCTCTGTAGTTGTGGCATGCAGGTTCCAGAGCACACGGGCTCTGTAATTTGTGGCACACGGGCTCTAGTTGAGGCATGTGAGCTCAGTAGTTGTGGCACATGGGCTTAGTTGCCTTGCGGCATGTGGGATCTTAGTTCCATGACCAAGGATCGAACCCACGTCCCCTGCATTGTAAGGCAGATTCTTTACCGCTGGACCACAAGGGAAGTTGCTAATATTTTTTCTTTGTATTTAATTTTTGATAGTTTGATTAATATGTGTCTTGGTGTGTTTCTCTTTGGGTTTATCTTGTATGGGACTCTCTGTGCTTCCTGGGCTCGATTGACTATTTCCTTTCCCATATTAGGGAAGTTTTCAACTATAATCTCTTCAAATGTTTTCTCAGGCCCTTTCTCTTTCTCTTCTTCTTCTGGGACCCCTATAATTCGAATGTTGGCGCGTTTAATGTTGTCCCAGTGGTCTCTGAGACTGTCCTCAATTCTTTTCATTCTTTTTTGTTTATTCTGCTCTGCAGCAGTTATTTCCACCATTCTATCTTCCAGCTCACTTCTCCATTCTTCTGCCTCAGTTATTTTATTGATTCCTTCTAGAGTATTTTTAATTTCAGTTATTGTGTTGTTCATCGCTGTTTGTTTGCTCTTTAGTTCTTCTAGGTCCTTGTTAAACATTTCTTGTATTCTCTCCATTCTATTGCCAAGATTTTGGATCATCTTTACTATCATTACTCTGAATTCTTTTTCAGGTAGACTTCCTATTTCCTCTTCATTTGTTTGGTCTTGTGGGTTTTTACCTTGCTCCTTCATCTGCAGCATATTTCTCTGTGTTCTCATTTTGTTTAACTTACTGTGTTTGGGGTCTCCTTTCTGCAGGCTGCAGGGTCATAGTTCCTCTTACTTCTGGTGTCTGCCCCCAGTGGGTGGGGTTGGTCCAGTGTCTTGTGTAGGCTTCCTGGTGGGGGGACTGGTGCCTGCATTCTGGTGGGTGGAGCTGGATCTTGTTCCTCTGGTGGGCAGGGCCGCCTCCAGTGGTGTGTTTTGGGGTGTCTGTGAGCGTAGTATGACTTTAGTCAGCCTGTCTGACTAAAGGCTGGGGTTTAGACTAATGGGTGGGGTTGCATTCCTGTCTTGCTAGTTTGTTGTGAGGCATCCAGCACTGGAGCTTGCTGGCCCTTGGGTGGGGCTGGGTCTTACTGTTGAGATGGAGACCTCTGGGAGAACTCTCGCTGATTAATATTCCCTGGGGCCAGGAGTTCTCTGGTGGTCCAACATCCTGGACTCAGCTCTCCCACCTCAGAGGCTCAGGCCCAACACCTGGCTGGAGCATCAAGACCCTGCAAGCCACATGGTGTGGAAGAAAAGAAAAAAAAAAAAGAACAGACAAACAAAACCCCAAGTTGAATGGTAAAAGCAAAACAAAAAACCAATCAAAAGCAGAAAGCAATCTAAAAAAAGGCAAAGAAAGCATAAAACACACAAAAGAGATAAAAAAACATAAAAACATAAGAAAGGTGAAAACAAAAGGAAAAAATACAAAACAACAAAAAAGTAAAAATTGAAAAATATAAAATATAGTTAAAAAGAAGATAAAAACAAAGGAAAAAAGAAAAACAAGGAAAAAGCACGATATAATGACAAAGTAAAGTAGAAAGAGGAAAAAAAAATAGAGTAAAAAATATATTATAAATAAAAGTATAAAAAGAAAAGAAAAAGTACATAAAAATTAAAAGAATAATAAAAAACAATAAAACAAAGTGAAAAAAATAATAGTAATATTAATATTTTCCTGTGGCCTCACCTGTCAGTGTCCTTGCTCCCACAGTGAAGTGCAGCCAATCCCTGCCTGCCTGGGAAGTCCTCCAGTACTTCTAGGTGGGTCTCTGGACCTGCTGTGGGCTATGTAGGGCCAGCTCAGACTCTGACCTGGCCCAACTCTGGCGTGTACTTGCCCCCAAAGTCCACAGTTGCCCCCAAAGTCCACAGTTGCCCCCAAAGTCCACAGCCTCAATTGCAGGAACACTCATTGTCTATTCAGATATTCCACAGATGCAGGGTTTACCAAGCTGATTGCAGGGATTTAACCCTCTGCTCCTGTGGCTGCACAGAGAGATTTCCCTTTCTCTTCTTTGGTCCCACTGCCCCTGGAGTTCAACTTTGGTTTTGGTGCCGTCTGTGCATGTGGGCCACCCTCAGGCATCTGTTCCCCACCCAGGCAAGAGGGGGCAAAAGCAGCGGCTGATTAGGGCTCACTTGCTCACTCAGGCTGGGGAGAGGGAGGGCTACAGCAGTCACAATTGTGACCACTTCTCCCATCTTTTTTTTTCATTTTGTTTTATTTATTTATTTATTTATTGGAGTATAGTTGTTTTACAATGTTGTGTTAGCTTCTACTGTACAATGAAGTGGAGTTCCCTGTGCTATATAGCAGGTTCTCATTAGTTTTCTATTTTCTACATATTAGTGTATATATGTCAATCCCAATCTCCCAATTCATCCCACCCCCACTTTCCCTGCTTGGTGTCCATACGTTTGCTCTCTACGTCTAAGTCTCTATTTCTGCCTTGCAAACTGGTTCATCTGTACCATTTTTGTAGATTCCACATATATGCGTTAATATACAATATTTATTTTTCTCTTTCTGACTTACTTCACTCTGTATGCAGATGACATTTGCATGTTAATGGACCTGTTCTCCTAATAGCACTGGCTACTTTTCACCTTCTCTGCACATTGGAAGATATAAAAGGCATTGTCAAAAGACAAAGACCCTGCAGCGCCAGGCCAGCATGTTTGAAATAGGGGCAGAGTTAGTTAGTGATAAGATTTTCCCTTATTCTGTGAACTGCAAGGATATTATGTTCAAGGTGGTCTGTGAATTTTCTTTTTTTTTCTTTATTTTATTTTTTTAACAAATCCTGACTTTATTTTTTAAAAAATTATTCTATTTATTTTTAAATTAAAAAAATTTTTGGCTGCATTGGGTCTTCTTTTCTGTGCATGGGCTTTCTCTAGTTGCAGCAAGTGGGGGCTACTCTTCGTTGTGGTGTGTGGGCTTCTCACTGTGGTGGCTTCTCTTGTTGCAGAGCATGGGCTCTAGGCATGCGGGCTTCAGTAGTTGTGGCACACAGGCTTAGTTGCTCCACGGCATGTGGGATCTTCTCAGACCAAGACTCGAACCCATGTCCCTTGCATTGGCAGGAGGATCCTTAAGCACTTAGCCACCAGGGAAGTCCTGTGAATTTTCATTTTAAAAGGGACTTTATGTTGTCTTGGGTGCTACATCTTTCCTCACCAAAGCACCTTCCCTGCCTGTGTCATTCCAGATATGTCACAATTGTTTATAAGGGGGGGCTCCCTTGAAATGCTGGCCATGTCGGACTCTCCAGGAGAAAAGGACAGTGAGTCACAGGTACGGGGAAATTCCCATTCCTTTTCTCCTTTGTGCTGCAGATTCTAGTTATTGTGTTCCTGAGGTTTTTTTTAGCTTCCAGATAAACTAATAAGGGACAGAAACTTATTGAAAATGTTGAGAACTGTAGAAAAAAATTCACAAAAGCACAAGTTTAAAATGTGACTTTTAAACTTTGAATTTTGAAAAGGTTTCCCATGTGTTAAATTTCTATTTTAAAAGCGAAGATGTTGGAATAGTTGGAGGGTAGAGGGGTGGGGAGCCTCCAACCTGATCCTTTCAGCAGCTGCATCAGCCTAAATGGGAGAGGGCTTTGGGAGAAGAGTCAGCAGGATTAGAAAAAGCAAAGTCTTCTTTTAGCTTGGCATTTCAAAACAGTTTCTCCTTTGCGATTAGGGGTAAGCAGCACATGCTAACGATCTAGTTGTCTCTATGATCTCATCCCAATGAGCTGGCCCAAGAATTGCCTTTCTAGATATCACTTCTGTTTCTGTAACTTTCAGCAATTTACCACATTGTGGCTCAGCAGCCCATTCACTCTTCCTTGTGGTGGGAAACAGAGGAAACCCTGTATGCCTAATGTCTAGTGGGAGACTTGAAATTAAGCTTAGGAGAGACCGTTTGTTAGTGGACTCCTGAGCAAGTTACCAGACCTCTCTCTGTCTGAACATCAAGGATTAACTGAAGTCATGTGGCACTTTGTAAACAGTAAAAGCACTCTGCATGCTTTTATCCCCACCCGTCAGCTAATGACACTGAGTGCAAGAGAGATTCGTTAACTTGTCCAAAGTCTTAAGGTTATTAAGTAGTAGAGCCAGGAATTTGGCCCCCTAGTCTGGGGCCCTTTTCTCCACCTTGAGGAACTGCATGGATTTCCCAATAAATGCTAAATATCTCAGCACTGAAACAACCCCAGGGAAGTCAGGAGGTCACAGGGTCACCTCTGATTGATACTGTCAAGTAGTGGAGTCTGGATACTGTAACCTGTAGCACAGCCAAGACCTGCCTGCCCAGCACTTTTGTCTCCTCGAGTCACTTTGGTCCTGAGATCCAGATTAAGCCATCAGCTTGAAAAATCCTGGGGCCATGCTATGCTGTGTGATGGGCAGACCCTCACCTGTTAGCCCAGAAGCATGGATGAGTTGAGCAGAGAGCTGAGGGAATCACAAGGTCTCAAAGGGGCAGCCCAGAGACAGCACCAAGACAGTCATTCATCCAGGAACTCCTGATTGAGCTCACAAATTAATAATAATCCTAGTCCCTGGCACAGATGTTCACTGCCTTGAGCAGAAATGAGAATAAATAATACCAGTACAATGTGGTGACAACACTATTAATATAAGTGCAAATGCTCAGGACGCCCAAGTATTGGGACACTGACTTTCCACACTAACTGTGGGGAAGAAGTCTGCGATCCTTGTCGGGGGATGAGTGGAAACTAGTTCCTTAGGGGAGCAGTGCCAAGTTGGGGTGGGGCTATGGAAAGTGTACTTGCATCCCAGTTTGGCTTAGGTGACGCCTAACCTCTTACTAGGGAGTTGTTTGTTCACGTCTCAAGTGTTTGATCCACAGAGTCAGCTCCTGGGTTGGATTTTTGTTTTCCAGACATCGAACACAGTTTACCGAATGAAAAGCAAACCTCGGGGATACTGTTTGATCTTTAACAATTATGATTTTAGCATAGCAAGGAAGGATGTGCCCAAACTTCATAGCATGAAGGATAGGAATGGAACAAACTTGGATGCAGGTACAGTAGAACCCAAAAGAGAAATGAAATATTTCTGATATCTATGTTTTTGTCAAAAGGGGAGAACAAAAGCTGTATCAACAGGGCCACGTGTTTCAAAAAGATGGTTATAACCGTATTTCCCTGTGGAGGTGAACAACATTCTTACATACTTGTTAGTTTTCTGCTTTTGTTTTTTTTAATTAATTTTTAAAATCAAAGCAATGTATATATAAAGATAAAATATCAAATCTTACTAAAAAGCTTATAAAAAGCAACAATAAACTTTGTTTTTAATTCCACTAGATGAATAGAGCCTCTATAGAGTGTATTAGGTGTTGGGTGGAAAACATTGCTTTGGTATCAAGACCATTTACGGAAGTTGTGTTTATAAAAGTTGGGCTATGAGTACAGCAGAAATTGAGTCCTTAACAGAAATAGCATTTTCAAATGTTAAACTAAACAGAAAGTCTTTGGCTCAGCCTTTTGCGGCTAAGATTGAGAGCTTACAAGTTAAATGAAAAATAATTTGCATCATGTGAACATAGAAATGGCTACAACTAAAAGCAATAAAAGAAAGAATTCAACCCAACCATTGTGATATTAAGAATTTTTACTTGATCAAAGAATTTTTGAAAATGGTGTTTATGAGTCATAACATCAGGTAATTACTTATTTTTTAAATAAAGTAGTTTAGAAAATAAGATAGGTTGATTTTAATCATCAGGACTCTGTGAATGGTTTCTGTTAACATTTGTTTATTCAAGCAAATCTATTCTAAGGTTTAAAAAAGCCATAGAACTTAAGTTCACTGACTACATCACTCATCATCGTATATCTTGGTATTGAAGAAAAGGTTTCAGGCTTTCGATTTTCATTTACTTAATATTTACCATGAAAACATTTTTTATTAAAATGGCCTTGATTGTATTTCTGATCAAGGGTATAAAGTAGCAGTATGTAGGATGAATAAGTTTAGCAATCTACTGTACAGCATGATGGCAATAGTTGATAATGCTGTATTGAACATGAGAAGTATGCAAAGAGACTATATTCCAGGTGTTCTTATTACACACACACACACACACACACACACACACACACACACGCAAACAAAAGGTAACTGAGTGAGGAGATAAATTATTAGCTTAACTGTAGTAATCATTTCACTATTCATATCATCATGTTGTACACCTTAAATATATGCTATTTTTATCTAAAATAATCAGACAGGCAGCCTGAAAAATGTTGAAAGACTTTGACTAGATCAATTAGAGCATTTGGGGGAAACTAATGTTAAGCATGTAGAAAACAAAGCAGTGAAAAAAATAATGCTATTGCTAATTCCAGGAAAGACAAAAAGCTTAATAAGAAAGGAAGCATAATTAAAGAATATTATGTTTACATAGTATTAGTAATACATATATTTCTATTGCTTCAACTAAACCTTGTAAATGTATAAGAGCACCAAGCACTCATCACCCACAATAGGAACTCAATACAAAAGTCTAAAATTTATAAACGAATAAATAGAAATGAGCCCAAATTCATTACAAAATGGAGGCTAATACCAAAAAAAAAAAAAAAAAATAGCTAAAAGTTGAAAGTGGCTTCCTTCATAGAAATGGCTGGACAGAACATGACTGGGTAAAAGGAAGGAGTAGCTTCCTTTTACCTAGTAAAAGGAGGGATAGCTTTTTTGTAAAGCTTTTTTTGTAGCTTTTTAGTTCTACTTGACTTTTAAAACATTCATATCTCGTATTTTGATGAACAATTTTGAGAGGGTTCAGGATAAAATAAGTATGGATCTTTTATTAAAAATTTGTTTTTGCTTTTTTTCTGATTATGTATTAGTTACTTTTTAGATTGGTTAGGTAGTAAGCCTAAATAATAGCTTGTAGACTAGTTGAGAAAAGACAACAGGCCAACAATAGCAGTCTCCCCTTTCTCTTTTGCCTCAGGGCTGGGAAATATTTTCAGCTAGTGGCAGTAAACATTAGAAGTCTATGGAATCCAGCCACTAATATAGAGGGTCTTGTTTTTAAGTTCTGGTTCAGATTCTTGTCTGATCAATGTTCTCGCTAGTCCTGGGTTGTGGTCTGGGAATTCTTGCGGTGTAATGTGACTTTTCTTGTTTCACTTTTCAGAGGCTTTGAGAAAGACCTTTAGTGAGCTTCATTTTGAGATAGTGCATTACAAAGACTACACTGCGAAGAAAATCTGTGAGGTTCTGAAATCCTATCAAAGCATGGACCACAATAACAAGGACTGCTTCATCTGCTGCATCCTCTCCCATGGAGACAAAGGCATCATCTATGGCTCCGATGGGCAGGAAGCCCCCATCTATGAGCTGACCTCTTACTTCACTGGTTCAAAGTGCCCTTCCCTTCTTGGCAAACCCAAAATCTTTTTTATTCAGGCTTGTCAAGGGTATAACTACCAGAGAGGTATAGCTGTTGAAACTGACTCAGAACAGAAGGAAACCTATTTAGAAATGGATTCATCGCTTCAGAAGAGATATATCCCAGATGAGGCCGACTTTCTGCTGGGGATGGCCACCGTGGACAACTGTGTTTCCTACCGAAGCCCCATGGAGGGGACCTGGTATATCCAGTCACTTTGCCAGAGCCTGAGAGAAAGATGTCCTAGGTAATTTTTGCTTATTCAACACTTCATTCATCTTTAAATGTCTAGCTGTGGATCATATAACTGTAATTCTCAGGTCAGTTGCAGAGTGGGAAAGAGGGCAAGTTTACTGATGGAAAAAACTGAAATACTTACTGAGGAGTTTCTTTTATTTAGCACCTCAAAGGACAATCAGCATATCATAGAGTGGGAAAGATGGCAAAGTCATATAGTTTATCTCTGTCTTTAGGCAGAAATATGACTGAACCCACTCAACTAGTTTGGAATTTCCATGTTTAACATCCTCCAACCCTGTCAAAAGTTCTATAATAGCTGACCAACCTCGGACCCTCTTGTGGGAGATAAGTGCTAAAGATCAGAAACTTTTTCTATTCCCACAAATTTGCTTTGAAGCCCACAAAATGTGGGAAAATAACTTTCCCTTTTATTATCTTATGTTTCCTTTATTTAAATGATGGTTTTGTACGGCAAGTTCACCAAATGCACACACAACCAGCAGATAAATAGCAAGGAATCCTCTGTAGGTTGCTTCTAGTTCTGTGTCTCATTATGTTTTAAGTGTATGAAGAGCAAGAATTTCCCATGGCAGATGAAGGACTGAACCATAACACCCACACTACATTTTCATTTTGTAACTTAGACCACGAATCCTGCAAGGTTCCAAAGCCCTTGCACAAGAGAAAGCCCTGCAAGGTTCCAAGGGGTTAGCTACAGAAGTGAATAAACAGGTTGCCCAACTAAACTGATAAGAGAAGCTGGTGAGAAAGCAGTGGGGTGGCTGCAGGAGACTTCCAATTTCCACTTGCCTAAAGCCTGATGCGGCCACAGATAAATCCACAGAAGCAATGCCAATTTGAGGCAGAGGATGTTGGGGGGGGGGGCGTTGAGGCGATTGGGGGTAAGTGACACATACATGGAGCAGAGTGAGGTGCAAATAGGTCAGGAGGCAAAGAAACCAAATCTGATGTTGACAGTGAAGTTTGTGATGGTCATAAGATATTAAGCTCTGAGACAACTTCTTTACCTAGAAAGCTGTGGTAGGTCTTGGTTTAACATCTTGTTATTTCAAATGCCTGTTGTTTTGAGGGACATAACTATCACTTATCACAGCAGATGATAGGGTTTACCAGTTGATTTTTCCCCCCATAGATGGTCACAAGGTGATGTTATGTTTTTCAGGGGTGAAGATATTCTCACCATCCTCACCAAGGTGAACTTTGAAGTAAGCAATAAGGATGACAAGAAAAATATGGGCAAACAGATGCCACAACCTACTTTCACACTGAGGAAAAAACTCTTCTTTCCCCTTAATTGATGCTATTGTTTAGTTGCATAACTAAACAATAGTTAAAATGCTGCTATTTTATTCTTTCTTTCTTTCTTTCTTTTTTTTCTTGATAGCTGGAAGTCAAGAGAATGGGAATCAGGACAATATAATTTTTATGCAAATTCAATCTAAATCTCTGGCTTTGCAATAGCTAGACAGTCATAGCTGTAGGCATGATTTTAATTGTATTTTTAATTTGATGAGAAGGTTTAAAAATGAACTTATAGTAGATACAAAAAGTATAGTAAGTTTAAAAGAAATGTCAAAGATCACTGAGGGGGATATTTGTGATCTGATCTGGCTAAAAAAAACCCTCATGTGTTGAGGTTGAGGGTATAATGCTCCCACATCCAGCCTGATTGCTGGTGGTGAGTGTGACAAACTATCCCAGAAACATGTGAGCTTCCTCTCCTGTGCCATGAGCTGACTTTGCTTTTCAGTGGTGAAGGACACCACTGTTTAGACTTAGATTTCAAAAACCTAAGCATGATTTTCCTTGTTTTTATTACTCATAAGTACAGTATTCAGCTCACTTTTAAGAGGAATGATGTTAATTGGATATTGGGCTTCCCTGGTGGTGCAGTGGTTGAGAATCTGCCTGCCAATGCAAGGGACACGGGTTCGAACCCTGGTCTGGGAAGATCCCAAATGCCGCGGAGCAACTAGGCCCGTGAGCCACAACTACTGAGCCTGCGCGTCTGGAGCTTGTGCTCCACAACAAGAGAGGCCGCAACCATGAGAGGCCCGCGCACCGCAATGAAGAATGGCCCCTGCTTGCTGCAACTAGAGAAAGCCCTTGCACAGAAACGAAGACCCAACACAGCCAAAAATAAAGAAAGAAAGAAAGAAAGAAAGAAGAAAGAAAGAAAGAAGCTTTCATTAAAAAAAAAACTAATAAACAGAAACCTCAAATAGAGTAGGGAAACCAGAAGTTTATTTTGGATCTGTTGCTTATTATTTTGTCTATTCCCTCTGCTGAAGCAATCACCATGTTTTTTTGATACCCTTATCTTAAAATACAGCTCTTGGCTCATGTGACTTTTCTAGCAATAAAATTTATTATTCTTTATTCAATAAAATTTATTCAATAATATGTATACTTAGCCTTGGGGCAGAGCTAGGCTTAAGTGTATTTGGGGGACAGGGGAACCTGCCAGCAGAGCCCCAGTACTAAACAGGGGGAAGGACGGGTGTAGGTCTTACACAAAGTTCTTCTTCAGCATCGTGGTGCTAGGGGTGGATAGGGAGGCAACCCCTGGGCTCACAAGATAAGTCTGGACTGAGCTACACTATGAGCAGCTAAATTCCGGTCTTGCAAAACTGCTCGTAGCATCTTAGCATAGACTCTGGCAACATGGGATGAGCGTAGTACGAGTAGCTGGGAGTCCGGGTGATGACGTGGGCTATGCTACACCAAGATTCCAGGTAAAGACTCAGACAGGAGCAGCTCCACACCCCATTCCCCAGCCTTGACTCCAGGGTCTTCATGCTACCTCCTGGGAGTCCAGGGTGGGAAGGGCTTTAAGGATGACCTTTCCCAGGGAGTATCTGCATTTATATGAGTGATTTGTGAATATCAACTAAATTTGTGAATATCAACTAAATCTGGAATAGGTTTATAGAGCCCCCAATTCTACCTCAACTAGTCCTCTAGGTCAGGGAGCAGTTTCCAGAGATTTCTCTCTCTTTTTTCCATTTATGAAGAAGCTCAGTGGAGGTAGGAAAGTGTCCTATAGGGCACTATGTATGATCCAGGCTCTGTGCTAAGTGTTGGAAATATTAAAAAAATACACAGCAATATATGACTGTATCAAATCAACATGTTGTACACCTTATATCAATTAAAATATATCTCAATTGAAAAATATATCAAACATGAATTTCTCTAGGGGGGACGTGGGAGTATGGACTGTGTTGCCCCTCCCCCAACAAGTGAATATTTGAAACTAATTCAAGAGCTTTTTTTCTGGAACTTCGGGGTCACCTGTACCCAGAAAACAAGTCTGCAATCCTACAGATGTCCACAAGCTCGTTCCAGCACATGATTGCCAAACTTGCAATCAGTGAGTTCTGGAGGGTACGGTTGAGACCCTCAGGTGGCTAAACTACATAAAAGACTCTATCCTTGTTGCACTTTCTTGAAGACTCCAGGCACCTTTCCATTCAGGAGTCCAGCCATGCAGCACCCCCATCATCCTTCGTGACTTCAAGGCTGCCTTCCTCAAGTCGAGACCAAACTTAATGCTAGTTTCGTGGTGCATCTGTCATCAAAAAGTCTAAACTTTCTGTACTCACTTTGCTGTAACAGGATCTTTTCCCACTCCTTCTCCCATTCTGCCTTCTTCTCTGACCACTTCTCCATTCCATCATAAATGCTGTCCTGTGGAGGTACAAAGGTACCATGAAGAAAAGCATCCTGAAAGGCTGCATCCTGGCCTGAGGCTCAGCCCTGAGCCCTTCGCAGCTTCCCTCACCTGGGACCCTTGCTGGGGGCCCCATATGGTGACTGGTGGGAGTCAATTCCAGCCCAGTCACCCAAGAGCCTGCAGAACCCTAAAGATCAAAGAGAACTCTGCACGGCGTTTGCCCTGTTGGAACTGGGCTTCCTTTGAAGACAGGCAGTTGAGCATGTTGCAGATGCTCGTGTCAGCTCCCTCTGAACCATGAATCACTCATCAATAGCACAGGGGGAAACAAGGGAAATGCCAAGTTGTTGTTTTTTTTTTATCAACTGTCATTGTTTGCCTGGGACTGAGTTGTTTCCTGGGACTCCAGACTGTCAGTGCTAAAACCCGGAAAGTCCCTGGCAAACTAGGACCAGTTGGTCACCATAGGATGGGGGGCTTGCTGGCCCAGCCCTTCCCCTGTCCACTTCCCCCCTCCCACTCTCTCATCCCCCTAGGATGAAATCCTGCCCTAATTCTGGTTTCCTGGGGCTCCATCAAATTAGCTGGCTAAGTGGATGGGCTGTGTTCTGAGGTACCCCCTACCCTGCTTGCTAGAGTCAGTGCAGAGCGACACAGTCCTTTTGGGTGGCAATTTGGCCAAATGCATCAAAGACCTTACAAGTGTTTATCCTTTTTGACCCAGTACTTTACTAAGATCAAAGATGTTACAAAGTACAAATATTAACAGTGGTTGTCTTGGGGTGGTGATAGTTCATTCTTTTTGTTGTTGCTGCTGTTGTTGCTGTTGTTTTAATTAATTAGTTTTATTCTTGGCTGCGTTGGGTCTTCGTTGCTGCGCGCGGGCTTTCTCTAGTTGCGGCGAGGGCGGGGTACTCTTCGTTGCAGTGCGCGGGCTTCTCGTTGCGGTGGCTTCTCTTGTCGTGGAGCACAGGCTCTAGGCATGTGGGCTTCAGTAATTGTGGCACACGGGCTCAGTAGTTGTGGCTCGCGGGCTCTAGGGTGCCGGCTCAGTAGTTGTGGCACATGGGCTTAGTTGCTCCGCAGCATTTGGGATCTTCCCGGACCAGAGATCGAACCCGTCTCCCCTGCACTGACAGGCAGATTCTTAACCACTGCTCCACCAGGGAAGTCCCTGTTGTTGGTTTTTGCATTCCCATTTTTTAAAAAACAATGAGCAGGTATTACTTTTGTAATGACGAATGTATTTTTCAACGGGCTCCTTTAGGGTCTGGGTGACTGACATGTCCTGCATGGCTGCCATCACAGTCCGCAGGTTCCCTCTTCTCCTTGAGGGCCACTTAGGTTCAAGGAGGCTAGGAATTTCAGGAAATGATTTTCTGGGCAAGAGCTCTAGATTCATTTCAACGTCATCAACCAGGAATGAGCCTTGCTTCTCTTTCTCTCATAATCCACCAAGGAGCTCTGAATCTCACCTGATATATATGAAACATATTATTCAGATACTTATATTCCTTTCCCATATCCTCTGGACAAAAGGAAAACAACAGGGTCATCATTATTCCTCTGAAATACATGTTTTCAAATTCAAATGAGAGCTCTCCTGCACACCGTCCGTACCTCAAACTCATCTTGTCGGTGGTGAAACCATGGTGTTGCCTTAGCGATCACTCTGGAAGTTTATTAGAAATTTAGATGGCCCGACCCCACTCTAAGCCTGCTGAGTTTCAGAGGCAAGGCTCAGTATCTGTCAATAATATGCTTCTCAGGTGATTCTGATGCACCCCAAGTATGAGGACTAATCCCTGGGGGCAAACCTACAACTGAAGGAAAAACAGAAGCAAAACCTTCTGTCTTTTTAAAATAACATTCCTAGTGTACCTTGGTTTTGAAAACAATACATGTTCTCTTTAGAGAACTGGAAAACCAGCAAGGTACAAATATCATCTTTTAAAAATGTAAGCTAAAGGAAAATAAGGAGATTATAGAAATTCTTCTCCCTGTGGCGATTAGTCTATAAACTCAGAATTCTGAAGGGTACACACTTTGTCCTTCCCAAAGGCAGCATAAATAAGGGGATAAATGGCCCACACAACCCTTACAGGTTTTAAGGCCGTACAAATCACAGTGTGCCTGTTAGAATTTAATGAAACACCATCATTTTACAGGTGAGGAAACTTGTTGAATTGGAACAGTATTACGTTTGTAGACCTTTTAAATATACTTTAAACAGTGCTTTCACATTTTTATCACTCTGATAAAGGCAGGTATTCTTGTCCTTGATTCCTAGATGGGGAAACTAAGACTTAAGGAGATGAAGGGACTTGCTCAGACCCCAAAACTTGGCCACAGACCCTTCAAACTTCTGGGGGTAGGGAGGACATTGCTTGACATGGTTTCCCTTTTTTCAGTTTCATTCTCAACCACTTGCTCTTCCTGGGCTTGAGAAGGAAACCTCGAAAGCCTAGGCAGAGTCCACCCGTGGCCGTGGGAGTTCCTCTGCCCTAGATCTGCAGGGTCAGCCGCTACCCCTTCATCAGGGTCATTCTCCCAGGTCCCAACCGTACCTAGTTTATCCTGGGCAGCCAACTTCTCTGCCTTCAAGGCTGCTTTGTAGTTTTTCTCCAGCTCACTGAGCTGTGCTGCGTGAGTCTCCTCGAGCTCCCTGTAAGACCCCAGGAGAAGGCCACAGTCATCCGTGAAAAGTTCACCTGATCCCGCCTCCCCTCCCTCACGCAGGCAGCTGGTGGGCAGGCTGCGGGGCCCTCACTTCCTGACACATTCTCCTGACATCCATCCAGAAAAGGGTGAGGAGATCCCTGTTTTCACCATCCACTATTTTGCATGGAGACATCAGGGGGCCATGGATGCCCCCCAACAGCACAGTCTTTGCTTACAATCCTTTTGGGAAACTGTGGGCTGATTAACACGCAGGATAATTTTAGAGCCCAAGGTCTCTCCAGCCTCCATTCCAGGAGGCAGATGTCGGCAGTGTTCAAGAGGAGTGTTAAAATAAAAGGCCATATGGGACTTCCCTGGTGGTCCCGTGGTAAAGAATCCGCCTTCCAATGCAGGGGACGCAGGTTCAATCCCTGGTCGGGGAACTAAGATCCCACATGCCGCGGAGCAACTAAGCCCTCGTGGCTCAACTAGAGAGCCTGCGTGCTGCAAACTACAGAGCCCACGTGCTCAAGAGCCCACGTGCCACAACTAGAGAGAAGCCCATGTGCCACAAGGAAGAGCCCGCATGCCTCAGTGAAGATCCCGTGCGCCGCAACTGAGAACCGACGCAGCCAAAAATAAAAATAATAAGTAAATAAAATAAATATTAAAAAAATAAAATAAAAGGCTGTATGAGCTGTTGAGCCAAGAAAAGACACGGAGGAACCTTAAATGCATATCGGTAAGTGCAAGAAGTCACTGTGAAAGGGCTACAGGCTGTATGATTTCAACTATGTGACATTTTGGAAAATGCACAGCTACGGAGGCAGTCAAAAGATCAGTGGTTGCCAGGGGTTAGTGGGGAGAGAGGGATGAATAGGCAGAGCTCAGAGGATTTTTAGGGCAATGAAATTATTCTGTATGATACTATAATGGTGGATACGTGTCACTAAATATTTGTCAAAACCCATAGCATGTACAGCATCAAGAGTGAATCCTAACGTAAACTGTGGACATTGGGGGATAACAGTGTGTGTCAGTGTAGGCTTCATTGATTGTAACAAACGTCGCGTATTGGTGTGGGATGTCAGTGATGACACAAGGTTGTGCAGGTATGGGGCCCGGGGGTATGTGGGAATTCTCTCTACTTTATGCTCTTTTTTCCTGTGAACTTAAAACTGCTTTAAAAAATAAAGTCTAGGGGCTTCCCTGGTGGCGCAGTGGTTGAGAGTCCGCCTGCCGATGCAGGGGACACAGGTTCGTGCCCCGGTCCGGGAGGATCCCACATGCTGCAGAGCGGCTGGGCCCGTGAGCCGTGGCTGCTGAGCCTGTGCGTCCAGAGCCTGTGCTCTGCAACGGGAGAGGCCACAACAGTGAGAGGCCCGCGTACTGCAAAAATAAAAAATAGTAAAAAAATAAATAAATAAAGTCTATTAGTAAATAAGTCAATTAATTAAAAAAATTTTTAAAAAGCAAGTTTGTGACACTTAGGAAGACTTCTCTCCAGCAGGACTACTGGGGCTGCTCTGGTGCCCAGCAGGAGGTGTGGAAGGGGACTCTGTTGCTTTTCTCACTCTCACAGACAACACACCTCCTTTTTCTTCCCCTTGGTTTGTCTCTGCAGCTCTGTCTCCTGCCCTTCCCATACCTTCTTCCCATTTTGCCCAGACCTTGACCTAGTAGCCAGGGACAGTAGAGGTGAGAGGAAGAAGAGGAGAGGCGTGGGGAGAGACCAGGCTGGGAACAACAGTAGTTTACCATGAAAACCTCCTGGAGAACCAAAAAACGGCTCTTCTCGGCAATCAACTTAAAGGGAGATTATAATTGAAATGAAATTTGTTTGAGAAATTACAAAGCCAGGAATAACCTTCTCCGGGCTGTATTTTAGTGACCTCAGATCAAACCATTCTGCTCTCCAAAGACATGTCTCTTATCTCCCCTACCCCTCGCCACCCAGTTCCATTTGGCCTTGTCTGAAATCCCAGTGAACTGAAATCCTGCAAGGATGCAGGAGCCTTAGGACCTTCAGTACACAAGAGCTTGTGCCAGAAAGCGTACCTCCTCTTGCTTTCAAAGTTCTTCTGCATCTCAGCACAGCGGAGATCCATTTCATTGGCAAGCTAGAAACGAGGCTGGCATTTACAAGACAGTATTGAGGACCCCACTCCCACTCCAACCTGCAACTTCTGAGAAGCCTTCCCATTCACGGGGTATGTCCCTCTCCCCAAGCCTCTCCCGTTGAGTTCGGCAGTGCCAGAGAGCACATCGTTACTGAGGGAACGGGACAATTCTTGCCTCGCTCTGCATTGTCTGGTACATAATCAGTTCACAAAGGGTGCATGGAAACCATCCCTTTCACTATTTTGTGGGCAGGTCTGGCCTCTTTGGCTGGACTGTAATCTCTTTGTAAGATCATGGCCTTCGGATTTTTGGATACGTAATTCAATTGAGCAATCGTTGATTGTGCAAAGGGCTTGACCTGGAGGAGCCAAAGAGGCCTGAGACTCAGACCCTGCTTTGATGAACTTAAAACCAGTGTTAATAAGCCCTCATTGGCAGGATGGCTCTGTTTCCGGAGGCAGGAAGTGCTCAGTTCCAGGTGAACCTCCCTTCTAACATGCACATCGGGTCCCCTGGCCAGTGCCTCAGGAGGAATAGACACCGCCAGCCGAGACAAGGGCTCGGGGCCAGCACACCCCCCCTTCTGCACAGTCACACAACAATGTAGGATGTTCACAGCTGGGAGAATTTTAAGAATCACAATCTGAGGTCCCTCGATGGAAATGATCTCTAAATATGTCTTCAGCAGGGCCGATGCTTCAGTGACTGAAAGTGTGCCTTTTGCCCATTAACCCACCACAGATGAGATGAGTGATCTCATGCAAATTATTTAACTTCCTGAGCCTCAATTTCCTTTCTGTAGGAAGGTGACCATGAACTTGGCAGGGTTTTCAGGAAGGTATAGGAATGAATCCTCAGAAGGGAAGGTCTCAGCCTGAGTCCTATGCTGGGTCACTACAGGATTCAGACACATCTGGTGTGTATCAGAGGGCGAGGGGCTGGCCTGCTGGGAAGTCACCCTTCACACGTGGGTTCGGTAACGGCAAGTGAGGCGGACCGGGGTGGGGGGTGCTGGTGGCAGGAGGGGATGGGCAGATGGGGAGGAGAGGGGAGGAGTTGGGAGGAGATCTAAGGATGGGTCTGATGTATCATTCCAGTCCAGGCCACCAGACACCTCTGCTTAGGGCGGAGAAGAAAAGTCCGTGATAAAATGAATGGTGAATTTTAAAGGGAGTGTTCCCAGAATCCCCAGGGAACACGAAGAGTGCAAACGGAAATGAGCAGGTCCTGGAGAGTGGGCTATGGCAGCTTCACCAGCAACAGGAAGTGGTACTGGAGGCTTCTGGGCAGCTTTTGAGCAAAACTGAAGTCCTGGTCACGCTGATGCGGTTACCAAGAGCCTCAGCAAGGTCTGAAATTTAACTCACCGCACAGGCCACAGCCAGCCCTGCTGGAAATGGCTGGCACCCCCTAGTGTGGAGAGGACAGTGGCGTTGAACATGCCAGAGGCTCCCCGAGAACTCCCGGAAATTGAGTTAGGCCTAGAGGAGGGACTTGAGTTCTTGCGATTATGGGTGAAGATGGAGTCAGGGCTGTTGTCTGGACAGCCTGGCTCCCAGGAGGAAGGTGCTTGGCCTTGCCTGGAACATAGCAGGTGATCTGAAACTACTGGCCTTTCCCCTTCCCAAAGAGATGTCGGTTAACTCAAGGGCCACTCACCAGTTTTTGGGCAGAACGATGGGCTCTGTTCATTTGCTCTATTATCGCTGTCAGCTCTGAGATCTGTTCTTCGAGGTCAGTAATGATAGCAGTCCTGCGGGACAAGTAATCCGTGATCCACACAGCTTCCATGCCGTCCCAGTCAGGGCCCTCCCTGGGCATGGCTGGCTCTGGCCTGGTGAGAGCCAGGCCATGATCTGCACCTGCTCCATCACCATGGGGGGTGGGGGGTAGGGGCAGAGGGTGGTTTGGGAGAAGGAATTTGGCAGTAGGGTGGCTGCGCCTCACACGGAGCCCTTTTGGGTAATCTGGCCAGAAGTGAGCAGGGGTGGTTTGGTGACCCACTGACTAGAAGGGAAAGAGGAGGATGCCAGAAATCTATTAGGATTTGACCTTGACTCGGTAAAGATACTTGAAATGGAGGAGGGAGAAATTCACAGGATTAGGAAATTAGGTGGAGGCATAGGATTGATGCAGACAGTGACTCATAGACAAGGAATGGGCCGGAAACAGGACAAAGAGGGGATTTAAGAGTGTGGATTTCAGAGTAGATTTACGGAGTTTTGTGTTTCTGAGTCTGGGGACTCCGTGAAATCTGTAAGGTTATTCAGCTCTGTTTGGCTGAGCTGGAGTGAACAGGGTGGCAGGCAGTGCAGCAGAGATGAGGTCCTTGATTCCTGAGGGTGAGGAAAGAAGAGAGAGGATGTAGGAGGAGATGGGGAAGGAGGAGATATGAATGAGAGGTTTAGCAGGTAGCACGAAGAGGATGTGCGGACTGACTTTACATGGTTCCGGAGGATAGAGAGTGGGTGGGCCTTGAATGACAGAGGGGGTGTCAGCGTGCCCAGCCGGGATGGAATCAGACCAGAACCTTCCACGCTGCACCTCTCGGAGTCGTAAACTGAGTGGTATCTCTCGACTTAATGGAAAAGAGATGCAGGCTCTGGCCTCCCAGAAACCCTGACCTTACTCTCAGCTCTCACCCTTCAAGTTCAGACTATTTTCTGAACATTGCATCTACTCATTACCTCCAGAAACAGCTAGTCCCCTTTAGTGTGAGGGACACCCACCCAGTCATTCTCCAGATCAGCTGCCTGACATGTCTGTCTGCCTGACTCAAACGGGCTCAGAGCAGAGAGGTGGGTGCGGAGAGGAGCCGGCGCCATGCTGAGGAGTGAAGGGATGCCGTGGACTGGGCGTCAGGTAAGGGGTTCGTCCTCGAGGCCAGGCCGGGGTGGGGCTGAAGAACTGGATGCGGGTCCAGGGACATTGCCTGGAAGTCCTGACTTTGTCCATGATCTCTGATTCTGAATGCTTTTTCCTAGCAGACATCTCATCTCCCAAGGTGATGCAAATCTGCTCCCTATTCCGAACGAAGCGGTAGCCAGGTGACACGTTTATTATTTCCTGGGCCTCAAGGTGGAAGATAAGGTATAGTGCAGGCCTGGAGTGCTGAGATTGCTCCAATCTTCTGCTAGTGCCCTACTCACATCTTAAACACAGACATGTGAGGTGGGATGCCCGGGCCCAAGTTCCGCCCGTGCCCTCCCCCAGCTTACCTCTCTCCTCAGCCCCAAGCGCAAGACTCGGCTGGCTCCTGAGCGCCCCCATAGGCCTCTCAAATTCAGCATGTGCACAAGCCAGCCGCTGGCCCCTGCCACCGCTCTGCTTCCCAGCCCACATCCTCCTCTGCGTTCTCCTTCATGGCCAGAGGCCAGGAGGCGGCCAGGCATTGTGGAAACCGCTCAGGTTTTGGAATTAGATGGGCCCGAGTTTAAATCCTGGCTCTGCCACCAACCATAGTTATTCAACATCTCCGTGCTTCAGTTTCCTTATCAGAAAATGAGGATAGGGCTTCCCTGGTGGCGCAGTGGTTGAGAGTCCGCCTGCCGATGCAGGGGACACGGGTTCGTGCCCTGGTCCGGGAAGATCCCACATGCCGCGGAGCCGCTGGGCCCGTGAGCCATGGCCGCTGAGCCTGCGCGTCCGGAGCCTGTGCTCCACAACGGGAGAGGCCTCAGCAGCGAGAGGTCCGCGTACCGCAAAAAACAAAAGAAAACCCCCAAAACAACACCAGCTTGTTTATAGTTCTGGAGGGCAGAGTCTGAAATGGGTCTTTCTGGGCTAAAATCAAGGTGCTGGCAGGGTTGTATTCCTCCCGGAGGCTCTAGAGGAGAATCTATTTCCTTGCCTTTTCCAGCTCCTAGAAGCTGCCCCTGTTCCTAGTGGCCTTGTCCTCTATCTTCAAAGCCAACAACGGCATCACTCCAACCTCTGCTTCTATCGTCATGTCTCCTTCTCTGACACTCTGACTTCCTCTTTCATGTGTAAGGACCTTTACATTTGCATTAGGCCCACCTGGATAATCCAGGTTGATCTGTCCATCTCACGGTCAGCTGATGAGCAACATAATTCCATCTGCAATCTTAATTTTCCCTTGGCAAGTAACAGAACAAAGTGGTGGTTTCCAGGGATTAGGACATGCACTTCTTTGTGGGAGGGTGGTGGGGAGTGGGGTGGGTGTCATTATTCTGCTGACTACATTAAGCATCTCTGCTGCTTCTCTGAGCTCGTTTCCCAACACTGTCTCCTCACTTCCTCCACTCCCCCCACATGGGCCTCTTTGCTTTCCAGGAAAAGATCAGACGTGCCAAGCAAGTTCCCACCTAGGGCCTTTGTACCCACTGTTCCCTTGGCCAAGAGTGCTTGCCTGAGGTGCCAAAGCGGCTCCTGCTGGCTTTTTATACAGGGATTGCCCTGACTTCTCGGTATAAAATAGCAATCCCACCCTCCTCCCTATGCCTGTGTTATTTTTCCTCGTAGCACTTGTAGATCTTGGATGGATTAACATGTTTATGGTCATCTCCCTGCCCCTCCCCACTAGAATGTGAGTCCCTGAGAGTGGAGACTTTGCCGTGTTCACTGCTGTCCCCCTGCACCTGACTCAATGTATAGCAAATAATAGGTGCTCAATAAAAATTTTCCAAATAAATAAATAAATAGAACACAAAGATTCATGCAATGGCCTAAAGCTAAGTTATACATCTAAGCTTATAAATATGGATTAAAAACTTTAATTGATGAGTAGAAACAGAGCTGCAATCTACAGAAAACCTTAGACACGGTAATAAGGAGAAGGGTGAGTAGCACCATAAATCCACGGGAGACTCTTTGCCAAGGACGTGTATTGGGCATCGTGCCCTTTTAGGTCAGGGAATGGCTTTCTGGGGCACTCCCACTGAGAGCTCCTTTGAAGTGACCTTGAAAGCTGTGGGATCAGAGGACCACAGAACCCACTTGTAGGAGCTGAGGTCTGGGAGGAATCCCATCGGGTTCTGTCATTTCTCTGACATACCTGGCAGCAATTAGCTCAAGTCAGGAAGGGTTGTGAAGGCCAAGAAGGGAGATTATTTTATTCACATACCTTGAACAGCTCTGTCCCATTGACATGAAAATACTTACTTTGGGGCGATAACAGATTTTGTTATCAGTTGGGCATAATTTTGTTTTTTTGAAGCCGGAGGAGGAGGAGTTAGCCTGAAAGTGAAAAAGGAAATAACGAGAAAGAGAAAATTGGAATTTCAGAAACCAGGTTTAGCACTCCCCAGTAAGGGAGATCCCCACAGTGAAAACAAATTGGAATATATGGTCTGACAACAGGAATCTTTAAAAACAGGACGATCTTGGGGAACCTCAGGCTGAAGGCCTTGGCACTTGTTCACTGACCAGGGGTTCCCGGGCCAGCAGCACAGCTCATCCCCTGGTTCTAGAAGCTCTTTGTCCCCCATGGAGAGGCAGCTGCCATGGGCCCTTTCCCTGCTGCGCTAATTCTGAGGCTTCCTCATTGAAAATGACACTCAGCCCCGGCATCACTGGCTAGAGCACTGTGCAGCCTACAGGCTGTGGAAAGCTGGGCTTTCTGGCCCTCTTGGGATTTTGCTGCCAAGTTGACTGTTTCGGAAATCTTGTGAGAGAAAGCTGGCTGTAATGGAGCCCAAGCCCCCAGGCTCCACTCCATCCCAGGTAGTCCTTACTTGGATTTCACTGGGGAGGTCTTTCTTGGTGGCCGAGGGGTCTCAATTAGTTTCCGTGGTCCCAAGTTCCAGGGATCCCAGCAGGGGCAGTAGACGAGAGGGTTGGGGTACATGGCAGGTCAGGGGCCACCTTGGCTGCTAGGTCAGGAGGCCCTTGCTGAAATGGGAAAACGGCAGCAGAGTCACAGTGTTCAGAGTCAGAGCAACAATACTTAGAGACAAATTGGGAAGAACCCAGGGAAGGCCCAAAGCACAGATGACAGATTCTGGAAGTTGTCGATGTGGTACAGAGTCTTGACTATAGAATAACACCTCACCCCTTGCCACCTAGGAGACTTGACTTGAAAGCAGTTTCACATTTGATGTAGTTGAGTGCTTACTATGAGTCAGATCTACAATAAGCGATCAGTTATTGTTATGCCAACTTTACAGATGAAGATAGTGAGGCTCAGAGAGGTCACGGAGGTAGCAAGTGGAAAAGCTGGGAACAAACACAAGTCTATCTGACTCCTAAGTACTTGCTCTTCCATCAGGTCACACTAGCTGTCTCTAAAGCGAAGAGGAATCCCTACAGCAAGTCCTTCATAGACCTTTCTGGAAAATCAGGTCTGTTAGTCAAATTATAGTGCAAGCAGATCTTTCAGTCTCTCTTTCCTGGTCACCTGCCTGAATTACACAATCAAAACTCTTCTTTCTTGACTCCATAAAAACAAAACCAATAACAAAAACCCCTGTTACGAAGGTTTGCATGAAAGACAACTGTCAGATAAACATGGAGCCTTGATCACACTTGTTTATCTTCTTTCTTTTCCAGAACCCCATGAAAATGAGAGTAAAGATTAAAAGAGATTTAATTCCACAAAAACAAAGAGAATGAGAGAGGAGACAATATTGCACAGGTGATGTCAGTACATGCTTGGCACCATAACTCCCTCACTTAGCTTCCATAGGAACCTGCAGCCTACGTGCCTGCAAAGGGCGTACAAACCAGCAGGAACCAATTTCCAGGGGAAAGCTCCCTAAGACTCAGGATTGGAACTGGTAGATTATCTGATGATTCTGATGGGTATTTGACAGATCTGTTGGAGCACATGGTAGGTCAAATAATGTCCCCCCAGCAAAAAAATCTATGTTCTAATCCCTGGAACCTGTAAATATGTTACCTTACGTGCCAAAAGGGGCTTTGCTGCTGTGATTAAGGATTTCCCCCTCAACCATGCTTTTTTTCCCCTCTAGTTTATTTTTTATTGAAATATAGTTGGCATATAATATTATATTAGTTTCCAGGATACAATATAGTGATTTGACATTTATATACATTACAAACTGATCATGATAAGTCTAGTAACCATGTCACCTTGTAAAGTTATTACAGTATTATTGACTGTATTCCATAGGCTGTACATTACATCCCTATGACATTTATTTTATAACTGGGAATTTGTACCTTATGATCCTCTTCATCTATTTTGCTCAACTCCTTTTTTTTTTTTTTTCTTGCGGTATGTGGGCCTCTCACTGTTGTGGCCTCTCCTGTTGCGGAGCACAGGCTCCGGACGCGCAGGCTCAACGGCCATGGCTCACAGGCCAAGCCGCTCCGCGGCATGTGGGATCTCCCGAACCAGGACATGAACCCGTGTCCCCTGCATCGGCAGGCGGACTCTCAACCACTGCGCCACCAGGGAGGCCCTATTTTGCTCAACTCTTTACCCCTCTCCCCTCTGGCAACCAGTTTGTTCTCTGTATCTATGAGTCTGTTCCTGTTTTGTTTTGTTTGTTCATTTGTTTTGTTGTTTATTTTTTATGTTTTAAAGTCATTATTAAAGTTTTTATTGAAAATAACTCATGTTCATACAGGTAAGGCCAATATAGTGTGTTATCAGAATAGAATAAATCAGAGTTGCTTGGCTGGTTAAGGAGTCACATGGAAAGACTGGCAGGAAACTGAGTTTAAAAACAATGTAGATAACTAAAATATTTTAAAATGTTATATTAGAATTAGAAATGTTATACTAAAAATATACTAGAATATACTAGAATTTTTGCAAAAGTGAAAAAGGGTGTTTTGTTTTTTAGATTCCACATGGATGTGAAATCATTCAGTGTTTGTCTTTCTCAGACTTATTTCACTTGGCGTAATAGCCTCTAGGTCCATTCATGTTGTTGCAAATGACAAGATTTCATTCTTTTTTATGACTGAATAATATTCCATTGTATATATATGGCACATCTACATTCATTCATCTGTTGATGGGTACTTAGGTTGCACAGCAAAGGAAACCAACAAGACGACAAGCCGACCTACTGAATGGGAGAAGATATTTGCAAACGATATATCTGATAAGGAGTTAATATCCAAAGTATAAAAGAACACATACAACTCAGTAGCAAAAAAACCAAACAATTCGATTAAAAAATGGGTAAAGGACCTGAATAGACAATTTTCCAAGGAAGATATACAGGTGGCCAACAGACACATGAAAAAATGCATAACATCACTAATCACCAGGGAAATGCTAATCAAAACCACAATGAGATATAGCCTCACAACTGTCAGAATGGCCATCATCAAAAAGACAACAAGGAGCAAGTGTTCACGAGGATGTGGAGAAAAGGGAATCCTTGTGCACTGTTGATGGGAATGTAAATTGGTGCAGCCCCTATGGAAAACAGTATGGAGGGTCCTCAAAAAGTTAAAAATAGAACTACCATACAATCTAGCAATTCCACTTCTGGGTATTTATATGGAGAAAACAAAAACACTAATTTGAAAAGATATATGCACCCCCCTATGTTCATTGCAGCATTATTCATAATAGCCAAGATACTGAAGTTAAGGATCTTGAGATGGGGAGATTATCTGGATTATCCATGTGGGCCCAAGGTAATCATTAGTGTTCTTTTAACAGGAAGGTGGGAAGGTCAGAGTCAGAGAAGAAAATGGCCAAGTAGGAGTGATTGAGGTAGGGGCCATGAGCCAAGGAATGTGGGCAGCCTCTAGAAGTTGGAAAAGGCAAGGGAATGATTCTCCTCTGAACCTACAGAAGGAACGAAGTCTTGCCGACATCTTGATTTTAGTTCTGTGAGACCCATTTCAGATTTCTGACCTCAGAACTAAAAGATAAACTGGTGTTTTAAGCCACTAAATTTGTGGTAATTTGTTACAGAGCACTTGTAATAGGAAACAGAAAATTTGGGGAAAAGTTAAAAATAGAAACATAGACACCTAAGAAAATTAAAATTGCATAATTACTGCAGGCTAACAAATATTGCATAAGAAAGTAAATAAAAGCATAGTAAGGAACACTCTCATATATATTAATGTAAACGCTTAATATTGATTTAACCAAAAAGTGATCTGTGACTGCACTGGAAGATTGGGGGTGGGTGTGGGATGGAGAATGTTGGCCCAACGACCAGGTGACAGGGCCACTGTATCTAGCTGTCCGTGTTCCCCTTTGCTGGGGGCCTGGTCAGGAGGTCTCAGGGAGACAAGGGAAGGAGGTGGGTGGAGCACACCAGGTGAGAAGATGGTGCCACAGGGGACTAGAATTCAGGTAAGAATCTGAGAGGAGCCTGCAGCAGTAGTAAGACAGAAGCTCTGCTTCTGTTTAGGACCTTGTATCTGCTTCCTGTGAGAATGGGGCCGATCCTGAACTTGGGGGTTTAGAGGAGTCCCTGGGGCAAGAAGTGAGAGGCTGGGGCAGGCCAACTCCCAGCAAGTGCCTTCCCTATTCCATTTCTTGTCGGCCCATCTGGACTGAGCAGTTCTTAAAGGCCTGGATCCACCATGTCATTCTCTGTGCCCCCAGGGAGCCTGGCAAAGCAACTTGTCCACGACAGGTATTTGATAAATATTTGTTACCTGACTAATAAACTGGGTGGCTCTAATCACAGGGAGCAGTCAACAAGGAGAAAGGAGCTCCACAAGTGAAACTGTAAAAATGTACAGAAGTAAATTATGGTACAACCACTCCATGGAGTTTATATAGTTTTTTTTTTTTTTTTGCTGCACCACGTGGTGTACTGGATGTTAGTTCTCAGACCAGGGATTGAACCCATGCCCCCTCCAGTGGAAGCAGAGAGACTTAGCATTGGACTGCTAGGGAAGCCCTATATAGATTTTAACTGACCACTTTAAAGCCTGTGGAAACATGAAGAAATGAGTATGAACCAAGATATAAAATAGTGTGTAGCAATGAATACAATTATGTAAAAGTTTGTACCAATATGGACAAGGGTTAGAAAAGAATATATTTAAAAATGAAAATTGGGCCAGAATGTCAGAATTATAGTTTTTCTTTCCCCCTCCACAACATTCTTTATTAAAATTTTCTTTGGGTTTTGGAATCAGATGGGTCTGATTTGCATGGAAGCTTCTCCACTTATCACCTGTGGGACCTCAAAAAATGTACTTTCACATTTCTGAGTCTCAGTTTCCTCATCTGCAAAATGGGGACAAAAATTCATGCCTCCTCATTGTGCTGTTGTGCACATGAAACGAGACCATGTCAGGAAAGCTCTTGGCACACTGCCTTGCATACATTACATTCTCAAAAACTGGTAACTGAGTTTAGGAATAATATGAACCCCAGTGGCATTTTGTTTACAGAAACTTTTATTTCTAAATTTGTGGGAGAATAGGTTTATTTTTGTGTTTCTGTTAAATTGAAATATGCTTATTGTAAAGAAAATCATAACACAGAAGAGTCTAAGGAAGTAAAAATTCTCCAAAATACTAACATCTAGAGATGACCACTGAAAATATTTTGATTAATATCTTCTAGAATTCTCTCTAAAGAAACAGATTTATATAATTTTCCATAAATGAGAACAAACTCTACTTACATTCTAGATGTGCCTTTTTTAAACAATGTCATGAGCTTCTTTAATGTCAGTAACTATATATATATATAGTATATATATATAGTATAACATATATATATAGTATATATATTATATATAGTATAATCATATAATCTTTTTTTTTTTTTTGCGGTACACGGGCCTCTCACTGTTGTGGCCTCTCCCGTTGTGGAGCACAGGCTCTGGACGTGCAGACCCACCGGCCATGGCTCACGGGCCCAGCCGCTCCACGGCATGTGGGATCCTCCCGGACCGGGGCACGAACCCGTGTCCCCTGCATCGGCAGGCAGACTCTCAACCACTGCGCCACCAGGGAAGCCCCCATATAATCCTTTTTAAACTTAAGTTTACTATGGAGAGATTTTTTAAATGTACAGAAGTAGAGAAAAGAGTACAGTGAACTCACACATCACCTAGCTTCAACAATTAGCAATTTGTGACTAGTCTCATTCATCTATACTCAGGCCACTTTTCTAACACTAGATTATTTTAAAAGCAAATCTATAATTTTAATTATACCTAAGACAAATCTTTACAACAAGCCTGAGATTTGATTCTATATCATCCTGACTTTGTAAATTTCCCTTCTATGAATGTACCTGTTTATATTTTTAGCCAGTTTTATATTGATGAACATTTGGTTGTTTCCTTTTTTCACCAATGCTTAGTGCATATTCTTTTGCTCTTAAAAAGTAAAGGCCTCTCCCTCCAAATACTCGTGGGGATGACACTCAAAATAGTTAACAACCGGTAAGACAAGACTATGGAACAATCAGTATAGTCAAGGGTTATAGGGATGGAACAGGGTGGAGGACCCTCTCCCATCCCCATGCCAGGTATTAAACCCTTACCTGCTGAATCCTGAGGAGGTATGTGGGTGCCAGGGGAGGTATTGGGGTAACAAGGTGGCAGTCAGGGCATTCGAGGGGCTTGAACAATGTATATGCACAACGAGTATGGTAGTATTTCAGTATATCAATAACTGCATACAAGCTAAACGTCAGCCCTCTACCTCTGTACCCTCCCAAGAGGGAACCACTGTTAACAGCTTTTTGGTTACCCTTCCAGAAATGTTCTGTAATCTTTAAAATTTTGTACACAAGTGAGAACATACTTTACACACGACACCATTTCTGCTTTTTTAAATTTTTAATATATAGCAGGCTATCTAATAGATATTTCCATATCAGCATAGATAGATCTGCTGCATACAGAGTGGCTTGATGCGCACCCTATGGCTCTAAACACAGGGGTGTGTGTGGTGGTGATGGGGTTAGGATTCTTTCTCCTCATTATTCTCCTTTCCTATATCACTCCCTGATGATTTTACCTGAGGATCAGTGGACCGAATGTGCCAACTGGTGACTCTGTAGTCACCAGTGAGCCAGCTGAGCCTCCAGAAAAAATTATATGAAACATCTTCCCAAAGGGCTTACCTTGGACGGCCCAAAGATTTGGTTTCCCCATGTGGTTCCTCTCCAAGCCAAGAGTCTTAAAGACACCACAAGGTTATAGAGAAACTGTTTCGCAACAACACAAAATCAGAATTCATTCTAGGTCAAATCCAGAGGGTTCCGGAACTCGAGACTTCAGTGGTCATTCCAAGTGATTGAAATGCCAGAGCAGAAAATCCACAGTATGTGTGCTGCAGAGAGGCAGGCTTCCAGTGAATCCTGTCAAAGTCTTTTACAAAGGTTGACCTGGTATGAGCATGAATTTCCCTTCTAAAGACAATCCAGTTTGAGTCTTTCAGTATTGCAATGAAAGTCAAACTAGAGCAGAAAGTCACCCCTTCGTTCAGACTCTTGACGTGGGCTTTGCGTTGTGAGGTTTGTCCTTGGGAGATGGAAGGGAAGATTTGTTTCTTTTATTGCTATGGAAACAGAACGGCAGCACCTCATTGGCTCAGGCACTCTGCTCTTTAAGAGAGAAGGCTGGAGAAGCAGCCATTAAGAAATTCTCCAAGATGTGAGACAAGATATGCTTAAGATATACTTTCAGAGGAAATAAAATTAAACAGCACTCCTAGGCTTAGTTGGCTGTGGCAGTAGTTTCCAGACAGGATCTGTGATGGGTTTTAAGTTCCTCTGTCATTTGCTCACAGAAACCTAAAACTCTAAAGTAAGCACTTTCTTCCTTGAATTTCAGGATTTGAAATCTATAAAAGTACAAATCCCCCAGGAGAGGAGTCTTTTTCAGTACCAGGAAACTCAGATTTCTTTTTTTCCCTAAAAAAAGCTTCTTTTCCTCATATTGGATTGGCCAAAAAGTTCGTTCAGGGTTTTTTGTTAAGATGTTACCGAAAACCCTGAACGGACTTTTTGGCCAACCCAAAAGAAAAAAAATGCTTGCTTAAAAAAAGACCAGTGGCTTTTATTTTTATTCTGCTGCATCTCACTATATTTTACACATTTTATAATAAAAAATTGCTTTAAATAATACCCTTGTTACATACTATTCTCATATATTTAAAAAATTTGTTTTAATTTTTAAATTTTTTAAAATAAATTTTATTCATTTATTTATTTTAATTTTATATTGATAGTTGATTAACAACTATCATAGTTGTTAATAGTTGATTAACATAGCATAGTTGATTAACAATGTTATATTAGTTTCAGGTGTACAGCAAAGTGATGCAGTTATACATGTATATGTATCTATTCTTTTTCAAATTCTTTTCCCATTTAGGTTATTACAGAATTTTTTTTTTTTTTTTTTTTTTTTTTTTTTTTGCGTTACGCGGGCCTCTCACTTGTTGTGGCCTCTCCCGTTGCGGAGCACAGGCTCCGGACGCGCAGACTCAGCGGCCATGGCTCACGGGACCAGCTGCTCCGCGGCATGGGGATCTTCCTGGACCGGGGCACGAACCCGTGTCCCCTGCATCGACAGGCGGACTCTCAACCACTGCGCCACCAGGGAAGCCCTATTACAGAATTTTGAGCAGAGTTCCCTGTGCTATACAGTTGGTCCTTATTGGTTATCTATTTTAAATATAGTAGTGTGTACATGTCAATCTCAAACTCCCAATCTATCCCTTTTTCTTCTATTTAAAATGAAAGCTGATTATAAATCCACCAGATTGATTTCATGATTCACTGATGAGTCACACCCCAAAGCTTTTAAAACTTTGTTATAAGTTCATCCATTCATTCTACTCCACACTTACTATCTACTGTGTGCCAGGCACTGTTGTGAGGTTGGGTGGATACCTCAGTTTCTGGGATCCAAAGAGCTTAGAGACTAGTGGGGAAATGGACAGTTAATAAATTCAAGAAAAGCACAATGAAGCTTATATTGAGGGCTTCACCACATGCAGTGGGAGTGGATAGCTGGGATTTCTCTCTAGCTTAATGAGTCAAATAGTTTTAATTTTTTTAAATAGTTTTAATTAGAGAAAGAATCTAACTAGCTTTGCATATTAGAAAGATAATTTTGACTGCAGTGTAGGAAAAAACAATTGGAAGGGCCAAGATACATATGAGGGAGGAAAATCAGTTAGGAGTCTGTGGCAGTGGCCAAATGAGGGAGTAGCAGTGGAGATGGAGAGAAAGAGGACACAAGAGGTCTTGGTGATTGAGGGAAAAGGAGGAGGCTATGATGATTCCTGGGTTTCTAGGTCAAGCAACTGAATAGATGGTGGGGCCATATATTGAGATGGGAAAGTTTGGGGGACAGACAGGCTCAGGGGAGCTGGTCATGATTTCTTGGACTTGCTGAGTCTGAGATGCCAGGGAGACAGCCAAGTGGTGAGGTCAGTTACAGAGCTTGTTACATGTTTTGGGAGTTCAAAAGAAGAGTCTGGGCTATAAACACTTTAGGAGTCTTCAGAGTAGATCCTATATTAAGCCAAGGCAGTGGATGAGATCACACAGGGAAAGGGTGTGTGTAAGAAGAGAAGAGGTTGAAAAAAAAATCCCACAAGAACTCAGGGGCAAAAAATATACAGATCAATTTTCACTGCAAAGTAAAGGAGCTGTTACAGTGGAGGATTACTGGACTGAATGTCAATATTATGACATAGTGTGAGTGTGTTTTGTGTTTGGTAATTGCAATCGTTGCTTTTGTTGTGGTCATCCATTTACAATGCTTGGTGTCAGTTTATTTATCTCTTGTAAAAATAAAATACAGTATGTGTGTGTGTGAAAAAAAAAAAAGAAGAGGGTCTAGAACAGAGCCCTGAGGATCACCAACGTTTATGACAGTGTTTCTCAAAGTATGAACCATGTGTTAGTTAAAATATGTAAAACTACTACGTGAGTGAAAGTGGCTTAAAACAGAGAGGTTCATTAATTTCATGAAATACAAAGTCTGAGGTCAGGCTACCAGAGTTGATGTAGACTCAGAAATGTCATTGTAGAACTCGGTTCTTTCCATTTAATCTGTTAGCTCTTCTCCTTCTCTTCCTTATCACTGTCATTATATTCCAGAATATTTATTTTCAATAAATCTTCCTTTATATGCATAATGAATATTTAATTAGTCAGCAGAGAAAATAAATATGTCTACATTTAGGATAAATCTTTACTCTCACAGATATGTTCTTGGTGACTTGACTAATTAACAAATTAGTCTCTAAGTAAAGAAGATCTGAATTTTTTTTTTTTTTTTTTTTTTTTTTTTTTTTTTTGCGGTACGTGGGCCTCTCACTGTTGTGGCCTCTCCCGTTGCGCAGCACAGGCTCCGGACGCGCAGGCTCAGCGGCCATGGCTCACCGGCCCAGCCGCTCTGTGGCATGTGGGATCCTCCCAGACCGGGGCACGAACCCGTGTCCCCTGCATCGGCAGGCGGACCCTCAACCACTGCACCACCAGGGAAGCCCAGAAGATTTGAATTTAAGTGTGGAGGAACATAACATATTCATTGAAACCAAATGGACCATTTTTCAAATGCTAGGACTGACTCTAATTATTTGCACTTAGTTGGATTATTGTGTATTTTACGATTTGCATTATCATCTTATTACCATACGACACCTGCTATGGAGGAAAAATGTATTTTATGTGATTCATAAGGAACAGTTGGAGAAAATTGCCCTTCATTTGCAAATCTCTGTTGATACTTTGCAATAGTTACCAAAGTAAAGCTGAAGCATCAAAGTATGTATAAAGATCATACAAACTATATACAAAAAAAGAACTGGGTTCTTTCCATCTTTCTGTCATGTCAGCCTCAGTGTGTTGCTGGAGGGGAGCCTCGTGACTGCACTGTGGCTGCCACGACTCCAAGTACGATGAGCAGACTAGGTAGAGATGACTTCAAAAGCTAAAAGGAGGACTTCCCTGGTGGTCCAATGGTTAAGACTTCGCCTTCCAATGCAGGGGGTGTAGGTTTGATCCCTGCGCGGGGAGCTAAGATCCCACATGCCTCAAGGCCAAAAACCCAAAACATAAAACAGAAGCAATATTGTAAAAAATTCATTGAAGACTTTAAAAATGGTCCACGTCAGAAAAAAAAAAAAAAAAAAAAAAACTAAAAGGGAGGGAGAGAAGTTATCAAGAGAACAAGGGGATTGGATTTAGGAATTGGATATTTATCTTGAGTCTGTTTATTGCATGAAAATTTATATTTACCTGCTGTCTTATGATTAAAAAATAATAGGTAGGATTTGGGTCTTGTGTGGAGAGTGGCTGAAGAGAAAGATACAAAGGAAGTGGGTGCTGAAGGAAAACCCCAGCCACTTGACTTGGCCAAGGCTTAGCACTAATAACATTGGGATTTTTTTCCCTCCTTTCCTCTTTTTAGTCATTAGGACAACTTTGTTATCTCTAAAACAGCAGAAGGGAAGGAAATGAAAGTTTTTCGGAGCTAAATGTTCATTGCTCTTTCTTTGGTTGAACTTAGGGAAACTTTGGCATTGCATAAAAGGCTCTTTCCAAAGACCCCGTAAGGGGACTGATGCTACTAACGTTCTCAGTAACTTTCCCCAAAGCAGTGTGCCTTAGTATTTGGAATGAAGGTGGAGGAGGCCAGAATACCAACAGTATAACCAAGTATAAGTTGAATAAATGAATGAGAGAAACTGTGACCTAACAATCCACATATGTCATCAAAATTAGTCTGCACATTGGCTGGGGAAATGGGCACCATCTTGTGTGACGCTGCAGCCCTCATGAAATGGCAAATGTGATCAGCTGGTGAGCATCTAGAGGCTTCCCGTTCGTGCGGCTCTATATGGTGGCTCTATGAGAATATTCCTACTGTGGAAAAGACAGTGTTCTCTTAAGGGGCTTGTCATTATTTTCAGTTCTCTTTGATCATTTCTTGTCTTTTAAGATCTGAGTTAAGGGTGCTATGCTAAATCCCACAGACTCATTGAGCAGTTTCCAAATGGCCCCTAGCCAGGGAGCCCCAGGAATCATGCAGCAGCCTGCAGTGCCACCCTCACACCTAGAAAGAGAGGCCGTTGCCCTGAGCCCTGGGCTTTAGACGGCTCTGCATATCACAGGTCTACACAAAACCCTAACTTTATTAAAGAACGCATGGGCCCTTGATTTTGAGCTCAGTTCTGGAATAGCAGGACCTGTAACCCTAAACATGCTTCCTCATCATTAACATCATCAGGCCCCAGGAGAATGCTTCTCCCCATCTCTTGCCCTTTATCTTTAGAACAAAAGATGACTGTGTCCACATGCTATGAAAGTTTCTGGGTTGTCCTGCTGCTAAGGTCAGAAACCCTGCTTTGGAATTCAGGTAGAACTGGGGCAGGAGCAGTGAGGTGGGAGGAAAGGGAACTTGTCAAAAACACTCAGCATGAATGCACAGATTTATGCATAATGAGAGCACTGTTTCCCAGTGGTGCTGAGGATCCATTTTTTGCTTCTCATGCTTTCATTTGTAAATCCACAGGTACTCATCTATTGGAGTGGTACTTGCAAGAACTACATATTATAGCTGAAGAGCATTTTGTAACATGGGTTCTGATTACCTTTAAATTGATATATATAGAGAGGTCTAGATGGAATGCAGATGAATCATGGCGCCAATTCTTCACATTATTGTATAGATCTGGCGATTGCTTTCAGAGATGGTGAAATAGCTTTATAAGTGGTAGTGAATTAAATGAAATTAAAATACTTTGTAAAATTTTCTGGCCCTTTTGTTGTAATGTCTGAATGTGATGTGAAGTTCTTGCTTTTAAACAACTTAGTGATTTTGCTGAGAAGGTAAGACAAATAAATTTAATGGAATAAAATTTTTTTACTTATCTGACATTTATATATATTTCTTCTAACATCTCACCTCACCTTTGGTGTGCTTCACTCATACTTTCTTATGTTAAAGAATAAAGCACTTCCTGCCTGTCAGCCGACAGTTGTGTTTTGGCATCTTCGCCAAACCTGCACGACAATTGTTCACTTGAAAATTTTATGGCATTTTAGCCCTATTTCATAAAAACTAATGAAAATAAGAAAAACCAATACTAGCATAACTCAAACATATAATAAAAACAGAGATGAAAGTCAACAGGATGCTGAAAGCCTCAAATATTCAGCCTCATCAGGTATTTGAACTTAAAACACATCCATTGATAATCATTTGTGAAAGAAAACACAAAGATGCTGGGAATATCACTAAATTATATATCAAAGAAGTAGAGACTCAAACTTTACTCATTTCTCACAAAATGTTCATATTTCTTTTTTTTAATTTTATTTTTTATACAGCAGGTTATTAGTTATCTATTTTATACATATTAGTGTATACATGTCAATCCCACTCTTCCAGTTCATCCCCCTGGCCCCCCCCCCACGTCTCCCCTTGGTGTTCATACGTTTGTTCTCTACATCTGTGTCTCTATTTTTGCCTTGCAAACTGGTCCATCTGTACCATTTTTCTAGATTCCACATATATGTGTTAATATACGATATTTTTCTCTTTCTGACTTACTTCACTCTGTATGACAGTCTCTAGGTCCATCCATGTCTCTAAAATGACCCAATTTCATTCCTTTTTATGGCTGAGCAATATTCCATTGCATATATGTACCACATCTTCTTTATCCATTC
The DNA here is from genome assembly GCF_937001465.1 of Orcinus orca. Taxonomy (NCBI): domain Eukaryota; kingdom Metazoa; phylum Chordata; class Mammalia; order Artiodactyla; family Delphinidae; genus Orcinus; species Orcinus orca. The sequence continues at coordinate 86,529,369 of NC_064565.1, forward strand.
AACTGTTGATGGGCATTTAGGTTGCTTCCATGACCTGGCTATTGTAAATAGAGCTGCAATGAACATTGGGGTGCATGTGCCTTTTTGAATTATGGTTTTCTCTGGGTATATGCCCAGTAGTAGGATTGCTGGGTCATATGGTAATTCTATTTTTAGTTATTTAAGGAACCTCCATACTGTTCTCCATAGTAGCTGTATCAATTTACATTCCCACCAACAGTGCAAGAGGGTTCCCTTTTCTCCACACCCCCTCCAGCATTTGTTGTTTGTAGATTTTCTGATGATGTCCATTCTAACGGGTGTGAGGTGATACCTCACTGCAGTTTTGATTTGCATTTCTCTAATAATTAGTGATGTTGAGCAGCTTTTCATATGCCTGTTGACTATCTGTATGTCTTCTTTGGAGAAATGTCTATTTAGGTCTTTTGCCCATTTTTTGATTGGGTTGTTTTTCTAATATTGAGCTGCTTGAGCTGTTTATATATTTTGGAGATTAATCCTTTGTCTGTTGATTCATTTGCAACGAGAAGAAAAAGAAATGAAAGGAATACAAATTGCAGAATTTGCAGAATTTCTCCCATTCTGAGGGTTGTGTTTTCATCTTGTTTATAGTTTCCTTTGCTGTGCAAAAGCTTTTAAGTTTCATTAGGTCCCATTTGTTTATTTTTGGTTTTATTTCCATTACTCTAGGAGGTGGATCAAAAAAGATCTTGCTGTGATTTATGTCAAAGAGTGTTCTTCCTATGTTTTCCTCTAAGAGTTTTATAGTGTCGGTCTTACATTTAGGTCTTTAATCCACTTTGAGTTTATTTTTGTGTATGGTGAGAGGGAGTGTTCTAATTTCATTCTTTTAGATGTAGCTGTCCAGTTTTCCCAGCACCACTTATTGAAGAGGCTGTCTTTTCTCCATTGTATATCCTTGCCTCCTTTGTTATAGATTAGTTGACCGTAGGTGCATGGGTTTATCTCTGGGCTTTCTATCTTGCTCCATTGATCTATATTTCTGTTTTTGTGCCAGTACCATATTGTCTTGATTACTGTAGCTTTGTAGTATAGTCTAAAGTCAGGGAGTCTGATTCCTCCAGCTTCATTTTTTTTCCCTCAAGATTGCTTTGGCTATTCAGGGTCTTTTATGTCTCCATACAAATTTTAAGATTTTTTGTTCTAGTTCTGTAAAAAATGCCATTGGTAATTTGATAGGGATTGCATTGAATCTGTAGATTGCTTTGGGTAGTAAAGTCATTTTCACAATATTGATTCTTCCAATCCAAGAACATGGTATATCTCTCCATCTGTTTGTGTCATCTTTGATTTCTTTCATCAGTGTCGTATAGTTTTCTGAGTACAGGTCTTTTACCTCCTTAGGTAGGTTTATTCCTAGGTATTTTATTTTTTTGTTGCAGTGGTGAATGGGATTGTTTCCTTATTTTCTCTTTCTGATCTTTCGTTGTTAGTGTATAGGAATGCAAGTGATTTCTGTGCATTAATTTTGTATCCTGCAACTTTACCAGATCATTTATTAGCTCTAGTAGTTTTCTGGTGGCATCTTTAGGATTCTCTATATATGGTATCATGTCACCTGCACACAGTGACAGCTTTACTTCTTCTTTTTTCCAATTTGTATTCCTTTCATTTCTTTTTCTTCTCTGATTGCCATGGCTAGGACTCCCAAAACTATGTTGAATAATAGTGGTGAGAGTGGACATCCTTGTCTTGTTCCTGATCTTAGAGGAAATGCTTTCAGTTTTTCACCATTGAGAATGATGTTTCCTGTTGGTTTGTCATATATGACCTTTATTATGTTGAGGTAGGTTCCCTCTATGCCCACCTTCTGGAGAGTTTTTATCATAAATGGGTGTTGAATTTTGTCAAAAGCTTTTTCTGCATCTATTGCGATGATCATATGATTTTTATTCTTCAATTTGTTAATATGGTGTATCACTGATTGATTTGCATATATCGAAGAATCTTTGCATCCCTGGGATAAATCCCATTTGATCATGGTGTATGATCCTTTTAATGTGTTGTTGCATTCTGTTTGCTAGTATTTTGTTGAGGATTTTTGCAACTACATTCATCAGTGATATTGGACTGTAATTTTCTTTTTTTGTGATATCTATGTCTGGTTTTGGTATTAGGATGATGGTGGCCTCATGAAATGAGTTTAGGAGTGTTCCTTCCTCTGCAATTTTTTGGAAGAGTTTGAGAAGGATGGGTGTTAGCTCTTCTCTAAATGTTTGATAGAATTCACCTGTGAAGCCATCTGGTCCTGGACTTTTGTTTGTTGGAAGATTTTTAATCACAGTTTCAATTTCATTATTTGTGATTGTTCTGTTCATATTTTCTGTTTCTTCCTGGTTCAGTCTTGGAAGGTTATACCTTTCTAAGAATTTGTCCATTTCTTTCATGTTGTCCATTTTATTGGCATAGAGTTGCTTGTAGTAGTCTCTTTGTATTTCTGTGGTGTCCATTGTATTGTCTCCTTTTTCATTTCTAATTTTATTGATTTGAGTCCTCTCCCTCTTTTTCATGATGAGTCTGGCTAAAGGTTTATCAATTTTGTTTAATTGCAAATGTTGGTGTGTTTAATATTGTCCCAGAGATCTCTTAGGCTGTCTTCATTTCTTTTCATTCTTTTTTCTTTATTCTCTTCTGCGGCAGTGAATTCCACCATTCTGTCTTCCAGGTCACTTATCCGTTCTTCTGCCTCAGTTATTCTGCTATTGATTCCTTCTAGTGTATTTTTCACTTCAGTTATTGTATTGTTCATCTCTGTTTGCTTGTTCTTTAATTCTTCTAGGTCTTTGCTAAACGTTTCTTGCATCTTCTTGATCTTTGCCTCCATTCTTTTTCTGAGGTCCTGGATCATCTTCACTATCAATATTCTGAATTCTTTTTCTGGAAGCTTGCCTATCTCCACTTCATTTAATTGTTTTTCTGGGGTTTTATCTTGTTCCTTCATCTGGTACGTAGTCCCCTGCCTTTTCATTTTGTCTGTCTTTCTGTGAATGTGGTTTTTGTTTCACAGGCTGCAGGATGGTAGCTCTTCTTGCTTCTGCTGTCTGCCCTCTGGTGGATGAGGCTATCTAAGACGCTTGTGCAAGTTTCCTGATGGGAGGGACTGGTGGTGGATAGAGCTCGGTGTTGCTCTGGTGGGCAGAGCTCAGCAAAACTTTAATCCATTTGTCTGCTGATGGGTGGGGCTGAGTTCTCTCCCTGTTGGTTGTTTGGTCTGAGGCAACCCAGCACTGGAGGCTACAGGCTCTTTGGGGGGGCTAATGGTGGACTCCGGGAGGGCTCATGCCAAGGAGTACTTCCCAGAACTTCTGCTGCCAGTGTCCTTGACCCCATGGTGTCACAGCCAACCCCACCTCTGTAGGAGACCTTCCAACACTAGCAGGTAGGTCTGGTTCAGTCTCCTATGGGGTCACTGCTCCTTCTCCCTGGGTCCTCATGCACACACCACTTTGTGTGTGCCCTCCAAGAGTGGAGTCTCTGTTTCCCCCAGTCCTGTCACTCCAGTGGGTGGACTTCTGTGGTGTAATTGTTCTCCAGTTTGTGAGTCACCCACCCAGCGTTTATGGGATTTGATTTGTGATTGTGCCCTTACTACTGTCTCATTGCAGCTTCTCCTTTGTCTTTGGATGTGGGGTATCTTTTTTGGTGAGTTCCAGTGTCTTCCTGCCAATGATCATTCAGCAGTTAGTTGCAATTCCGGTGCTCTTGCAAGAGCGAGTGCATGTCCTTCTATTCCGCTATCTGGAACCAATCTCCATATTTCTAAATGGATATTAGATGAGTTTAAAATAAATACATCAATTAAATTGTGAGAGAGAAAAGAGAACATCAAAGAACTTTTCTGTTAGAATCCAACAATTCTCAAATTTAATTTCTTGGAAACAGTTTCGTAACAGCTAAAAGTATCAATAGTAAATTGTGGACTATAAGTAATGAATTGCTTCATACTTCCTGAGTCTTTTCAAATTAAAGATCTGCATTGACTTTAGATTTTATTTGTTTGTTGCTGATACTTTGCTGAGGAAATATGGCTATTCTATTTTTTAAAATCTAAGAAAATAGAATAAGATGTTTACTACTCATGACTATTGTTGTTTTGTTTTTTCTGCTGTTTTGACAAATAGAGTTGTTTTCTGTACCAAAAACAACATAATGGAAAGGAAAGACTTAATGCAGGATTACCTGTGGAAAGAACTGGGACAAAAACACAGAAAGACAAATGAAAATTTAAGAAGATACTCATGTTTATTATCTGATTAACATTTGACAAAGCAAAGGTAGGTGCACAAAGAGCTCTTTGACAAAGTCAAGCCCCAGATATCAAACTACAGTATCTCCCTGGCAGCCCCAGAGGGCACCATGCCACTCCCAGGTAGCTGTGCTGGCTATGCAACCACTCAGTGCACATGTTGCTGTGTTGTACTTGGAGTACAGGCTTGCAGGCATCTGACATCAAAGGAGTGGGCTACTAAACACTAAGAGTTCTAGTTCCAGGTGTCAAAAGTCAATGTTATTACCAACAAGTACTAACTGTGTACCAGAATGGTCAGAAAAAATAACAGGCTTTCAATACTGTATAAAATACACCTTTTGTAGAGAACAGGCTCTTGTTGTGAGCTGCCTTTAACTTATTTCCTCCCTTTGCCAAAGTCTGTTCATTCAGGTCAAATCAAGGACATATAGTACAAAATTTTTTAAAAAACTACTTTAACAATAGTCATTAACTTTTTTCCAAGACCCATGCCTAAGGCTATGTACATAAGATCTGGGATCATCATAATTCAGAAGAAATTTTAATTCTGAGTTCACAGGGAAGGTATCCCTCCTAGTAGATAATAGGATACTCAGAAATACCTGAGGTATAATCACTGAGACCCTTCAGAAGGAAAAAAAAGAATCAGAGTTCCCTATACTGGCATTAAAGTACATACACAGTTGATAAAGAAAAACTAAAATGTGAACAGTGCTAAAACATAACAGATAAATTAAGAAAGAACTTGCTACAAGGCTCCAGTTCTTACTATATTTTACACACAATTTCATTATAATAGAGATTCTCATTCTCAACCAAAAATGATTTTAGGTGGAAATTTCAAATACAACAAAACCCAGTTTCAAAACAGGATTCATTTCTAGAGACGAGCATGCACCAGTTTCCAATCATTGTGTTTCTGGTGGAACAGCAACATCAATTTAATTTTCAAAAACCAAAGTCTGGTTCTCTTTAATCAGACAGGCTTATTTGGCTGTGAACACACCCTTGCCCTACCTCCAAAGTGACCATTTTAGCCTCGGTTATTTTAAAAGTATACTAACTATACAGAACACTCCAACATCTAGCTTAATTTTTATAGCTGTTTATATAATATACATAAAATCTGATAATTTAACACTTTGTACTACTCTCTGGTCCTATATTTTCCTACTTCCTGATGTCTCTTGGAAACTGGTAACAGGAAGATTACTTTCTTAGAGAATAAATAAAAAGCTTAAAGAATTGTCTAAAATAAGCATCCCAGCATTACTTTATGAAGTAGCAACTCAAATATCATTTAAAATGTGAACTGGAATATTCTAGAAATTTAAACATCAGGAATTCTTCTGGTCCACATTCAGGGACATGTGCGTTCACTTACAGACCAGCTGGAATCCTTTCTGAACATCTCTGAGTATGGTCTGCTGATTTCAGAATGATGAGCAAGGGGGAGAGAATGGGAAGAGGTCACTCTTTTTGTTTTTAAGAAGTTAAAAGATTCTAAAAATCTTGGAAAACTCACACATTTTACTCTTGCATGTGTGTTTTGAGCACATAGCTCTTCCTGAAGGAGAGGCAGCTCAAGAGGAGAGAAGGACCCTCCTCTGGCCTGTAACAGGTGTATGGATGGGAGCCACAGGAGTAACACGCCCATCAAGAATTCTGCAGAAAATTGCCTTTCAGTTTAAGTCAGAACTTAGGAGCAAAACATTTGCTAATGAAGCAATGAAAAGATCAAGTAACATGCCTCCCATTTTCAAAAAGAACTAGCCCCCTCCTTCATCTTCTCTCCATAATGCCTTTCATGTAACAGCATTTCTTTCTCAACTGCATGGCCGAGATAAAGCCATGTCATCTGATGAGAAGCAGACCTTGGTCAGCAATGCTCAGAAAACAGATCTGTTTTTTCCCAATTCACAGCCTTGCGTCACACTGCTGAAAGCTGAAACATAATCCCGGAGTTTCACTTTGCCATTTCACATAATTAAAAAAAAGAAAAAAGGAATCCCAGAGAAAAAGAAAAAGCATTTGACTTTCTCATTGAAAAAAGTTCATTCTCTACTTCCGCGGGTATGAAGAAAAAGGCAGATGTTTTAATTTTATTTTATATTAAAAAAACACAATCTCAAAGAAAGCACCTGGGTTTTACTTCAGTTTATAATAATTTGCTGTGCCTGAGAATTTTTGTGCAAATATATGTCATCTTTCATTAAAAGTATGCATAGCACATTTTGGAAAAAGTTTAGTTGCAACCAACTTTCCTTCCAAAAAAACTTACAAAGATAAATACACAACATTCTCTAATTCCTATTGATTGCACTTCTGGTTTAACCCATCCAGCCTCCAAGGAAATTTGAAAGACATGTACAGTAATTATGTTCATACACCTTTGCCAATGCACTTATTCAGAAGAAATATTCTGAAAACAAGTTTCCTTGGTTCCAATGTACCCATATTTTCCTTCTTAAAGTAAATCCCTCCTACCCCCCACTAATGTTGTTTGGGGGGGTATTGTATAAAAATACAAATTAAAAAAATTAATCCTTGGGTTTCCCTGGTGGTGCAGTGGTTGAGAGTCTGCCTGCCGATGCAGGGGCACGGGTTCGTGCCCGGGTCCGGGAAGATCCCATATGCTGCGGAGCGGCTAGGACCGTGAGCCATGGCCACTGAGCCTGCGCGTCCGGAGCCTGTGCTCTGCAACAGGAGAGGCCACAACAGTGAGAGGCCCGTGTACCGCAAAAAAAAAAAAAAAAAAAAAAAAAATTAACCCTTATTAATCACAAATGCAAAAGGAATGTGGATTATGTTTGGGATCCCAGTGGCTCAAAGGCCTGAAAACAGAAAGCAGAAAGGGAGTCTCCACTAGTCTGATCTTATGCAAAAGGTAAAATTCCTTGCTGATAATGCAGTGAGCGTACTCTTTGATGGAGGTGTAATTTAACCAGACATTAACAGGGGCCAGCAGATAAGCCATCTCACTGTTGTCTCACTAACAGACTGAGTTTACTCCAGCAACCTTCTAGAACAGCTTTCTAAAGGTAACGGTCAAAGCTGCTCCTTCTTTTTTCCCATCTCCTAACCTGGGTCCTCCCTGCTTATGCTCACCAGAAGTAAATGTGCTAGCAAGTTCAGTATTTCTGGTATGTTCCAATATTACTGAATTTATTTTCTAGTCACTTTTTATTTTCAAGACAAGAAATACCAACTGGAGGACCACATTAAACATTTCTTCTTTCTCTGCTTCCAAACACTCATGACCTATCCATTTATACTTTCAATTTATCAGACAGACCTCATGCCAATTCTGTTTCCGTTCTTCCACTTTCCCCTTCCCACATTCACAACCCTTCTGCAACATTCCTTTTCTCTCAGACAAGACTACATGTATCAGTGCAAATCTTTCCTTCATGTGCTAACTTGTGTAAGAGGTCAGTCAACTTCTGAACCTCAGTCTTCCTTCAGGATATCCATTTTGGGTGATGATGTGCAAACTGGGGTGCCAAAGCTACCCATAATGACTGGAAGACTCTGATTCCTCCTCAGTCCACTCAATAAATTGCTACCTGAATTTAAATAGACAGCAGAGTTTGGTCTTTCAAGACCATTTTCTGCCTCTTGGCTTCTTCCATTTTCCTGGGCTGCAGGGGTCTTGATCACTCTGGCTATCCCCAGTCTTTTCAGCCTGTCCACTAAGTTCATCTTCAACTGGCCAACATCAGGAGGGTTTCGGGATGGTCTCAAGCCATACATCTCCTGGAGGAATGTTTCAGCTGGTCGGGAGGCCAAAAAATTTTCAGAGAGATGCACTCGAGGCTCAACGGGCAAAGGAGAAGGGCAAGGTGAGTGAGACGGTGAATTTGGTGGCGTGGAAGGGATAGCCAGGCCTCTAGGGAGAGGCTGGAGGAGGGGGTCCTCTGAAACTGGGCTGTGGTATGCTTTAGCAGAGATGCCTCGCTTTTGTAGAAGTTCAGCCAAGCTCATGGTGCCGCTGAAGGTTATGGTGGAATCTCGTCGGTTGGTGATGGATTCACCAATGCTGAGCCTATAGGACACAGCAGGAGAATTCACTGCTGTGTTTGATGAACTGCTACCACTACTTCCACAGGATAATGAAGTGAAGTCAGAGCTTTACACAGAAAGAAAAAAAAAAAAAGCAGGAGAGGGAATTTAAGAATAAAAAGTAATCCCAAGTCAGCATTTAAAGCAATTACAGTAGTTATCCATAGTAAATATAGAGGAACAGGCAACACATCAGTATGTGAGGAATGAAAATTTTGATGTGTTACTTCAATGATTAGTTATTTGTAATTTAGTCATTAACTTATTGAAACGTATTTCTTTTCACAGAATATGAGTTTACTGTACTTAGATAACTTTATTATTCTCAAATAATTACTTTATTATTCTTAAATTTTAACTCTAAAATATGTATCTGTGGAAATACAACTAAATTTTATAATTAAAAAATCAAAGAAATTTAACTATTGAAGAAAGTAAAGTTTAGAGATTTTTATTAACATATCCATTCCATAAAGTGAAATACACCAAGAGACAATAATCCGTGATTTAACAATTCTTCAACCTTTTAGAAAATACAATCTTTCATAATTAAACCGAAGATGGCTTTCTAAGGAGACACATTTCTTTTTAATCTGTCAATTTTATATTACTGAGAATAAAGTTCTAATTGTTAAATTTCCAAGAATGTTAATTCCAAAGAATAGTACTATAAGGATACCCATGGAACGAATTTTTCTCAATCTTGACTTAAAGCATGGGTTTCTGGCAAATTAAAAATAATTAAAAGCTTTGACAGCTATTAGAATCTTTCTTCTTATTCTATGTTTTGTTAAAAAGAAAAAAAACTAAATAAACAATCATGTACTCAAGGAAATGGTGATAGAATGAAGAGGGTACTTCTTTAGCAAATTATTCCCCCTTGAGCAAATGTTACCAGCATTTAATACATAAACTTTCACTTTAACACAAAATACTCAGAATATCTAGATATCAAGATTTATAAAGATTATGAACAAGATGCAAATTTAGGATTAATAAATAAACTTTCTAAAGTACCAACTTGTATTAAAGCAAACAACTTTGACACCTTGGTTCTGATGTAATCTGTCTACTGTATTCCCAGTCTCCCACCTCCCTGGTCCTACTTTATTGTAGAATTGCCTGTCTTTTCCTAAACTGTTCATGTCACTACCATACCAAATGATGGTATCAACCTGTATTGAGAGCCTCCTCAGGAACCAATTTTATAAAACTTGCTATCTTGTTGACTACAAGAACAATGTAGAAAAATTGCAGGTATGCCTGTAGACTTTATTGAGGTCTTTATAGGATCCACCCAAATGCTTCCCTGAACAGTCAATTTGCTTCTATCTTATAGACATTGTGAATCATAATGTTATTTCCCTCTACACTGGCAGCTAAAAAGCTAAGACTCAAATACATGGCTCACCTTACTTAGCAAGTATATAAGACTTTATAGTACAATTTATACACTAGGTGTATTCCTCTATCCATTTTATATCCTTACTCTTGATTCTTTTTTGCTTCATTTTTCTTCTCTACTTCTAGTTAACATTATCCTGCAAAGTTCTACATATCTCTGGAAATTGCCCTAGATTCTTTTTGGAATTGGTAGGACAGAAATTTCAGCAATATTGCTTATTGTTCTAATCTGTGTAGTAAATAATTTGGACTGCCCAGAGGGTTCTGGCTTTGCCCTCAGCTTCTGGGAGGTAATCTATGCCATGGCTGCTAGAAGTGTGTTTGTTCAGGATGGAGCCTGGCCACACTAGATCTTGGAGTGGACCTGGCCACACCCAAGAGCTGTAGGATGGGGACTGGCCATGCCAGGAAGACTAACCATGTGATTTAGGGTGGAAGCTTTGCGTCAGTGGACCTGGAGGTGAGTTATTATAGTTATAGTGAGTTATGGCTATATAGGTAATCAATCAATCATGCCTTACACAGTGAAGCCTCAGTAAAAAAAATCTGGACACTAAGGCTCGGGTGAGCTTCCCTGGTTGGCAATACTCTGTGTGCACTATCAAACACTGATACCAGGAAAGTAATGATTCCTAAGGACAGGGAGGTTTCATGTGTGGAACCCTCCCAGACTCTGACTTATGTGTCTCTTCCTTTGGCTAATTTTATCCTGTAACCTTTCCCTGTAATAAACAGTAACCACGTGCATAACAGCTTTCAGTGAGTTCTGTGAGTCCTTCTAGAAAATTTATCAAACAAGAGCATGGTTTTGGGAAGCCCCTGAACTTGCATGTCATATCAGAAATGAGGGCAGTCTTGTGCAGAGGACTAGTCCCTCCAATCTTGCAGTCTGGCTAACTCTGGGTATAGTTTCAGCTGGGTCATTTACTACCTGCCTGCCCTTGGACCAGTCACCTGAACTTTCTACGCCTCATCTTCTTCATTTAGACACTACATACTCGCTTGGCTTGCCTACTTCAAAGAGTTATAATGATCAAATGAGAAAATACAATGTGAAAATATTCTAAAAACAAATTATCACAGGACATTAATTAAAATTCTGGGAATTAAAATGACAGTAATTTAAAAAAGAAATTCAAGAAAACAGAATTGAGGAAAGAAGTAAGGCCTCATATTGCCCAGCCCCTCTTACCTGGGGGTAACCTGAGTAATATCAGAAGGATGTAATATTCTACAGGTGGTGAAGGTGAATGTTGAGTTTGTGCAGGAGAGACACTTTCCTGGGTTTGAGGTTGCAGCTGAAGTAGACAGTTTTAGGGAATCAAACACAAAATTGAAAGACTAGGTTAATAATGTAAAAAGTTCGTCATTACTATTAATAATACAGCATTTGTCTGGTGTCTTTTATACAAAAATTCCCAAATCTAGAAATGAAATATACATATTTCATTTTTTCCCCATGAATTTATTTATTTATTTATTTTTGGCTGCGTTGGGTCTTCGTTGCTGCGTGTGGGCTTTCTCTAGTTGTGGCGAGTAGGGGCTACTCTTCGTTGTGGTGTGCGGGCTTCTCATTGCGGTGGCTTCTCCTGTTGTGGAGAAGGGCTTCTAGGCGCGTGGGCTTCAGTAGTTGTGGCATGTAGGCTCAGTAGTTGTGGCTCACGGGCTCTAGAGCACAGGCTCAGCAGTTGTGGCTCGCAGGCTCTAGAGCGCAGGCTCAGTAGTTGTAGCGCACGGGCTTAGTTGCTCCCCAGCATGTGGGATCTTCCCGGACCAGGGCTGGAACCTGTGTCCCCTGCATTGGCAGGCGGATTCTTAACCACTGTGCCACCAGCAAAGCCCTACATATTATATTAGTATCCACTAGTTAGTATGTAGCTGAATCCTTCCAATAATTTGAAACTGTAATTCAAAAGGATTTAATATAGCTTAGAAACAAGAGAAAAACACATTCTGAAAAAATACATTAGAAAAAAATACCAAACCAAGAACTAGTCGTCCAATCTTTCTAGCCAAACTGTCTACTCCAGTGGTTCTCGAAGTGTTGTTTGCACCTTGTGTGAGTCTACAGGTCAAAACTACTTTCATAGCAATGTTAAGATGCTATCTGCCATTTTGACTGGGTTGGCACTTGCACTGCTGGTGCAAAAGTAATAGTGGGTAAAGCTGCTGGCTCCGTAGCACAAATCAAGGCAATGGCACCAAGCTCTACTAGTATTCATCACTATTGTCCAATTACAGTAGAAATTCATATCAGAATGTCCTGATGAAGCAGTAAAAATTATTTATTAAATCTTGACCCTTGGGGGACTTCCCTGGTGGTGCAGTGGTTAAGAATCCGCCTGCCAGGGGCTTCCCTAGTGGTGCAGTAGTTAAGAATCCGCCTGCCAATGCAGGGGACATGGGTTCAAGCCCTGATCCGGGAAGATCCCACAAGCCATGGAGCAACTAAGTCCGTGCGCCACAACTACTGAGCCTGTGTTCTAGAGCCCACGAGCCACAACTACTGAGCTCATGCACCTCATCTACTGAAGCCCATGCGCTCTAGAGCCCATGCTCCGCAACAAGAGAAGCCACCGCAATGAGAAGCCCACACACCGCAATGAAGAATAGCCCCGGCTCGCCGCAATGAAGAGTAGCCCTGGCTCGCCACAACTAGAGAAAGCCCGTGCACAGCAACAAAGACCCAACACAGCCAAAAATAATAAATAAATAAAAATAAAATAAATTTATATATAAAAAAAAATCTTGACCCTTGGACTTCCCTGGTGGCACAGTGGTTAAGAATCCGCCTGCCAAGGCAGGGAACACGGGTTCGAGCCCTGGTCCGGGAAGGTCCCACATGCCGCGGAGCAACTAAGCCCGTGTGCCGCAACTATTGAGCCTGTGCTCTAGAGCTCGTAAGCCACAACTACTGAGCCTACATGCCACAACTACTGAAGCCCGCATGCCTAGAGCCCATGCTCCACAATAAGAGAAGCCACTGCAATGAGAAGTCTGCACACCGCAATGAAGAGTAGCCCCTGCTCGCTGCAACTAGAGGAAGCTTGTGTGCAGCAATGAAGACCCAGAGCAGCCAAAAATAAATAAATTAATTAATTAAAAAAAAAATCTTGACCCTTGAAACTTTTTAATATTTTGTGTGATGAAATGGGAAGCATTAAGCACTCTGCTTTATACAGAGATACAATGGTTATCTAGAGGAAAAGCACATATGCAATTTTTACATTTTTTTCACAGAACACCATTTTTACTTGAAAGAACAATTAATACAAAAACTACAGTTATTCAGACTTGGATATCTGGCAACATTTTCTTGAAAAACAATGTAGTGAGCCTGTCTCTTCAAGAAAATAGCTGACAGGATTTGCTGCCAGTGACGAAATTTGAGCTTTCAAGTGAAAATAAGTGTTTTGGTAGACTTGTATCCATCGCTGAGAGCTTGAAAGATTCCTAATACTAAAAGACTTACCCAATGAGACAGGTGGTGATATATATGATTTTAATATATTCTATAATGAAATGGGTCAACATTTGGAAGATCTGCATAACTCAGTGAACCAATATTTTCCAAATGACCAATGCATTATGTTAACAAAATCATGCATGGGTAAAAGATGCATTCAAAGAGCAGGACAGACTAATAGATTTTAATGTAACGAAGTATGAAAAATTCACTGATGGGGTTTTAGATTCACATTGCTACAAACCTTAAAGAGACTACCACTTATCAAGTTTTGGTGTAACATCAAAGAATATCCACAAATACCTGAAGAGGCTATTAAAATACTCTTTCCCTTTTCCAACCATGTATCTGTGTGAGGCTGTATTTCCTTTCTTTTTTTAAACTTTAAATTCTTTTTATTTCATTTTATTTTTCTATTGAGGTATAGTTGATTTACAATGTTCTGTTAGTTTCAGGTATACAGCAAAGTGATTCAGTTACATAAATAAATATATATTTTTTCTTTTTCATATTCTTTTCCCTTATGTATTGTTACAAAATATTGAGTATAGTTCCCTGTGCTATACAGTAGGTCCTTGTTGGTTATCTATTTTATACACAGTAGTGTGTATATGCTAATCCCTAATTTATTATTAAATAAATTATTAATTTATTATTAAACTCCTAATTTATCCCTCCCCACCCCCCTCACCCCTTTGGTAACCATAAGTTTGTTTTCTATGTCTGTGGGTCTATCTCTGTTTTGTATATAAATTCATTTATATCAATTTTTTTAAGATTCCACATATAAGCAATAACATATGATTTTTGACTTTCTCTGTCTGGCTTCACTTAGTATAATAATCTCTAGGTCCAACCATGTTGCTGCAAATGGCATTATTTCATTCTTTTTTATGGCTGAGTAGTATTCCATTGTATATATGTACCACATCTTCTTTATCCATTCATCTGTTCATGGACATTTAGGCTGCTTCCATGTCTTGGCTATTGTAAATAGTGCTGCAATGAACACTGGGGTGCATGTATCTTTCTAAATTATGGTTTTCTCCGAATACATGCCCAGGAATCATATGGTAGTTCTATTTTTAGCTTTTTTTTTTTTTTTTTTGCGGTACGTGGGCCTCTCACTGTTGTGGCCTCTCCCGTTGCGGAGCACAGGCTCCAGATGCGCAGGTTCAGCAGCCATGGCTCATGGGCCCAGCTGCTCCGCCAGAGAGCAATTCTGGCTGAATTGCTCTCTCTCTGCCTATCTATTTATGTAGGTTGGCTAAGAAGTGGAGAGAATTAGAAGGGGCACTTATGCTATAGATTTCTATTGTCTTATATTGAAGACTGAGTACACTCCAGTAAGATTTATATAGAGGCAGTCAGCTGACCATACAGTTATGCAGAAAGCAAAGTACTACTGTTTACTGGACTACACTCAACCAAGCACTCTTCTCACCTGTAACTGGACCACCAGCTGAAGTCATGGGCGGCAAGAAGATTCCTGTGACTGGCTGGGATATTGATGATTTCTGTTCCACTTGAAGAGGTTGCTGAACCTGAAAAGTGATACCTTCCTCTTCATCTTCTTCTAAATCTGAGAGGTGATAGATGGCATCCTTGGGCAACTGGGTAAAGCCTTTAGTGATGACACCTGGTCGTGGGTCAAGAATGGTTCCTAAATTTGGTTGAGCAAGCTGCTGCCATTGGTGCAGAGTTTGTGATCCTGAGTACGCAAACCAAAAAAGGAACATGTTTTAAATTTCCCACAAATATTAAATCTTGAAAGAAGCTAAAACTGTATGTGTAAAAAAGTAATGATAATAATAAAACTCCTTATTTGGTCTTAATATTTTGGTAAAATTTGTAAATTAAAGTTATCTGTGGAAGATTAACAAGATGATAAAGGTATGAATAATAATCTGTTCATTTCAAAAGTTAACTTTAAAAAGGAAATCTAAAGCAGGGGTGAAAAACCCAAGACCACACCCTTAATAGGAACTAGGATGCTGAGGCAGTGATGAGAAAGAAGATACGTATCACGTCGGGTTGTATTTTCCCAGGTGACAAAAATTAATACTCCTTTGTCCTGGAACTATGCCTATGAACTTTGAACTCAAAAGCCAGGCTCCTAGGTTGGAAGGCACCTTGAATTACCATGGTTTTTCTTGTATATTTCTCAAGACTCATGTGTGCCCATGACTCTCCTTTCACCAGGCTCTTGGGGAGAGTAGGAAAGCGAAGGAGATGATAAAAAAAGGAGGATCAATCCTCGTGGTTTCTGTCTACGAATACTGGTGAATGATCATCCCAAGTACCTGCAGTGTCTAATTGTCACTAAGAGTCATATAATCCTAAAAACGGCAACTCTGACAAATACCTGTACTGACTATTAATGAATAAAATGAACTTATAGCACCTTTGAGTTTGAGGGGTCCTTATAGGTTACTGACTCAAAATTTTGTCTAATGCAGACTCTTTCATGATACTAGCAGAGGATCATTTGAATACTGTCAATATTCCATAAAACAAAGAGATCTGTTTTGAATTCAAGTTCTTAGGAGAGAATAGAAACTGACCTGAAATTAACAGAACTGAACAAAAGAAAAATACAGACACACATATCTGTAAGTAACTGACACTTTTTGGGTAAAGAACTTTTTTTTGAAAAGGAAGGTAGAGATGAAGCATTACATATAGATTATTTTTATTCATCTATCGTATCCTGTTTATCTTACCATGAAAACTGCTATCAAGGATATTCCTTAGCAAAGGACAAGAAAAGATTACTCCTCCTCCCTCACATTTGTAAAAAAACAGTATCAGTAGAAGAGAACTGACAGCTGATGGCTTGGAGAATGCAAATCTCTTCATTCATTTTCCACAAAGTTCTGCACGGTCACACAAACAATGAAGACTTAGGGATAATAAAGACGTCTTCTGCACTCAGGGTTCTTATAATTACAAGAGAAATCTCAATTCCAGGGGAAGGCAAAGCCAACAAACAACATGGCTTAGAAACAGCCCTTCCTTACTTATTACCTTCAAGGGGCTTGACAATTTGCAATTTTTCAGGCATAAAACCTCGAAGGCAACTGGCACTGCTCAGGTCTGTGATCTCCGACTGGTCGGTGCAGAGGGAGGCAAGGCTCTCTGTGGGGATGCCACAGTCACTTCCCCCTTCTTTCTGGCCAGCCAGAACCTGGATCTTCCGTTGCCATTCTTCAGCAAAGAACTGCTTCTCACTTAAGTAGTTCTGTCGCCGCAGACTCAGGCGATGCAGGGCTGTAGCCAAATCGCTCTCTTCAGAGTGTCCTGGTTGACAGACGTTCTGGACGTTCCTATGGGAAAAACACATTCACTGACTAGATCTGTGAGGGGCATAAGCAAAGCATAGACCTCTCCTTTCCACAATGGTGAATGTTCAAGAGATTGATCTTAAAAACACATATCTTTTCTTAGATAGCTGGAATACAGAAATAGTAACAACAAACCCAAATCTCTAATATAGATATATAATATTTTTATATTTTATAAATTTATTTATTTATTTTTGGCTGCACTGGGTCTTCGTTGCTGCATGCAGGCTTTCTCTAGTTGCGGCGAGCGGGGGCTACTCTTCGTTGTGGTGCACGGGCTTCAGTAGTTGTGGCATGCGGGCTCTAGAGTGCAGGCGCAGTAGTTATGGCGCATGGGCTTAGTTGCTCCGTGGCATGTGGGATCTTCCCGGATCAGGGCTTGAACCCGTGTCCCCTGCATTGGCAGGTGGCTTCTTAACCACTACGCCACCAGGGAAGCCCATATATGTAATGTTTTTATAGATCATTTCAAGTGACTTCAGATAGGCAAAACTATACTTTATTATGTTGTATTTATTAACTTTTCTGTTTCACTTAATTTATGAACCTACAGATAATGACCATCTATAAATTCAGTTTAGGTAGTCAAAAAACTAAATATTATTATATTTCACTGAATCTATAATACCATTGAAAGCAAGAGGTACCATTATTTTATGTACTAAAAAAGAAAAAAATGCTACCCATTAAACTATGACATGTCATTAGTTGCAAAAGATAAACAATTTCAAAAATATTAAAATGTGAACAAATTTACTTTAGGCCATAGAATCCTCTATGAATATTACAAACATTTAAAAGAAACCAACAAGATCTGTAAATACCGCACTTTCACAGTTCTGCAATACACAGTTTTTCACTTATTAACATTTAAAAAATTGGCGGTATCTTACAACTGATACCAAAAGAAAGAGTAGCAAGCCAAGCTTTAGTTATTCCATGTGTGAATTCACACAGATCTGTTTGTTAGATCTTTTCCTAAGGTAACTGTGTACAATGAGGTAGTATTGAAACAGCAAGCTATTGTGTGTATAGAATCTACCCCTAAAACCAGGCAATACAATTGAAAACCCAAGGTAATGGGTTTCTGCATTAAGAAAGACTTCCCTCAGATGCCAAACATCTAATTTTCAAAAACTGTCAGCTGACTTTCCAGTCATTCTCTTTAATTTATAGTTATACAAAATTCAATGAACTGAATTAATAAAAAGCAGAAAAAAATCTAAATTTAAACAAATAGGAAATTAAGAGCAATCTAGTTTTCGTCAATAGGTATTCCAGATTATTGCTTATCCTAATGGCACCAAAGCAACTGAAATTAGGACCATGGGTTATGAGAAAGTGTCATGTAATGCTATGCATAACTGCCAATGACCAAACAGATTCAAACAAATTTGACTTTGAACACAAAGATTTAGACTCAAATTTTGCCAAACCAGAGACGAAAGTAGTAAAGAATTTTATAGTTCAATGAAAACTCCATTTTGAATACACTTAATTAAACTTTTTCACTCCAATGATCTAACAAATAATGATACAGGGAATCATTACTGAATGAAAACTGACAGTTCCAGAACTTCCTTGGGACAGCACAGAGCAATGCTGGAATTTGAGTGTGTGAATCTATGTTTCTTACCCTGGATCTTCCTCCAAGTTACTCTTCTGGATTGTTTTGTCCTCTGTTTGTTGTAAACCAGATTCAAAAGGTTTTGCTGTCATGATGACACTTGAACGGTTGGAGCCTGGAATGGGTAGCAGAGCTGGGAACGGGACAGAGCAGCCCCGTGTGTCATTGGCAACCTTGACAGTATCAAATACCCGTTTTTGTTGGGCTCTGTCAAAAGAGAAGTGTTCATTATTGCCACTGCCTACCACTGGAATGCTTTAGAAAAGAGACATGTAAGTGTAGTTAATTAAAAATAAAGCCACCCTGAAGAGCATCTGAAGTTTTGGAGAAATTATTAGAAAATAAATTTCAGAACAAGAGAATGCTCTCACAGATGCAAGCACTACGAGGAAAAAACTGAATAGTAAGCAGATTTACTACTGAATCCCATAATACCAATCACTATGGATTGTGGCTTCTGTTTAATTTCCATCCCAATGGTTGAGTAACAACACATGTGATCTGAACTTACTTTTGTTTAAAGAGAGAAGATTCCTCATCCAAACTCAACTTCTTACGCATGGTCCCCTCAATCTCAGCCGCCAGAGATTCCTAAGAAAAAGAGTTTGATGTTACTAACAGTTATTATCTAAGAAGCCTGTTAGGAGAAATAAACTATCTTTAAATTATTTAACGGAGTTTCCAGAATCCAATACTTTCGGTGTTATAATAAAAGAAAACATTCACAGGCTAAAATGCAGGGGAAGAAAAGAGACATTCTGGAAATGTAACTTTTAAACAAGAACCAACTACTTTTTCATGATATATTTTTACAAGAAAGCAGTGGGAAAAACCAATTATGATAAATAAAAGTATTACATATGCAGACACACAAAAATAAAAGGTTTGAAAGGCTATAAACCAAGATGTTAATAGTGATTCTGTGGAGGTCACGATTTGATGGTATTTAGCAATTTCTTTTTGCTTCTCTGTAATTTCTAACTTTTCTATAATAAACATGTAAAGCTTTTATAATATAAAAAATTGTTAAAAGAAAAATAAGTAAGCTTCCCCTTCCCCTGGTCAGGGATGAAGATTCAACTAGCATGGGTGTCATGCTCAGTGGGGCTGTGCTAACAATGACTAGAACTGGAGGTACTGGTGTGAACTCATGATTTTAAATATATATATAAACATAGGTATGAATGTAAAGACAGATATAGATGTGTTTATGTAGGTGTATATGAACCTACACATATTTCCTAGCTCTATCTGTTGAGGGGACCTCAAAGCAAAGGTACTCTAGTGGCACTGGATACCTAGCACCCAGATTTTGGATTCTAAATATCATTTCTCATTAAAAATAACCAGAGCTCCTTGGAGAATGGCTGATCCCAGGACTGGGCCAGGGAAAGGGCAAGAGAAGCTTGAAGGAGATCCCACTGGTCATATCTTGGACAATTTAAGTATCAAAATAAAAAACAGTAATAATGGATTATAATCCACTGATTAAAATAGGAATCCCTGAGTCTATACTGACATAACCAAATGAACAAATGAATAAATAAATGACACAGAAAAGCTCTAACTTATAAAAGAATGCCAATTAAAAAAAGTTGAAAAAATGATGGAATTAAAAAGTCACCATTGGCAATTATCATAGTAATAACTGAGTCAGATACATCCCCATCAATGGGTGCTAAAACTAGTGGGTAAAGGCTTGATGAGGAACAGAATATTTAAACAGTCTCAAAGTATCACCCCCAAAATAGTAATTTTGATCACTTGGTTAAGGTAGTATCTGACAATTTTCATCAATGCAAAGTTAATTTAGTAACATTAATTCAATTAACTATTAACAATAATTAACTTTACAATGGAAAAAACTGGCAGATACTACCTTAACCAAGCGATCAAAGTTAATTAATATCATCAGCAATGGGAAAAAGAGACAATGTGTGCCTTGTAATACAATGTTCTGAGAAGAACATGGCATTACCTAAATCTAATTGTGGGGAAACAACAGACAAACCCAAACTGAGGACATTCTACAAAGGTCATGAAGGACAAAACAAAGACAGAAGAACTGTCTCCGATTGAAACAACCAAATGCAATGTATTCTTCAAAGGACACTGTTGGGACAATTGGCAAAATTTAAATGGTTCTGTGGATGAGACAGAGATAGTATTGTATCAATGTCAATATCCAGAAGTTGATGGTTATGTGTTGTCATGTAGGAGAATGTCCTTGAGAGTA
The DNA here is from genome assembly GCF_937001465.1 of Orcinus orca. Lineage (NCBI taxonomy): Eukaryota > Metazoa > Chordata > Mammalia > Artiodactyla > Delphinidae > Orcinus > Orcinus orca. Next base: position 86,549,778 of record NC_064565.1, read on the forward strand.
TCCTTGTTTTTAATAAATACACACAGAATTATTAAGGGGTAATAGGGTTATCTGCAACTTACTGTTAAATGGTCCAGAAAAAATAAGAGAACAATATGACAAATGCAGTAAAATATTAAATTTGAGAAATCTAGATGATGGATATATGAGTTTTTTGTACTATTGTTGGAACGTTATCCTAAGTTTAAAATTACCTCAAAATTAAAAATTAAAAAATATTCTGTCCCAATATTCTCTAGAAAATCTATTATAATTTATAGTTTCAGTCTTTTAAAAAATTTCACAGGATTGCAAGTGTTTAAGAACTAGATTATTAAAATAACTCTTTGAACCAACATTACAAATTCGGGCATAAACTCAGAAGTTTTCATTAATTTCTCTATTTCAAAAAAAAAGATTGTTTATTAAGGAATCAAATCAATATGATTCCTGCTCTCATGGGACTTACACTCTAACTGAAGTTAAATATAGCAAGAAACTCAAGCTCTGTTAAAAGAGGTTTTAAATGTTCAGAGCACTATTTGAATAAGTGGTATGTGGTGGGATTAGGGTAAGGAGGATGACTGAAGTTTAAGTAACTCTATGGGACACAGACCTAAACTTAATTTCCTTAGGGTTCATCTCATACAATAAATCTGGAAGGTCAACTGTTAGAAGGAAGGCTACAATAAATAAAGACTATTAAGGTAGATACAGATATGCAAACGAAGGCCTAAATCAATAATTAAATTCAATCAACAAGGACAAACCATGTTACCTCTTCTCAAGATGCTTTACACCATTAGAAACCATATTATTCTCAGGACCATCTAATCCCAAGTTTCTTTCTCAGTTCCTTACCCCAGAAAAAACTCCGTATGGTTGGGCGAAGTAGAGATGAGCAGCAGGGCCAGATCTATTCCGAAGTTCCTTTATTTCTTCTTGCGATTCATGTAACATTCCCAGACACTCCATATTCCTGTCTTGTAACTCATGCAGCTGAAAGATAGGATGGCAATTAGTGTTCCTTATTATATTCTCAAAATGACAATGGGGAAAAAATCCCATTGGGATAAATTTAAATTTTATCCAGAGGACTAATTTTATGAATTTAAATTTAAGACAAAGACTCTGAAACAGACTAAGCAAGGAAAGTATATATATTTCAAGCTGCCAGATTTAGGGGTGTCTTGGCCAGCATTATATATATGCATGATTTCCTAAAAACGTGAAATGTAGCTGAGACAACCATAACTGTCAATTCAATATTTAATGCTTCCTATCCTTAAAAGAAAAAACTTATAGAGGAAGTATAATAGCTATGGTCAAGTTAGTTTAGTGGAATATTAGATATGTATATTTTTAAACATAATGAACATGAATGAACTATGAAGTCTGTAAATGACAAGATCAAGTCTACAAAGTATTTAATAAGATGTCAGGGTGCTCAATCATCCTAAACAAGTAGTTTCTTCTCCCTTGTTTCAAAATTTCCTTATAGTTAGATACACAAGCATGTTAAAAGAGTACATAATTTTAACTTCAAAAATTTCTTCAAGTGTGTTATGTGGGCTAGATCATCAGCATCAATAGGGCTAGGGGTGCTTATTAAAAAATGCAGATTATCTTATTTTAAAAACTGTTGGGTTAGTTAATATAGACCTGTAAAAGGGTCATATATTCCTAAAGAATCTTATAAACTCAAGGTTTTCCTATTAATCAAGAAGGATGTTGTCTTGTTACTATTATTTTAGAGACAGAATCTTTAAAAAGCTTTACTTCTTAGATCTCATAATTTTCAGCTTAATCTTCTGTTGTTGTTTTAAATCTGTTTATCACCTTTAGCCATTCTTATTCACAAAGAAGAAAGGAACTATTCATTCCTCCCCTCCCATATAGCACAAGATAAAGGAAGATTTCATTACCTCCATCGTCAGTTGTCTTTGGGCATCTTTGGAAGCTTGGAGGTGAAGTCTCAGCTCTTCCTTCTCAATCACATGCTAACAACATATTAAAAGAGACATGTGAAGCCTTCCCATATAAAATACAGGTTACTCTCTTTTTAAGACATCTTAAGACGTATTTCAGGGATATAGTCCAGAGGATTATCAAAAGGTAACCTTTCAAAAGCCAAATAAGTGCAATAAAATGGGCAGAATACAAAATCCATCAAGGTGTTCAGAGGACGATGAGCATGAATCAGTAGTTCACATCACAACTTTCTGAGGAAAATCCATTTTATGGAAAGAAATAGTGATTTGAAAGTAGTTATTCATGATATTTCATGACAGAAGACTAAAACAGCAATCAGACTAAAGCAATGTAAAAGGGTGGGGACTATGTTTCTTTTGCTTAATGTATCTAGCACTTAGCAGAGTGCATAGTACTAGGTCAGTGCTTAACAAACATCTGTTGAATGAATGAACCTACTTCTTTAAGTTTGTGCTGAAGATCTACAATCTGAGACAAGAGAGAGGAAATCTCTTCTTGGTAACGAATCAGTTCATCACTCTTCCCAGACAATTCTTCAGTCATTCTGGACATCTGAGCATTTGTTTCACCTGGAAAACAAAATAAAAAACTTAAAATTAATATAAATGTAGGGCAGAGGTTGGTAAACTATGGCCTGTGGGCCAAATCCTGTTTTGTAACAAGCACTGGACTATCGTGAATTGCTTTTTCTCTAACATAAATTTAAAATAATAAACCCAGATAACCCAATAGAGAAAATTAAAGATTCTTCTGAAATAGACTAATGCTGGGAATTTAATAGGAAGCACTGAAGCTAAAAAGAGATAACTTGTAAAGGCAAGCAAGCTAAAGATTCTGCCTCAATCTTTTTCTTTATGAAGGACAAGAAGGCTGAAAAGAGATAGGTGAATTATATATCTTTGCAAGGGCCAAGACATTTATGTCTTTGAAAACTCTTCAGGAATGTAAATAAGATCCCAAAAGAAATGAAAATCAAACTTAACAAATCTAACAAAGGAATATTTCCAGAATGGAACAGTCACAATCTGTAAAAGCTACTGAGATGCTTCTGTAGGAGAGACTTTCTGGGATACCCAGCAAACTGAGTAGGGCCTCTAAAGCAATTCTTACAATGCAGCATTCTTGCATGCTTTAGAATTCCACCGGGGAAATAAACCTTTGTTTCATATAAAAATTTTGACATCTAAACCCAAGTGGCAAAGCTATTTCTAAGTGTTATATAAAACTATTTTTAAATCGATGGAAAGTCTATAGCAATTCAAAGGATGGCAATAAGGAGACAGGAGACCAGAATATAAGCTCTTAGGTAAGTCATTGCTTTTTGTTTTTAAAGTGTAAAAGGTGGGTAATGATAGTGTTGATGGAGAAGATTCAATTCACATTACTCTGGTTCTCTAATATTCTGTGCAAGGTACCACATTCTGAAGCCCACAGCTCAAATGATCTGATATGTTGTTATCATACCTTCTCTTTCAACATAAAAGGCTATATATATCAATATTTATAAAGAGATTAAAATTTTTTCTCTAGTAAAGCTGATCTTTTTCCAACTGATTTACTTTTAAAAATTTTAGGTAACAATACAAGAAAGTAAAATATATTCCTTTATAGACACAGAGCTGGCATTTAACAAATACTCATTGAGTGTTACGTTTTACACCATCATTTAAGCCCTAGATTTGCTACTAATCAGTTTTCTGACTTTGGCAAATCATATTCTCTATAGGACTATTTCCTCATCAACAAAATAAGAGCTTTGGTTACTTTCATTCTAACACGCTATAATGGGTAGAAATATAGGTCTTTATTTAATGATGATGACAATTTGAAACAAAGATACTTCTTAAAAGTACATATGGTACTTTATTTAGAGTTGTGGGCTCAATGTGATATTCCAAGATTTTCAGCAATTATTTAAAATTGTTTCTTGAGATGCTTCTATTGAAACCATTGACCTAATTTCTGAGTTAGTGATATCCTACCAAAGAACTGCCCAAAGGCTATAAAACAGAATACATTAACACTTACGAAGTTCTTTAACACAATCACTGACAAGCTGTTGTTCCTTCTCTTCATAGGTAATCGTTTCTGTCTTTATGTGACAAGCCTTCAAGAAAAAAAAAAATCAGTATGTGATATTATCTTCTAATGATTTTATAGTATTAACTAAAAAAATCTTTACTACTTATTTAAAGATAAAAGTTCATCACTTACAAAGGAAAACAAAAACTCATAAAGCTTTATCTATCATAAAATAAAGACCATGGAAAAGGACATGACAAATATCTCCCCCTTATTCCTCTCAGGGCCTTTGCACATGTCTACTCATCCCCACCCCAACCCCTCCCCTCCACTACATATATCTCTGATAGGCTAACCCTTAGCCTCAGCTAAAATGTCACATCTTTAAGTAGGACTTCTTTGATCCATTCCCCAACCCCCCATTATATAAGCTCATGAAACACTGTAGTTTTCCAATATAGTTCTTAACTTAGTTGTAATTATTTAGTTATTTGTGTAAACTCCACAAGCTATATATTCTATGCTGTGCCTTTCTCTATTCCACCTGTCAGCTTGCTATTATCCACTTTTCAGTGGGATCTAAGTAACAATGGAGGGCAAGCACCTGTGCCTTGGCTGTCACCACCCACCCCCACTGGAATGTCAATAGCAAGTCATTAGTTATGCCATATTTCACCTCAATACTACCTGGACCTAAACCTTATAGCCTTTAAGGTAAAGGAGAGTGAGAATTAAGTTGACTGTACCTTGGATCGAAGAACCATATTCTCTTCTTCCAGTTCCTTGAGCTTTTCTTGCAGCATGTCCAACTGCAGCAAACCTTGAGATAAGCTAAAGGACTCATTGAAGCGAAGAGGTGTAGAGCAGCTGGAATCAGTTTCACTCTCTTCAGAAGCAATGGAGACAACTCGAAGTAACTCATCTTTCTTGGACAGCTCATGCTGCAGTTGATTAACCTGTACATCAAAAGGGTTTGATTTACAAGATGGTCTTTATTTTGCATTATTTACAACTAATATAGCTTCTAATTCACGGAGCAATTGTTTCTCACCATACAACAAAGTCATAAAATCAGCTGTTAGGTTTTACTGACTAAAGTAACAAGGGCTACAAAGAGAGTAACAAACCTCAGATACTTCCTAAGCTATAATTTTAGAGCATTAACTCAACAAATACAGCTTTTTCTATACTAGGTGAAAAGAAAAGCCAATTTCCATATTCTATATAATGGGAATATAGGAGGAAAATTTCACATAAGATGATACATTCACAGTTCAAAACAAAACAAAATGGAAGAAACTTCAAAATATCAGAATAGAACCTTAGTTCAAATTCTCATCCTAAAGGTTTGTATTTTTTAAGCTGCATAACTATACATGACTTCCCAACTTTAGTTCTAGGGAATAAGTACTTTTAACACAAAGACTTGAATGTTATTAAATATGATGATTTATAAAGTATAAATGAAACCAGATAATAACAAATTATGGAAGATTTAAAATGTAACCATTCAAATTAATAATAAATCAGTTCTCACTAAAAATATTTATTGCTATGGGATAAATATAGTTTCAAAAATTTCTTTTCCTTTTCTTTTCTCCTTTTGTTTGGGTTTCTGAATAAAGATACTTCCTTTGGGTATCTATTATTTGGGGGTACACTTTTTAAAAATAAATTTAAGATAAGATCACACAAAAAGTCTATAGGAAGGAGTAAGGATAAAGTGTTAGAATCTAAGCAGGATGCCACAAGTACTGTAGGTACTGAATACAAGCTTTTAAATAGACTAAGGTAGAGTCACTGAGTACTCCTCTGTACAATAACACCTCATTTCTCTACTGGTTAGTTTAATGGATACTACTGTCATCACTTCAGGGACACCCAGGAAAATAAATTCTCCATTTCCCAAGACCTAATTGCTTCATGCTGCAAATACTTGATCCAAGACTTACTTGATCAAAGGCTTGTCCCAGTTGCTCCTCGAGGGCTTCATTGTGCTCAGACAAGGCATGGTTCCGCTTTAAGAGAGCTTGTCCAATTCGAGCAGCTAGCTCCAGATCACGATCCCTCTGTTAAAATACCAAACACATCTTTTGAGTACAAACAAAATTAAGTGGTAGTTTAAAATTCTGCAGTCATTTTTGCTAAACTCAAAAGCAATGTCCTAGAAAGCATCAAGATCCATTTTAATGCCCAGATATTGCAAATGAATACAGGGCCTGACACACAAATGATGTTTAGTATACATTAATCAAATGGATGACCACCATAGTTATAAATGAAAGAGGGCATTTCTTGATATCAAGTGAGGTTTACTGATCACCCATTAATTAGGATAGAGCAACCCAACTTTTCAACTTATGACTTTAGGGACTTACAAAATCAATATAGTCTTTAAAAATGGGGACAGGGCCTGACACAGAGTAAAAGCCAAATAAATATTTGTTGAATGCATTTGTCTATTAAGCATGGTAATGATACAGTAGGCAGGTTGAATACAGTTCCAATTAGGGCAAAGCTTATATGCATTCAGAGCCAGAGACTTAGTCAAGAGCCCTATTGTCAACTGGTATAAGAATCATGATGTGAAATAAAATAGGGGATATAATAGACTGGACATTTTGAGGCTACAGGGTTCTTCTTAGAGTGTAGAAAAGAAGGGAGTCTGAAGAAATTGGTGGTAATGATGCAGGGAAGCCTATAGAAAAGTCAAGCAAGGCAAGAGTTACTCTTTCTGGGTAGATGGTGATACTTAGCAAGGCATAGGAATCCTCGACATGGTGGTGGTGAGGATTGTATTCTGTAAGGTGGAAAACTATCAATATACATCTGAGTGCCTTATAGTATATGAGAATGGGTTCCACTTACATTAATCACTGTAAATAAAATTATGCTTCTATTTTTTTGGTCCACAGCAACATGAAAACAGGTGGATGGATTATCTCCAAATTTTCAAGGCCCACTTACCTCATTTTCAACATAGGCTAAGTGGCATACACAAAATCATTCTGGGGAGCTGCTGGGGGTTAGGGGAGCATATGGGGAGAAGGGTACTTCAAAGAGAAAGACTGAAATTTCCATCAGATCAACTGAAATTGAAGCATAGGGAGATACCTCTTGACCGCCACTTCGAAGAGATATACTATACACACTAAAAATGTCATGGACAAAGTGAGCTCAAATAATAGCCTGAATAAAAGTAGAAAAGGGAAGATGCTTCAAACTATTGGTGTTGATTTGCAATGGAGCTGCTTCTTGAATGGGCAGCTCTGTTTTCAGGGTGAGTGACACCAAGGATTTACTTAAAAAAATTTTTTTTTAAAAGATTGCTTTTCTAGGACAGAGAAGCCAGCCAGCACCATTATAACACAACAACAAAAAATTAAGCCCTCTACAATTTCATAACAATAAACTTCAGGAGCCATCTTCTTTGGAATGCCAGTTGGTATGCCAGTTGTTCTATCTGTAACAACCTTATACAGAACAACCTAGAGCAAAGACATCATCATTTTTCATTGATATGCAAATTTGATAGATTCTAAATGATCTTTAAGTTTTAGCTTTTTGTACTGGAGAAGAAAAAGACATATTCCTACCTCTGCCAGGAGATGTGTAACCATGTCGATGTCATTGTAAGTTTTGGTCATCTGCTCCACCCTGTCTGTGCCTAGAACTAAGATAGTTAAAAACAACAGTTAATAGGATATAGAAATAACACAAAGTTTTAAACAGTCATAAGAATTGAAAGATAACAACACAACAAACAACCCGGGCTTTTACAAAAAGCAATTCAGAATAAAAAAATAGGTGAAAAAAGAAAAGGGAAAGAAATATTTCATGTGTTAGACACTCAGGAAATAGACCAATTACTACAAACAAAATGTACATCATACAATAAATTAAGAAAGTATCAAATGATCACAAGGCAGCTACCTCCTGACTGTCTCCTCTTCCCTTGGTAAGACTGGAACTTTGGGGACTTCCCTGGTAACGCAGTGGTTAAGAATCCACCTGCCAATGCAGGGTACATGGGTTCGAGCTCTGGTCCAGGAAGATTCTACATGCCGCAGAGCAACTAAGCCCGTGCGCCACAACTACTAAAGCCCGTGTGCCTAGAGCCCATGCTCTGCAACAAGAGAAGCCACCGCAGTGAGAAGCCTGTGTACCACAGTGAAGAGTAGCCCCCGCTCGCCACAACTAGAGGAAGCCCATGCGCAGCATCGAAGACCCAATGCAGCCAAAAATAAATAAATAAATAAATAAATAAAATTTAAAAAAAAGATTGGAACTTTGGTTCACTCACACTAGAGAATGTGGGACTGGAGAATGAATTGAACCACCCATTGTTTTACATCCTAATCTAAATTAAAGTTATTGAGGGGCGAGTTCACGAGGAGTTATGTATAAAGGAATTTAATTAGAATTCCGTTGTGATTATCTTGAACATCTATGATCACCTGTCATGTGAGCTAATATCAATAAACAAGGAATAGGACTTGTAGGACTTCTTGTAATTCTATTATGAACCATAACACTTTTTAGCTTAATTAAAAATCCTTTTTCTTTATGATAAGCTTAATCATATGTAGGCCTTTGCTATAAACGAAACTGTATACTACAGTATTCCTTGCATAACTCAAACCCATTATTTCTGGCACTCCATAAATTCAGGAACTGCACTTGACTAATTTAGCTCCAAAGAAAAGAACAGATATGATCCTAATGATTCCACAATCACAATAAGCAATACCTTTTTAAGGTAATGATGCATAATAAAAGAGGGATCTTTTGACTTTGGAGTGCATTACATGAAACAGACTTGTGTTTGACTTAGACTGCTTTTAAAATTAGTTTGCCTTGAAGTGTGAAAAATCAGAGGTTTGAAGCAGAAAAGCTGAATTCACATATTTGAGTGAGCTTGAACAAGTCACTTACCCATTCTGAGATTCAGATTCCACATTTATAATATGAAGCTGATAACCTCTCACAAGGTCATTGGGAGGTTCAAATATGATAATCTACTAAGTAGTATTTAGTAAACTGCTAAGTATCATGTAACTATTTACACCTATACTCTTTAAACACAACTGGTATGTATGAAACAGCCCTGATTTAAAATTCTCTGTAAATAATGCACTGAGTTGGCAGCAGAAACTATGATTTATGTCATCTATACTTCTTTAGTCCCATCTTAACACTTAAGGTTGCTCAAAAGACACCATTAGATAGGTTTTACTTTAATCTGAGCTTTTAATTTTTCTTCTTAGCACTACTGCTTAAAATGAAACTGGGAATTGGGACTTGCATGGTGGCGCAGTGGTTAAGAATCTGCCTTCCAATGTAGGGGACGCAGGTTCGATCCCTGGTCAGGGAACTAGATCCCATGTGCATGCACAACTAAGGAGCCCGCTGGCCACAACTAAGGAGCACATGTGACATAACTAAGGAGCCCATGAGCCGCAACTAAGGAGCCTGCCTGCTGCAACTAAGACCCGGCGCAACCAAAATAAATAAATAAATAAATATAAAAAAAATAAAAATTAAAAAATATGAAACAGGGAATTACCCAGAGCTTAATTATTAATGATAGTCTTACTTCTAGTTAAAAGTAAAACAAAGTGTTGGGTTGATAGTGTTAGGAGATAGCTGAAAAAGTTTTAAATTGAAAATAAGAAAACTAAAAACAACAACAACAAAAACACTAGAAAGAAACATTTTTACTCCCAAAGAAATTTTATTTACAAGTAGAGAATTTTTACTTATTAGTATAAATTAAACTATAATTTAACCTCAGGGATAAGGGAAATAGGCTTTTGGGCCAGGAATCTTCACAGTTTAACTTGGTAGCATAGCAGGAACAAAGGATTAAAAATTAAGGCAGGGGCTTCCCTGGTGGCGCAGTGGTTGAGAGTCCGCCTGCTGATGCAGGGGACATGGGTTCGTGCCCCGGTCTGGGAAGATCCCATATGCCGTGGAGCAGCTAGGCCCGTGAGCAGTGGCCGCTGAACCTGCCCGTCTGGAGCCTGTGCTCCGCAACGGGAGAGGCCCGCATAGCACACACACACACAAAAAAAAACAAAAAACAAAAAAAAAAATTAAGGCAGTTACTAACAGTGTGTGGTCTCTTCTACTGCTTGTCTCAATAATACACGGGAAAAAAATCAAGTCAATATATCTACACTCTAAACTACAGAAAACTAGCCAATGGTTGCAAAAACAAATGTAATGCAGGGCAGTGGGTCTCAACTCCAGATTCTAATTTAATTCATTTGGAGGAAGTCCAGGGCACAGGTAGTACGTAAAATATGCCAGATGTTCTGACGTGAAGCTAGGGATGGAAACTACTGATCCAGGGTTAACACTCAAAGCAAGAACCAGCAATCCTGGAGACTCAGTTAAAAAGTTTTTATACAACTAATTTAAAAAATACATGACATGGCTTATATTATACGACTGATAAGAGTTGAAGATGAAGTGGCAAATTTAATCTGAAGTCAAACCAGTAAACTAAGGATGTAATAAAATACTGTGAGGTACCAGTCACACATGATGAAAGGGGAAAAGAAAATGAAGGACACAGTAATACAGAAAAGAAGTGTTTAGAATAAAATATGTTTTAGTGAGGAGAAACTAAAATATATTTCCCATAAGTGCTTACCATCTGTCATAGTCTGACAATTTAAAGCTGAACCTTAAGAAGTTACCTAGTTTAATGATCTCTTTTTCTTATATGAGGAAACTTGACTAAGAGGAATTATGTGACATGTCCAAGACAGCAAAGCAAACTATTAGTGGCAAAGCCAATATAATAATGAGGTGATAACAACTCCCGTCTCACAAGGTCATAAGAAAAAACTTGGGTCTGCTCATTCTCAGTGACGGGAATGGGCTCTTTGCACCATGTTGCTGTTTCTACCACAGTCCCACCAAGATCAAAAGGCTTTTATCTGATGAAATATTAGAGTATTTATCTGTGAACACAAGTTATAAAACAACATACGTACCATTTTATTTATTTATTTAATTTTTGGGGTATGCGGGCCTCTCACTGTTGTGGCCTCTCCCATTGCGGAGCACAGGCTCCGGACGCGCAGGCTCAGCGGCCATGGCTCACCGGCCTAGCTGCTCCGTGGCATGTGGGATCTTCCCGGACCGGGGCACGAACCCGTGTGCCTTGCATTGGCAGACGGGCTCTCAACCACTGCGTCACCAGGGAAGCCCCATTTTTGTTTTTAACGTGTGAGTATATCTATACATGTCTATACACGAGAGAGGCTGGAAGGCTATAAATCAAAATGTTAATAGTGGTTATCTCTGAGTGGGGGTTATGGTTGATCTGTTGTTTTCTGTTCAGTTTTTTGCTAATTTTCCATGAAGAACAAATGTTATCATTGCAATCAAAAAGTAGCAGCTCTTGTTAAGAGGTTTCAAAAAGGAAAAATGAATTTTCAAATGCTTAAATATTTATTACAGTAAAGAAGTTAGATAATGCAACCAGAATTCTCCAATTCTTATGTTTTAAGTGAAACAGTCTATAGACCACCAAGCCCCAATGGCTGGGCCATCTCAACTGCACTGAGCTGCTCAATTCATAGAGGAACACAAAGCACAGAGGAACACAAAGGATTCCTCTCTGCAGCCTAATCAGTTCTGTCTTCTCTTCTTTAACACAATACTCCTGATAAAGATAGGCTGCTTGGGATGATTCCAAAAGTACTCAGGGCAAAGCTCTTAAGTATTCTCTTGGCATTTAAGTATTGTGATTAAATGCTTCCAAAGCGATAGACTAATTCTTCACTGTAGTAACCAAGAATTCAGGGCCAAGCAGGCTGACTTTATTATAATTCTATCAAATACTATTTTTCCTTCAGTTCTCAGAGGTTAAAATAAAATATGTTAAATGGTACAGAAATTACCAATGCTCCTTGCTTGTTTCCAGACATGAGCTTTCTAACTCTCTAAGAACAAATTATATATCAGGGAGAAAATAAACATTTGTACAGAACATTTTTGGTTTCTGAAGGTTGTTAGTTAATGTTCAACATTTTTGGTTAATATTTGGAGAATCTAATATTCTTGAAAAAACATGGGGAGATATACATAAGCACTTCACTAATTCTTACTCTATGTTATATCTGCGTAATTTCACATCAACCATCCCCCAATCATTTTCAGGATGGAAAATGCCAATGTTAATCCACTTTGATATCCCTGTTATTTATATGAGATGGTTCTTGAATAGTTCTCATATGTCCTTTTACAAGGTCTAGAGTTTTTACCCCAATTATCTAATTTTTAAAAGACTTCTAATCTTTCATCACTCTCCAAACCTCCCACACCAAAAAACAAAAGCAAGACAACAGAAACCAAAAATGAAACACACAGTTTCACATGGCAGAGTAAAACCTAGAATAACTCCTGATAACTACGGACAGGTCTTGAGGTTTTAACCCCAAAGAAGTGGTTCTTGCTACTATAATACAGAGAACATTTCTGCAATACAAAAAACTGCCTTCAAAAGAACTGAGGCAGAACAAAAAGGAGGCTGGTGATATATACGGTCTAGGACAGCCTTTCTCTACAGGGTTCCAGGCGAGAATTAAGCCCCATAGATAATGCTTTGAGTGACAATGTTTTCAATTCTCTGACAAATAATACCTACCTAGTACATAATGTAGAGGTGATAAGGTAATTCATTCTACAATAGATGTCTTAGGGCATATGGCTTAATTCTTCTGTGGAACTGGTTGCGAGGAATTATGAATCCGCTAACCTCTACAACTTGACTTATGGTTAATGCTTCCTGAACATTATCTGTTGTATTTCCTTTCTTGCCAGTACAGGTTAATGATTTTCAAGGGCAGAGTTGAGGAAAAGTATAACTATCAACCAGAAGTAATAATTTCTACAATCTATTTCTCTGCAAAATTCTACACCCTCCCTAATTCCTAAAATTCTCCAATTAATGTCACTGTGAAATGGCCATATGGCTTTGGTGACAAAGCTTTAGATCAGTGTTTCTCAAATCTGAGTGTGCACCAGTACCATCAGGAGGACTTGTTAAAATAGACGGGCCCCACCCCCAGAGTTTCTGAATCAGTAGATCTGGGATGGATCTTTTTACTTAAGGATCTGTGTTTTTAGCAAGTGATATTATATGTCATTAATGATGTGTAATTATTACACATCATTAATGACATATAATATCACTTGGTACTTGTAATTAATGATGCCTTAATTACAACTTATATAACCACCCCCCTTTTTCTTATGCATTAGGAAGTGGTACAGGAGATCCCTTACTCCCAAATAAAAAATACCCTGAAGGGCAGATCAGGTTTCTATTTTTAGCCTTCACACGAACAAATAAATGGTACTTTCTGTCACAGTGTGATCTGATCGCACTGCTTGCCCCATGTCACTGTGGGGCTCTCTCTTAATAAAATTAAGAAAACCCTGCACGCAAAACATTCTTTGAGTATCTTAAACTTTGTGTGTGTAAGGCAGGGACTAGGAGAGAATTACTTTTTTGGACCTACCCATTGTTTACTTTTAAAATAAAACACTTGAGAGCAATCTCTTTCTGGTTTGGTAGGGGCTTCAAAGAACAACCAGTGTCCTTTTATTCATGTGAGATAGGTTCCCATCCCAAAACCTTGCCCATGTTTCCTTCCAAATTTCTTTATTTTCTTCTCATGGCTCTTTCAATTTCTTTGTGTTATATAAGAGAGAAAGTGCCTCTGCCTGTGCCGCCTCTTTTTATTAGCTGCTATAATTCATTTTAATGAGCATGAGTATCTACTGGCATGTGAAGTAAGTCAGGATAAGAAGGGGCTGAAACAGCACCAGGGAGCTGAACCCTAGGATGGCTTGCCGGGGTCTGTAGTAACTATTCTAAACCGCAAATCTTGACATCTCAAGGGGATAGAAAACTGTGGAAAAGGGTAAGAGAATGGTTTATATCATGCTTTTTAAAGTTCTTTTTTTTAAAAAAATTTTTAATTTATTTTTGGCTGCGTTGGCTCTTCATTGCTGTGCGCAGGCTTTCTCTAGTTGTGGTGAGCGGGGGCTACTCCTCGTTGCGGTGTGCAGGCTCCTCATTGAGGTGGCTTCTCTTGTTGCAGAGCACGGGCTCTAGGTGCACGGGCTTCAGTAGTTGCAGCACGAGGGCTCAGTAGTTGTGGTGCACGGGCCTAGTTGCTCCATGGCATGTGGGATCTTCCTGGACCAGGGATCGAACACTTGTCCCCTGCATTGGCAGGAGGAGTCTTAACCACTGTGCCACCAGAGAAGTCCCCGTGATTTTAAAATCTTGGTCAATTTGCTAAACAAAGTAAATCACTTATCTTTTACATTCATAAGATAGAAATTCATAATGAAGTTTATTTATATTTGAGTGAACTGTTAACCCAAAGAATTGATACCTTTAAAATAACAGTGAAATTAAAGTACAGTACAGAGATAAAGTATCAGTGAACGGATGATGATCCTAGCTTCTATGCTTCATGATATTAGGTGTATCATATGTAGTTTAATTTTCAAATTGTTGAAGTGAAAATAGTACCATTAGATGAAAGGAATAGGACACTTTTCCAGATCTTGGAAGTATGGATCTTGTAACATCCTATTAATCTCAAGTTTTAAATTGCTCCCTTGAACACTATGGTTTGTTTATGTAAAGTCCTATAAACCAAGTAGTTTAGAATCTGTTTACCTTTTATTTCCCAGTCTTTTTACTTAAAATTCATCCTAAAAGTAACTCCATTAAATCATGATCTAAGACATCTTTCTAGCTAGTCTCCCTCACTGTCCCCTCCAGCAGCATATAGGACAAAGAACATGTAAACTAAGGGGCACTTTCTATGCTGCTTTATCAGAATAATGACAAACTAAATTTATCCCAATGAAATTTCAGTTTGAAATTTTCTCACAAATCTAAAAACTCAGGGAACAAAGGGAAATGGAAATAAAATAGTGTTCCATTTAAAAAGCATTTTCGAGAAAATCTCAAGCAAGTAACTTCTCAAACTATGAAGTTAAGAAAACCTTAAGGGCCTTAATTTAATATTCAGCTAATTATAAGAATTGTTGAGGACAGAAATACAGTTCTATTTGAGTTCCTAATTCAAGTTTAAACAATGTTTACAATTCTTTTTCTGAGCAGTAAGTAATCTGGTTATAGGAAAGTACCATTAAAAGTTAATGATTACTGGGGCTTCCCTGGTGGCGTAGTGGCTGAGAGTCCGCCTGCCGATGCAGGGGACACGGGTTCATGCCCCAGTCCAGGAAGATCCCACATGCCGCGGAACGGCTGGGCCCGTGAGCCATGGCCGCTGAGCCTGCGCGTCCGGAGCCTGTGCTCCGCAATGGGAGAGGCCACAACAGTGAGAGGCCCGCATACCGCAAAAAAAAAAAAAAAAAAAGGTGTCCTATTTAATTTTGTCATTTTTAAAGAGTGTGGTGTAAAACAGACTTATTTTCAGGACAAATTTGGCTTACTTTCTCACTGAAATATTCTCTGAATCCTTAAGTAAATTATGAAGATTACTATATAGTGTGCACGTATTTCTCCTCGGCATTTTAAAGCTACTTATGTATCTAAGAACTCCGTTTCTTAATGACTTGACAAGTTCCTGTGACTATGTCAGTTTAGTAAGGTAGATTAGAGTCAAAAAGCTGATGGCTCAACATATTAAAGTATTAGGATAATAAATGCTGTGAGATATAAAGGGATATTAAATTTTAAATACTTTCACTACTTTTTTTTTTTAAAGTTCCCTTTTCTCCACAGCTGGAAGAAAGTATCAAGTAAAAGATGAGAGAAATGGAAACCTCTGAGTATGCTTGCAACCCTGGACACTCAGAGTCTTAAAAATGATAAACTTTCTGCATTCAGACATAACACAATTAGAATCATCTCTTCATGTTGTTAAATCAGTTCAAGTTAAAGTAGGTACAAACTGAACAATGGCTAGGGATGTCAAATGTTTTAAAAGTCAACACCAAGATATTCATGATCTTTAGTTCAATGGACAAACTCTAAAATACTCACTCATATAACGGAAAGTCTCTTCAGCAAGGACTGGAGAGAGGGCATCAGATCCATGTCGCTGCTGGCGTGGGGACTGAGTCCAGTCTTGATTTTCATATAGAAAGAGAGAGTCCACTCTTAGCTTATATTGGGGTAGCTGTTCTTCTAGCAGGCTCACCAGCTCAACTTCAGGGATATCTTCATTGGAGCACACATCTAAAGAGGAGATTCCATGTAAATGAATCCAATATATTTCAATTTTCTAGGCTACAGAGAAAAATCGGTGAAATTAGTTTTGTCAAAGTAGGATAATCAAAGAAACATTAGCCAATACCATGTCTCCGATGATTTTTATTACTGTATCCTGGTACTAAAGTTGGCCTTTCTCTAGGTTTCTTTAATACGAGAACTTCTATAGTAAAAATACTACCATGAATTTTAATTGTATCCTATCTAAAAATATATTGCTTAGGGAATACACCTATGTTTTTAAAGTTTAAAATTTCTTATTTCTTCCTTATCAATATATTTAGTGCTGCTTACAAGAGATCTGATCTCAAATAAATTATATGCTTCGGGGAAAAAAGGCAACACAAAACAACCAGAAGAAAAGGAGTTCAAAAGGAATAAAATGACATGTTCTTTAATAACAGAATTGAACTCTGTGGGAGGATTCTTCAAAATCTGGAAAAATTACATTTTACTACATTCTCACAGAAGCTAGATATAAAAAAAATTAACACTTACTGAAGATGTGATACATTTAAAGTCTTGAATACCTTTCACATCACTACTCGCTCACTTGCACACCTCTAACTCCCCCTGCTTATATTTCTCTGAACACGCTTGGGCTTCTCCACCTTCATGTGTTTGCTCCTGGCTTCTTGTTCCAAATGCTGCCCATTATTTAACACCTCCCAAATTTAGCAGTTTACAAAAAAAAAAAAAAACTTTTAATATGCTTAAAATACTACAGCTTAAAATAGAGAAAATACAGGATGTCGTATCAACCCTCTCATTTTTAAAAGAGATCTGGTATTTCCTTTGGGGGTGGCATAAAAAACATGTTCTAACTCTGGCAAAGAACGGACAAAGTTAATTTTAAGAAAACATACCTTAAAAGAGTAAATTTCAACTACTTGATCTTAACAATGAGGAGGCTGACATTAATCAAATCAAGTACAAGGAGACTGACAATATCAGACAATCCTATTCACCCAGAAGGACAAGCAGTGGCTTCATAACCACAAAGATGAGGTATATAATCACAGAGATGAGGTACATTTAAAACCTTAAATATGGATCTAAAGAAGCTCCTCTCAACCCTTAGCAGATCTCTTAAATAAGAGCTCTGAAAATACATCCAAATAATATTACTATGAATTCTATGCGACTGTTCAAATTTTTCCTGCCACAAGTATATCACATACAGATTGTCATTATAAATCTGCAGGAAGAGAAGTTGACTATAAATACATGCAGAGCTAAAAACAGACTCTTAGGCATTCAAGGGTATAATGAAAATGAAGAAAAAAGTAACATTCATTAAAAGAACTACTATTCCCTAGAAATTTTCTTTTAATAAGCAATAATAAAATTCTGTGAAAATTCAAGATTACCAATTCCCTACTTCCAAAAAATAATTTTAAAAGTGAGTACACAATCAAGGTTTAGTAGATTCAAATAACATCCTTAGGAGCAAATCCTATTTGCTCCCATATATATATATATATATATATATATATATATATTTTAAAAGAAGATGTTGGGGGTAGGAGTTTATTAATTAATTAATTTATTTTTGCTGTGTTGGGTCTTCGTTTCTGTGTGAGGGCTTTCTCTAGTTGTGGCAAGCGGGGGCCACTCTTCACCGCGGTGCGTGGGCCTCTCACTATCGCAGCCTCTCTTGTTGCGGAGCACAGGCTCCAGACGCGCAGGCTCAGTACTTGTGGCTCACGGGCCTAGTTGCTGCGCGCCATGTGGGATCCTCCCAGACCAGGGCTCGAACCCGTGTCCCCTGCATTAGCAGGCAGATTCTCAACCACTGCGCCACCAGGGAAGCCCCCATATTTTTGATAATGTACTATTTATTGCTTTCCTGATTGTCTAGTCTTAATATTTTTATCCTCCAAATGTCCCTTCCTTATGCTCACTTCTTTCTAGCCACATTGCCTCCCTTTAGGTTCAAGGCCTCCTCTTGTTTCTCTTGAATATGGCCTCAAAAGTGGTCTGTCCTCATTACACTCATATTTTCCTCTACATCTTCATATCTTTATTAAGTTACTCTCCTACACAAAGCGAAGAAAGGCCTGAATTTCATCTAGCCAGAGCAGAAAAACCTCATGAACAGTTAGGACAATCAAAAGATCCTAGAAGTGTCATGCCTACTGGTAGTAGAGTTAAATTAATGCAGAATAAAGCATACTAGAGTATGGTCTTGTGATATAGAGACTTAGATAGCAAAGATTAAAAACAAGCCTCAAAAGAACTGATATCGGGCTTCCCTGGTGGTGCAGTGGTTGAGAGTCCGCCTGCCGATGCAGGGGACACGGGTTCGTGCCCCGGTCCGGGAGGATCCCACATGCCGCAGAGCGGCTGGGCCCATGAGTCATGGCCGCTGAGCCTGCGCATCTGGAGCCTGTGCTCCGCAATGGGAGAGGCTACAACAGTGGGAGGCCCGTGTATCACAAAAAAAAAAAAAAAAAAAAAAGAACTGATATTACCAGCAAGTAACTTGAGGACCTGCCAAAATAATAACAGTTTTTCAAATAAGACAAGAAAATTCAAACATCAAACAATATAACATTCAAAATATTCAGCATTTGATAAAAAATTACTAGATATTCAAAGAATAAGCAATTTGTAACCCATTACCAGTTGGAAAATAAATCAATAGAAACAAGCCGAGTAAAGACAAAGATGATAAACGTGGTAAACAGCAATTTCGAAATAGCCATTATTAATATGCTCAAAGATTTAAAAGGAAAACATGAATTTGATGAAAAGAGAAACAGAAAGTATTCCTATATTTATAAAATTCAAATAGAACTAGAGTACAATATCTAAATTTAAAAATTCACTGGATAACATTAACATATTAGATACTACCCAGAAGAAAAGAACAGTAAACTTGAAGGCATAGCAATGGAAACTAAAGTGAAAACAGATTAGGAAAAAAACCAGAGCATCAGTGACCTGCATCACAATAACAATCAGTCTAACACACATGCAACTGGAGTCACAGAAGAGGAGAGAAGAGGGAGCAGCAAGGATATTTGAAGAAATAACAGTCAAAATCTTCCAAATTTAATCAAAACTATAAATCCATATTTCAATGAAGTTCAGTGACTCTAAGCAGGATAAACACAAAGAAACCCAAAGAGAAAATCTTAAAAGCAGAGAGAGAAAAAAAGACACATTACATTTGAGGGAACAAAGACAAAAATGATCTCATCAGAAGCAGTGCAAGGTAGATGACAATGAAATGTCATTAAAGTGTATAAAAAAGTCAACTTAGAATTCTGCACCAGTGAAAACACCTTTTAAAAATGGTGAAATAAAGACTTTTCAGACAAGCAAAAAACTTTGACTAGTCATTGCCAGCTGACCTATATTCCAAGAAATGTTGAAGTTCTTCAGGCAAAAAGGATATAAGATGGAAAGTTCAATCTACAAAAAGAAATAAAGAGTGACAGAAATGGTAAATCTGTGTGGAAATATATAAGCCTTTTATTCTCATAATGTATTTAACTTATAATTGTTTAAAGCAAAAATAATAACAATTATGTATATAACATATGTAAATATAAAAGGCATGGCAAGAATAATACAATGGCAGGGGGAAACGGAAGAATACTGTGTGTCACTTTATGAAATAGTATAATGTTATCTGAAGATAGACTGTGATAAATTTTAAAATGCATATTGCAAACTCAGAGCAACCATTGAGAAAAAAGAGAGGTATAGCTATTAGGTCAATAGTGGAATTAAAATGGAATCCTAAAAAAAACAAACCAGCAAACGAACAACTCAAAAGAGGAAAGGAATGAGGGGAAAAAAGGAAGAAAGAACTTTTAAGTGGAACAAAGAGAAAACAAGTAGGAGTTCAGTAGACTCAACTAAACTGATAATTATATTAAATGTAAATGGTCTAAACATACCAATTAGAAAGTAGAGATTGTCAGACTAGATGAAAAAAAGATCTGACTTTAAACTATCTATAGGAGATGTCCCTTGAATATTCAGATAAGTTAAAAGTAAAAGGATGGAAAATGTTATCATACCAATTCTACAAAAAACTCTTTCAAATATAGAGAAGGGAATACTTCACAACTCATTTTATGAGGCCAGCATTTCCCTAATACCAAAATCAAGCAAAGACATTGCAAAAAAAGGAGTACAAACCAATGAATGGGAAACACACACACACACACACACACACACACACACACACACACACACACAAAACATTAGTATATCAAATCCACAATATATAAGAATGATAATACATCATGACCAAGTAGAGTTTTCCCCAGGAATGCAAAGCTGGTTTAAAATGAAAAAATAAATCAATAGAATTCACCACACCAATGGACTAAAATAGAAAAACCATCTCAGTAATGGAAAATAGGTATTTGACAAAATTCAATACCCATTCGTGACAAAAACCTGTCATCGAACTAGGAAGAGAAGGACACTTTCTCAATTTGAAAAAGGGCATTCTCAAAAAACTTCTGGTGAAAGACCGTAACTTCTCTCCTAATATTGGAAATTTGGCAAGGATGTTTGCTCCCACCACTTTTATTCAAAAATATACTGAAATCCTGTCCCATTCAAAGGGCAAGAAAAAGAAATAAAACACATCTAGATTGAAAAGGAATATGTAAAACTGTCTCCATTTGCAGACATTATGGTTTATGTAGCGAATGCTAAGGAATTTACAAGAAAGTTAATAAAACTAAGTTAAGCAAAGTTGCAGAATACAAAGTCAATATATAAAGAATCAATTTCATTTCTACATACTAGTAATAAACAGCTGGAAAATAAAATTAAATAAACAATGTCATTTATAGTAGCAGAAAAAAATTAAAAATTTAGGATTAAATTTAATAAAATATGTGGAAGACCTGTGTAATAAAACCTACAAATACTATTAAGAGAAATTAAAGAAGACCTAAATAAATGGAGAGATATATCATGTTCACGGATTAGAAGACTCAATAGTCTTAAGATGTCAATTCTCTACAAAGTCTATATAATTCCATTCAAAATTCCATTAATCTTTGTTGGCAGAAATTGACAAGCTGTTTTTAAAATTTATATAGAAATGTGAAAGGTCTAGAATGGCCAAAATAATTTTTTAAAAAGAAGAGCAAACTTCGAGAAATTATACTACCTGATTTCAAGATTTACTACAGAGTTACAGTAATCAAAACACTGTGGTATTTATGTAAAGATAGACTTAGGGATTAAAGAAACAGAATGGAGAGTCCAGAAATAGATCCACACATACATAATCAAATGATTTTTCAATGAAATTACCAAGGTAATTCAATAGTGTAAAAGATAATATTTTCAACAAATGGTGCAGGAACAATTAAACATTCAACTGGGAAAAAGAAATCTGGACCCTAACTTCATTATATATTCAAAATTAATTATAAAATTGACCTAAATGTAAAAGCAAAAATTATAAAACTCTTCAAAGAAAACAAAGGAGAATGTCTTTGTGATCTTGAAGTATGCAAAGATTTCTTAGAAATGACACAAAAAATATGAACTATAAAAGCAAAAATTGATAAACTGGGCTCCACCAAAATTTTAAACTTTTGCTCTTCAAAAGACACCATTAAGAAGATGAAAAGGCGAGCCATGGTCTGGGAGAAAATATTTGCATCCCTTTACCTAACAAAGGATTTACACAGAATATAAAAAGAATATTTACCACAATTCAGTAGTAAGACAGATATAAAAATGGGCAAATGATTTAAATAGACAACTCAAAATATCTAGAAATAGCCAATAAGCACATGAAAAGACACTGAACATCATTAGTCATCAGGGAAAAAGAAAGTGAAACCACACAGAGGTACCAGTACACACCCACTAGAATGGTTAAAATCAAAAACACTGACATTATCAAGTGTTGATGCTGTTGTGCAGATGTCAGCAAACTGTGGCCCACAGGCCATACTGAACCAAACTGTACACTTAAAATGGGTGCATTTTATAGTATCTTAATGCAGGTATCTCAATAAAACTGAACAAAAAATGGGAAAAACTTTAGGTTTAGATGGGTTGCAGAATTTTATGGAGTTTTAGAAAAGTAGTACTGTGCATACTATATGTTATATAACACCTCCAACTGGTTTTGTAGCAGTATCCCATATTTAAACACATTAATACAATTTCAGCAAACAAGTATTCCAACTAAGTGAGATGTCTAGAAACAACTGGACAGGTCAGGTTTTGTGGACCAGTGAGTTTTAGAACCAAAGTTTAGAAAAAATTTTGGGTGTACAGAGTTTTTAAAATTTAGTCTTGCAGATAAGGACTTACGGGGCTGTACCTGTTTTTGCATACCCTATATGTCCTGAGAGCCTCTTATGTGCCAGATACTGTTGTTAGGTGACTGCAGGGCACAGAAACACAAGCAACCCTGTTCTTGCGGAGACAGGAAGATAGGAATAGGAAGACAAGATAAGGGAGATAAGTGTGACGCAGTTCCTACTGACCAGGGCTCACATGGTACAGGGAGTCAGATGCAGACAAGGAACAGAACCCAAGGCAGATTTTGATAATGCGATAGGAGACCTGGGGATGGAGAGATTAATTCAGTGGTCTCTGAGGAGACCAGGCTGGAAAGAGAGGCTGAGCTCCATCATGGTGGGTCTTATACGCATTTTATCCTGTAAGCAACAGCACTTCATTTATTAAACTGGACTCACCAGTGATGCTCTCTGAGTCTCTGTGATTGATATTCATGAGGTTTTCTTCACCCATCGGTGATGTAGAAGTGGCATTCTGGGATTGACTCATGCAAGGTCCTTTCTTGTTTTGGTTGAGCAGGACAGTTTTGGTTTGAATCAGAGTAAAGGAAATCCATCAAGCCATTCAATAAAGAAAGGTTCTGGTCAAATGGATATTTTCTTTTAAACAGATTTTTTTTTTTGAGGGTCAAATGACATCTGGAGCAATGAGTGCTCTCATGTGATTATCACTCCTTGGATGGTCATGACCTAAAACAAAGAACACATCAAGTGACTTTAGAATTCAGCATGCTCATTAATAACAGCAGTCCAATTACCCAGAACGTCTGTCATTAAGAATGTTTTCCTAGGGCTTCCCTGGTGGCGCAGTGGTTGAGGGGCCGCCTGCCGATGCAGGGGACACGGGTTCGTGCCCCGGTCCGGGAAGATCCCACATGCCGCGGAGCGGCTGGGCCCGTGAGCCATGGTCGCTGAGCCTGTGCGTCCGGAGCCTGTGCTCCGCAACAGGAGAGGCCACAACAGAGGCCCGCGTAACGCAAAAAAAAAAAAAAAAAAAAAGAATGTTTTCCTAATGATACACACACCACATGGATAAATCTAGAAATAATATACTGGATGAAAGGGTCAGACAAAAAAAGCACATAGTTTATGATTCCATTTATATAAAATTCTAGAAAATGTAAACTTATCTATAGTGACAGAAAGCAGATCAGTGGTTGCCTGGGGTTGGGGAGGGATGACCAAGGGGCAGGAGGAAAGTTTGGGGGATGATAAATATGTTCATTATTTTGATTGTGACAATGGTTTCACAAGTATATACATATGTCAAAACTTATCAAATTGTATATTTGAAATATGTGCAATCTAATGTAAATTATAATTCATTAAAGCTGTTTTAAAAATTTAAAGATAATCTACTGTTTAAAGTAAAATAATAATAATATATTGTGGGGTCTATAACATATGCAGAAGTAAAACATATTAAAACAATAGCACAAAGGCCAGGAGGAGAAAAATGGAAATATACTATAGCAAGGTGTTTATACCATACATGAAATAGTAAAATATCACTCAAAGGGGAACTGTGATGAATTAAAAATGTATACTATAAACTCTAAAGCAAACAATAAAATAACTCAGAAATTACAGATATAAACCAACAAAGAAGATGAAACGGAATAATACAAAACAGGGTTTTTCAACCCTGACACTACAGATATTTGGGTCTGGAAAATAATACTTTGTTGTGTGCATTGTAAGATGTTTAGCAGCATGCCAGTAGAACCCTCTTCCCAGACCCTCTCCCAGTTTTAACAGCCCCCAAATGTTTCCAGACAGTATCAAATGTCCCCTGGGGGGGGCAAAGTTGCCCCCAGTTGAAAACTACTGATATGAAAGATGCTCAACCTCACTTATAATTAAAATAAATAAAAATGTAAAGAAAATATTTTTCATCCATTAGATCAGCAAACATTAAGTTTTATTATATTCATTGTTGGAGGGGTACGGAGAAAGTGGTACTTATACTGTTGATAAAAGTGCAAATTGATACAAGCTTTTAGAAAGGCTATTTGGCAATGCCTACCAAAGTTTTCAATGCATATACACCATAATTTAACAATTCTACCATTAGGAATTTATATGATGGAGATACAGAGTATGCCAAGATGTAGGCATAAGGATGCCCATACAGTATTTTCTTTTTTTAAAGCATACGTACACAACTGGAATCAAGATATCCATAAAGAAATAGTTTAATAATGGTATATACAAAGGAATATAATGCATTAAATATATGTGTGTATTTTAAAAAACCCAATTGTTGCAATCAAAAGAACTTCAATATTAATTATAAACTTAGCTTTATATCAAAAGACAGTCTCTACTAAATAGTGTCTACTTAGCAACATGCAGCTTCTATTTATGGCTAATTCATTCTCATGCCTACTATTTACAGGCATTATAAACATGATGTGCTTTTTTTTTACAAGAGTCACCACCAAGAAATAGAAAAGACCAAAATAAAAGCACTAAATTTAGGAGACTGAAAATGGTCACTGAGGTAGCACAGAGACACACTGTCAGCAACTACTAGGGAAGAGAATTTCAGAGACAGAATGGGCAACAGAATTAAACATTACAGAAAAGTCAAAAAAGATCTTTGGTTTAAAAAAGGTGGTATACAGAGACCATAAAATCAACAGTAACCTTCTAGAAACCAGTTCAATCAAGAGATTAGGCCCAAAGTCAGGCTGTAAGTGATCAGGAAGCAAGATGGTAAGAATGGAGTTTAGTGAGTATACAACAAGATTTGCAACATCCAGGCTTTCATGGATTTCCGTGGACAAGTAAAATTTCAAAAACTTCTGTGGTTATTGGCATAGGGTTGCTGTTTTTATATTTCATAAATGAAAAAAAAATGTATAAGGAAAAACACATAATAAACAACATTCCTTCCCAGAAAAGTTTATAATTTTATGTTGACATAAAAATTTTCTTATATTTGAATTCAGAAAATTTTTATAAATTTTTAAAATTCTATTTTATATAAACAATTATTTTCTTGAAACATGTTTGCCAACATAGCAATCTGTACTAGCCAGTGCAACATGAAGTAAAGCTCAAAAGTATTTGTTTAGGTACTTTGATTTTAATTCCAGTTGTCAAAAATTCATTTTCACATCCAAGATCAGTCTACTGTGTGCAATTAAATTCTTCCCCATGTGCTATCTTATTGTCCAAACTGCCATTCCCAAATTAACCACTGAAAGGGCAATGGAACGAAAGTGCATCAAACCAGTAAAGATTTGCCCACCCCCACCCAGTGAGGTTGGGAGGAGGATTATTGAGCCTACCAGAGTGGTTAAGAACATGGATTCTGAACTCCAGCTCTACTACTAGTTGCATGACCTTGAATAAGTTACTTAACCTTGTTTCTTCATTTGTAAAATGGGCTTAATAACACGGTCTACTTTATGGGGTTACTATGGGGATTAAGTGAGTTATGAGAGGATAACAGTAGCACCTGCCTCAGATGGTCACTGGGGAAATTACATGAGTTAATACATGTAAAGCTCTTAGAACAATACCTTAGAATACAGTAAATACTATGTAAATATTAGTTATTATTATTTCTACCACCACCAAATAGTACAATTTTACCATTATCATTATTATTATTGTACCTTACACAAACTTGGGCACACTGTAAACCCTACTGTTGACTGCTAATACAATCTGCTCGCAACCTAAGAAGTCACATTTACTTCCTGCCCTCTGATGAGTGATGTTAGTTTTGTGCCCTTAATCATTTTCTTTCTACCTCTGTGATTCATGAACAAACTGAAAGCTTGCAGAGTCAGAGTTCTAAATGTAGTAGAAACTAAACTTTGGCAAGCACAAGCAACACATATTCAGTGCATTTTCTAGTTTGTACACACTTATTCTTAGTAACTCCTTGAGTATCATCTACTTGCTATGCTGGATCTTTATTCACTCTTTTTAGGAACAACTTCACGGCTTTTTTTAATAAAACAGTCAACCAAGCATGCGTTATTTAACAAGAAGCCAGCCTTTGTAATTCTTGCACATTTAGGAAAAAATAAAGTAAACCAGCTAAGTGACTTATTTTAATAAGAATGAGACTTAAAAAGAACAAACAAAACATGTCACTGATATAAACATTGCTGGCAGAACACAACATGCTGATGACTTAGTTAGCCTAGCCATGGAAACTAAAATGGTCAACAGTGAGGGCCTAAATATAGGCCCTGTGCCTTAAAAAAAGCTTGCTACTTCCTTAAAACGGGATACTCTGGCCAAAACAGACTTATAGAAAAGGCTAAAACAATTCAGGACACTTCACTTTGACAAGAGTGCAGAGCCTAGAAATACAGTAAATATAATGATGTGACAAACATTTAAATTGGAAAAATATATTTAAAATTTTTATTGTACAAATAATACTTTGGGGATTAATTTAAAATACATGTTGGCTGCTCATCTGAATGCAGAAGTGGGAACAGTGCCAATCACCAACTCCAGCAGCAGCTCTTGTAGACAGTGTCAACCTTCATCCAGACAAAAGATAAACTGTATAATTTAAAACATAAAATAAATGGACC
Source organism: Orcinus orca (assembly GCF_937001465.1). Taxonomy (NCBI): domain Eukaryota; kingdom Metazoa; phylum Chordata; class Mammalia; order Artiodactyla; family Delphinidae; genus Orcinus; species Orcinus orca. The sequence continues at coordinate 86,576,915 of NC_064565.1, forward strand.
ACGTTTCCTATATTAAATAATAGATTTTCAACAAAGACAGAGACTCACTAATTTTTAATGTATCTGGCTACATCAAAGACAAAATTTACAAAAAATACACAATAATTTTAAAATTAGATATTGAACCACAAGAAAAAGAAGACTATACAATGGCTTCAGTGCTAAAAGCTGAAAAAAAGGGTGGCGGGGGTGTCACCCCCGAAATCCAACCTGGATAGTGAGAAGCAGATCTTACAAAGGCAGAGCCCACACACCAACACCAAGGCCAGCTTCATGGGCGAGCCACAGTACACTACATTCCGAAACAGTTACTCTACCAGCAACTGTAAAGTTCACCCTGAGGGGCTATTTGGTCCTAGCAAACATTTGATCCCTCTTTTTTTGTATCATTCAATTTAATGACCAGTAGGGTTTTCAGAATATAAACTACATGGAGGCAGCTCTACTTACAAGCAGGACAAATTCCAAAAGGCTGTTAAAGCCGTTAGTCTAAAAGAAATCCGTTAGTCTAAAAGTCCAAAACCATGAGTGAAATTTAGGTTTATGGTGTCTGTATTTCCTCCGAGCTGGTATGTTTTTGGCATTAAAAAAAATAAGTGTCCTGTTTTGTTTACAATGAACATTTACTGAGGCAGGCAACCCCTCCCTGCCACAATCTCCACCAACAGAAGGGAGGCAACCTCTGGCAGCTAAGGAATCCACACCAGAGTTTCACCTGCAGATTAGAAAAGGCCTTGAACCCATGGTGCATCTGTGGCTTTTGATAAGTTTCCACAGCACCACTTTCACTCACCACGCTCAGCCTTTAAGTTCTTGAACTACAACTTTAACCCGAATTTCAAACCTTTGACTAAATAGGCATCCCATTTTAGAGATGATCCTCTGCTGAAACCATTTCAGACATGCATATTTCTTCACCTTTGGCTGACTCTCAACTGCACAGGCACATCTTTTTTCACACATCCTGGGACTGTCCTTCGTAATCATTCTTATTGTCCAGACATATATTTAATATGTATAATTTCCTCACTTTCAATGTTTTACACTATTTCTATTTTAGTGTTCATCCATCTATCACTAGTACTGCTTTCAGAGATAAAATGGGGGGCTTCCCTGGTGGCACAGTGGTTGAGAATCCGCCTGCCAATGCAGGGGACACGGATTTGAACCCCTGCATTGGGTCTTTGTTGCTGCGCACGGGCTTTCTTTAGTTGCGGCGAGCAGGGGCTACTCTTTGTTGCGGTGCGCGGGCTTCTCATCACAGTGGCTTCTCATGTTGCGGAGCACGGGCTCTAGGCACGCGGGCTTCAGTAGTTGCAGCATGTGAGCTCAGTAGTTGTGGCTCGCAGGCTCTAGAGCGCAGGCTCAGTAGTTGTGGCGCACGGGCTTAGTTGCTCCGTGGCATTTGGGATCTTCCCGGACCAGGGCTCGAACCCATGTCCTCTGCATTGGCAGGCGGATTCTTAACCACTGCTCCACCAGGGAAGCCCTGGAGGCATAATTTTAGATGTTGCTTGTGCTTGGCATTTGGTTTCAAGCCAAATACTAAAGAAGTTTTGAAGAAAAAATTAGTCTGCTGTCTTGTTTGCAAAGATACTGAATTTATATTCCAGTAATCCAGTCTGCAACTACTGCAGTGGAAAGGGATACTGTTTCTCTATACTTCCTCAACAAACAGTAAATAGCAAGAGAATGGGTGACTGCTAATAAGTACCTGATTCATCAGGGTCTTCAAATCACTAGGAGCTAAAACTACCACAGCAACACTGAAGAAGGTTTTCTAGGCAAGGAACCATCTGTGAGCTGATGATTAATTTTACAGCAGCCACAATATACAACTGTGATTGTATATTCTGTACTTTACCTTTTCTAAAATTAGGCAAATAATCCAAAAGAAAAAGAATATTAGGCACTTTTTCACGAAAGCCAGGTCTAGTCATTACTAGAATCCTTATGTTTCATATTTTATATCTACATCCTCATCAAAGTGCAATGACAATTATTAAAATATGACCCCAATCACGAGGAAAACATTAAATCATGCTTTCATACCTACGCTTTAAGAAGTTAGGAAAGCAGGATTTAAAAGATAATATTTTATGGTGTTTAAATAATTAAGTTTTACCCGTCTGGAAAATTTACACACCCAGTGTGCTAGAGTAACAACTATGGCACCTAACAAAGGTTATCACTATCTGTGGATTTTATTTTCAAATTCTTGGAAGTATAGTATTAAACATGTTAATAAATATGCTTCCTTTTCCCATTTGGTATTTCAATGAGTTACACATATTGGTATTCAAAAGTTAAAGTCAGAAAAGTTAAATAGCACCTTTGTATTTGTAATGGTCTATGAAATAACATATACTACATAACCCATTTATTTTCACAGACTTTTCATTAGTTATCCACATTCACCAATTGGTAATATTAAAACCATCTCTCTGTGCCTCAGTTTCCTCATTTATAAAATGGGAACAATAATAGTACCTATTTTATGTGGCTTAAATGAGTTAATACTTATAAAGCATATATAATAGTATTTTGTAAACAGTGAACATTACTTATGTACTTAATATAATTTAAAAGTTAAATAGATAAGGATGTAGCATTATAAAATACAAACAACACCATTTCATGGTACCTGGTCATGGGACGCAGACTTAGAAGATACAGGATTCAGATCAGTTCCTATGCTTCCACATTGTCAACAGCTCTAGCTCTCAAAAAGAACATGCTTTTATAAAAAGCATGGCTCTATATCTCATCTGGAATTGCCACCTAACAATAATTCAGGAGTTCTAACAATTATTCTTACCTAAGGTAATCCTTTCTCGTCACTAACTACTGGCCGTAGAGAAACTCTTACAAAAATTTATCCAAATAAAAAGCCCATGATGGGTATGCAGACTAGTGCAGCCGTTCAAAAGAACCATGGAAACTATGTTGTCAAATTAAGTACACACGTACCCTTTGATCCACCAATTCTGCTCCCAGGTATATCTATCTCAAAGAAATTCTCACATCAGCCCATAAAGAGACAGGTGTGAAATTGTTTCCTGCATTGCTATTTGTGGTAGTAAGCTGAGGGCCTACTCCCTCTAGAGTAATAGGTAAAATGTGGATACATACCATGGAACAATACAGCACTAGAAGTACAGTGCTGAGTGAATAAAGCAGAAGCAAAAGGAGAGAGACACCATAATGCAATTTACATAAATTACATTTTTTCTGTATTATGAATACATTAAAATGCTTGCCTTGCGCGGAGGAGAGTAGGGGAATTTGGAGCAAGGTATGGGGATAAAAGGGAAATTTTTAAAAAATCTATGAAGTCCTACTGTTCTTTTGGCAGGCTACTTATCGTATAATCATTATTGCAACTCTTCAATCCTTAATGTCTGAACATGTGCCTGGAGGTGAAAACATTTTCTGGAGACAGTGTATGCAGAACTAGCAATCTCTGCAATGTAAACTATGTGGGGCACAGTTCCTGACAATTTCTTAAAAGGCCATGTTGCTTTTATATTACTACCTAGCTGCTCTAAAGCAGTGTAATTAGATTTCAACTAAAGAAATGGTTAAAAAAAAAATACAAGTGAAATTAAGCCTCAGTGTTGACATCTTCAGGTGTTTGGTTATCTGGTAAAAGTTTTGAAGGGAAAAATGTTTAAAGTTCAAAGATGACAAGAGTTTAAAAGTGGTACATAATAAGTTACATTCCTTAAACAAACCTATTTATCATGTGATGAAAATCAGCCACAAGTGACACTGCAATTTCCATTCGGTTTCTCTCTTTTTCTTTAAAACACACAAACACAACACACACATATGCGTGTGTGCACCTTTGTCTTTCATTATAAATAAAGTCATATGTTCATTGAAAAAAAATTCAGGCAGTAGATAAATATGGGCAATCAAATAAAAGCTCCTTGTAATCTTTTACCATCATTCACTGGGAGATAGACTGTTGATATGCGTTTAGTAGCCTACTCATTTATCTTTCCATGCCAACATATTGTCAGTCTACGCCATCTTTTTAATGTAACTCACTTAGTAATGAATTACACAGTATTCAGAATATACAATTATATAACCACCAATTTTTTCCATCAGTGACTTTCTAACAATTGCTCATCCACTTAAAACTCAAGAATCTAAACTTTTTTGTAAAAAGCTGGGTAGTATGTAAGCCTTCAGTCATCTATTATCTTTGTTGTTGTTATTGTTTTTAACCCTTTAAAAATGGAAAAACCATTCTTAGCTTATAGAACTGGCTAGATTTGGCCCACTGGCTATAGTTTGCTTACCTCTGGTCTATACCTTAAATCACAGTATTTTTGCACCACAGAAGAAAACAATGACACAAAACTCTTAAAGAAAATGCAACAAGTAACTGAATAAGTATAATAGTATCAACATCATATTTTCAAAATTCTACTTCTAGACAGGAATTCCAACTTTTGCATGATTTCCCAGTGACAGTGAGTATCAAAAAAGATAGTAGAGGGCTTCCCTGGTGGCGCAGTGGTTGAGAGTCCGCCTGCCGATGCAGGGGACACAGGTTCGTGCCCTGGTCTGGGAAGATCCCACATGCTGCGGAGTGGCTGGGCCTGTGAGCCATGGCCGCTGAGCCTGCGCGTCCAGAGCCTGTGCTCCGCAACGAGAGAGGCCACAACAGTGACAGGTCCGCGTACCGCAAAAAAAAAAAAAAAAAAAAAAAAAAGATAGTAGATATATAAAAATCCTAAAACCAGCATAGGCTACCAGTTATACATCTCTAGTTTTATCCCTTTTTCCCATAACTCATTTTTTTCAAACTTGTTTCTGTAAAAGATCATGATTGGCTTAGAAATGTGAAATCCATGGCAAATTATTATTTGGCAGTCAAAAATACTTTAGTGATGTCATATGTAGTTTAGTCAAAGAAAATCGGATAGAACGTAGCTCAAAATTACTAAATGCAAACCTCAAAAGGGTAGTCTTCTTGCACACATTCACAAAATAGTCTTGGTTTAGTTCTCTAAGAGAAAGATCAACTCCATACTTGAACTCTATCTGAAATTCTGTATCCTTTTAAGAGGGCACTATCTTCTCTGAACCACCTGGCAAAAGAGCTACATAATGTTATATAGTATAATCAATTCTAACACTGCAAAAGCTTTCTCAGCATAGGGTTTTCTTATAACTTCTTTAAAGAATGGAGACTGCGTTTAGTGTGAATTACTGAAATTTTTGAAAGTTTGGTAAATGGAGAAAATAAGTTACTTTAAGGGTTATTATTATCAAATTAAACCTAACAAGGCACACATTTCATCATTTTAACATCAACAGTGGAGCTCCTCTTAGGAAAGAAATGCTTTTTGTTCAGGAAAATACATGGAAAAGGCACTTAGGGTGGAAGGTAAGGCCTTGCAGCATCAAAGGAAGGCAAAGATGCTCTGCATAAGACTAGGGAAACAATTGTTTGCTTTTTCCCCTCTGGAGAGGGAGAGAGAAGGCAAGGGGAAGAAATCCCATCCAGATGGCAGTAACTCAGAGGCCACAGAACACTAGGAATTTGCAGAAGTCTTAGGGAGGGTTTTTGGCTTCTCCATAACATGGAACTGAAGGTTCAAGCCAACTGTTTAGTTCTTAAAGGGTCTGTCTGGATACTCAGATGACATTTAGGTATAGACATGTTAAAATATTCACAAGAGTGGTTGCTATCAGGAATTTATATTCCAGGATATTAATAAAGTCATCATAGCTATATTTTAAGTCTTTTTTTAAACATAGAAAATTATGTCCTTTTGACTAAAGTAATGATTAAAAAAAGAAAAAAAAAACAATTATAGGTCTTCAAAAATGGATAATGCAGAGGAAATGGCATTATAAAGTTTGTGGATTTCCTATTCTCTTAACCAAAAATGGGGGGAAACATCTCGAGCAGAGGCATTTTACATAATAGATTATGTGGGTACTAAAACATGTACTATACTTCTAGAACCAAATAAATCCTTCCACAGCCAATCAGAAAGCATTTTCTTTCAACGTTAACTGGTAAAATTTAGGTAGTAGAGTAAATCAAAAGACACCGTCACCTGAAAACCTACAAACACTTCACAGAAGGTTAAGAAATAAACCAAACAGATATAATCATGCTGGCAGACTTAAGAATACTTCTGTATAATCTGCTCTTCCAGACTTAGCTTCAAATCAAATAGCCAAGAAGATGCCCTGAAACAGCACTTTCACAGAGCAGTAAGGTAAATTCAAATTTTAAAAACAGAAATTCAAGAAGAAGTTCAAAATCCACGTCCTCATTTTTTTAAAAAATTTTTATTGGAGTATAGTTGATTTACAATGTTGTGTTAGTTTCAGGTGTACAGCAAAGTGAATCTGTTATACACATACATATAGCCTCTCTTTTTTAGATTCTTTTGTGTCCTCATTTCTGTCTCCTCTAACAATCAAACATAAACTTGCTTTTGGTGGCTTAAGGTGATCCTAAAGCCTTCAGTTATTTTAAAATTAAAATACTTAAAGCCTTTAGAAGTAAAAGTTTCCAAAAGCTGCCAAAAGAAAAACTGTAGGCAAGATAGCTCTTCAGATCAATGAAGTAACCAGTGGCACCAGGATATGCAATCTTTTTTTTTTTTTTTTTTTTGGGGGGGTACACGGACCTCTCACTGTTGTGGCCTCTCCCGTTGCGGAGCACAGGCTCCGGACGCGCAGGCTCAGCGGCCATGGCTCACGGGCCCAGCCGCTCCGCGGCATGTGGGATCCTCCCGGACCGGGGCACGAACCCGTGTCCCCTGCATCCGCAGGCGGACTCTCAACCACTGCGCCACCAGGGAAGCCCCAGGATATGCAATCTTATATGACCAGGAACAGGGTGCAACTTAAAATGGGGGTGAGTGATGGTCAGGATAGAATATTTATTATAAACATATTTATAAACATATATAATTCTCGAATGATTCTAGAATTCTGCATATCTAAGACATATAACCATGTTAGTAATATAATTCTACTAGGCAAGAGACATTCAAATTATATTATGGTTTAGACACAAAACTCACTGTTTTCTGAATCAGTTGTCACAGTCAACTCCAGGACTTCAAGATAAGGTTATCTTTTGAGGGAGAATTGACATGTAGTGGATGATTTTGGTTTGCCAATGAAATTCAGGAATCAATCAATCTGTTACTTGTTCTGAGCTGCTAAAAATAATAAGTGGCCTATAGATCAAAATAAATCCTTATTCCAAAAAATTAAGTCCACCTATATCTCAATACCTTGCAAATGCCAGGCATTCAATAAACATCTGTTAAATGAATGAATCAATCTGTAGTCAAGTTACATCCTTGCAATCTGCAGTAGGGAGAAAATGGAGCCACATGAGAAACAGAAGACAGTTAGAGCATCTGAAAACTGAAGGCTTTCTTAACCCAATTTACAAAGATCTGCATAGGCCTCCCATGGGTTTCAGTAAGAAATGTGAGCATACAAGCAGGGCTATATCAGTTAAGCCCATCAGTTACATTGAAGTTGAAAACATCCCCTAGAAACGGGTTTGACAACAGTGTGGCAAAAAACCAGAAAACGTTTAATACTTGTATCCCCCGCTTTTTGAAAGTTGACTTTATGCCACTTTGCTTTTATGAAAGACCTACATTAGTACCTGTTTTCTCTAACTAAAAAAATGAAAAAAAGACATTTGTTTTGCAGAGAAGTGTTATAGAGGCAGTGGTCACCCTGAGCAGTGAGAGGGGCACCACCAAGCTCCTTCCCAGGGAACTACACTCAGCATCTCAGCATCAAGCCTCTATAGCCTTGAACCGTGTCTGTGACCATCTGCGCTTTATCCTGACTTATTTTGTGCAGCTGTTAGTAAGATGTGTCCTAAGGTAATTACTTCGCTTTATACCGGCTTTCCAAAAGGTTTCATAGGAACGCTCTACTTTCTGATAGCAGGGGAAACTTGTACCCAATCCTCCCACCCCATACCCATTTTATTTTAGAAACATTGATAGTAAGATGTTTTCTCCTTAAAGTTAAGACATGGTAATGAGAAAGGTCCAACAGACTGCAATGGGAAGGGGGAAAAAGTCCTTAGATAGAATAGAATAAAAAGAAGTTGATGACTCAGGAGCATAACTATGACTAGCAATTACTGTATTATGGTGACTATGGCGATATGCTCCAGGATTATAAGCTTTTAAAGAGTTCTTTCTCCCTACACTAAATGATCTCAAATTGCTAATTTTTTGGAGACTTAAGTCCACTTCTAATTTTCTTTTCTCTCTCACTGTGAGGCTATCAACCTTTGTTGCCAGTGTGCCTCTCCCTTTTCTAACCTGCTGTTGGCTGAGAAACCAGATTATCAGAGAACCCAGAAGTCTGCTTGAGACCGAACCCTAGGACCTGTTTTTTGACCCTTGGCTAGTTCCTCAAGTACCTTTTCTTTCATCCCTTCAGCACTAGGGATTCAGCTGGCTTGCTTCTCTTCCTTTGGCACTGTTACCAAGTGCCTTTCTCATCTGGTGTTCTTTTCTCTAGGCTGGCTATGAATATGCTCTGTCCTTTCTTTACTGTCTCCTAAGAAAAGTATAGGTCCTCGTCTCTTTCGTGAGAATTTTACTGTTAATCACTATAGAGAAATACAGTGGAAACACGGAGAAAATGGTTTAGGAAATCTTAAAATTTTTTATTGTGACTTTGCTCCTTAATCAGTATTTACTGACTCCCCTACTTGGATGCTCCCAGAAGACTGTATGCTCAATTTTTTCCTCACTACACTATGAGCTCCTTGAAAGAAGCTATCTTATTTTTGTATGCCCCAAACCTTAAAGCAACTGACATACAGTAGGCTCGCAATACATGCCCAACTATAAGCTTAATGATTAAAAATGTCAACACACTGAATTACAGAAGTAACTGAATGAACAAAATTGATTATTAATACACTTCAGTCCAGCATCAACTAAATGAATTGCCTTGAAGAACAAAATCAAGCTAAGATTGAATATTTGAAAGAAAGCACTGTATTTGCTTTATGGAAAACTCTGTAACAGAGTTTGTTGATAAAAGGGTGATATATCATTGTTATAGCTGTGACACAGTACCCACTTTTCTTGTAATAACTAAAGAGAATGAGTTGTCAGTTTTGTCAGAAAGCTAAACCTGAACCTTTGGCTCACTGCTTAGTTTTATCATGTTTTCCACAAACAGCATTTGCAGCTGTTTATGAATACATTTAAAATAAGCCCCATATCAAATAAGAAATGACCAAATATCTTCTTTAAGAAACTCACAATCAATAATATGTCTCATTTGTAATCTTTCAATTTTGTGACTAAACATAAAACAAAGTCACACTCAGCCATTTAGCCTAGTACTAGCTAAAAAGAGAATGGTTGAAAAGAAAAATTTTTTTTAGGTTGTTAAAGGCTTTAGGAACAGTAATGCCACCTCAGAGACATTGTAGTTGGTTTCCAGTCTCCTCTTCCTTTCTGCCTTCAGACAGAGAGTGCTCTCTCTTAACCAACAAGCTTCCCTTTGTTTTGATTTATACCACTGGTCTGAATAACCCCAAAGCACCACGCAACATGCCTATGACTGAAAGCAATTAAGAGCTGAAAGCAGAGTTCTGGCACTTGGACCCCAAACATGTACTTACTTTACACAAGTGATGAATTTTTGAGAAAGCCATTTTCTAAGTTGACACAGATTTTAAATATAAAGTAGTTAAGTTCTCCTGAAAAGGTCACAAAACCATGTGGAGAGGGGCTGCTGAAAATTCTTCACCCATGGGCGTCACCCCATAGGCATGCCCTCCATCATCCTCTTCAATGGCCTTCTTTTCTGAGACAATTCCATACCACACCTTTCTCACTCTTCTCTGAACCCCTATCTGTCCTCCATCTCTCTTTCTCTCATCCCTCCCACCAATAAACCCACATAATCTATAGCTAGATTTCTCTCCAAACTCTGAGAATTAAGTACAAACATAATCTCAGTCATACATTTATACACTTATTGACGGCAGTGGAAATTAGCAATCCTCTAAGAAGAGGAACTGCGTGGCTGGAAGACAGAAGGGGGAAAGAAACTTATTTTTCATCATTTCCTTCCAATTTTCCTACCATGTGTATATGTCCATCCAGTTAAAAAATAATGAAATGTATGTTATTTGTAAGTCTCTACTCCTGCCTTCTCGAAACTTTGCTCTACTGGTTATCCCTATACTCCACTAGCTTCAACCTCTTCCTTGGCCTATTATCATGTCCAAAGTCTTCTATTTTATTAAAAACAGATAAAATAAAAGTTTAAAAATCTCCCTTCCCCGAGACTCTGGGTTCCCCTCTAGCTGCTTTCCTCAGCCAAGCTTCCTCACAGAGTATGACTCTCATGCCCTTCTCCGCACCTCTCATTCATCCTTCAACCTCACTGTGATCTGATTTTTCCTGAAACCACTTTCCCTTCAGTGACCAACAGTCCCTGCTAACCAATCCAATCATACCTTCTTAGTTGTTATCTTAGGTCATCTCTGGTTCAATATTACTGACCATTCCCTACTTCAACTTTCCTCCTGTGGCCTCCTGGAGCCTACATCTTACAATGAATGCTCTTTCTCAAATCCCTCCTTTGGATCACCCAGCTCCCTCCCCTTGATCCTTAAATGTTGTTGATGCCAGAGTTCCAGTTGTGACCATGTACTTGTTTTTCATGTACCTTTGTGCAAACCATTCACGACCGCAGATTAACCACTTCTTTCGTGTTAATAACTCCCAATCAGGCTCTTCAGACCAGACTTCTTCCTGAGTTCCACTCAAATCTCTCACAGGCTGATTATGATCCCTTGAACTGATCCACTGAACAGCAGATGCCTCCTTTCTCTCACCTTGCCACATTCAATCCATTATCAAATCCTGCATAGTCTAATACCAATATATCTCAAACACACCCACTTCTCTTCATCCCCTCTTCTACCATCCTAATTCAAGCCATCATCATTTCTTAGAATATGAAAAACCTAACAGACTCCATGCTTAATCTCCTCTCTATTCTCCATAAGGCAACAAGAACAAAGTTTTTAAAACTAAACTCCTTTTAAAAAAATTCAAGTTGTTCATAATATACAGAATAAAATCCACACTTCTAATCAGTCTCCAAGGTTCAGCCCCGTCTGGCCCCTGACTACTTCTCCTCCCTCATCTTGCACCACTCTCCTCTTTGCTCATACTCAGTCACAGGCCTCCTGTCATTTCTTTCCACTTCCTCATCCTACTCTCTCCTATCCTGGGCCTTTGCAACTGTTCACTGTACCCAGAATACTCTCCCCTCTTGTTCTTTATATGGAACTACTTCTCACCCCTCAGGTCTCAGCTGAAAAGTCACCCTCTGGGAGACGTTACCAGTCCACCTGGTCTGAAGTAGCCTCCCCTACCACCTTTATTTTCTAACTTAGCATCTAATGTTTCTTTCCCAACATATATTACAATTTACTTCCTGGAAGTCCTCTTCCAGACAGGAAGGGGGCAAGTGCTATCTTCTCCCTTTCCACCTCCTTGCTGATCAGAATGGAAATACAATGGCAGGAGCTCAAGCAACTCAATAAATATTTGTTGTTGAAATGAACTATTAACTGAACTGGTGGGTGAATTCTTTCACCATTAACATGTATAACTATCAACTCCATTGTTAAACAACATAGTGTGACACTCTTAAATTAGACCCTATTTTATTTGAACTATTCCTTCCTTCTTCATGACTTGTCAGAAACCTTTCTAAAAAGAAAGAACTCACAGTTTGGCAAAATGACAGAGATATATGGATAAGCTTCAAAGATCTCAATGATCTTTACAACATGAATTAGTTCCACTTCTATACCACAGGTAGACTTTGTGTGCTCATTTTCTAGCATGAATAAACCATAATACAGGGTGCAGTTAATCAGAACGTCCCAAGGTTACATGAGCCAGTAGTAAAGCTAGCAATAAAGTGAGAGCATTACATATTAAGAAGTCAGTTATAAAAGAAATTACTTTTTTTAAATTAAATTAATTTTTTTATACAGCATGTTCTTATGAGTTACCTATTTTATACATATTAGTGTATATATGTCAATCCCAATCTCCCAGTTCATCCCACCACACCCCCCCAAAAGAAATTTCAATAAATGATTTCAATTAACAACCGGTCAACTAGCTGCTTACAGGACAGCTTTCAATAAATGCCTCTTGAATTAAACTAAAAGTACTGGAAAGGGATAAAAAGTAATATACAACAGTCTCTGTCTTAAGGGAAGATGAATATCTAAGAAATCTAAAATCTGATGGGGAAAGTTCCAATGATCTCCATGATCTAGATTAGATCTAAGATCTAATGATCAAAGAACTGTAAGAATTTAAGAGAATACCACCAGATAAGAAATAAGTAACTAATGAGTATTAGAACAGAACTGTTGTATAGATAGTCAGTGGGGGGAGAGTTCTTTTCTAGCTGAAGTAGCCTGGCTTCACACAGGAGTAAGATTTAATACAGGGCTCCTCAAGGATGGAAAGATTTCAATAGTGAGAATGGGGGTATCCAGTAGGTAAAGGACATAGAAAGAAAAAGAGGCCCCAAAGCAAACAGCAGGCAGAGCCAATTTGGCAGCAGTGTACAGACAAACTTAAGTGGGAATGATTATGGGGAAGATACTTGGAGCTTTAAATTTGGCTAGTTAAGATTAGGAAGTCTGCCCGAATAGCCAAAGCAACCCTGAGAAAGAAAAACAGAGTTGGAGGAATCAGGCGCTCCAACTTCAAACTATACCACAAAGCTACAGTAATCAAGACAGTATGGTACTGGCACAAAAACAGAAATATAGATCAATGGTACAGGATAGAATTCCCAGAGATAAACACACGCACATCTGGGCACCTAATTTACAATCAAGGAGGCAAGAACATACAATGGAGAAAAGACAGCCTCTTCAATAAGTGATGCTGGGAAAACTGGACAGCTACAGGTAAAAGAATGAAATTAGAACATTATCTAACACCATACACAAAATTAAAATCCAAATGAATTAAAGACTTAAATGTAAGACCACACACACTATAAAACTCTTAGAGGAAAATATAGGAAAAACACTCTTGGACATAAACCACAGCAAGATCTTTTTTGACCCACCTCCTAGAGTAATGGAAATAAAAACAAAAATAAACAAATGGGACTTAATGAAACTTAAAAGCATTTGCACAGCAAAGGAAACCATAAACAAGACAAAAAGACAACCCTCAGAATGGGAGAAAGTATTTGCAAATGAAACAACAGACAAAGGATTAACCTCCAAAATATACAAACAGCTCATGGAGCTCAATATCAAAAAAACAAACAATCCAGTTAAAACATGGGCAAAAGACGTAAATAGACATTTCACCAAGGAAGACATACAGATGGCCAAGAGGCACATGAAAAGATGCTCAACATCATTAATCACTAGAGAAATGCAAATCAAAACTACAATGAGGTATCACCTCACACCAGTCAGAATGGCCATTATCAAAAAATCTAGAAACAATAAATGCTGGAAAGGGTGTGGTGAAAAGGGAACCCTCCTGCACTGCTGGTAGGAATGTATATTGATACAACCACTATGGAAAACAGCATGGAGGTTCCTTAAAAAACTAAAAATAGAACTACCATATGACCCAGCAATCCCACTACTGGGCACGTACCCTGAGAAAATCATAATTCAGAAAGAGACATGCACCACAATGTTCATTGCAGCACTATTTACAATAGCCAGGACATGGAACCAACCTAAATGTCCACTGACAAATGAATGGATAAAGAAGATGTGGCACATATATACAATGGAATATTACTTAGCCATAAAAAGAAACGAAATTGAGTTATTTGTAGTGAGGTGGCTGGACCTAGAGTCTGTCATACAGAGTGAAGTAGGTCAGAAAGAGAAAAACAAATACTGTATGCTAACGCATATATATGGAATCTTAAAAAAAAAAAGGTATTGATGAATCTAGTTGCAGGGCAGGAATAAAGAAGTAGACATAGAAAATGGACTTGAGGACACGGGGTGGGAGGGCGAAGCCGAGGTGAAGTGAGAGTAGCATCGACGTGTATATATATATGCTACCGAATGTAAAATAGTTGGCTGGTGGGAAACAGCAGCATAGCACAGGGTGATTGGCTTGGTGCTTTGCGATGACCTAGAGGGGTGGGGTAGGGAGGAAGGGAGGGAGGCTCAAGAGGGAGGGGATATGGGAACATGCGTATGTTTATGGCTGATTCGCTTTGTTGTGCAACAGAAACTAACACAGTATTGTGAAGCAATTATACACCAATAAAGATCTATTAAAAAAGAAGAAAAAAAAGGATCAGGAAGTCTGAACTTGAAAAAAGGATCAGAAAGGAAGGGTACAAGTTCCTTCCTTTCTTTGTTTTCTTTTTTTAATAAATTTATTTATTTATTTTATTTTTGGCTGAGTTGGGTCTTCGTTACTGCATGCGGGCTTTCTCTAGTTGCAGCGAGCAGGGGCTACTCTTCATTGCAGTGCATGGGCTTCTCATTGTGGTGGCTTCTCTTGTTGTGGAGCACAGGCTCTAGGTGTGTGGGCTTCAGTAGTTGAGGCACGTGAGCCAAAGTGCAGGCTCAGTAGTTGTGGCGCCCGAGCTTAGCTGCTCCGTGGTATGTGGGATCTTCCCATACTAGGGCTTGAATCTGTGTCCCCTGCATTGGCAGGCAGATTCTTAACCACTGTGCCACCAGAGAAGCCCCTCTTTTTTTTTTTTTTGATTAAAACTTTTTTTTTTCCTACCATGAAACAATATTGTTTGGTCAGTTGGTCACAACTGGGTTCTAAGTCTTTTTTTTTTTAATCTATTTTTTATTGAAGTATAGTTCAATTACAATGTTGTGTTAATTACTGCTGTACAGCAAAGTGACTCAATTATACATATATGTACCTTCTTTTTCATATTCTTTTCCATTATGGTTTAACACAGAATAATGAATATAGTTCCCTGTTCTATTCAGTAGGACCTTGTTGTTTACCCATTCTGTATATACCAGTTTGCATCTGCTAACCCCAAACTCCCACTCCAACCCTCTCCCTCCTCCCTCCTCCTTGGCAACCACCAGTCTGTTCTCTATGTCCCCGATTCTGCTTCTGTTTAATAGGTAGGTTCATTTGTATCATTTAAATTCCACATATAAGTGAGATCATATGGTATTTGTCTTTCTCTTTCTGACTTACTTCACTTAGTATGATAATCTCCAGTTCCATCCATGTTGCTAAAAATGGCATTATTTCATTCTTTTTTATGGCTGAGTAATATTCCATTGTATATATGTACCACATCTTCTTTATCCATTCATCTGTCAATGGACATTTAGGTTGGTTCCATATCCTGGCTATTATGAATAGTGCTGTTATGAACATAGGGGTGCATGTGTCTTTTTGAATTATGGTTTTGTCCGGATATATACCCAGGAGTGGGATTGCTGGATGATATGGTAATTCTATTTTTAGTTTTCTGAGGAATCTCCATACTGTTTTCCACAGTGGCTGCACCAGCTGACATTCCCACCAACAGTGTAGGAGGGGGAACAAGTTTCTAAGTGGAAAGTGACATTTGAAAAATAAATCTGGAGTCAGAATACAGGACAAATTTCAGGAATGGAGAGATTAGAGACAGAAAAATAATTGAGAAATTTTACCACGTTATGCCTGAATTACTGTTAATAAAGGCATAAACTAGGTGAATAGAAACAGTAAGAGGGATGTGTGGAATTTGTGTGACAGTAAAATAGGACTTACGTGTTAAGTTGGGACTAGATGACTTTATTGATCCTCTCCTAAAAGATAATTACTTCTAGTATACACCTCAATCATTTGGCTTAAAAACCTCACAATTTTCCTTGTCCCTCACTCTACTAAGAGTGCTCTTTCTCAGACATTTGCTGCCCCCCACCTACCATCCCCCAAACTGGCTTCTCCAACCACATAATATATTCCAGCCAAAACAAAGGACTATATTTACTAGTTCCCTAGACAAACCAGGAAATTCCCAAACCAATGACTTTGTTCATGCTATGTTGTCTTTAATGTCCTCTCTCTGTTCCTCGTACCCAAAGTCTAGACATTCTTCACACCCCAGGTCAATGCCACTTTTCCCACCAAGCTCTCTCAGAGGCCCCAACTCAAAGTAAGTGTTGTCTCCCAATACTCTCCATTTTTCTCTGAAACACTTTTTTCAAAAAACCTTGCAATTGTTCCTTATCTCCTCTGGTAAACTATATACTCCCCATGGTAAACATAGCCAATTTATTTCTGTATTCCTTCCTTCTCTTTTCATAGGTACTTGAAGATCTTGATAAATAATATATGGCAACGGCACAGTATAATGGCTAAAAGTACAGACTCTGAAGACAGACTGTTTGAATCTGAATCTTAATACTGCCATTTATTAGCTACGTGACCATGGGCAAGTTACTTAATCTCTGTATGCTACAATATCTTTATGTATAAAATGGAGATAATAAGAGTAGATATTTCATAAAGTTGTCAGAGGACTTGGCTTAGAACAGTATAAGCATCATAAAAGTATCTATTAAATACAGTGGAAAAATACTGAATATTCTGTGATACGTGAGTAAAGCTTTATTTATCTATGGAAAGCAAAATGAAGCCAGTCTCTAGGTACTAAATAGGTATATACAAATTCTTCCTAAATCTTCTTATGTATTCCCTAAGGGTTAGCTGTGTCCTTTAAAGTCTTCCTTATGTTAACAACGGTTCTGTTGTAGTTTGACATTTCAATTTCTGAGAAAATATTTAGTTCAGCTTCCTGTGACAATAAGACACCTAACTGATCTTCTTGCCTCCAGTCTTACCCCCTTTAATCCATCCTCCCATGGCTCAAAGAGTATCTTTCTAAAATGCAGACCTAATGTTTTCCCACTGCTACAAACCCCCTCCATTCCATCCCCATTAGGATAAAGTTTAAAATCCTTAGAGTCTCATACAAATTCCTCCAAATATGGACCCTGCCTAGTCTCCAGTTTCATCTCTCAACACTTTTTACCATAAAACCTAATCACCTGGCCACATCTCAAAAGCTTTTTGTATGTCATTCCTTTTGCTAGAACATCTCTCCATTAGTTTGCTAGGGCCACCATAACAAAATACCACAGACTGGGTAGCTTAAACAACAGAAGTTTATTTTCTCACAGTTCTGGAGGCTAGAAGTCTAAGATCAACATGTCAGCAACACTGGTTTCTTGTGAGGCTTGCAGATGGCTGCCTTCTCAATGTGTCCTCACGTGGTTTTTTTTTTTCCTATATGCACATGTCCCTGGTGTCTTTTTGTGTCCAAAGTTCCTCTTCTTATAAGGTTACCAGTCAGAATGAATTATAACACACCTTAAAGGTCTCATTTTAACTTAATTACCTCTTTAAAGGCCCCATCTCCAAATACAGTCACATTCTGAGGTTATGGGGGCTAGGACTTCAACTTACAAATTTTGGAGAAACACAATTCAGCCCACAACAACCCCTTCTCCTTTTCTTTAGCCAGGCTAATTCCTATTTGTTTTTCCAAGACTGGCCCAAGCCTTCCCATCCAGGCAGATTTCACTGCCCTGTCTCTGTGTTCCCATAGTACTTCTGCATGCTGCTCTCTGTATGCTGCTATCCCATTAACACACTATCCCAGTTGTCTCTTCCTTCTTCAGACTGTATTCCTTAAGAGCAGAGACTAAATCTCTAGCACTTAGCACAGTGTCTGTTCCATTGAAGGTATTTACTAAGGATTTGATTATTTAGGGAAAGTAGAAGAACATGGACTTTGAAGAAAGGCAAGCGTGAGTTCAAATCCTGGCTATACCATTTACTTATCTTGTGGCTTTTGACAAGTCACTAAATGCTGACCTTCCATTGTACATAAGGCAGTTATAAAAATAAATGACTTAATTATAATAAAAGCATCCAGTTGTAGGGTTGGTACACAGTAGGTGCTCAATAAATGTTAGAGTACAGATTCTGGGATTGCCTGGGTTTGACACCCAATTCCACTACTTGGTAGCTGAATGACCTTGGGTATGTTAACTTATCCTCTGCTTCAGTTGCTTATCTATTAAGAACATCTCACACTGCTACTGTGAGGATAAGTTAATATAGGTAAAATATTTAGACGGGTATCTAACACTTATAAGTACTATACAAATGTTTCCTATTATATGATCACTGCAGATCTGAACTAATATCACTGGAAATCATGAATAATTTAGTTCATTCAATTATGAAGTTATTTTAAATGTGAATATTACTTTAATGCCTCAGATTTCTTACCACTAAACAGGATAGTAACTAAAGAGTTTCAAAAACTGGTACGGATGATATAAACAAAGATCAAAATAAACATGAAATAATATCATCTGCCTCATTCCTTGTATTAGTGTTTAAACATACTTTGGGTATTGAAGTAAAAAATCTTAAGAAACAAGTTTTTCTAGTCTTTGCGACTACAGATGTTAACCATTTGCAGTAGAGAATAACACTCTTTGGCTCATATTTTCAATTTCAGAACCACTAAACCTTTGAACTGGAAAGACCTTTGAGATGAAAGGCCAGTCCTATCATGGCTTACATTAAGTAAACAGGTGGATTTGTAATGGGCTTTCAGGGTCTTAATGAGCAGCTCTATGGAGGACAGGAATTACAAGCAGAGAGAATAACTGGTTCAAAATTACTAAAGCAGGGTTCATAACTTATTCTAAATGTCCAAGGTATGTAGTAGGAACCAGTATTAGGAAATAACGCTGGAAAATGCCTTTGAATCATCCAAACTTTAAGGTCAGTAATTTCTGAAGTAGGTACCTGACCTGTAACTTTGAAGTAAGGCAGATCTAGGTATGAATCTCCACTTGTTACATAAGCAAAGCTGAGCCTCAGATTATGCAACAGGGTTATTATAGTGATTAAGTGATCAAATGTACATACAGCTCATAACTGAGATGCCTGGCTGATTGAAAGTACTCAAATTTTTGTCTTTCTGACCCCCGTCACCATACGAATAAAAATCTGCAAAATAATAAAACACTGTCTTTCATACAGTATGTGTTTGCTGAATGTCTGAGACTTGTTGAACATTACTTAATTTTAAAAACAGAAAGCTGGAATAACTGCTGAAATAATCAAGTGTCTTCATCCCTGCCCTTTCTCCCCACCAAATGTCCTTCACAATTTCTTCGCAAGTGTCACTGCACCACCATTAACATGCTATTAACATGCTGTAGCTTCCAATTCTACAGCAAAGATTTGAAGGTCAGGAAAAAATAATCATTGAAATAGATAAAACAAAACTAAACTAAACAAAACTGGAAGAGTCCATTTCATTTTATTCCTATGGTCCATTCTAGCTTGATGAATTTCCAGTGAAAAGTTAGTTTCTGACGCAGAAGCTGCAGGTTTAAATAAAAGGTTCGTGGGCAAGTAACTGAATTCACCGCTATTATAATGACCCAGAAATCTTTTAAGTGTTTAGGAGACTATCTTTACTCTGGTTCTAAAAGGACATCTGCCAATATCCATTATTTACGCTTGAAACTAAAGGCAACCGTCTTTCTTTTAAAAGACGTGCGGTGTCTGGCTCAAAATCAATCGCAAGAAAAGCCCAACTCAACACTGAAAGAGCTCTTTCCAATACCCTCTCGTCTCGCTCACATCACAGATGGCGACCAAGGCTTAAGGTTTAACGTCCAGACACTAAAGCCGCTTATCGCTCAAGGATGGGGCACCAGGTGGGTGCTGTCCGGCAGAGGATGGGATGCTGCCAATCCTGAGAGGTGCAGCTGGGGTGCACCCCGAGGCCGGAGCCCAACGCCCAACACTTCGCACTTACACTTGGGAAACCACCCGCTTCCCACCGCGGTGGGGCGGGGTGGGGGGGGACGGACCCGGAGAGGACCCAGTCCTCCGGTACTCAGCTCAGGCTCCGGTGTCCGCGCGTGACCTCCGAAGACCGGGAGGAGCGCGGGGTGGGGAGGTTCCTTTGCCTTCAAGGGAGGATGGCAAGGGCAAGCTCGAGTCGTGCGCGGGAAGGTTACTCACAGGAATGGTCCGGCGTCCTCCGTCCTTCGCACGCGCTTGCTCAGGGAGAAGCCTCTAAAACGGCAGCAGCCTGAGAGGAGCAGCAGAAGCGGCCGCCGCTGCCAGTAACCGCCCGGGCGTGGCAGGAACGGACTGGCGATTTCACAACATCATCATTCGGCGACTTCGGTTTTGCAGCTACTCCAGGTCAATGACAGCCCCCACACATTTGGGGAAGAGAGGAGGAAACCCATTCTCCCAGCAGCCTGCACGGCACCAGCGCACGACCTGCTGGGGATTGTAGTTTCCTCTAGACCACGCCCCCTTTCTCTAAAGGCCACGCCCCTCGCTTCTAGCCCGGGGGCGGGGGCGGGGCGGGGGCGGGGGCGGGGCGGGGCGGGGCGGGGGGCGGGGCCGCGACCCTGGGGCCAGGGTGGGGCGAGCCCAGTGCTGGAGGGCTGCTGGGGGTTGGGGCAGAATTCCAGGCCCACAGTGCCAGACGGGTCGCGCCGCCCTCCTGGCTCCGCGGCTTGTGCCGCGAGCGGGCCTTGCGCGCTCGCTTTGCCGCTGGGCGGGCCTGGCGCCAGGGCCCCGCACCGCTGGCCGCCTGAGGAGAGCCGCTGGCCGCAGTCGCCGCCAGGGTAATGAGGGGAGGCCGGGCTGGGGAGGGGAAGGGCTACGGGCTGGTCGCGAAGTGAGGGAGCGCGGCTCCGCCAGCGCGCGCCTACGGAAGCTCGAGGCTAGAACTCGCCGCCGCGCTTCCAGCCTGAGCCCGGGAGGCCGACGGAGCCGTGGCGGGAGTCCGGCTCGGCGTGGCGAGCGGCCCGTGCGTGCCGCGCGGCTCCGGCTCGGCCCGGCGTCCCGGGCCGCGTGGCGGCCGAGGCACCTGCGTGCTGGGTAGGCGGTGCCTGCTGGGGTCGGCGGTGCCAGGTGCGCGGGGCCCAGCTGCCCGCGGCGCCACCCCCCCCGCCCCGCCGCTGTCACCTTTGGCCGCACTCACAGGCACGCGGAGTCTCCAGACCCAAGGTGCCCTCCGGCCCGGCTCTGTGTGCCGCCTTCTGCGAGTTCGCTGCAAAGTCCCCCAAAGCAGGACTCGGAAGGAAGCTTTTACGTAATTGAACGCTCAAGCCGCGTTTCGTCCTCGGTATTTAAGTTCAACGTTGTGTTTTTCCCTCGTGGGTTTGTTGTGTCGCGTACCTTTTTCCTCAGAACTCGATTGGAATTGGTGACAGCGCCTATCTAGGATAGAGCCTGGCACACAGTAGGCGCTTAGTAAATATTTTTTGAAAGCCTGAGTCACGATGCTAAGTTTGGAAATTCTACCGAGTTGTGCGTGGCTATAATTTTTAAGATTTTATAGGTTCCCAAGATAACTTTGAAAATTACAGTAATTTTAAAGCTCCGCAGAGTTAAATCTGGCTTTTTTGCATTCCCTGTAACAAGGGCCTCTGTTGGATGCTTAAATTAACTCAAAACCCGAGTTCTGTAATTTAGATGCGCCTTCCGATTGTCGCAGAAAGTGTTAACCTTTCAGATTAAAGCTTTCGGAGGAACCATTCTATTTTAGAACAAATTTAAATTATTTAGAAAGATTTATTTTAATTCTCTTTTTAGAGATAATTGCGAGGGACCACACTGATGTACTTGTAAATACATTTAGAAATACAAGTCTCAAGTATGAATTTTTGAAAAGGGTTTATGTTCATACCTAGTGAAAGAGCACGCAGGAGAAAATTATGACGGCAGACCTATACCCCGCCCTCCAGCGACCCCCACCCCCGTCTCTTAGCGGGGGCAGCTGCTGCCTTGACCTCAAAATGTCTCATAAAAGTATCTCTTAATAGTCTGTCACATCTAAAGCAAAATCCTCTGGGATTAAGCCATGCACGTGGGCAACCCCTTTAGTACTGACAATTCTCACAGATTGTGTCCGCTTCTTATGAGTTTTTCTGAAAAATAGATAATGTAATGGAGTTTAAAGGTTTTTTGTTGTTGTTTAAGAAAGAACTTAACTGATATTACACAGAAAGAGCAAGAAACAAATTCCTGAGAACCAGGAAATTCAGTTAATCACGACATCCCTGATCTTTCTGCTTGTAGGAATGTATGCTCCAAGTGGTCAGGGCCTTGTCTGCCTCGATCACTAGTGAGTGTCCCCAGTGCCCAGCACAGAGCCTGACCCATAGCAGCCATTCATTAAACACCTGTGGGATGAATACTTGACCGTTTCAGGTAACAGGGTAATTACTTTCTACATGCTTGTAGTTTCTTCATTTACTTGGATGTTTCCTTAGAATAGATTACCAGAAGTGAGAATTTTACAGGGTCAAAGGGATGAACATTTTTATAGTTATCAAAACATTGCCAACTTACTTTCCAAATGAGTCCTACCATTTGGTACCTTTCAGAGCATCTTCTCAAGCTCTTATTGATACAGTATTTGATAGTTCTGAGCACTTTCAGATAAAGTATTTCATTGATCCGAATCACCCTGGAAAGTGAGCAGGGCAGGTTTTGCATTACCTCTTTTGTAACACAGCAAACACCAGTGCCTTAAATTGATGGTAATGAATGGCAGGTGACAAAAATAAACCATTCCGGGTTTTTTTCTTCTTCCCATTCTCTTCCTTTGGTTTGTAGTGAATATCCTGAATAAATTGACATCTTTTCTTAGCAATAAAATTGGATGCTGCTGTATAATATCTATGGTTTACAAAAGCTTTTTCTTTCTAATTTTGTTCAGATGTTTGCAGATGCCTTGATCAAACTTGGGGACTTCATTAAAATGAAATAATGAACCACAATTTAGGTGAAAGAGATACTGGGTAGGTGTAAGGGAATACCCAGCACTAGCAAGTTTCGAACATTGCCACCCTTTCTATTAGGAAAGATTTGGAAACTTTTGGTGGTGCTTTTGTAGCTCCTTCAATCTGAATAAGTTACTATTTTAAACCTCTGCATCTGTTGGAGCCTTCATAAAGTATTGAGATTAATACTCCATCAGTGAAAGTGGACAGGAATTATTTGTGTAATAATCTGCATATCTTTCCTATCTGTCAATAAATTCCAAGAAGAATGGAAATGAGAACTAAGAATCATAAAAAATATTCAACCTACAGAAAATATTATTTTCACATGAAAACTGAAAAAAAAATCTTTTTTTAAACATGGCAAGAAGAAAATGTAATTAATTCCTACTCTGTTGCTAATCTTGACTCTTTCCCAAATTTGCTGGTCAGTTACCCTAGATGATTTAATAGGTAATTAATTGGATAAGGAAGCTTTGGAAGATTCAAAGTTTACTTCTAAGTAGAACCATTGGAAATTCTTGGGCATCATTTGTATTAAAAGTGGGTCCAACATTACCTTTCTGTATTGTTTTTACATTTGCTTAGGGTTCTGTAAAAAATTAGTATAGAAAAGATAAGGAAGAAGAGATGCAGGTTTATTGAGGCTTTGGAAATATTCAGAACCTCCTTTCAACTTCACTCCACCTTTCTGTTGTGATGTCAGATCCCAAATAGTGTTCAGTAAACAGAAATGTTCTTTAAGGACACCTTTCAGGAATGTCTGTAGTCCTTGTGTCAAAGAATAGCTGCCCAAATAGTGGTGGGTTTATGGCAACTAGATCTTTAAGGCATTTGTATGTAAATATAAGTTATTTTGCTTCTGTTTTTATACTAGGATATTTCTGTATCTTGAAGATAAAGCAGAAATCTTCTTTGGAGTAGATGGATTTTTCTCACTTTCTGTGAACTAAAGCGATTCAATGTCTCTTTTGGTAAGTTTTTATAAGCGCGGATCTAATTTTGTGTCAATAGAGTAATTAGATGTTAGTGCAAAGCCCTAATAGGCATACTCTGATGGAATATTCTTAGGCTCTGAGATGTTATTTTGATCTGAAAGACTTCTGGTCTTTAAAAATGAGTTAAATTATCATTGAGTTTTTGTCTCTTTAAAAAAGAGCTCCTATACTTTTCCGATATACTCCTTCTATTCCTTTGTCCCATACCCACTTTTCTCATACATTTACTGTCCTTAGACATTACTCTTCCATCCAGTTAGCTATGCCTTATCCTTTAAATCTTTCAAAAATCCCTTTGACAAATTTCCATCTGACTAAAGGCAAGCAAAATAGTATGAAAAATAAGCCCCTTGACTTAACAAGACAGGAAACATTAGGATCATTGTCTAATATGATGTATAGATACTAACGTGGTTTTTGTTTATATTAAGTCCATGGTATCTACTCTAGATTAAGTAGTTTTAGGACTTTCATTGTGTCTTATGTAGAATATAATACGTTATTTGAATATTTGAATTTCTTTTAAAAAGTGGTGGGTGCATTTGTATGATGATTTGTAATTTACAAATGCTTTCATGTATTATATCTCTCTCAGTCTTCAAAATTGTAAGCAGGGCAGGTGGTATAATCCTCATTTGGAGTTTGGTCCATGGTTGCAAAGAATTAGAGCCAGGGCTCAAACTCACACCTGCCAATCCACTCTATCACTTGCCAAGTCTGAGAGGCAGAACTATGAAGTTAGGAGACTGTATTGTTAGTTATTTGGAAAATATATAATGCATTTACTTTATGTTTAAAATAAAGTTTATCTACTTAAAAGGGGAGCTTTATATATCTGGAAAATACATTGAGGTGAAATATCTACCTCATTTTCTAAAGCAGGAATCAGCAAACTTTTTCTTTAGAGGGCCAGGTAGTATTTGTGTGCTATGTGATCTCTATTAAGTTACTCTTGGAAAAAGCTGCCATAGGCAATATGTAAATAAATGCAAATGAATGTGTCTGTGTTTCCGTAAAATTTTATGCACTAAAACAGGTGGCGGGTCAGATTTGACCCGTGGACCATAGTTTGTTGACCCCTGCTCTAAAGGATTACTTAAGATTAACAATTTTATGTCAGTTTGTAGATTGGATGAGATGTAAAAGGGCATTTGATAGATGGAGATACTGAGATTCAAAGGGCTGTATGGTTGCCCAGGGCTTCCAAATTTGGGGGAAAGGACATCTTACTTAATCTATTATTTCATAATTATGGATTTTTGGAAAAATAGAATTTGATAGGGTCATTTATATTTGTTCAGTTTGTTAATAATTTTACTTTGTATTCTTCTTGCAATGAAATATTTAGAATCCTTTGAATCAAAACATTCATGTTTTCTCCTCAGTGAGATATTTGTGTAACTGAGATAAAGTTAATGTTTTTGCTTATGAAGGATTCTTCCTCATTCAAATTTTACCTCTATTTGACAGCTAAGAAGTGGTGTTTTCAAAGGAGCAGCAGGAACAAAATTCCAGACTCCCAGAAAGAAAGCAGGTGTTCAGCATAAACCATGTTGTTTGCATAGACAGTTTAGGCACACCATGATCCATTCTTACCGGGGAATGGTGGGAACCCTCCCAAAATCCGAGTTCCTAGATACCAGCCAAGGGTCAACCTTGCAAACAGGCCTTTCCAAGGAGAGCAGTTTTAGGCCTGCTAACCCTTTCCCACACAATAGTATGAATGATTATTGTGAAAGATTCAGGGCAAATGTTGGAAAATATATGTAAATACCAAATATAATATATAAATGATGTAACTGGTGGCTATTTTTTATATGAACGACAGTATTAAGTATCTTCAAAAACTTTTATTGTAATTTTTTTTATTGTAAATTTTATTCACCCCACACAAACCAATAGAAACTTTGCAAAGGAAGTGATTCTACAGCTACCTTGACACTGTTAGCTCCTGTTCTTCAGGGGCGAGTTTTACATAAAACGGTGGGGATATATGTCAAATTATTTTGGTAAGATTGATATGTACAGACTGTAGGAATTCAACTTAATCAGTAATTTAGGCTAACTGGGAAAATGATTAGTTTGATTAATGAGAAATTCTGGCATATTTTAAGCTAAAGGAAGTTTGATTAAGTAAGTGACTGCAGAATAGACGTGGATGGACTTGTCTTAAAGACTCATTTGATATTATACTTTAATGTTCATATAAAAATGAATGTTCATAAGATGCTTGAAAATAATTAAAAGTCTCTTTCATACAATTTGTTTATACTTTTCTTTTGACATACCTTTTCTTCCTAAATAAGTATAACATCAGCTTCACGCCACTAGCGTGTGTAGGTGTTACATTTCTTTATTGACAATACGTGATAACAGAACACTGAGTTGAAATGCAGGAAAATGTAAATTGTGATAATGGAACTAAGTCTCTTAATTTGATTTTAATTGGTTAGAGATGTTTATCACCTTACGGAACAAAATTGGTTCCAAGTATTGATATATTCAATGTGTGGTTTAATGTGGATAAACATGGTTCCCACACTTAAGGGAAAAAGAAAATCTGAGGACCAAGATAAAATTAATATGGTGAGCATAGCAGAATATATCTCTAGCTAAATATTCAGAAAAACACTGCAAAGATTACGAAAGGGTTAAAAATTAACACCAGCAGTAAAAATGAATTGCTGTTGTTACCTCCAGGGTAGAGGGCAAGAATCAGAGATAGCGCCAAGTAAAATTATAGCAGATATGAAATTTGTCTTCTGCATACCCAGCTGCTTCTCCATTCTCTCCCATACTGTCTACCTCCACAGTATGAATCCTGGCTCCAGTTCAGGTTCCTGCACGTTGCCCTTTCTCTCTGCTCCTCACCCCAGTCAACAGACTTTTTTGTATCCACGTGCCACCCTTATCTTGTGACTTATTTTTCACTTATTTAGTGTATTTCTGAATTTACAGGATTGTTTCTGCACTTCACGAACACAAGTTGAATCACTCAGACCTGAAAAACAGTCTGAAACCAGTACCCATCAAAACTTGGTAAGAAAATGGTTAAGTACAATTAATACTCCTCTTTTGCCTTCTGTGACACCATTTTACAGAATATAATTTCTGGTTCTCCTATATCTCTTTTTCTTTACTTCTTTCTTCTTTCACTTTTCTTCTTTTACTGTTTCTTCTTCCTCTACATAAGCTATTCTCCAGAAGTCTGTAATTGGCCTCTGCTCTTCTGCCTAAACAGACTCTCCCTAAGCAGTCTCACTGGCTCCTGTGGTTTCAGTTGCTCAGATTTCAGATTGTCTGGAGCTACCTGAGGTTTTCCTTTAGGTTGTGAGGGGACCCTGTCATCAGGTAGGACTGATGATTCTTAAGTTTTTACCTGCAACTTTGGACTCTTTCCTGGGCACCAGATGAGTCTGTAGAATTCCTCTGGTTAGAGTTTTCAAAGGCATCTCTGTGCAGTTTGAGTAAAACCTTAATCTCTCAAAACTTCACGGACCTATTGAATTTCCTGCTTTGGCAAATGAAAATCCATCTACTAAATCACCCTAACTAGAAACTTTGGAGTTATCCTCACACTGCCTCTTCCTCTGCCCTCACATCTAGTTACACACCAAGTCTTACAGATCTGTCTCTGAAATGCCCTTGAGTCCATCCCCTCCTTCACCTGATCACTGCTGCTACTCAAATCTCATCATCTCTCACCTGGACTGTTGCAGGTAAACACATTGCCTCTAGTTTCCTAGACACACATATAACCTCCTCTCCCACTCAGATCAGTATTCAACACTGTTACCAATACAGGCCTGTTTGTGCCACTTTCCAGCTTTAAAATTGCCATTGGTTTCCTAAAGCGTATGGGATAAAGCCTAAACTTGTTAGTGTTTTATAAGGACTCTTAATGGTATGGAATATGTCTAATGTTTGAGTTTCATTTATTGCTGCTGAGTCTTAGCACACACTTTTATTTCTGCTTGAAATACCCCTCTAAAATTCTTCCTCGTGCTTAAAGAGTTGGCTCAAGTATCACATCTCTGAAGCCTTTGCTCTTGTACCTTTAATTCTATTATGGTCCTACAGACCTTAGACATCCTCATAAAATGGCATTTACTATATTATCTCACAATGATTGATGTATATGTCTCTCCACATGATCCCCATAAAATAGGCATCCTGTCTTTTTTATCTTTATCATCCCTGGGCAATGCCTGATGTATTAAATAATATTTAAAGAAACATGCTGAGAAATAAATATTTCTCTGGGATCTTCCCCTCTAAATCTCTTAATTTTCATTTTATATTATAATTCTTTCTATAAAATAGAACCTGCCTTGCAGATACCTTAGTCCTACAAAATAGAGTTATCCCAGTTAATCCTATTTTTAAATTTATTCTGACCTTATCTTCAATTGTCATCATTTTTGTCATTTCGCTTTTTACTCGCTAATACTGTAAAGTCTTCTAGTTACGTACCTTGTTGTACAATAGGATATAGTATCCAATCCTAGTTTTCATTCAAGTATTACCCTTCAGACAGGTAGTGTTTAGAAAGTAAAGTGTCTGTTGTTGACTCCTTGCTGTTACCAAGAGAGAGGCCTAGAACTCAGGAAATTTCCACAAGTGCTGCTTTTTTTGCAGGAGGGGTTATTGTGCTAGGTACATATAACATAAAATTTACCATCTTAACCATTTTAAAGTGTACAGTTCAGTGGCATCAAATACATTCATAATATTGTACAACCATCACCACCATTCATCTCTGTAACTCTTTTCATCTTGTAAAACTGAAACTCTGTACCTATTAAACAGTAGCTCCTCCTTCCCTTATAATTCCCCTGCCTCTTGGAAACCACAATTCTAGTTTCTGTCTCTGATTTGACTACTCTCATTACCAGTATAAGTGGAATCATACTGTATTTGTTATTTTGTGACTGAGATTTTTCACTTAGCATAATGTCCTCAAGGTTCACTAGTGCTGCAGCATACTGCAGAATTTCCTTACTTTTTAAGGTTGAATAATATTCCATTATATGTATATACTACATTTTGCTTATTCATTCATCTGTTGGTGGACACTTGGGTTGCATCCACATTGTAGCTATTGTGAATAGTGCTGCTATGAACATGGGAGTACAAATATCTCTTTGAGACCCTGATTTCAATTCTTTTAGGTATATACCCAGAAGTGGAATTGCTGGATCCTATGGTAATTCTATTTAAATTTTTTGAGGAACGACCATACTGTTTTCAACAGTGGCTGTACCATTTTACATTCCCACCAGCAGAGCACAAGAGTTCCAGTTTCTCTACATCCTCTCCGATACTCATTTTCTGCTTTTTTGATAACAGCCATCATAAAGGGTGTGAGGTGGTATATCGTTGTAGTTTTGATATGCATTTCCCTAATGATTAGTGATGTTGAGCACTTTTTTCCTGTGTTTATTGACCACATACATGTATTCTGTGGAGAATGTCTATTCAAAGTCCTTTGCCCATTTTTTAATTGGGTTGTTTGTTTTTTGTTGTTGAATTTTAGTTCTCTCTATATTCTGGGTATTAACATTATCAGAAGTATGACCTACAAATATTTTCTTGATCCATTTTGAGTTAATTTTTGTATAGGTAAGGGTCCAACTTCATTCTTTTGCATCTGGATATCCAGTTTTCTCAGCACCATTTGTTGAAAATACTGTCCTAGCTCCATTGAATGGTCTTGGCACACTTGTCAAAAGTCATTTGACCATATATGTGAGGGTTTGTTTCTGGGCTCTTTATTCTGTTCTCTTGCTCTATATGTTTGTCTTTGTGTCAACACCACACTGTTTTAGTTACTGTAGCTTTGTAGTAAGTTTTGAAAGTAGGAAGAGTGAGTCTTCCAATTTTGTTCCTTTTTCAACATTGTTTTTGCTATTCAGGATCCCTTGAGATTTTAATAATATTAAGTCTTCCAATCTTTGAACATGAGGTATGTTTCCATTCAGTTATGTCTTCTTTAATTTCTCTCAGCAATGTTTTGTAGTTTCCATTGTACAAGTCTTTCATTGCCTTGGTTAAGTTAATTTCTAAGTATTTTATTCTTTTTGGTGCTATTGTAAATGGTATTGTTTTCATGACTTTTTCCCCAGATTATTCATTAACCAGGTCTTTTGAATTTTTAGTTCAAAAAGTTATTAAAAAGTTTGACAAGGACAAGGACCCTGCCATGATTTTTGCTTTCTAATTCTCTAACTAGTCATGAAATCAAAAAGAGAAGTGAGGTTAGTTTTAAGATGATTTACTCTTAGTAAACCTATATTGTCTTCTTGTGATTACCGTGTTGTTTTCTTAAATGTCCATAACTTGTTTGTGTAGTGATTTGATACCAGACCTTACTGGGCAACAACATCAAGCTTGCCCCTTTATCCTTTTTTCTCTTTTTTGAAAATTGAGTCAATGTTTGACTATTTCCATTCGGGTTTCTCATCTGAGTTTTACTATATTTGCAGACTTAATATCCTAGATGTAATTGTCTTTGGTTTGGAGGTTTGAACCTATTTAAAACAACCTGTTTTGAGCTTCAGCTACTTAATTACAATCTAAGTGCTTCTAGTTTAAAGAAGACTAGTTCCCTGATGGAGTTGAGGGAAGCAAAGTAGAGGTTGATTAGCCTTATTTCAATCCATCATCTGGTAACCTGATGCCATTTTTTTCAAGCAGTGAACTGTAAGCCTCAGTTCATTCTGTGCTCTAGCCTTCCTGGCAGACTTATAGCTTATCACTTTAAACATTTTTTAAACTGCTATATGCTCTTCTTTCTCTCTCTTATATGTGTTCTTTAAATCTGAGTTTAAGACTACTTGTTCTAAAGAAATTGCATTGATTTATTTAGATTTCTTTCTTCATTGGGATTATTTCCAATTGTATGGTAGAATTTCTTTTTATAGCCTTTCATCCCTCTTGCAGATTATTCACCTTTTACCATGAGCTTACAATTATATTTTTCTGCTCTCTTAAAAGCTTGGGGAACATGTAGAATCAAATGTAAAAAATAGTTAGCAGAATTCCTAGTAAATAGTAATGTCATTCCTAACTCCCTTCTTCCTTCTCTTTACCTTGGAGGTAGTAACGAGATTCTTGCCACCTGCTGGTGCCTGTAAAGGCTGCTGAGTACTGGTGTCCTTTTAGAGATCCTCATGGCTATCATATGATGCCAGTGGTGTTGGCCTCTTCTTTCTCCTGTGTGCATGTTATTTCAGTGCCACTGGGATCTGGTGCAGACCTAGCACTCTGACTCCATAGTATCCCGTGAAAGGCCATAGTGGTACATGGTCATTAACTCAGGACTTTTGTACCCTATCCTGTTCTCCCATCTCTTGAGGCTTATTTTTCTTTCTGACCTCCCTTCTGATTCATTTCATCTTTGAAAAACTTCTTCAGCTTCTTTGAATAAGTTTTAGTATGGAAATTGTTCCTTGACTGTTAACACCTCCATTAGCTGAGCAGATACATGTATGTGTAATGATTGTAACTGACAACCACTTGAAGTAAAAGCACCAGAATAGAATATTCCTCATAGGTCCTTTCATTTCTTCCCTTGATATATTTATTAGATACCCTGAAGAGTCAACAGCCATTCTTAGCAACTCCTAAGAATGCTTCCTGGAAATTGTGCTGAAAAGTATTCTTCACTACCTGTAAATCTGTTTTTCTAGCCCTCTCCCCCTTCACAGGCTGATAGCTTTATAACTAGCATCCCTTATTAGCTGTTGTAAATACTTTTTGGATCTTAAAACAGTGTCTTAAGCCACCTTTTCACTGCCTTCTTAATGAGCACTTGTGTGTTTGAAAAGACAATATCAGTATTTTACATTGGAGTAGGGGACCAAATTGGGGCGCCAAAAAGTTTATACCTATTTTGTTTTCATATTTTTAAAACAATGCAGGTTGATGAGCCAACCCTTTCCTTGTTGCCTCCATCCACTAGAGCCAGTGAAGTTATCTGTTCCACCAACGTTTCTCACTATGAACTCCAAGTGGAAATAGGTAATCATTCTGGATTGCACATAATTGACTCATCATTGTTAGAAATGAAATTGATGACAAAAAGATTACTTTGTAAGCAGGTCTCTCTTGTTACCCACAGCATAAAACTAAATGTTAATTGTGTCAGTCAAACGGATCTGTTAATTTTATCTGTCCTAAAACAGTAGCCCAGATTTTTTTCAAGATTACCTTCTAGAATTTTTACTTTTTCACTGAAGTACTGGTAGAGGAGGAAGACACTAAATAATCTAAGCATTTGTTATTTGTATCTTTATTTTGGGGAACTTCTGATCATTTGTCTGATTTAAACCAAATCATGTAAATCTTTTCAGTTACAGTCCTTTAACCAAATTACTTTCTTTTAACTTAAAACCTTGCCTAAAATCCCATTCGTAGTAGAAACTTTTTTCAGTTAAGTTTGGAACTGGCTGAGTTATTGTTTTTAGCCTTATACCTGTGAAAAGTTGCTCTGAGTATTCAGAAACATCTCTTAAATAATACAAAGAGATACTATCTTAGGTGCTAGGAATATAAAGCCATGTAAAACACTTGAGGAGTTCACATCCTCTCTGGGAAGACGAACATGAAAGATAGCTTTGTCTTATGCACTGGAAGGTACTACAGTAAAGTGTTCCCAAGTGTTATGGGAACAGAGAAGATGGAGCGTTCACCTGTGCATCTCGACTCTTCTAGGAGTCAGGGAAGATAGCAAAAGGGCTGGATCCTGAAGCATGAGGAAAAGTTTACTAAATATTCTAGTCAGGGTTTTTATTCAAACAACAAACAGTCCTGACTACTTAAACTAAAAGAATTTTTTGAACAATTTTGCTAACTCACAGAATCATTGGCTAGAGAAATGGGCTTGGAAGAAACCAAGAGAAACTATGTGACTAGAACTGTAGCCTGGGTCACAGCATAAGAGCAGCCTAGTTAATGTACACTAGTAGGGTACTTTAACCCCACTAGATGATGTTGGGCCCCACTGGTGAGTTCCAACTTAACTGAAAAAAGTTTCTACTAAAAATGGGATTTTAGGTAAGGTTTTAAGTTTTAAGTGTGAGTTCTGACTGCCTCTGCTTCTTTTGTCACTCACTTCATCCTCCATTGACCAAGCTTATGTCATTGACCCTCCCATGCCCAGGTCAAGGTGACCAAAAGAGAAATAAGGATTTGACTTTTTCTAAAATAGCACTGGTGGAAAATGCCCCCAAATTAGAAAGGACTTTTCAGATGGTGTCAATCCAAAAAAGGTAAAAAAAATAATTTACTCGAATAGGTGATTGAGGAAGGACTATCACATAGCTGCTCTGTGCCTAGACTCAGGAACATAGGGCAAGTAGGCAGTAGGAGTAGGTAAATCTGAAAAAGGAGACTTGGAACCATTGTGAAAGAACTCATATGGGGGATATATATATATAGAAGTTCAGACTCTCTCTGTCAGCCCTGCAACGTACCAACTTCATTACTCAGTGGATTTAAGGAAAGGTTTGGAATTTATCGTCTCTACTAGAGAGACATTGTGGAATAGTGATGATGATAATAATAGCATCTAATCGGCATCAGGCTGAACATATTATATGTATTTTTTCATTTCACCCCTTTAGCCCTCCCATTTTGCAGATGAGGATACTGAGGCTCTGAGAATTTAAGTAATAGTCATACAGTTAGTGATTTGAAAGCAAACTCTTGTGACTGTAAGGTCTAAGCTCTCAGCTGCTGCACTGTAGTACCTTTCTTTTGATAAAATGTTGAATTTAGAAGGACAACTGGCAGCAGTTCCAGGCAGCAATCTGGAAGATATAGTATATCAGGGATTTACAGCCAGAGTATCATCCTCATCACCTGAGTCTTTTTAAAAATTGCAGTGCCTATATCCCATCACAGACCTCCTGAATCAAAATTTCTGGTGAATGGGAACTAGGCACAGGCTTTTGAAGTAGTTCCATCAGTAGTTTTGGTGCATGTCCTGATCGAGAATGCAGGGCATAGTGAGGAAGTCACTGCATCTAGCCAGAGAACAAGGACAGGACTTGAGCTAAGGCAAGTGATGCTTGTTGCTGGGGAGGAAGGGATGAATTTCAGATTAACTGCATTTCAACAATAAAAGTGACAGAATTTGGTGACTGTGGAGAGAGGGAGGAAACTAACATTTATTAGGTGTCTATTAATAGATTACCATTCTAGGTGTTTTTAGTTTAAAAACTGACAACACCAAATGCTGGTGAGTATGTCAAGTCACTGCAGTACTTACTTATACGTGGCTTGTGGGAATGCAAAGAGGTTCAGCCACTTTCAAAAACAGTTTGACCGCTTCTTATAAAGTTAAACGTACACGACCTAGCCATCCCACTTGCAGGTATTTGCCAAAGAGAAATGAAAACATATGTCTACTTAAAGAATGGTTTTGGCAGCTTTATTTGTAGTCACAAAAAACTGAAAACAACCGAAGTTTATCAATTTATGAATAGATAAAAATAAATTGTGGTATATACATATAATGGATTATTACTCTGCAATAGAGAGAAATTAACTACTGAAACACGGAAGAATCTCAAAAGCATTATACTAAGTGAAAGAAGCCAGACACAAAAAACTGCTATGATACTACTTACATGACAAACAAAAATCACATCAGTGGTTGCCAGGGACCGGGAGTAGGGGATTGCTGAGTAACATTCCATTGTTTGAATGTAACAATTTGTTTATCAAGTCACAATACTAACCATTACAATAGGTGTGTAATGGTATATTGTGTTTAATTCCTACTCCTCTATTTTGAGCATCTTTTCATGTGCTTGTTGGCCACTTCTGTGTCTTCTTTTGTGGCTTACCTATTTAATCTTCTGCCTAATTTTTAGTTGGGATGTTTGTCATTTATTATAGAGCTATAAGAGTTCTTTATATAGTACTCTGTGTGTAAGTCTTGTCAGATATAAATATTGTTGATACTTTCAATCAGTGGCTTGCCTTCTCATTTTCTTAACAGTGTTTTCTTGAAGAGCAAAAATTTTTAATTTTGATGAAGTCCAGATTATCAGTTTTTTCCTTTCGTCATTAACACAAGTTTTACGTCTGATTATAGGAAGAGGATTTGACAACTTGACTTCCGTCCATCTCGCACGGCATACTCCTACAGGAACACTGGTCACAGTAAAAATTACAAATCTGGAAAACTGCACTGAAGAACGCCTGAAAGCTTTACAGGTAACAATACAAAAAAAAAAAAAATACATTTAATTTAATGTCTATTTGAGGAGATTACACCTATAATTTTTTTTTTCACAAATTAGTAGTTCTGTTAGAGAAAGGTAGATTTCTTTCTTCTAATAAACATGCAATTACAGAAATGGAAAGAATACTTGGAAGCCAGATCCATGAAAGAGCAAATATATTCAAACTTTGGTAAGTACTATAAGTTCCTTCAAATGAATATCATATTTGGAACACTGGTCTGGAATTTATTTAAATACCCCTTGTCAGTCCAGTCACAAATAATCGTATAGGAAAATAGAAAAAACAAAAGCAAACAGTTTCCTTTTCTTCCAGCTAAGTAAAACTAGCTTCTGAATTGATAAATTTTAACAGATTGCATTTCAGGAATATTATAATACCATTTCAGTTGTCACTAATCATTTTTGATATAATGAGGGAAAGGATTTTGTTTTGATATTATCCCAATTTTTTAACTATTTATATGTGCACATGTATATTGCACAGAAGAAGACTGGAAGAAATTATACTGAAATGTTAACAGTGGTTCTATGATTTAATGTTAGAAGTGACTTTTATACTCATATTTTAATGTATTTTTTAAATGTTTCTATCATAAGAACACAGTATAGTTATTGACTGTGACCTCTGGAGTCAGACTGTCTAATAAGTTCACATCCTACTTTCGTTAATTATGTGCTTTTGGACAAGTTTTCTAACTTGTTTCTAAGTATCCTCTTCTGTAAAATGGGAATTATAATGTCACATACTTTGTGTAGTGGTTGTGAGATTTAAAGACATGATAGCACTAAGAACAGTGCTTAGTACTAATAAGCTCCATTATTGGTACTAATAAGCTGCCACTACTGCTGTTATCTTCATAATGAGGAAAAAGGTTGGGTTTTGGGGGTTTGTTTTATTATTTAAATCCACTTTATTGTTATTTACTTTTCCCTTCTTTTTTTTTAACATCTTTATTGGAGTATAATTTCTTTACACTGGTGTGTTAGTTTCTGCTTTGTAACAACGTGAATCAGC
Organism: Orcinus orca; assembly: GCF_937001465.1. NCBI lineage: Eukaryota > Metazoa > Chordata > Mammalia > Artiodactyla > Delphinidae > Orcinus > Orcinus orca. Next base: position 86,613,080 of record NC_064565.1, read on the forward strand.
TAAAAAGGTTGTTTTTAAATGTCTTGTCTCTGTGTTTCTATACTAGAAAGCAGTGATTCTATCCCACTTTTTCCGGCATCCCAATATTACAACTTACTGGACTGTTTTCACTGTTGGCAGCTGGCTTTGGGTTATTTCTCCTTTTATGGCCTATGGTAAGAAAACTCATTTTAGGTAAAATAATTCATGGTTTAGCCTGGATGCTATAATTAAGGATGAGTGTGATCTTTGATTTATGATTCACTACTTTTAATTTATAAATCTGATGGCCAATTCTAGATTTCATGATATATTTTTATATCTGGTTCATGTTGAATTTTAGTTTTCAGAAAAAAAAGTAGAATGGGTCTCATGATCATTGAAACCACCACTGATTGCTTCTCCAAGAAGTCAATCCTTTGAACAAGCTGTCTTTTTCCCTTCAGTTTCCTTCCTCTCTCTCAGTGGAGAGCTGCTGTTAGTCTTCAAGCAAAAGTAGTTTTTCTGCTTGTGCACACCATCCCTATCCTTGTTTCTCTGCATTGTAAACTTATTTCACTGTATTGTAAACATCTGTGTGTGTACCTGTCTCCTTCACTGGATTTGAGCTTCTCGAGGGCAGGATCATGTATGTATTTTTCATTTTGGTATCCCCAGGTGCTCATAAGATACCTAGCACAAGTAGTGTTCAGTAGGTGTGTTGAATAAATAAATGAATGGATTCTAGAGCTTTGATTTTTAGGATAGCTTTTGTGAATTGCCTGTGGATTTAAAATATATATGTTCTCACACAGTATGTACTTTTTTAGTAATATTGAATATTGTTAATTCACTTTCCTAATCTCTAGCATGTCATTAGAAAAGTCTTTTTAAAGATTGGTGAAGGAAAATTACCTTGGCATAAGAAAGTGGTTAGACTCTAAAATGTAACACGTGTGCATGCGAGCATGTGTGTGTACGTGTGTGTGTGTTTATGGTTGATAAGAACATTTAAAACATAGCTAGAAGCAAAATCACTTTCAGTGTTCATCTAAAGATTTCAGGGGTTTCTTTCAGGTTCAGCAAGTCAACTCTTGAGGACTTACTTTCCTGAAGGAATGAGTGAAACTTTAATAAGAAACATTCTCTTTGGAGCAGTGAGAGGGTTGAACTATCTGCATCAAAATGGCTGTATTCACAGGTATTTACTTATTTGTATTTTACAAAGTGAAAGAATTTGAGAGGAAGAAGTCTTTTAGGGAGCTTTTAGGAAGGAGCAGTTGAGTGTTAGAGTGGAGGATAGGAAACTTGCAAATGAAAATTGAGGGAGGAAGGGACCAGTAGGTATAGTAGATGCTTACATTTTATAGTTCATTCACCAGAAATGTTCAGACCACCTCCTCTGTGCCAAGTGCTGTGCTCCGTGCTGGGATGGAGTGCCTGTCTTCGCACAGCTCAAGTCCCAATAATGAGGGTTACAAGAACCTATCTGTTTGGGGTATAAGCTGTGGGGAGTGGGATCCTAGTTAACTCTTGTGTTTTGTTTTTTCCTTAAGCAAATAAAGAGCTGCTTTATCTGCTTTTCAGTTTTATGTCATGTTTATATCATATACAGATTGTAACTAAACCTTTGATTTCTTAAGTGTTCTGTAGCACTTTGAGATTATCATACTAAATATCAGTTCTCTTGTTGCCAAACTGTACATGCAGAAGTAATTGGCTGAATGTTAAAAACAATGCTGTTCTAAGATATATTGGGACTTTGTTTTCCTTTTTAATTAAGTTGCTTTTAAATAAGCTTGTTTTCTTATTGTTTGTTTCACCTCAAAGCTTTTTTCTTACTGTTTGTTGTTTCTTAGCAGCATTCTGGTTAACTGAGGATTTCTAGCAGACAGTATTCTAATTAATCAAGGTTTTATTATACTTTACCAGACTATTGGCCATCCTGCTCTATTAGTTTCCAGTTTCCGTGTTTAGGATGAAAAACAAGGCTCTTTTATAATTTATTTGATGAAGGAAAATTTTACATCAGACATATCTTTATAAATTTTGTTAATACCATGAGAGGCTATCTTTTATTGGATAATATTGCATTTAACTTTAAATTATAACTTCTAAGGAGTATTTAATTTCCAAGGGAATACATGGATTTATTCTGACCAGATTTTTATCCTTTCTTCATTGGCCAGTTTCTTAGTATTTAGGATTGTTTCTTTTTGTTCTAGGAGTATTAAAGCCAGCCATATCCTCATTTCTGGTGATGGCCTAGTGACCCTCTCTGGCCTGTCCCATCTGCATAGTTTGGTTAAGCACGGACAGAAGCATAGGGCTGTGTATGATTTCCCACAGTTCAGCACATCAGTGCAGCCGTGGCTGAGTCCAGAACTACTGAGACAGGTCAGGTGTGGCCATTGCATTGGGTTGTCTATGCGTCTTAAGTGTCTTCTGAGTTTGACTAAAGGACAGTTGTGCCCTTATATTTGGATTGATGAAAGGCCTACTGCAAGACTTTTTAAATTCTTTCTTGTCAAAATTATTGTTAGGAATTTTTAAATGTATACCAAATATTAGGTATATCTTGATTTCTCATGAGTTTTTTCCATTATTATTCACCACCCTTTATCAAAAAAGCATACGTATGTAACTTTTTAAAGGTTATTTATACTAAAGGACTTCAAATTAATTGTTCTACAGGATTTACATGGATATAATGTAAAGTCAGATATTTACAGCGTTGGGATTACAGCATGTGAATTGGCCAGTGGGCAGGTACCTTTCCAGGACATGCACAGGACTCAGGTAAATGCTGCTAAAATCCCTGAACTACTTTCCTTCCCTTACATTCTATATAATTTCTTTTAAACATCTTTGCTGTAGACTCTTAGGACCTTTATTGTTGTTGTTAATGCTTTAATATTTTGCCTGAAAATGACTGAAGGAAATTTTTCTTTCTTTTAGATGTTGTTACAGAAACTGAAAGGTCCTCCTTATAGCCCATTGGATATCAGTATTTTCCCTCAGTCAGAATCCAGAATGAAAATTTCCCGATCAGGTGTAGACTCTGGGATTGGAGAAAGTGTACATGTCTCCAGTGGAACTCGCACAGTAAATAGTGACAGATTGCAAACACCGCCCTCAAAAACATTCTCTCCTGCCTTCCTTAGCCTGGTACAGCTCTGTTTGCAGCAAGATCCTGAGAAAAGGTAATATTGGTCACTTCTAAATAGCATAAAACATCTGTGTCTTGTATTTTATAGAAGTTTTGTGAGATTTCCTTCTTGCCAAATTCAAATCTTTTATCAGTCTTTTCATCAAAAAACTATACAGTAGCCTAATCCAGAAAATACCAATGCTAAAAGCAAGTGGAGACAATGAGCAAATGGGAAGAATACTAGATTGGAAGTCAGAAGGCTTGGGCTTCAGTCTCAGCTGTATCATTTCCTAACCAAGTCACCTTGTAAAAATCAGTTAATCTTTCTGGACGTTAATTACTGCACTTATGTTAAGACATTTTAGAAACTTCCAAGCAGTACAAGAGTGTTAGTTGCTGTTATTACAATAATTATTATCACAGATAACTAATGTGTTAGCATTTTGGAAATAAGGTGTGTGTCTTTTTAATCTTTTTTAAGCCCCTTAATGCCTAGCATAGTTCCTTATAATTAGTAAGTGCCTAATAAATGTTAAGTCACAGACTAATTGAAGGTTATCTCTAGAATTAATTCTGCCCATTAGTTAAGGTTGAAGCTAAGAATTGGGCTTCCTTACATATATTTTTTCCTTTTAATTTTTGTGTATTGAGTTTTATAGCTCTAAACCTAAGTTCTAACATAGTTTACATCAAAAAAATCTACATTCTAATATGAGGTCTTTTTTAAAATAATTTTTTCAAAAAAATTTCAGGCCATCAGCAAGCAGTTTATTATCCCATGTTTTCTTCAAACAGGTGAGCTGATCTATCTTTGTTGTCTAGATGTTTTTTAATACTATTAAAAAATCACATCATTTTGTTGGCTTAATGGGACAGTTTGGTTACTAAGATTCTTAAATAATTTTCTTACAAGGTAAAGTTAAAAAGAAGAAAACGTTTTTGGTAGTTTAATTATAGACTTTCTAAAATATTTCCATTCTGCAAAACAAAATGAGTAAAGACAAACGGAATATCATCATGTGTTACTTTATCCTCAGCTTATATTTTGATTAACTTAGAGACATTTTATTTTTCTATATTGGCTAGAAATGATGTAAGGGCAAAATAATTCTGATAAAAGTCAGTTTATTTGGCTGTTACTTCTTCTTCTCGGATAACCAGAATCAAAGGCATGTTTAAGTGAAAATACCTAAAAACAATTTAAACACATTTAACATGATTTCTTTAAAAGTTATTATTTACTAAAAAAAAACTAATGTATTGAATTTATGTACCAACAGCCTTATTTTGAGTTTCTTTAACAGATGAAGGAAGAAAGCCAGAGTTCAATACTTTCACTGTTGCCTCCTGCTTGTCACAGGCCATCAACAGCACCACCTCCAGTGTCACCTTGGACTGAGCCGGAATGGGATTTTCCTGATGAAAAAGATTCAAACTGGGAATTCTAGGGCTGCCAAACCCTTTTATGTCCTATGTACTTGACACTTTCTCCCTGCTGCTTTTTCTTCTGTATTGCTAGGTACAAATACTAGAATTATACTTGAAAATACAGTTGGTGCACTGGAGAATCTATCATTTAAAACCACTCTGTTCAAAGGAGCATGAGGTTATAGCCCCTTTGGTTAGCTCAGAGTGCTGTTATAACTCCAGGGAAACTTTGGAATTATTAATCTAACTACATTTAGTGTCATCTGTTCTCAAAATTTTTTCCCAAGCTGTGACTAACTATTCTTTTTGATTTCTCAGTATAATTTTTGAGCCAGTTAAATTTTTCAGCATTTTGCTGCCCTCAGGGGAATGAGCCCTCAGAGGACATTGCTTCCAAGTACATTTTTTACTTCCAGATTCTCTAGCCTTTTTAATCAGCTATTGTTAAACCAACAGGCTAGTTTATCCTGGCATCAAACCTGTTTTTGATAGAAGGGAAAATGTTTATACTTTCCCGTTATCATGTGTTAATAATACTTATGGTAATATCAAACTGAGCCTCACTCACATTAAATGATTCACTTGAAATATATAGAGAAGTTGTAATTTGCTTTTTTTAATTGTTAAGGGGCTAAAGTAACACTTTTCTACTTATGTAAATTATAGATCCTAAATTTATGCGCCCCGTGGGAGCTCAATAAAGATTTATTCAATTGAGTTTATACTTAATAATTTTATTTGTGTGGTTTGACAAAGCTAAAACATACATTCTAATTTGTTTTGCCAAGGATAGCTCTTTCTCAAACAGATTTATTTATATAACCTGTTGAATTGGGGACAGCCTGGTGTTTGATTCAATGGAGGCAGATTTTCCAGCCCTTTATATGATTATTCTTGCTCCTGTAGGAGATCCAACTTACAAGAACATAGAGAACTTAATAGTTTTACCTTATTAGCAAAAGAGATATGCTGTCTCAAAAAGAATATGTAGTTTGGACTGTGATAAGTTGGGATTTACCTCAATTAGTAGATTTTCTTTATTTGCACACTCTTATTTAACATTACACTAAAAATTATTTTGAAATGATTAAGACTTAAAAATGAAAACCAATGAGACAGTAATATATAGACTAATAGTCTGAAACACAAATCTTTTCATGTTTATTGGCCAGCCCCCCTCAAGGATATTTGGGTTACTCCATCAAGCAAGCCACAGACTTGCCAAGGTGGAGGAGAGAAAGGAGATGAGTGCCAGTGGAGGCACTGAGATCACCTGTAGTGGTGGGGGCTGTAGCTCATTCCACTAACCTCCTCCTTCTCATTTCCCCTCAGCAAGAGAAGCTCACAGGAACCACAGAGGAGGTGCTCTCAAATATGTGGAGAGTCAATATGTGTACTGCAAAGTGGGACTGTGGAGGCCGGGAAACAGTGCCTCTCAGGTCCACTGTGTTAGGGTTCTCCAGAGAAGCTGAACCAGTGGATTTTTTTTTTTTCAAGTATAGTTGATTTACAATGTTGTGTTAGTTTCAGGTGTACATCAAAGTGATATATATATATATGTAGGTATATATATTGATATATATATCTATATAGAGAGATATATGGATATAATCACATGTTCTTTTTCAGATTCTTTTCCATTATAGGTTATCAGATATTGAATATAGTTCCCTGTGCTATACAGTAGGTCCTTGTTTATTTTATATACAGTAGTGTGTATCTGTTAATCCCGACTCCTAATTTATCCCTCCACCCACTTGCCCCTTTGATAACCATAAGTTTGTTTTCTGTGTCTGTGAGTTTGTTTCTGTTTTGTAAATAAGTTCATTTGTATCATATTTTAGATTCCACATATACATGATATCATATGATATTTGTCTTTCTGACTTACTTCGCTTAGTATGATAATCCATACACACACACACACACACACACATACACACACACAGAATAGAAAGTATTCCACTCAGCCATAACAAAGAATGAAATAATGCCATTTGCAGCAACATGGATTTTATATATATATATATATATCACATCTTCTTTATCCATTCATGTCAGTGGAAACTTAGGTTGCTTCCATTGTCTTGGCTATTGCAAATAGTACATTGGGGTGCATGTATCTTTTCAAATTAGAGTTTTCTCCAGGTATATGCCCAGGAGTGGAATTGCTGGATCATATGGTACCTCTATTTTTAGTTTTTTAAGGAACCTCCATACTATTCTCCATGGTGGCTGTACCAATTTACATTCCCACCAACAATGTAGCAGGGTTCATTTTTCTCCACACCCTCTCCAGCATTTGTTATTTGTAGACTTTTTAATGATGGCCATTCTGACTGGTGTGAGGTGATACCTCATTGTAGTTTTGATTTGCATTTCTCTAATAATTAGAAATGTGGAGCATCTTTTCATGTGCCTCTTTGCCATCTGATTGTCTTCTTTGGAGAAATGTCTATTTAGCTCATCTGCCAATTTTTTGATTGGGTTATTTGCTTTTTTGATATTGAGCTGTATGAGCTCTTTGTATATTTGGACATTAAGCCCTTGTCAGTCATATTGTTTGCAAATATTTTCTCCCATTCTGTAGGTTGTCTTTTCATTTTGTTTATGGTTTCCTTTGCAGTGCAAAAACATATGTTTGACTAGGTCCCATTTGTTTGTTTATGCTTTTATTTCTTTTGCCTTGGGAAACTGAACATTGCTATGATTTATGTCAGTGAATGTTTTGCGTATGTTCTTTTCTAGGAGTTTTACGGTGTCATGTCTTATATTTAAGTCTTTAAGCCATTTTGAGTTTATTTTTGTGTATGGTGTGAGGGAGTGTACTAATTTCATTTATTTACATGCAGCTGTCCAGCTTTCCCAACACCACTTGCTGAAGAGACTGTCTTTTCTCCATTGTATATTGTTGCTTCTTTTGTCGAAGATTAATTGACCGTAGGTGTGTGGGTTTATTTCTGGGCTCTATTCTGTTCCATTGATCCATATGTCTGTTTTTGTGCCAATACCATGCTGTTTTGATTACTGTAGCTTTGTAGTGCTGTCTGAAGTCTGGGAGAGTTATGCCTCCAGCTTTGTTCCTTTTCCTCAGGACTGCATTGGCAATTCTGGGTTATTTATGGTTCCATATAAATTTTAGGATTATTTGTTCTAGTTCTGTGAAAAATGTCATGGGTAATTTGATAGGGTTCACATTAAATCTGTAGATTGCTTTGGGTAGTATGTCCATTTTAACAATGTTCTTCCAATCCAAGCACATGGGATATCTTTCCATTTCTTTGAATCATCTTCAATTTCCTTTATTACTGTTTTATAGTTCTCAGTGTTTAAGTCTTTCACCTTGGTTAGGTTTACTCCTAAGTATTTTATGCTTTTTGATGCAATTTTAAAAGGGATTTTTTTTTTTTTTTTTAGCTTTCCCTTTCTGATAGTTCATTGTTAGTGTAAAGAAATGCAACAGATTTCTGTATGTTAATCTTATATCCTGCTACCTTGCTGAATTCGTTTATCAGTTTTAGTAGTTTTTGTGTGGAATGTTTAGGTTTTTCTATGTATAGTATCATGTCATCTGCATATAATGACAATTTTGCCTCTTCCCTTCCAATTTGGATATGTTTGATTTCTTTTTCTTATCTGATTGCTGTGGCTAGGACTTCCACTACTATGTTGAATAGAAGTGATGAGAGTTAGCATCCTTGTCTTGCTCCAGATTTTAGTGGGAAGACTTTCAACTTTTCACTGTTGAGTGTTACGTTGGCTGTAGGTTTGTCATAAATAGCTTTTATTATGTTGAGATATGTTCGCTCTATACCCACTTTGGTAAGATTTTTTTTTTCTCTCATGAATGGATGTTGAATTTTATCAAATGCTTTTTCTTTATCTATTGAGATGATCATGTGGTTTTGTCATTTCTTTATCACATTGATTGATTTGCATATGTTGAACCATCCTTGTGACCCTGGGATGAATCCAACTTGGTCGTGGTGTATGATCTTTTGTATGTGTTGTTGGATTCAGTGTGGTAGTATTTTGTTGAGAATTTTTGCATCTATATTCATCAAAGATATTGGCCTGTAATTTTCTTTTTGGTAGTGTTTCTATCTGGTTTTGGTATTAGGGTGATGGTGGCTTCATAGAATGACTTTGGGAGTGTTCCCTCCTCTTCAGTCTTTTGGAAGAATTTGAGAAGGATTAGTATAAGTTCTTCTTTGTATGTTTGGTAGAATTCCCCAGTGAAGCCATCCAGTCCTGGACTTTTGTTTGCAGGGAGTTTTAAAATTACAGATTCTGTTTCACTTCTAGTGATCAGCCTGCTCAAATTATCTATTTTTTTAACACATAAGGAAGCATTTATTTGAGGTTTAACATGAAATCATACAAATAAAATTTGTATAAACAAATCCACATTGAGTCATAACACAGCAGAAGACAAAGTTAAAACGAATTGGCGGCTATATACAGTTGGACAGAGTTGTGTCTTGTACACTAGAAAGTCTTTTATAGAATAATCATCTTAGATCAACAGAAGACCAATCTTCAATGTCATCCTGCAAGCAATCTCCTCCTGTTTTCTTCAATGTCCCCTTGTAGTATGGCTGGCAGTTGTTTTGGTGACTGCCACCCCCTTGAGATGCCTTGCCATAAGTGCTTTCTTGGGCACTGTAGTCTGCATATCCTTGTCCGTATCCGCAGTTCCTAGTTATACCCAGAATAATCATAGCAGCCATAGCCACTATAGTTTTGATCACCACCATAGGCGCTATTGTAATTTCCATATCCTTGATCATAATAATTATTACTTGGTTCCAGTTTTGGCCCTGACCTCAGTCACGACTCCAGCACCACCTCACCCACCAGCTACAGCACATCTTCTTCCTTTTTGTTGTTGCCTGTATGTGCAACTTTGATTTCACACTTCCCAGGACCAATTTGATGATAACTGCTTACTAACAATTTCTTAACTGGCTCTTTGTATATGTAATAAAACAAAATCCTGTTATTTGCTTTTGTATCCATGGGAAGTTCAATATTTTCAATCTCTCCAAAGCCTCCAAAATATTCCTTAATTTGTTCTTCAGAAGTATCTGGGCTCAGTCCACCCACAAAAAACCTTTTGAGGGGTTCCTTCCCTTTTAAAGCTTTGACCTTTTTAGCGTCTAGCAATTTGCCATCCAGTTTGTGTTCTGTAACTTCCAAAACCTTATCAACACTAGCAGCATCTTTGAAAAGCACAAATCCAGATCCTCCTGATCTTTCGGTGACTGGATCTGTTTTAATTGTGCAGTCTACAACTTCCCCAAATTGAGACAAATATTCAGTCAGATCTTTCTTAACTTGTATCCCAGCTCAAGCCTCCAATAAACATTTTACTGTCATCCTGCTGATTCTTGCTCACGTTAATCTTGGATCCCTCTCCGAATTCCTCTGTGTTACTGTACTGATATATATCCTCCATGGTGGCAGAATTGTTGGCTGGTGGGTGCTGTCACGCAGTCTGAGTCGTGGCCGCAACAATGGCAGAGCATTGTATGGAGCTGGATTGAAAATGGCGGCGGACCCTAATTAAACTTAAAAGCTTTTACACAGCAAAGAAAGCCATAAACAAAACGAAAAGAAAACCTACAGAATTGTTGCAAATGATGCAGCTGGTTTTCTTTTATACTTGAGTTCAAATTTTTGGTTTTTGTGAATCTTTTGTATGTTTTTGATTTGTGGTTACACTGGTTTTCAAGTATGTTAACTCATTATTGTGTCTACTTGCTTTAGACTGGTGGTCCTATAAGCTCAAACACATTCTAAAAAATCTACATTTTCTTATTCCCCTATTTTATGACGTTGATGTCCTGTTTTACATTTTCATGTTTATCCTTTTGCTGTTCATTGTAGTTATAATTGCTTTCACAAAATTCTTTGATTTTTTTTTTTTAATCTGTGTACTGGCTTATTCAAGTGGTGTACAATCATTTTACATACTTGCTTTTCCGTATTTTGATTTTCCCTTTCCTATGGGTTCTTGCTTCTTTTCTATTTAGAGAAAACCTTTCAATATTTCTTTTAGGGTAGACTTACTATTGCTGTATTCTTTTAGTTTTTGCTTGCCTGAGAAATTCTTTAATTTTTTCTTCTATTCTAAATGATAATCTTGCTGGGTAGAATATCCTAGGTTGCAGGTTTTTCCCTTTCAGGACTTTGAATGTATTTTGCTATTCCCTTCTGGCCTGCAAGGTTTTTGTAGAGAAATCAGCAAATAGCATTATGGGGGTTCTTCTGTAACTAACTCTTTGTTTTTCTCTTGCTGCCTTTAGAATCCTGTCTTTAACTTTTGCCATTTTAATTATGATATGTCTTGGTATAGGTCTGTTTGGGTTCATCTTGTTTGGGACCCTCTGTGCTTCCTTTATCTGGACATCTGCTTCATTAGGTTTGGGAAATTTTCTGCCATAATTTCTTCAAGTACATTTTAGATCCCCCTTTCTCTTCTCCTCCTGGGATCCCTATTATGCACAGCTTGGCATCCTTTATATCAGCCCATAGGTCTCATATGTCGCTTTCTTTTCTTTTTTTTTTCATTTGTCTTTCAGCGTTCTGTTATGATTGGGTGATTTCCATTATTCTATCTTCCAGATCACTTATTCGTTCCTCTGCATTATTTAGTTTGGTATTTTATTGCCTTTAGTTTGGTTTTCATCTCAACAATTGAGTTGTCTAATTTTGATTGGCTCCTCTTTATAGTTTCTATTTCCTTGTTACAGTGATCTGCATTTCTATTGACAGCCTTTCTTAATTCCTTCAGCATTTTTATTACCTCCTTTTTGAATGTGGAGTCTGGCAGGCCGGAGAGGTCTGTTTCATTGTTTGTTCTTTCAGGGGATTTTTCTTCTTTTAATTGGGAGTGTTTCCTCTGCTTTTTCACTTGTATTTCTTTGACTCTGAATTTAGGGGAAACAATTATCTACTGTGGTCTCAAAGGGCTGTTTTTATGTGGGAGCATCCCTGTGTAGCCTCCATGAGTCCCATTATTTTTGGTGTGAGGGCTGTTTTTTGGTATGGATGCCTGCCATGTCTTTCCTCAGAGTTAGCTGGCCATCATCCCCTTGATATGGGGTATGATTGGTGTTGTGATGACCAGAGCTTGCACTCGATGTTGGGCAGGGCCTCCTCTGCTCTGTGGTTGTCACAGCCCTATCGAGAGCAGGGTCTGCTTGCCAGTTGTTGGAATAGAAGCCCCCAGATCCAGTTCTAAGCTGCACTGTGAGGTAGGTGGGATTGGAGCACTCCCTCTGGGAAAGGAGCTGAGCCATATTCCTCTCCAGGGGCTGTCCACTGGGACGGGCACTCTATGCCATCACCTGTTACCTAGTGCATGTGCTCACAAAATACACTGTTGTTGGCACTGCCCTCGGCCCTGCCTCCGCTGGGAGAATGCTGGTAATCAGCTCAGATTTCAGCCCTGCTTCTGCTTGTGTGCACCCACAAAACCTGCTGCTCCTGGCACCAGACCCGCCTCAGCTGGGGAATGCTGGTAATCAGCTTGGATGTCCCTCAGGCACTGCACTCACAAAGCCACTGGTATAAATCCACTGAAGTTGCGTACCCGGACCCGTTGTAGGAGTGGCAGTAATCTGCCCAGATTTCAGCCTCAGCAGCTGCATGTCTTGGGCTGGGAAGTGCAGTGAGGTAGCAAGGACTGTCTGTCCTGGTCTCTCTCTCTCCTGCCTGCCGCAAACTGGCTGCTACACTCTCTTCTGAGCCTCTGAAGCTCCCTATCTGTCCCCTCTGACCTCCTAGCTGGTGAAAGGGGTTCCCAGGGTGAGGGAACTTTTTCCCTTTCACAGCTCCCTCCGAGGGGTGCAGATCCCATTCCAATTACTTCCCCCCCCTTTTATCCTACCCAGTTTACATGGTGATCTTTTGTGCAGCTTTGGTTGTATGAGATCTTCTGCCAACGTTCAGTAAGTATTCCGTGAGAATTGTTCCACGTATAGATTACTTTTATATATTTGTGGAGGAGGTGAGCTCCATATCCTTCTATTCTGCCATCTTGATCTCCATCCCCCCAGTGGATTTTTTAAATAAGGAATTGGCTCACATGATTATAGAGGCTGACAAATCCCAGATCTGCAAGGTGAGTAGGCAAGCTGGAGACCCAGGAGAAGCAGTGGTGTAGTTCCAAATCGAAGGCTGGCAGGCTGAAGACTTAGGATGAGCTGATGTTTCAGTTCGACTCCGAAAGCAGGATAAAGCTGATATCCCAGTGTGAAGGCATTCAGGCAGGAGGGATTCTCTCTCGGGAGGATCAGCCTTTTTCTTCGTTCAGGCCTTCAACTGATGAGGCCCACCACATCAAGGAGGGCAATCTGTTTTTTCAGTCTACAGACTTAGATGTTAATTTCATCCAAAAATGCTTTCACAGAAAGACCCAGAATACTGTTTGATCATGTAACTGGGCACACTGTGGCCCAGTCAAATTGACACAAAAAATTAACCATCTCAGTAGATACTGACAGCCTCACCCTGAGAGTGAATGCCTTAAGTGTTGCACCATAGGCTCCTGGCATGCTATATCAATTTTTTTTTATCACTGTTGTAACAAATTACCACAAAGTGGTAATGACTTCAAACACCACAAGTTTATTATCTTACAGTTCTGGAGGTGAGGATTGTAAAATGATTTGGCAGGGCTACATTCCTTCTGCAGGCTCTAGAGGAGAAATTTCTGCCTCTTCCAGCTTCTAGAAGCTACCTGCCTTCTTTTGCTTCACGGGTCAGCATTACTTCAGCTTCTGTTTCAGTGACCACACCTCTGAATTGACCCTTCTGCTTCTGTCTTATAAAATCCTTTTGATTATGTTGGGCCCACCCAGACAATCCAGGATAGTCTCTCCAGCTCCAGATCATTAATTTAATCATAGCTGCAAAATCTCTTTTGCCATGTAAGGTAACATAGTCACAGGTTCCTGGGATTGGGATGTTTGTATGTTGGTGGGGGAGGGGTTATTATTCTGCCTACCGTACATGGCTAATCTCATCTTGGTATCTGCTTTCTGAAGGATCCAAAGTAGCACAGCCACCTTGGCCAAAATGACCTCCCATGAGTTTCTATAGTACTTTCCCCAACAACACTTACACAACTCTACTATAACTACTTCTGTGTTTATGTCCCTGTAGACTGTGGACTCCTTGAGAATACTGTCTTATTCACGAGAATGTAGTTTAGCAAAATGTTTGGCATATTAATTTTATTTCCATGGTAGGAAATTTTTGACCATGTCACAATATTACTGTTAAGAGTTTAATGAGGCAAAGTGACTTGAGATTTCCATCTAGTAAATATTTCCTTCCTTTACTGCAAGCTAGATCAATGGTTTTCCCCATAAGTACTGTTGGTTAGTTGCCTGTTAGCTCTCAAATCCGTTTCTCCACTTTTCCTCTGCTCTGTTTCACTGGGAACTACATTTCCCATGCCCCCTCACTCTCTGGTTTCCAGCGAGGCAATAGCAGGAGATTAGAGAGCAGGATGAGAGAGAAAAAACATAGTTATTTCTCACCCCCTGCCCCACTCCCCTGTTTCTTGTGGTGTCTCTGTCAGTGGCTGTATCTTCTTTGTATTCTGGCTCTAGGACACTGGTCACACCACTTCTTCCTGATGTCCTATCTGAGGGGCGCTATCACTTTCTGCTCTTGCCAATCTCTGGATTGCCACATCATCCCTTTTAGTTTCTTAGCCTTGGTTCCATCACCCATGAAACCAATTCCCTGTGTTCCTTCTACTTGAAAGATCCAGAGGTAATTGTGCTTTCCCAGTCACACTCTGCTTGATATATGTACTGGCAACTTTGAGAATTACTAGAAATTCTTGGTCTCCCCCCCAAAATTATTACCTTGATTATGGCATTAAATGAACGATCAGAAATTATGTTTTCTATCAGCCAATTCTATTTAAACTCCATAAACTTTATGATTTATGGTAGAAAAATGGAAATGGACAAAAATTCTATAAATTGAAATTCTTACTCCCCAAGAGTGAACCAAAGTTCAGCAAGATTCAAATATTGTATTTGATAAGAATAGAACCAATTCTCAAAAGTCTCTTAATTTAAATCCTATGCTGATTTAGCTAATTTTTAATGCAGTTTGTTTTATACAGTTTCTTCCTGAGTTTCATGTTATTAAAGAGGCTGTCTCATAGTTTTTTGAGTAAGCTAGAAAGTCACTTCAGTGTATTAGAAGCCTCAGGAATTAGTAGTATGAAACTTGTTTTTTATTATCTTTATAGTGTAAAAAGTTGTAATATCAGATGATATTGAAATTAATAGATGTTCTATAGGCCCAGGGAATTGCATACTGTTGAATCTAGAGCTGAAGAGTTAAAGTATATTCATAACAAAAGGCTGAACATACATAACTGCAAATAGATACTCTGACACTGGGTGGTCAGGGATAATTTAGGGCATAGCAAAGATTTGGAAAATCAGAGAATAGTGAAAAAGGGGAAAAGTTGGGAAATAAAACTTCACTAATGACTATGTATCTTTGAGGTTGTTCTCTAAGATTCATAAACAAAACACATTTACATCAAAAGTGTTTTTTTCATTTTAATTAAAACAAAATGGTTCTAACAAGATGGAATTTGGTTACTGACTTCTATCACACAAAAGGACAGATCTCCAAACCATTTTGTTAATTGGAGAAATGACATTCTGACTATTGGCCTCACACATCATTCTGAACTGTTTAACATCTGGATAATATCACAAATGAGCAAACGTTTTTCAATATACTCAATTTTTTTTGGCTGCATTTTATGGATTTCATAATCTGGGATTGAATCATTTATATGAACTAAGCCTGCTGAAACCATTCGAGGACTTGTAAATTTTCCAGTGTAGCTTTCTTGTTTGTTAACCTCTGGAGCAGTATACGGTCTTGCAGAGCATTTTAACTGATCATGGCTATCATTTGGGCTCTTTCCTAAAAGCCTTGCTCTTGATTTTGCTTTTTCAAGATGCTTAAATGAAGTTACATATAAATCCTCAACTCTATCCGAACAATCCTAAATATTAAAATAAAAGATCAGGTTGGTGAGTTAGGTTTCTTAAAAGTACATTTTAGACTTACAAGGACTAAAGTTTGTAATATCAACAAAGAATGAGAGCAGTCAAATGTTTTATAGGCAGTCCCCAAATTCAGACCCTACATTCAATGCCTGCCATCAGATACTTTAAAAACCATACTTTAAAAAATCTCATTGTTTCAAAGGATCTGTTATTTCAAAAGGTATGCAAGATATGAGCTGAAAACCAGAAATCTTAGGGGACCTGTCCTCAGGGGTCAGACTCCTAGGCAAAGACAGCCCTCCTATAATTCTCCTCTTCTAAAATACCTCTTCCCCAACCCCAAACATAAATTATAAGCTCTTATATTATACTTTTTAAAGCATCCATTCATTCTTTAAAAGTTAATAAATACCTTCTTTAATATTTATATACACACGCATACAGAGGTCGGCATCTAAGGATATGGTTATGTTTATACTAAAATATAAAAAATTTTTGTGTACATTCTGAGACTAAACAAGTAAAATATTTAGGAAAATAACTGGAAGGAAATACACCAAAATAATTTTTTTAAATGATGGTTGTTTTAGGGTGGTGGGATTATGGGCTTAGTTTTCCTTTTCTCTTTTTTTTTCAAATTTGTACAATATGACTATATTTTATTTAAAAAATGTAATAATCTACAAGTACCCATAAGAGGGTATGGAGTTATTAGTCATTTCTCAAATTAGTGTAAACTTGTTTCCTCTGCAGTTTGAGCAGTTTGTCCCTTAATGCTTTGCAGAGATGGCCACACCAAGGGAATGGGCCTGCTTTGATTTGGTGAGAAGGTGGGAGTAGATTAATAGAATTGGCAGGTAGGAGGAATTTAGGCAGGACTAAGAAGAATTACGGCAGCAAGAGAGAGAAGATTTACCAAGAAGGAGGTATGAAGAGTCCATATTTTTGCCTGGGTTTGCAAGTAAACATTCTTCCTTTTCCATCTTATATACATGGAAGCAATTAGGTAAGGGAATTATTAAGCAATTATTAAGGGAATTTCTGTTACATTGGTAACATATAATTTTTACTTGACAGTTGATATAACATTACTAGAGTGACAGCAGAAGGGCACGGAGACCCACACCACTGGTTATTTTTCTGGAAGCGCCTACAACTCAATTTCCCTGTCTTCTACTTTGATTGCTTTGGGAGATTTCCTGGATTTTAGAGAATCAAATGAGCGAGTCTTTCTGATGATCTGAAAAATGCCCTCTTACCTCTCAAATTCTCTGGTGTCAATTTTACTAGAGAGAAAAGTTTAGGTACTGTTGGTTTGACAGAGGGAAGTAAATATAACTATCTCCCTTATCCATTCTTAGGATAAAGGTTCTGAGATCCTATATGATCCCATACCATATAACATAAACACAATCTCTTATTTTGTTTGGAAAAGTGATAATAAAGATTCCACTTATCTGAGGGAACTTCAGAAAGTCTTTGCTTTTCAAAAACTATGAACCCATCTTTTACTTCCTTTTCCTCGTCTGTACACACACACACACACACACACACTCATTATTAAATTATTGAATTTAGAAAAGAGAAATACAAAGTTGAGAGTATGTTGATAATATTTACCCTGCTACACATTTGCTTTACTATTTACTAGAGGTAATCATTTGCTTTGCTGTGGAAAACAAATTCAAAGCAACTATTCTGAAATTAGATCTATTTTCTCATTCAAAGATAGTTATGCACATCAAATTATCAATATAATTTCATTTTAGAATTTGTGCGTTTTCCCAACTGTGGGTCATGCCTATCTATATATGCCAATAGAGAAGAGCAGTGTTTCAGAAAATTAAAATAAGCCCCTTCCATTCCTAGAGATTTTAACTTTGCTTTTGAATGGTTTATATAACGTCTAGTAGCAGATTTACCTTCCTAATTGTTTTATGTTAATATTAAAAATAGATATGAATTTCCATGTTTCTCAGCAGATGGCAGAGGGGTGGTGATGAGAGAGAAAAGAAAAGAGTAGAAGCTAAATTAAAATTTTACAATTCATAATTCAAGAGATTGTAAATTTTGCATATCTCTAAGGCTTAGCAGAATAACTGGCACATAATATGAACTTAGTTTATTTTACTGAAACAAAGATAATTCAGCAATCTGCAAAAAGACTATATATTTATACTTATATCTGCATGAAAAGACAATCCCAGCCTTTCTGTAGTATACAGCCACTGCCAATGGTTTTACAGGTTGTGCCTGCACAACAGCCCCTGGCTGAGGGGTCAGTCAGGGCTGAAATAGCCAGTCTTCCGTAGACAGAGCTGTGTACCCTGTCCAGGCTGTGTCAGCCAGTAGAGTCGGCCTGGAGGAAAGAATGCTTTTTTTCTAATTCGTGATCTAGAGGGGGGTCCCCTTTATTTTACATAAAGGCACTAAGTGTGTTAACATTCCCTTGATTTTCTGATTGCCTTTGAATGAGGTGAGGTGATATTTGAATGTCAGAAGAATTTTTAAAATTTGGAGGTCTGTTTATCTTGGGGCAGTTAAGGTTACATACATACTTGCATGCAGACACATATACTCTAGATTATCTACAGAACTTTGCCAAATACAGAAATAAAAGACTTAGAAAAACATTATTACGTGTATAGTTCTTCTTGCAGTCCAATGAAGCAATGCCCTTGGAACAGATTTTCTTAGAAGAATTCCTGTGGTGGGCAGTGTGGTTGGTAATATACTATCTTGTTAAATGACTTTGTTTGCTGACATGGTCTCTTTCTTTTTGAACCTTGGGCTTTAGATTTTCTCTCTTTAGTACTTCCGGGAAGAGGGATGGTTTTGAGTTTTTCTCAGCTATCAAAACTTTATATTTAAGCAATTGTGATTCAGGGACCTTTTGTTTGGTTTTATATAAAGAGTTTGTTTGGTTTTATATAAAGAGTTTGTATTTCTTCTTTGTAATGTGCAAATGTTACTAAATGTTGTTTTCTATAATTATTATTTCCTTTCCATCTCTGACGATACTAGTCTTCTAATTTTGATTTCTCTCCAGCCTCTGCATTGAGGCGAGTTAGAGTATTACTTTGCCTGGAAGGAAAAGTGAGTTTGTTTACATATTCCTCATCTTGGCATCTTGGCATCTTGCAATTAGGAATTCTTGGATACGGTGACAGTACTGCTTCAGGTTTTTCCTGTACTATCAATTTATAGGTGTTATTGTGCTCCTTTTTGTCAAGGGACTTCATTTTCAGTGTCTTTTCAAAGCAAGCATTTGATTGAGTTATTTTTGATTTACCACTCCAACTATGTGGGTCTTGTATCTCTGTTTTAAAATCACAGTTCTCTGCTTGAGGAAACTGCATGAAACCGTGTTCTTTCCTTTGTTTCTTAGGCATTGTATCTGTAAGTCTTTCTGATGGCTTATTTACTGGAATTGCCTGGGTATTTTTGTTGGAACAAGGTTGTACTTTAATTAAACTGAGTATTTTCACTTCCTTAGGATAGTATCTTTTCTGTTCCTGAATTATTGATGGACTTTATTTAATATTCTCTAAGGAAAAATGTTCCTTTTCTTCCTTTTTGGTCAACTCTGTTTCTACAAGTCTATCTTCAGAAACCTTTTGTAAAGTGGTTTTCTGAGCAATTTTTGAATATTTATTTTGCTTTTCTGAATGGTCCTCCACAAACTGATTTTCATCTCTTACAGACAAATCTGGCTTTATACATTTTAATGGTGTGGAAGTAGAATTAACCAAATTTATATGCCGGCTTATCCCCTCTAATTGCCTTTCTGTGATTAGTCCTGATTTTGACAGTTTTTCTATAAAAAGGCTCTGGAGGTGTTTGCTTAAATCAGCTTTTAGATCTAAGAGTTCATTTTCTGATAAAGCTATAAGATAGTTTTGTAGAGATTTACTTAAGGGATATTTCATGTTTATTTCAAGCCTACTACCAAAACTCCCTCCTGAAATATCTTGTCCTAACTCATGAAAAGATATTGAGGCACTTTTAGCTCTTAGAGAAGATACATTTGAGTGTATAGGCTCAGATTCTGCGTCTTTAAATAAACTGTTGTCTGAAAGGTTTTTTAGGAAATAGTTTTGGAGAATTTCATTTAAAAAAGATCTTAGCTTTATTTCCAAATGTTTATCTATGAAATGATGATTAAAATTATTTATAAAAGACATGATTTCTTTTACAGTTTCTGAATATTTCTCCAGAAAAATATTTTGCCCTTTTGGTTCTACTTTCTCATTCATCAAATACAGATTTTGATAGATTTCTGGTAAGTCCTCTTTGGTGATGTATCCTGATTCTGAAAGCCTTTCTACAAGGTAATGCTGGATATGTTTACTTAATTCAGATTTAAATTTTTTAATTTCTGACTCTGAGAGTTCTTCTAGAAATACATGCAGCTTTGGATTCAAAATAGGTTTTCTCCCCAATTTGTCTACTTTATCAAAATTCTCTTTGATTTCTTCAAGGTCTTCTGTCTGACTTGGAAAAGGATGTTCAATTAGTCTTTCTAATTCTTTTTCTGGTTGTCTGCTTTTAGACTGACTATATTTGAAAAAAACATTAAATATCTTTTCCAAAAAGGATTTTAACATTATTACATCAGAGTTATTAAGTTTACCCATTAGTGCGTTACTTAAATTTTCTAAAGTAGAACTTAGATCATTTTCTTCTCTATCAAGCCTCTGACCATTACTTGGCAAACCTGTTTTTTTATCTGGTGTCGACTGATATTTTGAATCTTGTGGGGATCTATTTTGGCCTTTGTCTATGAATTCAACTCCATTAAAAGAAGTGATTTCTTTGTGAATGATGGGTGTATTCTGCTCTGAAAGAGGTTCTGTTTTGCTTCTGATATCTGAATAATACTCTGTGGAATACTTTGGCTTTTCTTCAGCAAAAGCTGTCTCTGTATACAGCAAAAAACCCTTCTGGTATTCTTTATCTAATTCTATCACTTTGATTATCCCCAATTCTAAAAGAGTATCTACAGGAAATGCTTGTATTATCTGGCTTATAACAGATTTGGCCGGCAGAAATTCTATTTCATTATTGTTTTCTTCATAGTGAATTAGAACATTGGAAGGCGAACTCTCCCAAGCTGTGGGTAATTGACTCTGCGAGTTTATCTGTGTCTCACTCCATTCTTTCACTCCTCTCCCCAGCTCTGAGAAGACCGGTGCAGTAAATATTTGCTTTATAACATAATCATATACAAGGCTATTCAAATCTGGTTTGGAGCTAGATACTTCACTTTTTAAATGTTTCTTTTTGAAACTACTCTTTTTTTTAATTGGAAAATCTATCTCACCAGCCTCTAAGTGTTTTTCAGAGACAGGTTCCTTTTCTACCTCTGGAGAATTTCCTGGTCCACCTTCTGAAAGTGAATCTGTGGGAATATCTTTAATTATTTCATTTAAAAGAGACTTTGAATTTAAAATGCCTCCTTCTGAAAGCCAGCTATTTAAATCTTGAATTTTTTCAAATACTTCGCCTTCCAAACTACTTGGTTGTTCATCATGAAGAGCCAGAAGTGGAGAACTATGACTTTTCTTTCTTGCTTCGGTGTCCATAGAAACTTCAGGTGTAGAAAATAATCTATTTGAAAGGTCTTGCAGATTTTTACTTAAAATTAACTTGAGCACCACTGATTGTTTTAAATTTTCTATGTGGGAAGTAAGACTTAATGATTTTGAGAGGCAACATTTATTTACATTTACTTTTCCAGTCATTGATGATTCTCCCTCAAAGTTTGGTAAAGATACATTTGGTAGCCTTTCCTGTAACTTATTCTTAGTGTCTAAAGTCTTTATTGTGGTGATACTAGGATGATGGGCTAAATTATTCTTAGTGTCTAAATTCTTTATTGTGATGATACCCGGATCATGGACTAACTTATTCTTAAGGTCTGAAGTCTTTAGTGCAGTGATACCAGGATCACTGGCTAACTTATTCTTAGTGTCTAAACCCTTTATTGTGATGATATCAAGATTATGGGGCCAGGTTTTATTAGCAGGGCTTGCAGTTTTTGAATGTGTTGGGTAAGGAGGATCTTGGTCTTCATACTCTATAACCTCGGCACTTAAAATATTTCTACATTTGAACATATCTTGGTCTTTCCTTTTTCTGACTGACATTTTGTTGTTTATATTCCTTAGAAAAGGATCAAAACCATTCTTGATGTTGAATTTCTGGAACTGTAATATTAAAAAAAAAAAGGTAAGAAATTTGGACGCATTTGTTTTAAATTTATAATAAAATTTTTAGTTAATTCTCTTTGAGCAATCTGCCAATTTATCTATTCATCTTCCTGACTTCTACAAAGAGAAAACCAACTTCAATTATTTTAAAATATTTGAAATTGGAATAATAATGAGAATTTTAATGCAAATTTTTCAAATTCCTAATTCTGATACTATGTTGTGTTCAAGAGCTTTTTGCTACCTGGAATATTTTTAAACACTTAAAAGGCACTCATCAATTGTTTGTTTAAGAACTCGATTTCCAGTGTTAGCTCCATTTGCTTAGACAAAGGCTAACATCAAGATCTAAGTCCTATCCATATAAATATTTTTTTAAGAACTCGATTTCCAGTGTTAGCTCCATTTGCTTAGACAAAGGCTAACATCAAGATCTAAGTCCTATCCATATAAATATTTTAGTAGCAATGTGGGTAATTTTTTTTTAAATGCAAAGCAAGCAGTAGATATTCCATTAAAAGTGTCATAAATATTCTCTAAAGAGTGACTTGGGAACACAGATCATCTGCCTTTAAATCTGAGAGTTTTAACAATGATGATGAGTTCCACCTAGTCCTTAACATGTTACAGTAGAAACTTGCTTTTTGATAAATATTATATATGCCTCAGAAATGGTAGAGAACAGTACAAAAAATTCTCAGTTACAGTGAAATGTCAGTGTAATAGCCATAGGCAGTTTTGTAAGCTCTGGGATCAGGCTATTCTATTATTGAAATAGCCTAGAAAATGAAGTCTCTTATTCAAACTCTTTGTTCATACAACTTCTCTATTATCCAATTAAAAAAAGCAAAACGTGAAATAATCAGCCTAGTATTTGTTTTAGTTCATATGGTTTTCAAATGCTAATTGATACCCAGGTGACAGCATAAGAATCCCTGTTTTTTTGTTTTGTTTGTTTTTTGAGAAATACAGATTCCCAGGCTCCATTTCCAAACTGAGATTCATTAGGTCAGTGGTGGGACCTGGGAATATGTATTTTTGTAAAGATGGGTGAGTGTTTCTACTGGGTAGTCTGGCTTTGGAACCACTGAATTACATAAAGTATTACAGAAACCTAGTATTTAAGTATAACTGATATTGGGATAAGAAAACAGTACTCACCTGATATTTTGGCTTGAATTCTATATATTCTGGTTTGAAAGATGGTGAAATGTATTCTTTTGGTGAAAAAGCCACCTTATAAAAAGAGAAGTTTTAATTTTAGACTGCTTGTAATGAAAGGATATTTCCCAAAATAATTTTATTCCTTCAATAGTTATTAAAGATATTAAACATGTTAAAAACTAAATATTTTTCTCATAACTACCATAATTTGCATATAATCAAAAGAAATTTATATCAGAAATATATATAATCTTAGCTTCCCTGACACCATAATATTCACCCTATTGAATGTGTAAAATCAAAATAATGCTCAGCAACTTTAAGCAGAAACAAAATTGGAAAAGAAAACAGAACTGTTAGAACAAGTGTAATCTAATTCTAGAAGGTTGTGAAATGCTTTAGATAATAAATAGCATCTGATATTACACTGAGATAGCATTTTCAATGACTCTCAAGCTGTAATTGTTAAATGGGTACTTACTGCCTAAGGAAACACTTAGTACTAAATCAAGGTGTACAGGAACAATTATAGAATCACAGAACCACTGACATTTTAGAGATGGATGACACTTTAGAGATAATAAAGTCCTACTCTTTGTTTTACACAAAAATCTGCAGTTGAAATTATTGCCCTAAATTACCAGATGATTAGTAGCCTAAATCCTAGGCATCCTAAATTTTCATCTGATGCTCCTACTACCACACAATCAAGACTTCAGTGAAAGACAATGGTGCTTTGAAAACATCATAATGTTTAGAGAAAACTTGATACCATCTCTTTGCAGAACACTTAGTACTATAAACCGCTTTCCTACACATTTTCTCCTTTAGTTTGTAGGGGGTTCATTATATATCAAGTTAGTTAAAATAATTCAATGAATGATGCTTTCATAAGAAATACTTTTGGTTTAAGTGTTCATTAATATTAAGCAGTTAATAACATGACTTTATTCTTAAATCTTCAGCAGCTTCCTACATTGTGTTATTCATTGCCCTCACACACTGACTCTAAATAATTTCTGCAAGTATCTCAGTATTCCCCACTATAGTTTCTCTCCAGGAAAATGTGTCTAACTCTGAATTCTAGAAATATATCTTGTACTTTTCCACACCTGTTCCTTTGCTCATTTTGTTTTTCTTTGCCTGAATTTTCCAAAATCTCCCTTAAAAACAGTTTAAATTCTAACATTTGAAAGTTTATTGCCTTAATGAATTTAGTAGAAAATTAAAATTAAAAGAAATATGTATGACAAGGAAGTGGAAGAAAAAGTAGAGGAAAAAATATGATCTAATTTTTGTAAAACACACAAAACAAATAAATAACCCCCCCCAATATAAGCATGGAAAAATATATGAAAAGATACAGAATGTTAACATTGTTTTCTCAAGGGAGTAACTCTGGAGGAGAGGAAAGAGGACGCAATTAACTTTTACTCTGTTTAACTCTGTGTTATTGATTAAATGAACATACAATACTTGTTAGTTAAAAAATCCAGGATAGTTATATGAGAGGGAAATGATCAGGATGCTAGAAAAGGACAAAAAAAAGAAGCCAATACAGGAGCTTCAAGATGGTAGACTGAACATGTGCGTTTACTTTCTCCTACCTCCCAAAGTTCCAGTAAATTAACAGAAAATAATATTTCCGAAATAAAAATCTGATGACAAATTGAAATTATAACGGAGTAATCATGGTTCAGGCATACAAAAACAGAGTCAGGTGGCCACTGAGCATCTTGTCTCAGATAAAATCTGGTCTCATTCAGTGGTCTCTGCACCACTGAAAACCTGAACTTTCTCTGAACTGTACCAGACCCAAGGACACCAGCAGCAGTATTCAGAACAATACCTGCCAGCTGCAAACTTATGGTCTTAAGGTCTCCCCTTGTAATTATGCAACCATTTCAGACCCCAACCAATCCTTACTTAACAAGCACCCTTACTGCTTGGCTGCTCCAATCATAATTCTTGATAAACAACTCATGTACCTAAATGTAACCTTGCAGTTTTTGCCTTTATAAGTCTCCCCCATTTTGTAGTCCAGTGGAACACAATTCAAGTGCTTGAATATGTGTCTCCCAGGCTGCAGTCCTAAAAAACCTCAAATAAACACCTTTTATTTCAATCAGGTCTCCATTTCTGAAATTTTGGTTAACAAATCCCATTAGAATACTAGAAATCAGTAAGGTAACACACCAAGATGCAGAAAGTTGAGAAAGTTTGGAAAATAGGAAACCAGATGGATTGACTTAATGGAAAACCCCCATCAAGAAAACCAGAGCTTTGGGACTTCCCTGGTGGCACAGTGGTTAAGAATCCGCCTGCCAATGCAGGGGATACGGGTTCGAGTCCTGTTCCGGGAAGATCCCACATGCTGCAGAGCAACTAAGCCCGGGTGCCACAACTACTGAGCCTGTGCTCTAGAGCCCACGTGAGCCCGCGTGCCACAACTACTGAAGCCTGCGCGTCTAGAGTCCCTGCTCTGCAACAAGAGAAGCCACTGCAATGAGAAGCCCGGCACCGCAACGAAGCGTAGCTCCCGCTCGCCACAACTAGAGAAAGCCAGAGCGCAGCAACAAAGATCCAACGCAGCCAAAAATAAATTAATTAATTAATAAAAAGAAAAAAGAAAGAAAGAAAACCAGAGCTTTAAATAACAGAAATCAGGTAGGCCTGAGAAGCAATAAATTCAAGGTCAACATATACAAAGAGAATCAGATGATGGTGCAATTGTCATAGTATTAAAAAGCTGCATTTGGAACAGCTGGATCACTTGGACCCTTCTTTATCACTGTTCTCTTTCTCAGTGCAAACAGAGCATACATTGCTGGCAGTATTGTCTTTCCCCAATCACTCACCAAACACCAAAACAAACAACAACAAAACAAGCAAGATCAAAACTGCTCTCTGAGAAAATGTGCAATCTGCCTAGGTGGGGACCCTCTATGAGTTTTGAGCCTTGGCACAGCAGCAGAGCAGAGCTTACAGCCACTCACATTTTCACATCAGATAACTGAAGGGGGATAAAAAGGAAGGAAAGAAAGTTCTGTTCAGGAGAGAAATACACTGGCTCTTTGGAAATGCTGTAGGGTCTCCAGCCATCCTGCCTGCCCTCTTCCATCCCCATATACCCTCCAGGGAAGCTGGCCTGTCACACAGAGAATACCTATACAACCAACATATTCCTTCATTCACAAATATAAAGTGAGCCAACAGAGCTCATCAGATATGAGGAAAATCAGTACATGTAAGTGAAGGATCAATAAGAATAAACAGAACTAACCCCAGAGTAAATAGAGCTATTTCTGAAGAATGTAGGGGGAGGATGACCCTTGGAAAAGATTCTAAATAGTATCCTCAGAAATATCTAAAAGGGTATTATTGATTTCCACTTAGCTATATAATAGGCTTGTCAAATTTAATGTATATATAATAGGATTCTAGATTACCACCCTGCTCCCCTCCCCCTCAAAAAAACCACAAAACCTTGGCTTTTCTCTGTTTTTCCTCATCTCAGGTAATGATGCTACCATCTACTGAATTATTAGACCAGAAATCTGTGTCACCCTATCTCTCCACCTTCTTTTCATATATAACCCAGCACTAAGTTCTGTGGCTACTGGCTTCAAAATATATCAAGTATCCAATCATATCCGACCACCACCTACTACCACTGTAGCACAAGCGACCATCATCTCTTCCCAACAGTAGTCTCTTAACTAGTCTCTTGCTCCCTATGACAGAGAATGAGAATTACTTTCCCAAAATACATATTATCTCAAGAACCTCAATTTGTTTAGGGGCAAAAACCCTTACTCAAAAAGCTGCATCTTCCAGCCTCCTTTAAAAGACAGGAGTGGCCATGTGACAAGGTTCTGGCCAACTACATATAATTGGAACTTGTCGGGAGAAGCTTCTGAGAGAATGTCTTAAAACAGAGGCAGACTGAGCTGACAGGTACTTTTCTTTTCTTTTTTTTTTTTTTGCGGTACGCGGGCCTCTCACTGTTGTGGCCTCTCCCGTTGCGGAGCACAGGCTCCGGACGCGCAGGCTCAGCGGCCATGGCTCACGGGCCCAGCCGCTCCGCGGCATGTGGGATCTTCCCAGACCGGGGCACGAACCCGTGTCCCCTGCATCCGCTGGCGGACTCTCAACCACTGCGCCACCAGGGAAGCCCATTTGTAGACTTTTTACTGATGGCCATTCTGACTGGTGTAGGGTGGTAACTTACTGCAGTTTTGATTTGCATTTCTCTAATAATTAGTGATGTTGAGCATCTTTTCACGTGCCTACTGGCCATTTGTATGTCTTCTTTAAAAGAGGTGAGATATTAATGCCAAAACTGTGCTTAATTTGTCCTTTAAGTGGAAATTCCATACAATGTTGATTTCATACACTAAACTCTATTATTAAAAAAAGTATTGACTTTTCACACTTTTCTTTCATACTCATTCTATTATTTAATTTTATTTTTAACATATTCCTTGTGAAATCAACATTATATAGACTTGTCTTAATATTTTTATCTTTTTAAATTAAATTAAATTAAATTTTTATTATTTTTTTGGCTTCGCCCTACAGCATGCGGGATCTTAGTTGCCCGACCAGGGATTGAACCCATGCCCCCTGCAGCGGAAGTGTGGAGTCTTAACCACTGGACAACCAGGAAAGTCCCTCTTAATATTTTTATGTCAAACTACATGCTCATCCTTGTTGCCACAGAGGCAGAGGGTCAAGTTTGCCAACTACACCAAGGATTGAGGATATTATCCTCAAGAAGGGATACTGACAGACAAAAACATGTTAACTATGTGAACAATTAATAAATAGCGTTGAGGTAATCATCTATCCACTTCAGCAAAATTATCAATAGACCTTTACCTCATACTAAAAAAATTAAGTATAGATGGATTAAATATTTAAACATAAAAAAGTATACATAAGGCTTCCCTGGTGGCGCAGTGGTTGAGAGTCCGCCTACCAATGCAGGGGACACGGGTTCGTGCCCCGGTCCGGGAAGATCCCACATGCCGTGGAGCGGCTAGGCCCGTGAGCCATGGCTGCTGAGCCTGCACGTCCGGAGCCTGTGCTCCGCAACGGGAGAGGCCACAACAGTGAGAGGCCCGCGTACTGAAAAAAAAAAAAAAAAAAAAAGTATACATAGAAAATCAGCTAGGAGAATGCTGACATAATCTTGAAGAGGGGAAGGATAATCTAAACAAGATATAAACTAACAGCCACAAAGGAAAAGCGGCCAGATTTGACCACATAAACAGTTCAAATTTCTATAAGGACTCTGAAGAAGTAAAAAAAATGCAGATAACAAACAGTGTAGATAACAAAGCATTTTTATTCAAAATACATAAAGCATTTTCACACATAAACACACAACCCAATTTGTAAATATGAGCAGAGATTATAAACAGTCAAATAACAGAAATACAAATGGATAATAAACACATGAAAACTGTTCACTCATTAATTCTCAGGAAACTGCAAATCAATAGAATATCATTTTTGTGCATCAAATTAACAAAAACAAAATTAACAAAAGCAAATTAACAAAAAATGACCAGGCTGTGAGATAATGGATATTTTCCTACATTTTGGGCGCAAATGCAAATAAGTAAATCTGGTTTAAAAGATAATCTGGTAGTATCTATCAAAAGTAAATATGCTTTTTGAATTTCGGTTTTTTCAGGGTATATGCTCAGTAGTGGGATTGCTGGGTCATATGGTAGTTCTATTTGTAGTTTTTTAAGGAACCTCCATACTGTTCTCCATAGTGGCTGAACCAATTCACATTCCCACCAGCAGTGCAAGAGTGTTCCCTTTTCTCCACACCCTCTCCAGCATTTATTGTTTCTAGATTTTTTGATGATGGCCATTCTGACTGGTGTGAGATGATATCTCATTGTAGTTTTGATTTGCATTTCTCTAATGATTAATGATGTTGAGCATTCTTTCATGTGTTTGTTGGCAGTCTGTATATCTTCTTTGGAGAAATGTCTATTTAGGTCTTCTGCCCATTTTTGGATTGGGTTGTTTGTTTTTTTTTATTGAGCTGCATGAGCTGCTTGTAAATTTTGGAGATTAATCCTTTGTCGGTTGCTTCACTTGCAAATATTTTCTCCCATTCTGAGGGATATTGGCTCGGTGCTTTGTGACAGCCTGGAGGGGTGGGATAGGGAGGGTGGGAGGGAGGGAGACGCAAGAGGGAAGAGATATGGGAACATATGTATATGTATAACTGATTCACTTTGTTATAAAGCAGAAACTAACACACCATTGTAAAGCAATTATACCCCAATAAAGATGTTAAAAAAAAAAAAGTAAATATGCTTATATACTTTGATCCAACAATTCTGCTTCTCATATTTATCCTATAATATAATACTTACCATTTAGCAAGTGACTATTATGTTCCAAACCCTTTAAAATTCTTTGAAATAGATGATAGTATACTCATTTTGCGATGAGAAAACTGAAAGTCAGATGTAAATTGCCCAAAGTTATGTGACCATGGTAGTGGAAGAATCTGGATTTGAACCTAGATATTTCTTACGGTAAAATCCAAGCTCTTTTTCCTATATCCTAGTTTCCTATTCCTAATTCTCTTACCATCAACAAACACTGCTTTTCATTGGTAGATAAAATTAAATTCCCCATCCCCCCTACCTTTCTTCCACCCTGACCTTTGGGGAAATGATTTAGCATCCTGTCATTGTCAGGGTTTAAATAGAAACTTATTAAGCTATATCTTGAAAATCTTAATTTATGAAGGGGCTCTAAAAATGTAAAGGAACTATTGAAAGACTGTCACCTGAATCAGCTGAGTTGAAAGAGACGTTAGTCCTTTCCAATTCAGATTAGCACTCCAGAAGTTTGTCTCAAAATACTGCATTTCTTTAACACACTGTCTACCTTGGTTCATAAAAAACTCTTCTTTTAACTTCAAACTTCAAAGTTTATTTTACCATAGATTCTGAAGATTTTGTGACTTGTTTATGAAGCAATTAGCTTAGACTTTTAGGACTTTGTTCTAGAACTCTGATATGTCTTCAGTTTATAAGCCTGTTGCCCTAGGTGATAGATTCTTTCAACTTTCTAAGTCTGTTGATTTTATGTAACCTATGTTTTATGGGTTACCCACTGAATTTATCTTGTTCAACTTAATTTAGTTTTATCTGTCATATACAGGTCTGACTACCACCCTTAAGAAAAATATTTAAGGTAAGTTTTCTTTTTATTAAAAAAAAATTAAACTCTTGACCATGTACCTTTTATCCAGTTTCCCTCAACAGTAACATCTTGCAAAACGATGTAATATCAATATCACAACCAGGATATTGACATGGTACAGTTAAGATGCAGACATTTCCACAAGGATCCCTAATGTCCTTTTAGAGTCACACCCATTTCTTTCCTGTATCCACCTCCTACTTAATGCCTGGCAACCACTAACTTGTTCTACATTTATAATTTTGTAATTTCAAGAATTTCATATAAATGAAGTCATATAGCATCTAATATTTGGGGATTGGCTTTTTTTCACTCAGCATAATTCTCTGGAAATTCATCCAGGTTGTTGTATGTATCAAAGTTCCTTTGTATCGTTGAGTATTATTCCATGGCATGGAGGTAGCACAGTTTATTTAGCTGTTCACCAATTAAAGAACAATTGTGTTGTTTCCACTTTTTGGCTACTATGAATAAGGCTGCTATAAATATTTGTGTTCACGGTGTTTTTGTGTGTGTGATCATAAGACTTAATCTTTCTGGGATAAATCCCCAAGAGTATAATTGTTGGGTTACATGGCAGTTGCATATTTAGTGTTTTGAGAAACTACCAAACTGTTTTCAGGAGTGGTTATAAAATTAAAAATTCCCATCAGCAATTTCACCAGCACTTAAGTTTATTACTGTTTTTTATTTTAGGTAAGAGACTTAGGTCAAGGTTTGGTTTTGTTTGCCCATGGATGTGCAATAGCTCCAGCACTACTTCTTGAAAAGGCTATCATTCCTCCATTAAATTGCTTTCGCATCATTGTCAAAAATCAGTTGGGCATACTTTTGTGGGTCTATTTCAGGGATGTCTATTCTGTTCCATTGATCTTTGTGTCTCTCTCTCCTCTAATACCACACTATCTTTACTCTTGATTACTGTAGCTTGATTACTGTAGCTAGTAGGCCTTAATTAGGTAAAGTGATTCCTCCCATTTTCTTCTTTTTAAAGATGATTTTAGCTATTCTAGGAGCTGTGCCTTTCTATACACATTTTAGAATGATCTTGTCTATATTTACAAAGAGCTGGTATTTAGATAGAAATTACATTAAATCTATAGGTCAATCTGGGGAGAACTGACATCTTTACTATGTTGTTTTCCAATTCATGAATATGGTATGTGTATTTATTTAGGTCCTTGACTTCTTCCATCAACATTTTGTGATTTTTATCATCTAGATCCTGTATATGCTTTGTTAGATTTAAAAGTATTTAGTTTTCTTTGGAGTTACTATAAATGTTATTGTGTTTAAAATTTTTGTTTCCACATGTTCATGTTAGTATGTAGAAATGCTGCTGATTTTTAAAAATTGAAGTATAGTTGATTTACAATGTTGTGTTAGTTTCAGGTGTATAGCAAAGTGATTCATTTGTGTGTGTGTGTGTATATATTCTTTTTTAGATTCTTTTCCCTTATAGGTTATTACAAAATATTGAGTATAGTTCCCTGTGCTATATGGTAGAACCTTGTTGCTTATGTATTTTATGTATAGTACTGTGTATATGTTAATCCCAAATGCCTAATTTATCCCTCCCTCCACCTTCCCCTTTGGTAACTGTAAATTTGTTTTCTACGTCTGTGGATCTATTTCTGTTTTGTAAATAAGTTCATTTGTATCATTTTTTTTAGATTCCACATATAAGCAATATCATATATTTGTCCTTCTCAGCCTGCATTACTTCACTTAGTATGATAATCCCTAGGTCCATCCATGTTGCTGCAAATGGCATTATTTCATTCTTTTTTATGGCTGAGTGTTAAAATGCTGTTGATTTTTGCATTTGGAATTTTTATCTTTTAAACTGCTCAACTCACTTACTAGTTCTAGCAGTTTTTTTTGTAGACTCCTTGCTATTTTACATAGATAACTTTTTCATCTGAAAATAGAGACAGTTTGATTTCTTCTTTTCCGATCTGTGTGACTTTTATTTCCCTTTCCTGCTCTATTACAATGGCTAAAACTTGCAGTATTATATTGAAAAAGAATAATAAGAGCAGACATACTTGCCTTGTTCCTGATCCTGGAAGGAAAGCCTTCAGTCTTTCACCATTAAGTATAATGTAATATGGAGGTCTTGTAGATGCTCTTTATCTAGTTGAGGAATTTACCCTCTAATTCTACCTTGTCGAGAGTTTTATATCATGATTGGGTGTTGAATTTTGTGAAGAACTTTTTTTGTATCAATTGATATGATCATATGATTTTTCTCCTTTATTCTGTTGATATCATAGGTTACATGGACTGATTTTCAAATGCTGAACCAGCCTTGCACACCTGAAATACTTACCATTTGTCATTGTATATAGTTCTTTTTATACATTACAGTATTGGTGTGCTAATATTTGGTTGAAGATTTATGCATCTAAGTTCATGAGAGATATTAGTCTGTAGTTTTCTTTTTTTGGTAATGTCTTTGTCTTGTTTTGGTATCAGAGTAATACTAGCTTCATAAAATGAGTTGGAAAGCGTTCCCTCCTCTTCTCTCTCAGAATAGGTTGTGTAAAATTAGTGTTTTTTTTTTTTTTAATGTTAGTAAAATTCTCCTGTGAAACCATCTGGGCCTGGACATTTCTCTTCCAGGAACTTTTAAATTACCAATTCAATTTCTTTAATGGCTACAGGACTATTCAGTTTAATTCATCTTGATTTAGTATGTGGTTTTCTGGACTTGGTCCATTTCTTCTAATTTATGAGCATAAAACTTTTTGTAGTATTTCCTTGTTATCTTTTTAATGGTTGCATATATGTATGTAGTGGTATATCAGGTTTCATTCCTGATTTTGGTGATTTGCATCTTCTCTCTTTTTACCTTTGTCAGTCTTGTTAGAGGTTTAGCAATTTTATGGATTATTTTGAAGAACGAGCTTTGTTTCATTGATTTTTCTCTATTTTTTAAAAATTTTCAGTTTCACTGATTTCTGGGTTTTTTATTATAAATGCTTTATTTATTTATTTTTTAACATAGAGGAAGCTTGGTGGTGGATATGTAGCCATGTGGTGTTTTTATGACTGAGTTAAAGTTCAGGCTCTCTTTCTTATAGAATGTAAATGTGTACCAACACATGTATATGTAATTGTTATAAAATTAAGCTTAGTCACTAAAAGAAGATTTGCTGTCTGAACTTTCTTCTATATTTTTTTCACCTTCACCATCAGGCACTGGAGCATCTGGCCTCTCTAGAAGATCTGGGTCTAGTCCTTCCGATATCATTTTGTTTCTTACTGCCATCACTGGAATACCCACCCATTTTGAGATATCTGGCATATCTTAGATCCTTGGCTACAGTTAAGATATTTTGTGGTGTTACTTCACTTTCCTGTGGTCCAGAGTCTTGTAAACTGTTCTGCTGTGATTGCTCTGAAGTGGTTTCAGAATGTGTTTCATTTGTGATCCTAGTGACACTTATAGGAGATACTTCAAACGTGACATCATCTAGCCCTGGGATAGATGACAAGTTTGCATCTAAAATATTGAGAGTTGTTTCAATTTGCTGGATACAAAGAGAAAGGTCTGCCAGTTTCTCCTCACAAACTGTAGAAAATTGGTTGAGAAACTGTACACTGTGTACCACAAATTGGTTTAGAAATGCCACCGTTCTGTTCTCTTGAACAGCTGGCACCTTAGTCAGGTCTATGCCTGACCCCATGAGAGGAAGCCCATCCTCATCCATCTCCTCGCTGTTCTTTATTATTTCCTTCATTCATCTTTTTGGATTTATTTTGCTCCTTCTTTTTCTAAGCTCTTGAGGTGTGGGAGCTTAGCTTATTAATTAGAAAGTTTTCCTCTTCCAATGTATGCATTTAGTGCTATACATTTCTCTCAGTGCTGCTGTTTTAAGAGTCTTATCAATTTTGATATGTTATATGTTCATTTTTATTCTATGTATTTTTTATTCCATTTGAGATCTCCTCTTTGACCCAGGGATTATTTAGAAGTGTGTTTTAAAATTTCCAAGTGTTTGGAGATTTTCCTGTTGTCTTTCTGTTATTGATTTCTCATTTGATTCGGTGTTCTGTATGCAAGACAAAGATGGCCTCTGTGCATTGCCACCCCACCCACCCCAGGTTGTTTACTTATTCACAGCAGGCTGAGACCCATTAGCTCAAAAGTCTGCCAGCACCAGACTAAAATTTGTACACATCCAATTATTTTAAACACAACCAAATAAGCAGATTTTTAAACTATTTAGAGCCTGCCTGCTTTATATACTCAAGAAACTGTGCCCAGCATATACTAGCCATAGGTAAAATAAACCCTGGGGTTATAAAGACCCCAAGACTCTGCTGCCTTTTGGGGTTCCTGACCCAGAGACTCCCTTCCAGGCTGCTGAGTGAAATCACCTAGAGATGTAACCCTCTCTCTGATATCCCTCTCCTCTAGGAATTTCCTTGTCCTTCTCTCCCTCTGAGTATTGGCCTCTGTGCGGTAGCCTCTAGATGGTCTCATGCTGTGAGAAACTTCCCCCACATGCAAACCTGTCGAAGTGTCACTCAAATAAAGCTGTGTGTGCTACTGCCACCTCCTGGTCAAATGGTTTTCCTTGATCAGCCCCCAAATCCCTTGAACTCCCTATATTCCATTATGGTCAGACAGCACCACTTCATATAGTTTTAATTATTTTAAATGTGTTGAACTTGGTTTTATGGTCCAGGATGTGGCCTATCTTAGTGAATGTTCCATGGGCACTTGAAAACACTGTGTACTCTGCTATTGTTGGATAGAGTGTCAGTTAGATCCTGTTGGTTTATTGTGTTGTTAAGGTGTTCTGTATTCTTGCTGCTTTTCTGTCTAGTAGTTCTATATTTACTGAGAGTGAGGTGTTGACATCCCCAAATACACGGGTGGATTTTATTACCTCTTTCAGCTCTTCCTGGTGGAGTGACACTTGTATTATTATATAACATTCCTTTTTATCTCTAGTAATTTTCTTTGCAAGTAAGTCTATCTACTTTATTTGATATTAATATAGCCCTTGTTGCATTTAATAATTTATATATATATATATATATATATATATATATATATATGTTTTTGTTTTGTTTTGTTTTGTTTTTTTGCGGTACGCGGGCCTCTCACTGTTGTGGCCTCTCCCGTTGCGGAGCACAGGCTCCGGATGCACAGGCTCAGCGGCCATGGCTCATGGGCCTAGCCGCTCCGCGGCATGTGGGATCTTCCCGGACCGGGGCACGAACCTGTGTCCCCTGCATCGGCAGGAGGACTCTCAACCACTGCGCCACCAGGGAAGCCCTAATCATTAAATTTTGAAGTCACATCTTTTCCCATTCTTTTGCTTTTAGTTTACGTATGTCATTGCACTGATATTTGAAGTTAATTTCTTGTGGACAACATGTTGTTGGATTATGTTTTTGATTCACACTGCCAACTGTCTTTTTTTTTTTTTGGCTGTGTTGGGTCTTAGCTGTGGCATGCGGGATCTTTCGTTGTGGTGTGTGGCCTTCTCTCTAGTTGTGGTGTGTGGGCTTCTCTCTAGCTGTGGAGTGCGGGCTTCTCTCTAGTTATGGCACATGGGCTCCAGAGCGCGTGGGCTCTGTAATTGCGGCATGCGAGCTCTCTAGTTGTGGTGTGCAGGCTTAGCTGTCCCATAGCATGTGGGATCTTAGTTCCCCGACAGGGGTCGAACTCGTGTCTTCTGCATTGGAAGGAGGATTCTCAACACTGGACCACCAGGGAAGGCCCTGTCTTTTTTTTTTTAATTGAAGTATAGTTAATTTACAATGTTGTTAGTTTTAAGTGTACAAAAAGTGATTCAGTTATACATACATACATACATACATACATATATATATATATATATATAATTTTTCAGATTCTTTTCCATTGTAGGTTATTACAAGATATTGAGTATAGTTCCCTGTACTATACAGTAGATTTTGCTGTTTACCTATTTTATATATAGTAGTGTGTATATGTTAATCCCAAATTCCAAACTTATCTCGCTCCCACCCAACACTATCCCCTTTGGTAACCATAAGTTTGTTTTCTATGTCTGTGAGTTTATTTCTGTTTTGTAAATAAGATCCTTTGTATCATTTTTTAGATTCCACATATAAGTGATATCATATGATATTTGTCTTTCTCTCTCTGACTTACTTCAGTTAGTATGATAATCTCTAGGTCCAACCATGTGGCTGCAAATGGCATTATTTCATCCTTTTCAATGGCTGAGTAATATTCCATTTTATATCTCTATCTACCTACCACATCTTCTTTTTCCATTCATCTGTTGATAGACATATAGGTTGCTTCCATGTCTTGGCTATTGTAAATAGTGCTGCTATGAACACTGCGGTGCATGTATCTTTTCAAATTAGAGTTTTCTCTGGATATATGCCCAGGAGTGGAATTGCTAGATCGTATGGTAGCTCTATTTTTAGTTTTTTAAATAACCTCCATACTATTCTCCACAGTGGCTGTATCGATTTACATTCCCACCAACAATGTAGCAGGGTTCATTTTTCTCCACACCCTCTCCAGCATTTATTATTCGTAGACTTTTTAATGATGGTCATTCTGACTGGTGGAAAGTGATACCTCATTGTAGTTTTGATTTGCATTTCTCTAATAATTAGTGATGCTGAGCATCTTTTCATGTGCCTCTTGGCCATTAGTATGTCTTCTTTGGATAAATGTCTATTCAGGTCTTCTGCTCATTTTTTGATTGGGTTGTTTGTTTTTTTGTTATTGAGCTGAATGAGCTGTTTGTATATTTTGGAGATTAATCCCTTTTTGGTCATGGCATTTGCAAATATTTTCTCCCTGTCCATAGATTGTCTTTTTGTTTTGTTTATGGTTTCCTTTGCTGGGCAAATGCTTATAAGTTTAATTAGGTCCCATTTGTTTATTTTTTGTCTTTATTTCCATTACTCTGAGAGAAGGATCCAAAAACATATTGCTGCAATTTATGTCAAAGAGTGTTCCACCTACGTTTTCCCCTAGGTGTTTTATAGTATCTGATCTTACATTTAAGTCTTTAATCCATTTTGAGTTTATTTTTGTGTTTGGTGTTAGAGAATGTTCTAATTTCATTCTTTACATGTAGCTGTCCAGTTTTCCCAGCACCACTTATTGAGGAGACTGTATTTTCTTTATTGTATATCCTTGCTTTCTTTGTCATAGAGTAGTTGACCATAAGTGTGTGGGTTTATTTCTGGGCTTTCTATCCTGTTCCATTCATCTATGTCTGTTTTTGTGCCATTACCATACTGTTTTGATTGCTGTAGCTTTGTAGTAGAGTCTGAAGTCAGGGAGCATCATTCCTCCACTTCCAGTCATCTTTCTCAAGATTGTTTCAGCTATTTGGGATCTTTTATGTTTCCATACAAATTTAAAAACTTTTTGTTCTACCTGTGTGAAAAATGCCATTGGTAGTTTGATAGGGATTGCATTGAATCTTCAGATTGCCTTAAGTAGCATGGTCATTTTAACAATATTGATTCTTCCAATCCAAGAACATGGTATATCTTTCTGTCTTCAATTTCTTTCATCAGTATCTTATAGTTTTCAGAGACAGATCTTTTACCTCCTTAGGGAGGTTTATTCCTAGGCATGTTATTCGTTTTGATGTGATGGTAAATGGGATTGTTTCCTTAATATCTTTTTCTGATCTTTCATTGTTAGTGTATAGAAATGCAACAGATTTCTGTATATTAATTTTGTATCCAGCAACTTTACCATATTCATTGATGAGCTCTAGTAGTTTTCTGGTAGCATCTTTAGGATTTTCTATGTATAGTATCATGTGACCTGGAAACAGTGACAGTTTTACTTCTTCTTTTCCAATTTGGATTCTTTTTATTTCTTTTTCTTCTCTGATTCCTGTGACTAGGACTTTCAAAGCTATGTTGAATAAAACTGGCAAGAGTAGACATCCTTGTCTTGTTCCTAATCTTAGAGGAAATGCTTTCAGCTTTTCACTGTTAAGAATGATGTTGGCTGTGGATCTGTCATATATGGCCTTTATTATGTTGAGGTATGTTCCCTCTATGCCCACTTTCTGGAGAGTTTTTATCATAAATGGGTGTTGAAATTTGTCAAAAGCTTTTTCTGCATCTATTGAGATGATCATACGGACTTTTCCTTCAATTTGTTGATGTGGTGTATCACACTGATTGATTTGTAGATATTGAAAAATCCTTGCATCCCTGGGATAAATCCCACTTGATCATGGCGCATGATTCTTCTAATGTATTGTTGGATTTGGTTTGCTTGTATTTTGTTGAGGATTTTTGCATCTATGTTAATCAGTAATATTGGCCTATAATTTTTTTTTAATATCTTTGTCTGGTTTTGGTATCAGGATGATGGTGGCCTCATAAAATGAGTTCAGAAGTATTCCTTCCTCTGCAATTTTTTGGGAGTAGTTTGAGAAGGATAGGTATCAACTCTTCTCTAAATGTTTGATAGAATTCGCCTGTGAAGCCATCTGCTTCTGGACTTTTGTTTTGGGGGAGTTTTTAAGGTTTTTTTGTTTTGCTGTACGCGGGCCTCTCACTGTTGTGGCCTCTCCCGTTGCGGAGCACAGACTCCGGACGCACAGGCTCAGCGGCCATGGCTCACGGGCCCAGCCGCTCCGCGGCACGTGGGATCTTCCCAGACCGGGACACGAACCCGTGTCCCCTGCATCAGCAGGTGGACTCTCAACCACTGCGCCACCAAGGAAGCCCCTTTTGGGGAGTTTTTAAATCACAGTTTCAATTTCACTACTTGTGATCAGTCTGTCCAAATTTTCTATTTCTTCCCGATTCAGTCTTGCGAGACTGTATGTTTCTAAGAATTTGTTCATTTCTTCCAGGTTGTCCATTTTATTGGCATTTAGGTGCTTATAGTAGTCTCTTATGATCCTTTGTATTTCTGTGGTGTTCATTGTAACTTCTCCTTTTTCATTTCTAATTTTATTGATTTGAGCCCTCTCCCTTTGTTTCTTGATGAGTCTGGCTAAAGGTTTATCAATTTTGTTTATCTTTTCAAAGAACCAGCTTTTAGTTTCATTGATCTTTTCTATTGTTTTCTTCATCTCTATTTCAGTTATTTATGCTCTGATCTTTATGATTTCTTTCCTTCTACTAACTTTGGGACTGAACCTGGGGCCCTGGCGGTGACAGCAGTGAGTCCTAACCACCAGACTGCCAGGGAATTCCCTATTTTTTATTTTTTTAATTTAATTTTTATTTTTTAATGGGGGTGTAGTTGATTTACAATGTTGTGTTAATTTCAGGTGTATAGCAAAGTGATTTAGTTATACATATACATATATCCATTCTTTTTCAGATTCTTTTCCCATATAGCTTATTAAAGAATATTGAGGGCTTCCCTGGTGGTGCAGTGGTTGAGAGTCCACCTGCCAATGCAGGGGACATGGGTTCATGCCCTGGTCGAGGAAGATCCACATGCTGCGGAGCGGCCAGGCCTGTGAGCCATGGCCGCTGAGCCTGCACGTCCGGAGCCTGTGCTCCGCAACGGGAGAGGCCACAACAGTGAGAGGCCCGCGTACCGCAAAAAAAAAAAAAAAAAAAAAAAAAAATTGAGTAGATTCCCTGTGCTGTACAGTAGTCCTTTTTGATTATCTACTTTATATATAGTAGTGTGTATATGTTAATCCCAATCTCCTAATTTATCCCTCCCCCAGCTTTCCGCTATGGTAACCATAAATTTGTTTTCTATATCTGTGAGTCTGTTTCTGTTTTGTAAATAAGTTCATTTGTATCATCTTTTTAGATTCCACATATAAGTGATATCATATGATAGTTCTCTTTCTCTGTCTGACTTACGTAGTATGATAATCTCTAGGTCCATCCATGTTGCTGCAAATGGCATTATTTCATTCTTTTTTTAATGGCTGAGTAATATTCCATTGTATATATCTACCACATAAGTGGGTCTCTTGTAGACAGCATATATATGGGTCTTATTTTTGTATCCATTCAGCCAGTCTATATATTTTGGTTGGAGCATTTAATCCATTTACATTTAAGGTAATTATTGTTATGTATATTCTTATTGCCATTTTGTTAATTGTTTAGGATTTGTTTTTGTAGGTCTTTTTTCTTCCCTTCCTCTTCTGTTCTCTTCTCTTGTCATTTGATGACTATCTTTAGAGTTGTGTTTGGATTGCTATTTCTTTTGTGTGTATCTATTGTAGATTTTTGGTTTGCAATTACCATAAGGTTTAGGTATAACAGTCTGTATATATCCAAGATTGTTTTAAGTTGCTGGCCTCTTAATTTCAAATGCATTTCCAATATCCTACACTTGTACTCTCCTCTTCTCATGATTGCTGGTTTTGATAGCATATTTGTGTATGGATCATTTCCTACCTTTATTGCATGTTTGCCTTTACCAGTGAGCTTTCCCATTTGTAATTTTCTTGTTTCGAGTTGTGTCCTTTTATTTTTTGCCTAGAGAATTTCCTTTAGCATTTGTTGTAAAGCTGGTTTGGTGGTGCCGAATTCTCTTAGCTTTTGCTTGTGTGTAAAGCTTTAAACTCCTCTGTCAAACCTGAACGAGAGCCTTGCTGGTTAGAGTATTCTTGGTTGTAGGTTCTTCCCTTTCATCACTTTAAATACATTGTGCCACTCCCTTCTGGCCTGCAGTTTCTGCTGAAAAATCAGCTGATAACCATATGGGGATTCCCTTGTATATTATTTGTTGCTTTTCCCTTGTTGCTTTTAATATTTTACCTTTGTCTTTATTTTTTGCTAGTTTGATTAATAGTGTCTTGGTGTGTTCCTTCTTGGGTTTATCCTGTATGGAACTCTTACCCACTTCCTGGATTTGGGTGACTGTTTCCTTCCTCAGGTTAGGGAAGTTTTCAGGTAATACCTCTTCAAATATTTTCTCAGGCCCTTTCTCTCTCTCTTCTCCTTCTGGGAACCCTCTAATGCAAATACTAGTGTGCTTGATGTCGTCCCAGACTGTTGTCTTAAACTGTCCTCATTTCTTTTTATTCTTTTTTCTTTCTTCTGTTTGGCAGCAGTGATTTCCACTACTCTGTCTTCCAGCTCACTGATCTGTTCTTCTGCCTCATTTAGTGTACTATTGATTAATTTTAGTGTATTTTCCTTTCAGTTATTGTATTCTTCAACTCTGTTTGGTTGTTCTTTATATTTCCTAATTCTTTGTTAAAAACTTCTAATTTCTCGCTCTGTGCATCCATTCTCCTCCCAAGTTCTTTAATCATCTTTATGATCATTACTCTGAACTCTATTTTGGTTAGATTGCCTATCTCCATGTCACTTAGTTCTTATTCTGGGGTTTTATCTTGTTCCTTCGTCTGAAATATATTCCTTTGTGTAAACTGCTATTTGTATTTTTATGTATGTGGTAGGTTGGTTATGTTTCTCAACCTTGGAGAAGTGGCCCTCTGTAGGGGATGTCCTATGTGTCCCAGCAGTGAACTCCTCTCTCGTCACCCAAAGGCCAGGGGCCAGCTGGTCCCCGGGCAGTGTCCAGACTGAGTTTGTGGACTCCGTCTGCAGGCTGCAGGACTGTAGTTTTCTTGCTCCTAGTGTATGCCTCCTGGTGGGTGAGGCTTTTCTAGAGACTTGTGCAGGTTTCCTGCTGGGAGGGGTTGGTGACTGCTGCCTGGTGGGTGGGGCTGGGTCTTGGTCCTCCAGTGGGCAGGGTCATGTCTCAGGGCATATGTAGAGGCAGTTTTGGGTTTAGGAAGTCTTTAGGCAGCCTGTCTGCTGATGGGTGGGGCTGTGTTTGTTGTTTAGCCTGAGGCATCACAGCACTGGAGCCTGCAGGCTGTTGGCCGGGGCAGGTCTTGGTGCCAAAATGTCTGTCTCCAGAACTCATGCAAATGAATGCCCCCTGATATATCGACCACCAGTGTCTATATCCCCATGGTGGTCCACAGCTGCTCCCTGCCTCCCCAGAAGACCTCTAAGACCAGCAGCTAGGTCTGGCTCAGGCTCCTCTCATACTACTGTTTTTGCCCTTGTTCTCAGTGCATGTGAGAGTTTGTGTGCACCCTTTAAGAGGGCAGTCTCTATTCCCCCTAATCCTGTGGAGCTCCTACAATCAAGCCCCACTGGCCTTCAAAGCCAAATGCTCTGGGAGCTCCTCTCCCTGGTGCCAAACCCCTGGGCTGGGGGTCCTAACATGGGGCTCAGAACTCTCCTGTGGGAGAACCTCTGTAATATAATTATCTCCAGTTTGTGGGTCACCTACCTGGAGGGTATGGGGTTTGATTATATCTAGAGTCCGCCTCTCCTACCAGTCTCATTGTGGTTCCATCTTTATGTCTTTAGCTGTAGAGGGTCTTTTCTGGTAGGTTTTAATTTTTTCTTTTAATTAATTAATTAATTAGCTGTGCCAGGTCTTAGTTGCGGCATACAGGTTCTGCGCTGAGGCATGTGGGATCTTTAATTGTGGGATTCAGGATCTTTTAGTTGCAGCATGCAGGCTCTTAGTTGCGGCATGTGGGATCTAGTTCCCTGACCAGGGATCAAACCTGGGTCCCCTGCGTTGTGAGTGTGGAGTCTTAACCACTGGACCACAAGAGAAGTCCCCAGTCTTCTTCAACGATGGTTATTCTGCAGATTGTTGTGACTTTGGTGTGCTCATGAGAGGAGGTGAACTTCGGGCCCTTCTATTCTGCCATCTTAGTTGCTCTCTCTCAACTGTGTCTTTTAAATGGTGTATTTAGACCACTTATCATTTACTAAATTTCCATATCAGTTATCAATGACATGTTGGGACTTAAGTCTGCCATTTTGTTATTTATTTTCTGTTTGTTTCCTCTATTTCTCATTCCTTATTTTCTCTTTCCTTACCTTCCTGTGGGTTGTTTGAATATTTTTTAGGATTCCACATTGGTTTATAGTTTTTCAGTACATTGTTTTGGGTTTTTTTGGTTTGTTTATTTATTTATTTATGGCTGTGTTGGGTCTTCGTTGCCATGCGCAGCCTTTCTCTAGCTGCAGTGAGCAGGGGCTACTCTTCGTTGCGGTGCGGGGGCTTCTCATTGAGGTGGCTTCTCTT
Organism: Orcinus orca; assembly: GCF_937001465.1. Classification (NCBI taxonomy): domain Eukaryota; kingdom Metazoa; phylum Chordata; class Mammalia; order Artiodactyla; family Delphinidae; genus Orcinus; species Orcinus orca. The sequence continues at coordinate 86,656,346 of NC_064565.1, forward strand.
GTTGCAGAGCATGGGCTCTAAGTGCAGAGGCTTCAGTAGTTGTGGCGCACGGGCTTAGTTGCTTCGTGGCATGTGGGATCTTCCCGGACCAGAGATCAAACCTGTGTCCCCTGCATTGGCAGGCAGATTCTTTTTTTTTCTTTTTTTAACATCTTTATTGGAGTATAATTGCTTTACAATGGTGTGTTAGTTTCTGCTTTATAACAAAGTGAATCAGTTATACATATACATATGTTCCCATATCTCTTCCCTCTTGTGTGTCTCCCTCCCTCCCACCCTCCCTATCCCACCCCTCTAGGTGGTCACAAAGCACCGAGCTGATCTCCCTGTGCTATGCGTCTGCTTCCCACTAGCTATCTATTTTACGTTTGGTAGTGTATATATGTCCATGCCATGCTCTCACTTTGTCACAGCTTACCCTTCCCCCTCCCCATATCTTCAAGTCCATTCCCTAGTAGGTCTGTGTCTTTATTCCTGTCTTACCCCTAGGTTCTTCATGACATTTTTTTTTCTTAAATTCCATATATATGTGTTAGCATACGGTATTTGTCTTTCTCTTTCTGACTTACTTCACTCTGTATGACAGACTCTAGGTCCATCCACCTCACTACAAATAACTCAATTTCGTTTCTTTTTATGACTAATATTCCATTGTATATATGTGCCACATCTTCTTTATCCATTCATCTGCTGATGGACACTTAGGTTATTTCCATGTCCTGGCTATTGTAAATAGAGCTGCAATGAACATTTTGGTACACGGCTCTTTTTGAATTATGGCTTTCAAAGGGTATATGCCCAGTAGTGGGATTGTTGGGTCGTATGGTAGTTCTATTTTTAGTTTTTTAAGGAACCTCCATACTGCTCTCCATAGTGGCTGTATCAGTTTACATTCCCACCAACAGTGCAAGAGGGTTCCCTTTTCTCCACACCCTCTCCAGCATTTATTGTTTGTAGATTTTTTGATGATGGCCATTCTGACTGGTGTGAGATGATATCTCATTGTAGGTTTTTTTTTTTTTTTTTTTTTGTGGTGCGCGGGCCTCTCACTGTTGTGGCCTCTCCCGCTGTGGAGCACAGGCTCCGGACGCGCAGGCTCAGCGGCCATGGCTCACGGGCCCAGCCGATCTGCGGCATGTGGGATCTTCCCGGACCGGGGCACGAACCCGTGTCCCCTGCATCGGCAGGCGGACTCTCAACCACTGCGCCACCAGGAAAGCCCCTCGTTGTAGTTTTGATTTGCATTTCTCTAATGATTAATGATGTTGAGCATTCTTTCATGTGTTTGTTGGCAATCTGTATATCTTCTTTGAGAAATGTCTATTTAGGTCTTCTGCCCATTTTTGGATTGGGTTGTTTGTTTTTTTGATATTGGGCTGCATGAGCTGCTTGTACATTTTGGAGATGAATCCTTTGTCAGTTGCTTCACTTGCAAATATTTTCCTCCATTCTGAGGGTTGTCTTTTCGTCTTGTTTATGGTTTCCTTTGCTGTGCAAAAGCTTTTAAGTTTCATTAGGTCCCATTTGTTTATGTTTTATTTTTATTTCCATTTCTCTAGGAGGTGGATCAAAAAGGATCTTGCTGTGATTTATGTCATTGAGTGTTCTGCCTATGTTTTCCTCTAAGAGTTTGACAGTGTCTGGCCTTACATTTAGGTGTTTAATCCATTTTGAGTTTATTTTTGTGTATGGTGTTAGGGAGTGTTCCAATTTCATACTTTTACATGTACCTCTCTGGTTTTCCCAGCACCACTTATTGAAGAGCCTGTTTTTTCTCCACTGTATATTCTTGCCTCCTTTATCAAAGATAAGGTGACCTTTATCAAAGATAAGGTGTGTGGGTTTATCTCTGGGCTTTCTATCATGTTGCATTGATCTAGATTTCTGTTTTTGTGCCAGTACCATACTGTCTTGATTACTGTAGCTTTGTAGTATAGTCTGAAGTCAGGGAGCCTGATTCCTCTGGCTCCGTTTTTCTTTCTCAAGATTGCTTTGGCTATTCAGGGTCTTTTGTGTTTCCATATAAATGGTGAACTTTTTGTTCTAGTTCTGTGAAAAATGCCAGTGGTAGTTTCATAGGGATTGCATTGAATCTGTAGATTGCTTTGGGTAGTAGGGTCATTTTCACAATGTTGATTCTTCCAATCCAAGAACATGGTATATCTCTCTATCTATTTGTATCATCTTTAATATCTTTCATCAGTGTCTTATAATTTTCTGCATACAGGTCTTTTGTCTCCTTAGGTAGGTTTATTCCTAGATATTTTATTCTTTTTTGTTGCAGTGGTAAATGGGAGTGTTTCCTTAATTTCACTTTCAGATTTTTCATCATTAGTGTATAGGAATGCCAGAGATTTCTGTGCATTAATTTTGTATCCTGCTACTTTACCAAATTCATTGATTAGCTCTAGTAGTTTTCTGGTAGCATCTTTAGGATTCTCTATGTATAGTATCATGTCATCTGGCAGGTGGATTCTTAACCACTGCGCCACCAGGGAAGTCCCAGTATATTGTTTTTTACAGTTTTCTTAGTGGTTGTGCTCGGTATTATAATATCTTCACTTAACTTATTACAACGTACTGGTATTGATATTTTACCCCTTTGAGTGTAGTATAGACATCTTACTTCCATTTAGGCACTTTAATCCTCCCTACTTTTAAAAAATAATTGTCTGTCTTAAGTATTTCCCCTACTTACATTTCACATTACAGCAGATGGTGTTATAACCTTTGCTTCACTCATCACATATTATTTAAAAACTCTTGAGAATTAGGATAGTCTCCAATATTTGCCCATTCTGATGTTTCTTTCTTTCTGTAGTTCCAATCCTTTTTCTGTTATCATTTTCTTTCTTTTTAGAGAATTTCCTTTAGGCATTCATTAAGGGTATGTTTGCTACAAACAAATTCTCTTACTTTTCCTTTGTCTGAGAATGTCTTTATTTCCCCTTTACTTCTGAATTTTTGCTGGGTATATAATTTACAGTTGCCAGTTCTTTTCTTTTCATACATGAAAAATATTGTGCCACATCCTCTGGCTTCCATTATTTTAAATGAGAAAATCACTGTCATTCAAATAGGTATTCCCTGGTAGGTTTCTATTCCCTACAGTTTTCATTGTTTCTCTCTGGCTGCTTTCAAGAAATTTTTTCTTTAATTTTTAGAAGTGTAATGATGCCTTGCATTTCTTTGGGTTTATCCTCTTTGGGCTTTGCTCAGCTTCTTTAATCTATAGGTTTATGTTTTCCACCAATGTTGGGATGTTTTCAGCCATTATTTCTTTGAATAATTTCTCCTTCTCCTTCTCTTTCTCCTCCTCCTCCCTCCCCTCTCTACTTCTGGGATTCTAATAATATGAATATTAACTATTCTGTTACTGTTCCACAGATCCCAGAAATTCTGTTTATTTTTTTTCAGTCTATCTTCGTTCTGTTGTTCAGATTGGGTGAATTCTACTGATATTTTTTCAAGTTCACTACTTCTGTCCTCTGTCATTTCCACTCCACTACTGAGCCCAATCAATGAGATTTTAATTTTCGTTATTGTCTTTTTCAATTATATAATTTCCATTTGGTCTTTTTTATAACTTGTATTTCTCTGCTGATAATTTTTTGTTTTTTCATTTGTTTCAAGAGAATTTATGACTGATGATGAAGCATTTTTATGGTGGTTATTTAAATTTCTTTTAGATCATTTCAACATCTGACTCATCTTGGTGTTGGCATCTGTTCATTATCTTTTCTCATTGATGTTGTGGTTTTCCTAGTTCTTGGTATGACAAGTGATTTTCTTTTTTTTAAATATATAAATTTATTTATTTATTTTGGCTGCGTTGGGTCCTCATTGCTGTGCATGGGCTTTCTCTAGTTGCGGTGAGTGGGGGCTACTCTTTGTTGCGGTGTGCGGGCTTCTCATTGCGGTGGCTTCTCTTGTTGTGGAGCAAGGGCTCTAGGTGCGTGGGCTTCAGTAGTTGTGGATTGTGGGCTCTAGAGTGCAGGCTCAGCAGCTGTGGAGCACGGGCTTAGTTGCTCTGCGGCATGTGGGATCTTCCTGGACAAGGGCTCAAACCCGTGTCCCCTGTATTGGCAGGTGGATTCTTACCCAGTATGCCACCAGGGAAGCCCATGACAAGTGATTTTCAATCTTATTCTGGACACTTTGGATCTTATAAGACTCTGGATCTTTTGAAATATTTATTTTAGCAGGCAGTCACTCTGTTGAGATGTAGCATGGGGCCAGCCAGGTGGGTGTGCATGTTTGGTATCCCATTAGGCTCCCCTGACACCACCCCAGCAAAAATGGGGCAGTGACTCACACTAACTTGTTGCAAACAGGTGGGATGGACATTGAACACCTCCCCCCCTGCCCAGTTGGCATCTTTCCAGTGAAAGTGGGGCAGCTACTTGAATCATCTCTTGCTTCCAAGTGTAGGTGTAAGGTCATTTCTTCACTAGGCCCCTTGACAACAGGGAGTAAAAAGGGAGAAGCAAAGCGCCATGTAGCCTGCCTCTCACCACCTAGTTTTTCCTCATTGACGCCAGGTGGGGTGGAGGCTCAGTTCCCCACTGGATCCTCCTGACAGTGAAGAGGATGAAGTCTAATGCTGATTAGGACCACACTGCACAGCCTCATTAAATCTTATTGCAACTAAGTGCAGATAGGGGTGTAGCTGACTACTTGACCCTGATGGGAGAATCACAGCATTGCCTCTTTCACCAGGCTGGGGATGAAAGATCAGCTCACAGCTTAGCCCCACAACACTATCCTAGCAGGAAAATTGGAGCATTACCTTCTTCTCCTGGGTAGAGATAGAAGATTGGCTGCCTGTTCAGTCCTACCACATGGGGAAATCAGAGTGCACTACCTTTTTTCCCAGGGGTGGGAATGGGGGTTTGAGATAGAAGATCAACTTTCTGCTTGTACTGATACCATGTTGGTATATATGAAGGCTGTCCTTTCATTAGTTGCCATGCCTCTCTCTAATGCTATGATAAATCTTTTTCCTTTATCCCCCATTTATCTTTTGTTTTCTTCTTCTGCATATATTTTAAAGTGGTGAAATTTTGTATTTCAATTACATAAATTGTGTGTGTGTGTGTGTATATATCTGTGTGTGTTTCTAACAAAGAAATATACCTATCATTTTCAGGGTTTTAGCTGAGTTCAATAACCCTCCCCCTATATAGGTCTTGACTGCCCTCAGTCTAGATCCTTGAGGGGTTATAACATGCAGTTCCCCAAGTCCACAGGTGGCCTTTGGCCTTGGCTGCAGGTGATCTTATAGGGAGTGAGGAGTGTAGTATCCCTGGGAGTAGGAAAATATATTTAGAGTATACTTGTGAGCATTTGCCTAACACTACCAACACCTTTAGGGGAAAGTCATAGAGCACTTGGTAGACAGAAACTATTAGTGGTAACGGAATAAGCCAAAAAACCACATGGTTTAAACATAAACAAAACACAACACCTATCAGTTGACTACTTTGTACCACCGTGTTAGGTGTCAGAAGATAGAACGATGAGTGGGACAAATACCTTGCCCCAATCTAGTAAAGACAATGGTCACATGATCAGTTGTAAAGGATATTGCTGTGGTGGTAATGTGACAAATCACCTAAGGTGCCACAGTTAATATGGAGTCAAGACAAATCTTAAGCCAGCTGACAGATCATCTTAATCTGTCAGTGCTCTTTGCTGATGCGTACTGTACTTTGTAAACTTATCTCCTTTATACCAATTATGTTACTGTAATAAAATGGTTTACTCCAAGTAAGTCTTTTTCCTCCACCTGGCTATAAGGTCTTTGAAGTCGACAGCTACGTTCTTTTCATTCTTGTATCCACAGTACCTGGCACATAGTAGGTACTCATTCAAAAAGTATTTGTCGATTGTCTAGGTTCCAGACATTGTTCTAGATACTGGGAATACAAGACACACAAACTCTTAGCTCTCAAGATGCGTACATTATGGTAAAGAAGATGAACAACTATGATTAAAGACCTTAGTACTCTGTCATTTAGGGGATGGCTTGTACTTTACTGAGGAGTCTCTAAGTGAGTCCCTTGGAGACCCTTAGGGCTGCATATTTTTGATAAATTTGTCTTTGTCAAAATAGTTTGAGTTGGAATAGACATAAAAATCTTCATTTCTCTAGCTCATTGGTCTTTTCACAATATGAATTGCTTGAATGGTCCTGGGAATGTCATGCTATTAGGGTTCAGTTCAATTCAACCAACACAATATAAGTTGGCAAAGCACTGGTAAATATTTTACATATATTACTGGGAAAAGTTCGTTCGGGTTTTTCCATACGCTGTTTCAGAAAAACCTGAATGAACTTTTTGGCCAACCGAATATCTCACTGAATCACACTTTTTGGTTAAAAAGGCCTTTCACTACCCATACCTACCCTCCCTCTCCTGCCCCAGGTCCCTGTTAGGTACATTCTTCACAGGATGCTTCCAAGGTACCCTGTGCACTCATCTAGTGTTATAGATGTATTGTAATTCCCCACTTTCTGTCAGCTACATTCACTAATACATTTTTAGTTACTCAAGGTCAGGTGGGCAGGAGAAGGTGGTTGATCATATGTATTTTAGGTCCAAATTCCAACTCCCTTATCTAATCTTACTAAGCCTCAGTTTCCTCATCTGCAAAATGTATAAAATAACAATGCCTACTTTGTTATAAGGATTAAATAAAATGATAAACATAAAAAGCTTATCAATATGGTACCCATTTATAGTATATCATTGTTAATGATTTATAGCATGGTGCCTGCTATATAGTAGGTATAATATATGCTAGCTAGGGTGAAGTGTATATTTAAAATTATTAGTGTTACTATAATAAATAGTGATAATATTACTCCTAGGAATAGTAGTGAGGGGTGAGGATCTTACATGAGATCGATATATTAATAATCCCATAAGAGATACTGTAAATGCTATAATGATATTTATATATACTAAAGGCATTTGATAATTATGAACTTGATCACAATCTAATGAGTCAAAATTATTTATTTTAGCTTAAACTAATTATCATATTCAGTCCATTCTAGTCCTTTTTGGGTTCATTTATAAGCCAGGCTTGTTGTTAGTAGTAGGATTAGGAATAGCGCTACAACAAGTATTGTTTTTAGATTATTTGCTTGGGATGCTCAGGATAAAGGTAAAAAGGAGGTCAATCACTAAGTCAAAGAGAAGAAATGTTATAGCTACTAAGAAAAAACTTATGGAAAAGGGTAAGCATGCCGATCCTATGGGATCAAATCTCCCACTCATAGGGACTTGTTTTTTCTGTATAAATATTTAATTGAGGGAGTCAGAATGCAGTAAATACAAGTAGTGAGGCTAGTGCTATACTTATAATTAGTATCATTTATAAGATTTATTATTCCTTTTCAGATTATATCAAATAATCTGATAAGAAGTCAATGTAGTATTTAATACTAAAAGGATAAGATCCTCATCAATAAATAGACACATAAAGGAACAGTCATACTACATCCACAAAATGTCAATATCAGGCAGTGTCTTCAAAGCTGAAGTGATGATTGTAAGTGAAGTGGAATTTTAACTGGCCTAAGAAGCAGACGACTAAGAAAGTAGAGCCAATAATTATAGGCAGACCGTGGAATCCTGTAGCTATGAAGAAAATTGAGCCATATAACCTGTCTGAGATTGTAAAAAGTGTTTTGTAGTACTCTGAGGCCTGTAGAAGTGTAAAGTATACACCTAAGGTAATTGTAATAAAAAGAGCTTGGAGCATATGCTTACAGTTTCCTTCTATAAGGCTGTGGTAGGCTCAGATGATGGATACTCCAGAAACTAATCACACTGAGGCATTAAGGTGTGGCACTTCTAGTGGATTTAGAGGACGGATACCTGTTGGTGGTCAACATCCACCTAATTCAGGTGTAGGAGCAAGACTTGAGTGATAGAAGGCTCAGAAAAAGCCAGTAAAAAAGAAGACTTCTGAAATAAATAATAAATAGGATTATTCCATACTGAAGTCATTTTTGAACGACTGGTGTATGGCGGCCTTGGAAAGTGCTTTCTCGGACAATATCTTGTTATCATTGGTATACTGTTAAGGTATTAGTTAATAGACCTAATGATAATAATATTATTGAATTAAAGTGAAATCAAATTAGTAGGCCTGATGTTATTAGAAGGGCTGAGAGAGCTCCTGTAAGGGGTTAGGGACTGGCATTTACTATGTGATATGGGTTTGGTGGGTCATTATGTGTTGTCATGTAAGTAAAGACTTACTAGTAAGGTGAATACGTAAGCTTGAGTTAGGGCAACAGCAAATTTGAGCATAGTAAGTAAAGCAAGGATAATAAATGTAATGAGGGCTGTGGTGGTACTAATATTTAGTAGTGCTAGAGTTGTTCCCCTAATTAAATGAATTAATAGATGTCCTGCTATAATGTTAGCTGTTAATTATACAGCTAAGGCTATTGCCTGAATAAAGAGGAACTGGTGGTCCTTGTGGTAAAAAACAGGCTAAGGATGCTTTTGTTTAATGGCAGAAACCAGTAATTACAGTTCCTGCTCACAGAGCGACTGCTATACCTAAATTTATTGAGAGTTGTATAGTGGGTGTAAATGAATGTGGTAAGAGTCCTAGTAAATTCGTTGATCCAATAAATAGGATAAGTGATATAAGCATTAGTGTTCAGGTCTGTCCTTTGTGGTTGTGAATAGCTATTATTTATTTCAATGTAAGTTGGACTAATCATTGTTGAATAGAAATCATGCGGTTGTTGATTAGTTGGTTAGGTGTGGGGAATAAAATACTTGGGAATATAACGATTAATACAACAACAGGAAGTTCTAATATTGTTGGGTTAATGAAAGAGGCAAATAAATTTTCGTTCATTTTGCTTCTCAAGGGGTGAGTTGTTTTTGTGTTTTAGTATATTTTAATTCTGGGTTTGAAGTATAAATATATTTAAAACTTTTTAGTTGGAATATAATGAATAGAACTAGAATTATTGATAAAATAGTAATAAACCATGTTGATGTGTCTAGTTGTGGCATATCATTAAGGGTAGATTTAACACCCAGTCTTTAACTTAAAAGGTTAAAGCTAATTAGCTGCTTAATGAATTTATAATATTGATGCAGATCATTTCTCGAAGTATTTAAGTGGAATGAATTCAAGGATGACATGCATGAAGCTATGATTTGATCCACAAATTTCTGAGCATTGTCCATAATATAGGCCTGGTGGTGTTGATATAAGGGTTGTCTGATTTAAGCGTCCTGGAATGGCATCTGTTTTTAGGCCTAATGAAGGAATAGCTCATGAGTGTAAAACATCTTAGGAAGAAATTAATATTCGGATTGTTATCTCTATGGGTAGAACTTCTTGGTTATCTACTTCTAATAATTGCAGCTCTCCTGGTTTTAGATCTGAAGTACAAATCATATATGAGTCGAAATTTAAGTCTTCATAGTCTGTGTATTCGTAACTTCAATATCATTGGTGTCCTATAGTTTTTATAGTCAGAGAGGGATTATTAATTTTGTCTATCATTTAAAGAATTCATGGTGATGGCAAGGGAATTAAAATTAGGATGATGGCTGGTAAGATTGTTCAAATTGTTTCCACTTCTTGTGCGTCTATTGTGCTTGTATGTCTTAGCTTAGTTGTTAATATGAGTGAAATAATAAATAGGACTAAGGAGCTAATTAAAAATATGATTATTAATGTGTGATCATGGAAGTGTAGAAGTTCTTCTATAATAGGTGATGTTGCATTTTGAAAGCCTAAGTTGAAAAGGATGTGCCAAAGAGTTATACAGGGTTTTCACCTACAACTTAACTTTGACAAAGTTATGTAAATTTTATAATATCTCACTTAACGAGAAAGACATAATGGTATTGGCTTGAAACCAGTAAAAGAGGGTTTGATTCCTTTCTTTCTTATTTAGTTACTTTAACATAAGTGGGTTCTTCAAATGTGTGATATGGTGGAGGACATCCATGTAATCATTCTAGGTTTGTAGTGGTTAGCTCTACTATTGAGACCTCTCGTTTTGATGCAAATGCTTCTCGGTTATAAAAATTATTAATTATAAAAATTATAAAGATTATAAAAATTATTAGTATCACTGCTGTTAGTGAAATGAATGAGCCTATTAATGAAATACTATTTCATGTTGTGTATGCATCAGAGTAGTAGTAATATCATCATGGTATTTCAGATAGACCAAGGAAGTGTTGTGGGAAGAAAGTTATATTTACGCCTACAAATATAATTACGAAATGACTTTTTGCTCATGCTGAGTTAAGTGTGTAGCCTGTGAATAGTGGGAATCAATGTATGAAGCCTCCTGTAATGGCGAACACTGCTCCTATTGATAGTACATAATGGAAATGTGCAACTACACAATACACATCGTGAAGAACGATTTCTAGGGACGAGTTGGCTAAAATGATTCCTGCTGAACCACCTGCTATAAAAAGGAAAGTAAAGCCTAGGGCTCATAATATAGCAGGGGATCATTTGATATTACCCCCGTGAAGAGTTGCCAGTCAGCTAAATACTTTTACTCCTGTACAAATAACGATAATTATAGTAGCTGATGTCAAATATTCTCGTGTATCAACATCTATGTGTAAACATATAATGGGCTCATATGATAAACCGTAAAAAGCCGATAGATGTCATAGCTCATGCTATGCCCATATACTATGCCTCAAAGGCTCTTTTTTCCCCTGAATAATAAGTTACAATATGTGAGATTATTCCAAATCCAGGTAAGATAAGAATATAAACCTCAGGGTAACCAAAAAATCAGAACAGGTGTTGATAAAAGAATCAGGTCTCCTCCTCCTGCAGGGTCGAAAAAGGTTGTATTTAGATTTTGGTCCGTTAGTATGGTAATTTCAGCTGCTAGTAATGATAATAATAGTAATACAGCTGTAATTAGGACAGATCACACAAATAATGGTGTTTGGTATTGAGATATAGTGGGTGGTTTATGTTAATAATTGTGGTAATAAAATGAATAGCATCTAGAATTGAAAAAACACCTGCTAAATATAAGAAAAAACTGGTAAGATCAACTGAAGCTCCTCATGAGCTAAGTTTCTGGCTAGAGGTGAGTATACAGTTCAGCCTGTATCTGCACCAGCTTCTACCACTGAGGATGCGAGTAAGAGTAAGAAAGAGGGTGGAAGTAATCAGAAGCTTCTGTTTTTCGCACGAGGGAAGGTTATATCGGGTGCTCCAATTATCAGTGGAACTAACCAGTTTCTGAAGCCTCCAATTATAATAGGTATAACTATGGAGAAAATTATTACGAATGTGTGGGCTGTTACAATTACATTGTAAATTTGATAATCCCCAAGTAATGCTCCAGGTTGATGTAATTCAGCACAAATTAGTAGGCTTAAGGAAGTACCCACTATCCCAGCCCAAGCACCAAATAATAAGTACAAGGTGCCGTTATCTTTATAATTGGTTGAGAATCATCAGCGGTTTATGAACATAGGTAAAATGGCTGAGTAAGCATTAGACTGTATATCTAAGGACAGAAGTTGAGTCCTCTTTTTGCCAAGTCCTGTGGTGAATTAAACATACTGAACTGCAAATTCAAAGAAGCAGCTTCAATTCTGCTGGGGCTTCTCCTGCCTTTTTTTTTTTCCTGACGGTGGGAGAAGTAGATTGAAGCTAGCTGACTAGGGTATTTAGCTGTTAACTAAAATTTCGTGGGAATGAAATCCCACCAATCACGTGAGGATTTAGCTTAACTAAAGTGTTTGATTTGCATTCAGTTGATGTAGTATAGAGTCTTGCAATCCTTATTATACAGGAATTAAGTAAATTATACCTGCTTAGGGCTTTGAAGGCTCTTGATCTATATTAACCTAAATTCCTATTCCAGTACTGAAAGGATTGGTGTAAGGGTAAAAGTAATGTAGATATTACAGTTATTATTGGTAGAAAAGTTTTTTGTTTTATATATTCAAATGATCATTTTATTTTTATGTTATTGACTGATGGTAATATGGTTAGTGATGTAGAATACGTAAGTTGTATGGAGAAATATAGGTTAAGCAGTGCTGTGATAGCTATTAGTGTGGGTAAAATAATGTTCTTTTTTGTTGTTGTTATTTCTTGAATAATTACTCAATCGTGATAGTGGTGGGATGCCTCCTATTGATAATAGAATGGTGAGGATAAGAGTTGTAATGATGGGTATTTTGTTTCTTGTGTGTGATAATGAAAATGTAGTGGTGGCTGAGCTGTGAATGAGTAATGTGAATATAGTGAGTGTTATTTTTTTTAATTAAGTTATTTTTGGCTGCATTGGGTCTTCGTTGCTGCACGCGAGCTTTTTCTAGTTGCAGCAAGTGGGGGCTACTCTTTGTTGAGGTGCACGGGCTTCTCATTGCGGTGGCTTATCTTGTTGCGGAGCACAGGCTCTAGCCACGCGGGCTTCAGTAGTTGTGGCGGGCGGGCTCAGCAGTTGTGGCTCGCGGGCTTTAGAGCACAGGTTCAGTAGTTGTGGCACATGGGCTTAGTTGCTCCATGGCATGTGGGATCTTCCCAGACCAGGGCTCGAACCCATGTTGCCTGCATTGGCAGGCGGATTCTTAACCACTGTGCCACTAGCGAAGTCCAGTGAGTGTTATTATAATGTAAATTAGTAGGTTTAGGATTGTTAGAGTTGGATTATATAATATGATAGCTGTTATTCAGCCTATGTGAGCGATTGATGAGTAAGCTATGACATTTCGTAGTTGCATTTGATTTAGTCTGCCTCATCCTCCAATTATGACTGCTAGTGTGGATATGATTAGTCGTAAGTTTAGGTTAATGGATGGTGAAATTTGGTATAATACAGATAGTGGTGCATGTTTTTGTCATGTTAATAGAATTAAGGCTGCTTTTAGTGAAATGCCTGTGTGACTTCAGGTACTCAAAAGTGGAATGGGGATAGTCCTAATTTTATGACTAGAGCTATTTTAATGATTATTGATGCTGTTGGATTAAAGATTTTTGTAATGGTTCACTGACCACAATACAGTATGTTAATGACAACAGCTATTCTAAGTAATATTGATGCGGTGGCCTATGTTAAGAAATATTTAGTAGATGCTTCTACGGCTCATGGGTTAAAGTTTTTTTATTAGAATAGGGATGATAGCTAATATATTTCAAACCCAATTCAAATAAGTAATCAGTGTGAACTAGTTATTTCATTATGGTCCCTGAAATAATGGTTATTAAGATAATGATAAGGATAATGGGATTTTCATTTTCAGGGTATGGGCCCAACAGCTTATTTAGCTGACCTTACTATAGAATATAGTGTAATGTGGTAGCACGAAGAATTCTGAATTCTTAAGGGGTAGGTTCAATTCCTATAATTCTAGAAATAACAGGATTTAAACCTCTATTATTTACTCTATCAAAGTAACTTTTTTATCAGACATATTTCTTATGTTTGTGAAGGGATGCTTGACGTTATGATAGGTAGTGAAACGTGTCATATACACAGGGCTAGTGTTAGTGATAGATAATTTTTCAAAGTAGATGTATGAGTTGATCATATCAGAATCACGGGTAGGATGCTTGAATGCATAAGGAGATTGTTAATAGTAGTGTTTTGATAATAAAACTGGTTGTGTATAGTTCTGGTGTATGGGGATCGTGGAATGCTCCTAGAAATAGGATTGTTGTGAAAATATTTATTATGATGATGTTGGCATATTCTGCTAGGAAAAATATAGCAAATGGGCCTGCTGCATATTCTACGTTAAAGCCAGATACAAGTTCTAATTCTCCTTCTGTTAGATCGAAAGGGGTTCGATTAGTTTCTGCTAGGGTAGAAATAAATCATATTATGGCTAGAGGTCATGATGTAAAAATTATTGTTCTTGTGTTGTGATGAGAGTTGAGAGGGTAAAGGATCCATTTATTAAAAGGACTGATAAAAGGATAATTGCTAGTGTTACTTCATATGAAATTGTGTCACTGCTCATAGGGCTCCAATGAGAGCATATTTTGAATTAGAAGCTTATCCAGATCATAGAATGGAATAGATGGCTAGGCTTGACATAGCTAATATGAATTATACTCCTAGATTTATGTCGATGAGAGGGTAAGGTATAGGTAGCGGGATTTATGATTAAGGCTAAGGTTAGAGCTAGGATTGGTGCAAGAATAAATATGGAGATGGAAGATGTAGCTGGTTGTAGTGGTTCTTTAATGAATAGTTTGACTGCATTGGCAACAGGTTGTAATAGGCCATATGGTCCAAAGATGTTTGGTCCTTTTCAAAGTTGCGTGTAACCTAATACTTTTCATTCAATTAATGTGAGAAATGCCACAGCTAGAATTGGGACCATGAGTATCCAGATGTTAATTATAAACATTTTGTTAGGGAGAAGAGTTGAACCTCTGTTTATAAAGGTTTAACTTTTATGCAATTACCAGGCTCTGCCACCCTAACAAACCCTGTTCTTGGGTAGTACATTTATAAAATAAATTAAGATCATATCATTAACTGATTTTAAGGCACTTTTGTAAAGTAGACCTTATTTCTCTTGTCCTTTCATACTGGGAGAAATACATAATAGATAGAAACCAACCTGGATTACTCTGGTCTGAACTCAGATCATGTAGAACTTTAATTGTTGAAAAAACGGAACTTTAATAGCGGTTACACCATTGGGATGTCCTGATCCAACATCAAGGTCGTAAACTCTATTGTCGATATGAACTCTAGAATAGGATTGCACTGTTATCCCTAGGGTAACTTGTTCCATTGATCAATTTTTGGATCAATAAGTGATAAGATATTTTGACTAGTTGGTTTAGATTTTAATCACTTGGAGGCTTTTTTGTCCTCCGAGGTCACACCAACCAAAATTGTTAACCCATAATGAAACTTGTTATCCCTTGGTGGTTTAGTTTGGTTTTTTGGGGTGTTAACAAATGAAAGCTCCATAGGGTCTTCTCGTCTTATTTTATTATTCCTGCCTCTTCAAGGGAAGGTCAACTTCACTGATTAAAAGTAAGAGACAGTGAAATCCTCCTGTGGCCATTCATACACGTCCTTATTTAGAGAACAATTGATTATGCTACCTTTGCATGGTCAGGATACCGTGGCCATTTAACAGATGTCACTGGGCAGGCTGTGCCTCTACTATTAGTTATGCTAGAGGTGACGTTTTTGGTAAACAGGCAGGGTTTGTGTTTGCCAAGTTCCTTTTACTTCTTAAAATCTTTCCTTAAGTGCATGCCTGCATTGGGTTAACAGTGTATTATAATAAGTAATTTAATGTTGATTTAGATTTATTTACTGTTAATTTTCAGTACAGTATCAGTTACTGATGTAAGCTTATGCAGGGAGAAATATTTCTTGTTACTCATATTAACATCATTGCTTCTATTGGTTAATAATTAGTCCAGTATTAAACTAGTTGATTTGCTTATAGTTGTTATTAAGGTAGATATATTGTTGAGCTTGAACGCTTCCTTAATTGGTGGCTGCCTTTAGGTGAACTATGGTGTTGTTTTTACTCTCTAGATAAGGTTGTACCCTACTTCTAAAAAGCTGTACCTTTTTCGATTAACATTTAAAAATACATTACAATTTATAGTTTTTTTAGGTAATTTTTAAAGTTGAACTAAGATTCTTTTTCTGGACAACCAGCTATCACCAGACTCATTAGGCTTGTCACCTCTACTTATAAATCTTCTCATTATTTTGCCACATAGATGAGTTTGTTCTAATAAACTGTTCATAAATAGCTTGTCTGGTTTCAAGGTATTTAAGTTATTTTTGTTAAATGTTTACTAGTTAAATCATTATGCAAATGGTAAAAGGGGGTAAGCTTTGCTTTTTACTACTTTTAATGCTTCTTTCATCATTCCTTTACGGTACTTTCTCTATAGCGCCAAAAGATTTTAAAATTTCTATTTCTTATACTTTAACTATTAGGTTAATGGTTTATTTGATTTGCTTGTGGTAATTAAAATTGTGGGAGGTTTGGGTTACAGTTAGTTCAAAGTATTCATAAATTATGAAATCTCCTGGGTGGTAAACTAGGTGCTTTATTTAAGCTATGCTTTGATTTGTCCAAGCACACTTTCCAGTATGCTTACCTTGTTATGAATTGTCTCCTCTCATATGATTAGTATTTGTTAATAGATTATAGAGGATTATTTTAATACTTGAGAAAGGTGATGGGCGGTGTGTGTGTGCTTCATAGCCTTATTCAATTAAGCACTCTATTCTTTTTTTTTTTTTTTTTTTTTCCGTACGCGGGCCTCTCACTGTTGTGGCCTCTCCCGTTGCGGAGCACAGGCTCCGGACGCACAGGCTCAGCGGCCATGGCTCACGGGTCCAGCCGCTCCACGGCATGTGGGATCTTCCCGGACCGGGGCACGAACCCGTGTCCCCTGCATCGGCAGGCGGACTCAACCACTGCGCCACCAGGGAAGCCCCACTCTATTCTTAATTTACTACTAAAGCCTCCTTTTTTAAAAAAAATATTTATTTATTTATTTTGCCTGTGCCAGATCTTAATTGCAGCACGCGGGATCTTTAGTTGTGGCATGAGGGATCTTTTAGTTGCAGCATGCGGGCTCTTAGGTGCGGCACGCAGACTTCTTAGTTGCGGCATGCGTGTGCGATCTAGTTCCCCAACCAGGGATCGAACCCGGGACCCCTGCATTGGGAGCATGGAGTCTTACCCACTGGACCACCAGGGAAGTCCCCTCCTTTGGTTTTTAGTTTCATAAAAACTTTTGTGTAATAAGAAATATATTCTTGGGACTTCCCTGGTGGCCCAGTGGTTACGACTCTATGCTGCCAATGCAGGGGCTGCGGGTTCGATCCCTGGTCAGAGAACTAAGATCCCACATGCCGTGCAGCGTGGCCAAAAGATTAAAAAAAAAATTGAAAAAAAAGAAATATATTCTTGAAATAGAAAATGTAGCCCATTTCTACTCACTCCATAAGTTACACCTTGACCTAACGTTTTTATGTATAATTATTATGCTTACTGTTGTTCCTTTTTAGGGTTTGCTGAAGATGGTAGTATATAGATGAATTAGCAAGGGCTGGTGAGGTTTATTGATTATAGAACAGGTTCCTCTAGAGGGATATGAAACACTGCCAACTTCTTTGAGTTTTAAGCTGCTGCTAGTAGTACTCTGGTGAATAATTTTGTCATTGTAATTATTTGAGTTTAGGGCTAAGCATAGTGGGGTATCTAATCCCAGTTTGAGTCTTAGCTGTCATGTAATCAGGAAATATTAAAGTCACTGGTAGTTTATTTTTATTTTAGCTATGGCTTTTTATGGCTTAGTTAGAATTTAACTTTTTGAAAACTTATTCTGTCACATGCTTTATGCAGGTTTTCTATTAATTTAGGTTTATCAAATGACCGCGGTGGCTGGCACGAAATTTTCCAACCTTGGATAATATAACTTAGTCAAAGTTGCATTTATGGCTTAATTTTTATCACTGCTGTTTCTGTGCGGGTGTGGCTGAGCAAGGCATTATGATCTACTATTGTAGTGTGCTTGATGCCTGCTCCTTTTAATCTTTATGATTTACAGGGCATTCTAACTGGGGTGTGGATGCTTGCATGTGTAATTTTATTAAAAACTAACAGAAACGCTAGGACCAAACCTATGTGTTTATGGAGTTAGTAAACTCATCTAGGTATTTTCAGTGCCTTGCTTTAAGTCTTAACTGCATTAACAGGCTGAGTTTGTATGCATGATTATGTGGTAATGTGTACATGATTAATTTGTGTATTTTATATTAGATTTAGTGTTGAATTTTAAAATTTAATTTTAATAAAAGTGGCTGATAAATCTAGGGAGATGTCTGTCTATATAAGTGGTATATATCTACATAATTTACTGGTATGATTAGGGTTTATTTTACTTGAGTATTGAAATGTCTGTGTTTTGTTGGATAGATTAATTAAATTCTATGTATTTGTATGTTTCTTACCTTGTTTTTGGGGTTTGGTAGGGTGTCATAGGCATATGGAGCATAGGGCTTAGTGGGGGGTAAGGGGATTTGTTAAGCAGGGCGTTTACCTATTTAATAAATGTGTACGTGTATGTGCGTGTAATTATGTACATGTACATGCACATGTACATGTGTGTAATTTCCTTATGTCCTGTAACCATTGACTGAATAACACCTTATGGTTGATGATGCTGGTTAATAATATTCAATTAAGTCCAGCTACAATTTATTTCACTTTGTTAAGTCCTCAGATGGCCATATCCGAGTCACAGCACCCCTTAAAAATTAAAAAATACCAAATACATGAACCACAGTTATGTGTGAGCATGGGCTGATTAGTCATTAGCCCACTGAGATGTCTTATTTAAGGGGTAAGGGTGGGCGATTTTAGGTGAGATGGTCCTGAAGTAAAAACCAGATGTCTGATAAAGTTCATTAATAGAAACCACTACAAGTCATGGGCCCTGAGCGAGAAGAGAGACACATGCTAAGTGGGTTGATGGTTTCACGTGGCTTGCTGATTAAGCTTGTGATCTATTGGATATGATATGCATGTTGACTGGAATTGATTTGACTTAATGTACTATGTACTATTAATACCATTATGTTCTATGTAATATCAATAATATAATGTACATGCTTATAAGCATGGGGCAGATAATTAATGCACAATTACACATATCATATATTATATATATATAATATGTATGTACTTATATACGTGGATATATACCATATGCATGAAATACATTAGCTATTTATGGGAGAGGAAAATGTTATTTTAATACTGACATGGTACTTTAAGATTGTGGAAATGTCCCATAACAATTATCAGGGAATAGTTTAAGTAGAGTTTCAGCTTTGGGTGCTGATGGTGGAGCTTGAGCTTTTTCCTTGAGTCCTGGGGAGATATATTATTCTCTTTTTCTAGTTTACAAGACCAGGGTAATAAATATACTACAAAGACTCTTCATATTAGGAGATTACTTTCAATAATGCTAACTACTGGTATTAGCACTAGAATTAAAAAGAAGTATAAGATGGATGCTAGCTGTCTGGTAATAATGAAGGGGTGTTCTATGGGTTGTACTCCAATTCATGTTAATGTTAGTAGATCTGCTACTAATACTCAGAATAGGCACTGGCTGAGAGGTCAGAATGTTATACTTCGTTGTTTGGATGTGTGGAATATTGGAATGAATGCTAGAATTAAAATTGAGAAGATTAGGGCTAGTACACCTCCTAGTTTGTTGGGAATTGATCGTAGGATTGCATATGCGAATAGGAAATATCATTCTAGCTTAATATGGGGTGGTGTGTTGAGAGGATTTGCTGGAATATTGTTGTCTGGATCTCCTAGCAGGTCGGGTGAGAATAATTCTAGTATTAGTAATGCTAGGATTAGTTGTAAAGTGCCTAAAACATCTTTGACTGTATAATATGGATGAAATGGAATTTTATCTATGTCAGATAGATTCCTGTGGGGTTATTAGAGCCTGTTTCGTGAAGAAATAGAAGATGGATGGTTGCTAGGGCTGCGATAATAAATGGAAGAATAAAATGGAAGGTGAAAAATTGTGTGAGGGTTGCTTCATCTACTGAAAATCCACCTCAGATTCATTCAACTAGGTTTGTTCCCATTTAACCTCCAGCTAATAGTGAAGGGACTGGTGCCAGAATTCAAGTCTTCTGACTCAAAATCTTGTACTCTTTCTATAACAGTATAATGCCTGGTAGATTTATGCCACTCTTTTCCTAAATAAATTTTAGGCCAGTAATCAGATGGGATTTTTGTGCTATTTTTAGATGAATAAGCCTGGAAGAAGTAGTTTGAATAGCAAAACATTAAAATTTCCAGGACATTTTAATGGCTTATTGGGACAACTGGATTGAATATTAGGATCAGTAATGTCCTGGACAATTGGGATTTCTGTCTTTAAAGTGACTAAACCCTTCTGCGTGTAGTCCAAGACACTCTTATATCAAATTCTACTCCCTACAAAATAGTATTAGCATGGGGGTTCCAGTGTCTTGGATTAAGGAGTCAGTCATTAAAAATTATGAGGAAAAGTACTGACAATTCTTTAAGGGCTTAGAATCTTCTCCCCTGTGTGAGCATGGTTCATACCTACTGAGTGCAAAATATGAAGTAGACCAAGTTTTCCTTTCTCTTCTCGCCTTTCATCTCAGTGTTTCTTTCTTGCCCAATCCTCATCCCAAGCCACACAACCCTTGTTCCATTTGTGAAGTACTGCTGTTAGCCTGGCATGGCATTTAGACAGCCGAATCTTGAACAACTGAAAATTCTCAAGGTGTGAAAAAAGGAATCCAGTATAGTTCATTTCAAGTATTAATGGAAAATTGGGATGAGGAGAATGGCTTCTGTAAAATTGTTCATGTCACAACAGCTGGGCAAAGATAGTCTATGCTTTCCTGGTGCTATTGTGAGTTGCCCATTAAACAACAGCCATTTTGGGAGAGGCAGAAGAATTAAATACTATAACCTGCTGAAGTTAATGTTATATTTATATTGCTTTATAATAATTTATAATAAACTATGATAAATAATATAAATAAAATTTACTTATAATAAATTCTCAATAAAGTATATGCTTTCTTGATGACAGAATATTCAGTAAAAATTAATTCAAAACAATGTAAAATGTTAACAATGGTTTTTAAAGGATATATCAATCTACTTACTGATTTTCTTTTTCTATTTGTATTTTTCTGTCCATAGGCCTTATCTTGTATTAACTCATCTGAAAAAGAATGAAAAAATGATATAATTAAGTTAGCACTTGTGGCATTTGACAAGCATGTTCTTCAGACATGTCTCGAATGACTATGTAGCATAGCAGTTAAGGGCACAGGCTCTGGAGCCAGACTGCCTAGACTCAAATAGTCTCTGCAACAACTAACCATCTAAATTTGGACAAGTTATCTTGCCTCTCTCTGTCTCAGTTTTGTCATCTGTCAAAGGGTAAAGATCCTCTCTCATAGGATTGTGTGATTTAAAGGGCTAAAGCATCTAATACTGTGGCTGGGACATAATAAGCACAAATGAATGGAAGTTTTGCTGTTATTGTTACCATCGTTACTACTCCCTCTATTCTGACCCCTGACACACTGCACCCTTGGGTCTGTCATCTAGTAACTCTGACTACTAATTTGAATAGCATTGTTAAAATACATAAAGTTATTAAAGTTAAATGTCATCATGCACCATACTTTATGTACATCAAAGATTGTCTTGTAGTCAGATTATAGTCAATGTATTAAACACTTCTACTTTTCTGGCTCAATGCCAGTTCAAGAAATGAAGTAAAAACAAAAAAAAATATCGCCATTGCACTCTAGGTGGTTCTGAATGTTTTTGTGGCTGTTAAAGATTAGGCACCTTATCAGAGCTATGCTTGACTGCATGTTTAAAAGATTGCTTTTACTAATCCTTCTTGGAGCCTCATTTTAGCCTATCCTCTAGCAGTCATTTGGGTAATCTTCCATCATTCATTTGCTATACATACCCAACTCTGTAAAGCTGTGTGGACAGACAATCTACATTCTAGATACATTTCATGAGTAATTCTATATTTCCTTAATTCAATTCATGACCCTAGAGAGGATTCTTATGTAATAAACTTAAAGAATTTATAAAAGTATGGAGTGGAACGACCATATTCTTCAATGAATTGTGGTGCTAGGCTAAAAATATGTGCATATATATCAGGAGTCAGAGGGTATCTATGAAAGTAGCTCCAAAGGAACTGGGCTAGGCATATGCCTCTAATTTGCTTAAAGGTAATGATAATTCAAGGAATTTAGCAAGAGTGCTGAACCTTACTAAATAAACTTTAATATACTGCATTTTATCTTATATAATGTATCTATAGAAGAATTAGGTTAATTATATAAGACTGGTCTACGTAAATAAACTGAAGAGTGTAATGCAAAGTATAATAAAATCATTTAAAATATATATATTTAGGAACCTTGAATCGTTTTTAAAAGGCTCTGTTCAGACATAAATTTAGGAATATAGCCTTCTAGAGAAATAGGAGACCAAACAGTCTTAAAACCATCTTTCTCATTTTAAAAATGAGAAAAAGATCCAGAAAAGTTATGACCTGCCCAAGAGCAAATAGGAGTGAACAATAAGAAAATAAGCCCTGTTTTCCTCCCTAAGCATTTACTTTTTAAAAGATACACCGTAGATGTTCTTTCCAATTCTGTATTTGATTTGACACTGCTTATAAAGGCTCTTTACTCTTCACAGGAGATTGGACCACTGGCTTGTTTCACAGACTTCTTTTACAGAATTGTCAAACTACTCAGCCTTTCCATGCCTCAGTTGCCTCATCTATAAAACTAGTATAATAGTGTCAACCTAACAGGGTTGTATTTATGAAGATTAAATAAATTAATGTATGTGAAATGTCTACAAAGTTATGAAGATTATAAGGCAATATAAGGAAACTGCAAGGGAGTACTGAAATATTTATTCTTAGTATCTAGTTCCATTCTTTAATTTTTAAAATGGGAAAATTGAGGCTTTTATAAGACAAGTGGTTGCCTAAGGTCCAGAGCTAATTAGTGGCAAGGCAGGGGTGAGATCCGGTTTACCCCCCAACAATATTTTCTATTATTTGATACACTATTTCCCCTTTTCAAGCAATAGTCAGAAATAATAAAATAAGGAGCTTGCTTGCTGTTCTAGCAGATTTACTCCAAAAGTTCTTTTATGATTAGAAGACTCCAAAGGATATTAGAATGAAAGTTTTGGAGGCATCATATTATAGGTACTCTCTTATTACTCATGAATGTTATTACAAATGGTCACTTTCTCTTCTAAAATAAATAGTAATTTAGGTGTACTTTAAATTTTTCCTGACATTTAAAGTATTCCTGGAACTGACATCCTTTGTTCTAAAATAGCTTCCTGTACCCCAATATATATTCTTAGAACTGTTATTATTGTGTAGAACAGATATATAAATACATATCCATATGTATGCATATGGATAAAAACAAACACATATATGGCTAAAACATTAATTTGTAATAATTTTCATTTCACGACATTCAACTATTCAAGATAAGTCAAATTTCCCTTTTGGGGACTTTCTTCTAAAAATACACTTCTCAGTTACAATTTCATCTGATATTTTCCCTGTATGTCTTTTTTTTTTAATATATTTTTTCATCTTCTATTTCCCCATAAGTTCCTAATTGGAGAACACTCTCTACTACTCAAGGATGCTTTCATGTTACAAAGAAACGTGCCTGCTTGCTCATCCTCCCTGTCAAGTGTTTTATTCTTATTTTCTCTTCATTTTAATTAGATTACTACAGTCTCCTCTGGATGGATATTCAGTTACTACACAGTCATAACTGTCCCAATTGTTGAATATTAAAACATTTCTGTACTAATTTGTAAAAAGTTGCTGCCTCAAGATATCCAAGTATCCATCTTAGATTCATTGCCCTGGCTATCTTGATTCCCTTAGGAATCTCCCATTTCCTTCAACCCCAACATGACACAGCAGGGGACTTCCAGAACTCTG
Organism: Orcinus orca; assembly: GCF_937001465.1. Classification (NCBI taxonomy): domain Eukaryota; kingdom Metazoa; phylum Chordata; class Mammalia; order Artiodactyla; family Delphinidae; genus Orcinus; species Orcinus orca. The sequence goes on from NC_064565.1 coordinate 86,679,932, forward strand.
ATCCAGCAGCATTGTCTGATCTGGTTGTTCCATGCTCATGCTGTACTAGTTGTTATCTTGATTATCTTTGGGTTTACTGATATGTCAAATGTGTCTCCATAACAATATCACAGAACAATCCCTTGAATTAGAAAAACTTCACTAGATAGATCTATAGATAGCCAGAACGTTTGTAAACACAGATAAATGTATTAAATGGTTTAGTAATATTATATAATAATGCATGTAAAATAAATATTACCTAGGATCTTAAGGCCATCTGTATTTTGCTTTGCTTGATTTCCCACTAATATTGTAATTCCATAGGTTTTTCATGCCAGTAATCATAAACATCACAGTGTAATTTATATTTTGAAGGAAAGTCTTGATAGTAATTGTTTTACATGAGTTTATGTTCTCAATTTCACTGAATATTTGAAAATTACAACCATATATACAAATAATAACTTACCTACACCATTAGCGATATTTAAATTTTCATTCACTGTGCTACAGGAACAATGTGAACTCTGAAATAAAAATAGACCAGAAAAAGTGAATAGAAAAAATAATTAAATATCAATATAATTTTTAAACTTAGCATTATTGATAGCTGTAAATAATAATAAAATGAAATCTAATGTTACCATTTGGATTTATCTTATATAAGGAAAATAATTCATTTCTAATATAACCAGTACACCTGCAGGTGGTGAGATAACTTGCATGGCTGAAACATTGTAGTAGTAGGTTGTTGAGGTAGGAAATGGCAAGCATCAAAAAAGTACATGATACTACTTTGTATATTATTGATCTCTTCTTACTCCCCTAAGCCCCAGGAAACAAAAATAGTAACTTAAAATGTAAAATAAAAATAATATTAACATAAAAGAAAGCATATATCAAAGGAGAATGGAGAAGTGATATGATGGAAAATGGTAGAGTAGGGTGCTCAAAGAATTGGTCCCTTCACTGAAACAAATATAAATGTCAAAGGCTCACAGATCAACTATTTCAAACTCCATAATCTAATACAAAACTTATAGCAACCAGGGACTGGTTAATGCAAAAAGGGGCAGCTAAATTTTGGTGTTTTAAGAAATCTGTAAGGTCATTAGCTGGCCACTGAGATAATGGAAGAGAGACTTCAGTGACTGACCACAAATGGCAAAGAATTTACAGTCTTTGCAAAACAATAGTTTGGATAGGTCACTAAAGAAACATGTGACCACAGCCCTCAAAAATCAACAACAGTACCCTAGAGATGGAGGAGAATTTCCAGAGTTACATTATAATATTTAAAATGCCCAATTTCCAACAAAAAATCACAGGACATACAAAGATACAGGAAATATGGCCCATTCATAGGAAAAAACTTGACAGAAATGGCCTGTGAGGAAGCCCAGATATTGAACTTAATAGACAAGGATTTTAAAATGACTTTCTTAAATATGCTCTTAGAGCAAAAGGAAACCATGGGCAAACAACTAAAGGAAATCAAGAAAACAATATATAAACAAAATGTAAATAAAGAGATAGAAATTATAAAATGGAACCAAATAGAAATTCTGGATCAGAAAGTACAATAACTGAAATGAAAAACTCTTAAGAAGTTCAACAGCATATTGAGCAGATAGAACAAAGAATCACTGAATTGAAGATAGGAAATTAAAATTATCCAGCCTGAGAAGTAGGAAGAAAAAAAGAATGAAAAAAGTGAACAGAGCCTAAAGGACCCTGGGGACAACAATCAAGTGTACCAACATACACATTATGGGAGTCAAAGGAGAAGAGAAATGGCCAGAAAGAATATTTGAAGAAATAATGGCCAAACACTTCCCAAAGTTAGTAAAGGACATGAATCTACACATCCAAAAAGCTCAACACACTTCAAGGAGGATAAACTCAAAGATATATACACCAAGACATAATAAAACTCCTAAAAGACAAAGAGAGAACTTGAAAGCAGCAAGAAAAAACATGACTCATCACATATAAAAATTCTTCAATAAGATTAACAGCCAATTTCTCATCACAAGCCATGTTAAGTTAGTAGACAGTGGAAAGAAAAAGACTGTCAACCAAGAATTATATAACAAGCAAAACCATCCTTCAAAAATGAAGAAGAATTAAGACATTCCTGGATCAACAAAAGTTAGAGGTGTCTGTCACTATTATTTTTGTTTTACAAGCAATGATAAGGGAGTCTCTCAGGATGGAAGAAAACATACTAGACAGTAACTCAAGCCCATATTAACAAAGAAATCCAGAAAAGGTAACTATGTAGGTAAATATAAAAGCCATTATTATTATATTTTTGGTTTGTAACTTCTAAAATTTCCTACATGCTTAAAAACTTTTTATTTATTTTGCATTGAAATATAATTGACATACAACACTGTATTAGTTTTAAGTATACATAATGATTTTATATATGTATATATTATAGAATGATTACACAATAAGCTTAGTTTACATCCATCACCACACATTTATAATTTTTTTCTTATGATGAGAACTTTTAAGATTTATTCTCTGCAACTTTCAAGTATACAACATAGTATTGTTAACCACCCTATACATCACAAACCAAGGACTTATTTATCTTATAACCAGAAAGTTTGTACCTTTCAACAACCTTCACCCATTTCACCCACCCCCAAAATGCACCTCTGGCAACCACCAATCTGTTCTCTGTACAAATGAGTTTAGTTTTTTTGTTTTAGGTTTCACATATAAGTGAAATCATAAAGCATTTGTCTTTCTCTGACTTATTTCACTTAGTATAATGCTGTCAAGGTCCATCCATGTTGTCTCAAATGGCAGGATTTTCTTCTTTTTTACAGCTGATTAATACTCATTGTGTATGTTTACCACATTCCCTTTATCCATTCATCCACTGATGGACCCTTAGGTTGCTTCCATATCTTGCCTATTGTGAATAATGTTGCAGTGAACATGGGAAGGCAAATATCTCTTTGAGATCCTAGTTTCAACTCCTTTGAAAATATATCAGGAGTGGGATTGCTGGATCATCTGGTAGTTCTATATTTAATTTTTTGAGGAACCTCCATACTGTTTTCCAATGTGGCTGCACCAATTTACATTCCACCAAGTGTACAAGGGTTCCCTTTACTCCACATCCTTGCCAACACTTGTCACTTGTTTATCTTTTTTTTTTTTTTTTAATAAATGCCATCCTTACAAGTGTGAGGTGAAATCTCATTGTTGTTTTGATTTGTAGTTCCCTGGTGATTGGTGATGTTCAGCACCTTTTTTTTTTTGGTCATTTGCATGCCTTCTTTGGAGAAATGTCTGTTCAGTTCCTTTGCCTGTTGTTTAATTGGGTTATGTGGGTTTGCTTGCTATTGAGTTGTAGTAGTTTCTTATATATTTTGGATATTAACCCTTCATTAGATATATAATTTGTAAATATTTTTGCACAAGCTATGGGTTGCCTTTTCATTTTGTTGACTGTTAGTTACAGTAAGCAAAACTGTATATCACTTGTATAAAACAGACATATAAACCAATGGAACAGAATAGAAAATGACACAGAGCCCAGAAATAAACCCACACATATATGGTCAACTGATCTTTGAAAAGCATGCCAAGAATCCACACTGGGGAAAGAATAATCTTTTTAATAAATGGTGTTGGAACAACTGGATATCCACATGCAAAAAAATGAAATTTGACCTTTATCTCATACCATACACAAAAATCAACCTAAAATGGATTAAAGACATAAGACCTGTTGCTTCTAGAACCCCAAAATATGTTGGGCTTATTTTAATGTTGTAGGTGCCAAGAGTTTCAAAACTGTTTCTTGATAGTGTCAAGAATGGAGCAGCTCTCAGTTTACTGAATAATTTTTAGGAATCTAGTCAAGATGTCAGGCTTTGCACTAGGTGTGGGGCAATGGCCCATCCCCTTTCATAAACTCCTTTGTGAATATTTGTATGTCCTGAATGAGTATGTCAAATAAATCACCTTGGAAGAAGGTGTCATACCTGTACTCCTGGAGAAAATTGCATGCAGTTAAGATATTGTCTGCTACTTGGGAATAAACCTGGCCAAGGAGGTGACCAAGATTTAAACACTGAAAACTATAAAATATTAATATAGGAAACTGAAAGTGACTCAAAGAAATGGAAAGATATCCCATGCTCTTGGATTGGAAGAATTACTATTGTTAAAATGGCCATACAACCCAAAGCAATCTACAGATTTAATGCAATCCCTATCAAATTACCCATGACTTTTTTCACAGAACTAGAATAAATACACATAAAATTTATATGGAAACATAAAAGACTCAGAATTGCCAAAGCAATCCTGAGGAAAAGGAACAAAGCAGGAGGCATAACCCCCCCAGACTTCAGAAAACACTACAAAGCTACAGTAGTCATAACAGCATGGTACTGGCACAAAAACAGACATATGGATGAATGGAACAGAATAGAGAGTCCAGAAATAAACCCACACCTATGGTCAATTTTTTTTTTTGCAGTACACGGGCCTCTCACTGTTGTGGCCTCTCCCATTGCGGAGCACTGGCTCCGGACGTGCAGGCTCAGCAGCCATGGCTCACGGGCCCAGCCGCTCCGTGGCATGTGGGATCTTCCCGGACCGGGGCACGAACCTGTGTCCCCTGCATCGGCAGGTGGACTCTCAACCACTGCGCCACCAGGGAAGCCCTGGTCAATTAATCTTTGACAAAGGAGGCAACAATATAAAATGGAAAAAAGATGGACTCTTCAGCAATTGGTGTCGGGAAAGTTGGACAGCTGCATGTAAATCAATGAATTTAGAACACATCCTCACACCGTACACAAAAATAAACTCAAAATGGCTTAAAGACTTAAATATAAGACATGAAACCATAAAACTCCTTGAAGAAAACATGGGCAAAACATTCTCTGACATAAATCATACCGAAGTTTTCTTAGGTCAGTCTCCCAAGGCAATAGAAATACAAGCAAAAATAAACAAATGGGACCTAATCAAACTTACAAGCTTTTGTACAGTAAAGGAAACCATAAAAAAATGAAAATACAACCTACAGACTGGGAGAAAACATTTGCAACAGCCTTGTCCATCACACATCTTTGCAGACAAGATATTTTTTAAAATTTATTTTATTCAAGTATAGTTGTTTTACAATGTTGTGTTTCAGGTGTACAGCAAAGTGATTCAGTTATATATATTATATTCTTTTTCAGATTCTTTCCCCATATAGGATATTACAAAAATACTGAGTATAGTCCTCTGTTCTATACAGTAGGTCCTTGTTGTTTATCTATTTTATACATAGTAGTGTGTACATGTTACTCCCAAATTCCTAATTTCTCTCTCCCTCCACCTTTCCCCTTCAATAACCATAAGTTTGTTTTCTATATCTGTCAGTTTCTGTTTTGTAAATAAATTCATTTGTATCATTTTTTTTAGATTCCACATGTAAGTGATATCATATGATATTTATCTTTCTCCCTTACTCTACTTAGCATGATAATCTCTAGGTCTGTCCATGTTGCTGCAAATGGCATTATTTCATTCTTTTTTATGACTGAGTAATATTCCATTGTATATATGTATGACATCTTCTTTATCCATTCATCTGTTGATGGACTTTTATATTGCTTTCATGTCCTGCCTATTGTGAATAGCACTGCAATGAACATAGGGGTGCATGTATCATTTTTTTTTTTTAAACATCTTTATTGGAGTATAATTGCTTTACAATGGTATGTTAGTTTCAGCTTCACAACAAAATGAATCAGTTATATATACACATATGTTCCCATATCTCTTCCCGCTTGCGTCTCCCTCCCTCCCACCCTCCCTATCCCACCCCTCCAGGCGGTCACAAAGCACCGAGCTGATCTCCCTGTGCTATGCGGCTGCTTCCCACTAGCTATCTACCTTACGTTTGGTAGTGTATATATGTCCATGCCTCTTTATCGCTTTGTCACCGTTTACCCTTCCCCCTCCCCATAGCCTCAAGTCCATTCTCTAGTAAGTCTGTGTCTTTATTCCTGTTTCACCCCTAGGTTTTTCATGACATTTTTTTTCTTAAATTCCATATATATGTGTTAGCATACGGTATTTGTCTCTCTCTTTCTGACTTACTTCACTCTGTATGACAGACTCTAGGTCTATCCACCTCATTACAAATAGCTCAATTTCGTCTCTTTTTATGGCTGAGTAATATTCCATTGTATATATGTGCCACATCTTCTTTATCCATTCATCCGATGATGGACACTTAGGTTGTTTCCATCTCTGGGCTATTGTAAATAGAGCTGCAATGAACATTTTGGTACATGACTCTTTTTGAATTATGGTTTTCTCAGGGTATATGCCCAGTAGTGGGATTGCTGGGTCATATGGTAGTTCTATTTGTAGCTTTTTAAGGAACCTCCACACTGTTCTCCACAGTGGCTGTATCAATTTACATTCCCACCAACAGTGTAAGAGGGTTCCCTTTTCTCCACACCCTCTCCAGCATTTATTGTTTCTAGATTTTTTGATGATGGCCATTCTGACTGGTGTGAGATGATATCTCATTGTCGTTTTGATTTGCATTTCTCTAATGATTAATGATGTTGAGCATTCTTTCATGTGTTTGTTGGCACTCTGTATATCTTCTTTGGAGAAATGTCTATTTAGGTCTTCTGCCCATTTTTGGATTGGGTTGTTTGTTTTTTTGTTATTAAGCTGCATGAGCTGCTTGTAAATTTTGGAGATTAATCCTTTGTCAGTTGCTTCATTTGCAAATATTTTCTCCCATTCTGAGGGTTGTCTTTTTGTCTTCTTTATGGTTTCCTTTGCTGTGCAAAAGCTTTTAAGTTTCATTAGGTCCCATTTGTTTACTTTTGTTTTTATTTCCATTTCTCTAGGAGGTGGGTCAAAAAGGACCTTGCTGTGATTTATGTCATAGAGTGTTCTGCCTATGTTTTCCTCTAAGAGTTGGATAGTTTCTGGCCTTACATTTAGGTCTTTAATCCATTTTGAGCTTATTTTTGTGTATGGTGTTAGGGAGTGATCTAATCTCATACTTTTACATGTAGCTGTCCAGTTTTCCCAGCACCACTTATTGAATAGGCTGTCCTTTCTCCACTGTACATTTCTGCCTCCTTTGTCAAAGATAAGGTGACCATATGTGCATGGGTTTATCTCTGGGCTTTCTATCCTGTTCCATTGATCTATATTTCTGTTTTTGTGCCAGTACCATACTGTCTTGATTACTGTAGCTTTATAGTATAGTCTGAAGTCAGGAAGCCTGATTCCTCCAGCTCCATTTTTCGTTCTCAAGATTGCTTTGGCTATTCGGGGTCTTTTGTGTTTCCATACAAATTGTGAAATTTTTTGTTCTAGTTCCGTGAAAAATGCCAGTGGTAGTTTCATAGGGATTGCATTGAATCTGTAGATTGCTTTGGGTAGTAGAGTCATTTTCACAATGTTGATTCTTCCAATCCAAGAACATGGTATATCTCTCCATCTATTTGTATCATTTTTAATTTCTTTCATCAGTGTCTTATAATTTTCTGCATACAGGTCTTTTGTCTCCTTAGGTAGGTTTATTCCTAGATATTTTATTCTTTTTGTTGCAATGGTAAATGGGAGTGTTTTCTTGATTTCACTTTCAGATTTTTCATCCTTAGTGTATAGGAATGCCAGAGATTTCTGTGCATTAATTTTGTATCCTGCTACTTTACCAAATTCATTGATTAGCTCTAGTAGTTTTCTGGTAGCATCTTTAGGATTCTCTATGTATAGGATCATGTCATCTGCAAACAGTGACAGCTTTACTTCTTCTTTTCCGATTTGGATTCCTTTTATTTCCTTTTCTTCTCTGATTGCTGTGGCTAAAACTTCCAAAACTATGTTGAATAAGAGTGGTGAGAGTGGGCAACCTTGTCTTGTTCCTGATCTTAGTGGAAATGCTTTCAGTTTTTCACCATTGAGGACGATGTTGGCTGTGGGTTTGTCATATATGGCCTTTATTATGTTGAGGAAAGTTCCCTCTATGCCTACTTTCTGCAGGGTTTTTATCATAAATGGGTGTTGAATTTTGTCGAAAGCTTTCTCTGCATCTATTGAGATGATCATATGGTTTTTCTCCTTCAATTTGTTAATATGGTGTATCACGTTGATTGATTTGCGTATATTGAAGAATCCTTGCATTCCTGGAATAAACCCCACTTGATCATGGTGTATGATCCGTTTAATGTGCTGTTGGATTCTGTTTGCTAGTATTTTGTTGAGGATCTTTGCATCTATGTTCATCAGTGATATTGGCCTGTAGTTTTCTTTCTTTGTGACATCCTTGTCTGGTTTTGGTATCAGGGTGATGGTGGCCTCGTAGAATGAGTTGGGGAGTGTTCCTCCCTCTGCTATATTTTGGAAGAGTCTGAGAAGGATAGGTGATAGCTCTTCTCTAAATGTTTGATAGAATTCGCCTGTGAAGCCATCTGGTCCCGGGCTTTTGCTTGTTGGAAGATTTTTAATCACAGTTTCAATTTCAGTGCTTGTGATTGGTCTGTTCATATTTTCTATTTCTTCCTGATTCAGTCTTGGCAGGTTGTGCCTTTCTAAGAATTTGTCCATTTCTTCCAGGTTGTCCATTTTATTGGCATAGAGTTGCTTGTAGTAATCTCTCATGATCTTTTGTATTTCTGCAGTGTCAGTTGTTACTTCTCCTTTTTCATTTCTAATTCTATTGATTTGAGTCTTCTCCTTTTCTTGATGAGTCTAGCTAATGGTTTATCAATTTTGTTTATCCTTTCAAAGAACCAGCTTTTAGTTTTATTGATCTTTGCTATCGTTTCCTTCATTTCTTTTTCATTTATTTCTGATCTGATTTTTATGATTTCTTTCCTCCTGCTAACTTTGGGGTTTTTTTGTTCTTCTTTCTCTAATTGCTTGAGGTGCAAGGTTAGGTTGTTTATTCGAGATGTTTCCTGCTTCTTAAGGTGGGCTTGTATTGCTATAAACTTCCCCCTTAGAACTGCTTTTGCTGCATCCCACAGGTTTTGGGTCGTTGTGTCTCCATTGTCATTTGTTTCTAGGTATTTTTTGATTTCCTCTTTGATTTCTTCAGTGATCACTTCATTATTAAGTAGTGTATTGTTTAGCCTCCATGTGTTTGTATTTTTTACAGATCTTTTCCTGTAATTGATATCTAGTCTCATGGCGTTGTGGTCAGAAAAGATACTTGATACAATTTCCATTTTCTTAAATTTACCAAGGCTTGATTTGTGACCTAAGATATGATCTATCCTGGAGAATGTTCCATGGGCACTTGAGAAAAATGTGTATTCTGTTGTTTTTGGATGGAGTGTCCTATAAATATCAATTAAGTCCATCTTGTTTAATGTATCATTTAAAGCTTGTGTTTCCTTATTTATTTTCATTTTGGATGATCTGTCCATGGGTGAAAGTGGGGTGTTTAAGTCCCCTACTATGAATGTGTTACTGTCGATTTCCCCTTTTATGGCTGTTAGTATTTGCCTTATGTATTGAGGTGCTCCTATGTTGGGTGCATAAATATTTACAATTGTTATATCTTCTTCTTGGATCGATCCCTTGATCATTATGTAGTGTCCTTCTTTGTCTCTTTTAATAGTCCTTATTTTAAAGTCTATTTTGTCTGATATGAGAATTGCTACTCCAGCTTTCTTTTGGTTTCCATTTGCATGGAATATCTTTTTCCATCCCCTTACTTTCAGTCTGTATGTGTCTCTAGGTCTGAAGTGGGTCTCTTGTAGACAGCATATATAAGGGTCTTGTTTTTGTATCCATTCAGCTAATCTGTGTCTTTTGGTGGGAGCATTTAGTCCATTTACATTTAAGGTAATTATCGATATGTATGTTCCTATTCCCATTTTCTAAATTGTTTTGGGTTCGTTATTATAGGTCTCTTCCTTCTCTTGTGTTTCTTGCCTAGAGAAGATCCTTTAGCATTTGTTGTAAAGCTGGTTTGGTGGTGCTGAACTCTCTCAGCTTTTGCTTGTCTGTAAAGGTTTTAATTTCTCCATCAAATCTGAATGAGATCCTTGCTGGGTAGAGTAGTCTTGGCTGCAGGTTTTTCTCCTTCATCACTTTCAGTATGTCCTGCCACTCCCTTCTGGCTTGTAGGGTTTCTGCTGAGAGATCAGCTGTTAACCTTATGGGGATTCCCTTATGTGTTATTTGTTGTTTTTCCCTTGCTGCTTTTAATATGTTTTCTTTGTATTTAATTTTTGACAGTTTGATTAATATGTGTCTTGGCGTATTTCTCCTTGGATTTATCCTGTATGGGACTCTCTGTGCTTCCTGGACTTGATTAACTATTTCCTTTCCCATATTAGGGAAGTTTTCAACTATAATCTCTTCAAATATTTTCTCAGTCCCTTTCTTTTTCTCTTCTTCTTCTGGAACCCCTATAATTCGAATGTTGGTGCGTTTAATGTTGTCCCAGAGGTCTCTGAGACTGTCCTCAGTTCTTTTCATTCTTTTTTCTTTATTCTGCTCTGCAGTAGTTATTTCCACTATTTTATCTTCCAGGTCACTTATCCATTCTTCTGCCTCAGTTATTCTGCTATTGATCCCATCTAGAGTACTTTTAATTTCATTTATTGTGTTGTTCATAATTGCTTGTTTCATCTTTAGTTCTTCTAGGTCCTTGTTAACTGATTCTTGCATTTTGTCCATTCTATTGTCCATTCTATCTCCAAGATTTCGGATCAACCTTACTATCATTATTCTGAATTCTTTTTCAGGTAGACTGCCTATTTCCTCTTCATTTGTTAGGTCTGGTGGGTTTTTATCTTGCTCCTTCATCTGCAGTGTGTTTTTCTGTCTTTTCATTTTGCTTATCTTACTGTGTTTGGGGTCTCCTTTTTTGCAGGCTGAAAGTTCGTAGTTCCTGTTGTTTTTTGTGTCTGTCCCCAGTGGCTAAGGTTGGTTCAGTGGGTTGTGTAGGCTTCCTGGTGGAGGGGACTAGGGCCTGTGTTCTGGTGGATGAGGCTGGATCTTGTCTTTCTGGTGGGCAGGTCCACGTCTGGTGATGTGTTTTGGGGTGTCTGTAGACTTATTATGATTTTGGGCAGCCTCTCTGCTAATGGGTGGGGCTGTGTTCCTGTCTTGCTAGTTGTTTGGCATAGGATGTCCAGCCCTGTGGCTTGCTGGTCGTTGAGTGAAGCTGGGTGCTGGCGTTGAGATGGAGATCTCTCGGAGATTTTTGCTGTTTGATATTATGTGCAGCTGGGAGGCCTCTTGTGGACCAGTGTCCTGAAGTTGGTTCTCCCACCTCAGAGGCACAGCACTGACTCCTGGCTGCAGCCCCAAGAGCCTTTCATCCACAGGGCTTCTTAATTTGGGATGATTCGTTGTCTATTCAGGTATTCCACAGATGCAGGGTATATCAAGTTGATTGTGGAGCTTTAATCCGCTGCTTCTGAGGCTGCTGGGAGAGATTTCCCTTTCTCTTCTTTGTTCTCACAGTTCCCAGGGGCTCAGCTTTGGATTTGGCCCCGCCTGTGCATGTAGGTCGCCGGAGGGCGTCTGTTCTTTGCTCAGACAGGACGGGGTTAAAGGAGCCGCTGATTCGGAGGCTCTGGCTCACTCAGGCCGGGGGGTAGGGAGGGTCACGGAGTGCGGGGCGGGCCAGCAGCGGCAGAGGCCGGCGTGACGTTGCAGCCTGAGGCGCGCCGTGCGTTCTCCCGGGGGAGTTGTCCCTGGATCCCGGGACCCCAGCAGTGGCGGGCTGCACAGGCTCCCCGGAAGGGCGTGTGGCTAGTGACCTGTGTTCGCACACAGGCTTCCTGATGGCGGCAGCAGCGGCCCTAGCGTCTCATGTCAGTCTCTGGGCTCCGCACTTCTAGCCGCGGCTAGCACCCGTCCCTGGAGCTCTCTCAAGCAGCGTTCTTAATCCCCTCTCCTCGTGCACCAGGAAACAAAGAGGGACGTAAAAGTCTCTTGCCTCTTCGGCAGGTCCAGACCCCTCCCCGGACTCTCTCGCGGTGCACTAACGCCCTGCAGGCTGTGTTCACGCCACCAACCTCAGTCCTCTCCCGGCGCTCCGACAAAAGCCGGGGCCTCAGCTCCCAGTCCCGCCCGCCCCGGCGGGCGAGCAGACAAGCCTCTCAGCTGGCGAGTTCCGGTCGGCCCGATCCTCTGCGCTGGAATCTGTCCGCTCCGCCCTCCGCACCCCTGCCGCTGCGCTCTCCTCCGCGGCTCCCAAGCTCCCCCACTCCGCCTCCCGAAGTCTCCACCCGCGAAGGGGCTTCCTAGTGTGTGGACACTTTTCCTCCTTCACAGCTCTCTCCCGCTGGTGCAGGACCCATCCCTATCCTTTTGTCTCTGTTTAGTTTTTTCTTTTGCCCTAACCAGGTACGTGGGGGGTTCCTTGCCTTTTGGGAGGTCTGAGGTCTTCTGCCAGCGTTCAGTAGGTGCTCTGTAGGAGTTGTTCCACGCGTAGATGTATTTCTGGTGTATCTGTGGGGAGGAAGGTGATCTCCGCGTCTTACTCTTCTGCCATCTTCGCATGTATCATTTTGAACAATGGTTTTCTCTGGATATATGCCCAGGAGTGGGATTTCAGGATCATATGGTAGCTCTATTTTTAGTTTTTTAAGGAAACTCCATACTATTTTCCATAGTTGGCTGTGCCAATTTACATTTCCCACCAACAGTGTAGCAGGGTTCATTTTTCTCCACACCCTCTCCAGCACTTATTATTTGTAGACTTGTTGATGATGGCTATTCTGACTGGTGTGAGGTGATACCTCATTGTAGGTTTGACTTGCATTTCTCTAATAATTAGCAGTGTTGAGCATTTTTTCATGTGCCTTTTGGCCATCTGTATGTCTTCTTTGGAGAAATGTCTATTTAGATCTTCTGCCCATTTTTTGATTGGGGTTTTTTTTTATATTGAGCTGCATGAGCTGTTTGTGTATTTTGGAGATTAATCCCTTGTCAGCTGCATCATATGCAAATATTTTCTCCCATTCTGTAGGTTGTCGTTTTGTTTTGTTTATGGTTTCCTTTTCTGTGCAAAAGCTTTTAAGTTTAACTAGGTCTCATTGATTTATTTTTGATTTCCATTACTCTAGGACACAGATCCAAAGAAGATATTGCTGCAATTTATGTCAGTGTCCTGCCTTTGTTTTTCTCTAGGAGTTTTATAGTATCTGGTCTTACATTTATGATAAAACTCTCCAGAAAGTGGGTATAGAGGGAACCTACTTCAATATAATAAAGGCCATATGTGACAAATCCATAGCTAGCATCATACTTAATGGTGAAAAGCTGAAAGTATTTCCTCTAAGATCAGGAACAAGATGAGGATGTCCACTCTCGCCACTTTTATTCAACGTAGTTTTGGAAGTCCTAGCCCCAGCAATCAGAGAAAAAAAGAAATAAAAGTTATCCAAACTGGAAAAGAAGAAGTAAAACCATCACTGTTTGCAGATTACATGATACTACACATAAAGATGCTACCAGAAAACTACTAGAGCTCATCAATGAATTAGGTAAAATTGCAGGATACAAAATTAACACACAGAAATCTCTTGTACTTCTATACACTAACAATGAAAGATCAGAAAGAGAAATTAAAGAAACAATCCCATTTACCATTGCATCAAAAAGAATAAAATACCTAGGAATAAACCTACCTGAAGAGAAAAAAGACCTATACTCTGAAAACTATAAGATGCTGATGAAAGAAATCAAAGATAACACAAACAGCTGGAAAGATATACCATGTTCTTGGACTGGAAGAATCAATATTGTCAAATGACTATACTACCCAAGGCAATCTACAGATTCAAAGCAATTCCTATCAAATTACCAGTGGCGTTTTTCACAGAACTAGAATTTAAAAAAATCTTAAAAATTTTTAAGGAGATACATTTTTTATGGAGACACAAAGACCCTGAATAGTCAAAGCAATCTTGAGAAAGAAAAATGGAGCTGGGGGAATCAGGCTCCCTGACTTCAGACTATACTACAAAGCTACAGTAATCAAGACAGTATGGTACTGGCATAAAAACAGAAATACAGATCAATGGAACAGGATAGAAAGCCCAGAAAGAAACCCATGCATGTATGGTCAATTACTCTATGACAAAGGAGGCAAGACTATACAATGGAGGAAAGACAGTCTCTTCAATAAATGGTGCTAGGAAAACTGGACAGCTACATGTAAAGCTACATGTAAAAAAATAAAATTAGAACATTCTCTAACACCATACACAAAAGTAAACTCAAAATGGATTAAAGACCTAAATGTAAGGGTGGATATTATAAAACTGTTAAAGGAAAACACAGGCAGAACACTCTTTGACATAAATTGCAGCAATATCTTTTTTGAGTCATCTCCTACAGTAATGGAAATAAAAACAAAAATAAACCAATGGGACCTAATTAAACCCAAAAGCTTTTGCACAGCAAAGGAAACCACAGACAAAATGAAAGGACAACCCACAGAATGGGAGAAAATATTTGTAAACGATGCAACTGACAAGGGATTAGTCTCCAAAATTTACAAACAGCTCATGTGGCTAAATTCAAAAAAACAAACAAAGCAACAAACAACCCAATCAAAAGATGGGCAGAAGATCTAAATAGACACTTCCCCAAAGAAGATGTACAGATGGCCAAGAGGCACATGAAAAATGCTCAACATCACTAATTATTAGAGAAATGCAAATCAAAACTACAATGAGATATCATCTCACACCAGTCAGACTGGCCATCATCAAAAAGTCTACAAACAATAAATTCTGGAGAGGGTGTGGAGAAAAGGGAACTCTCCCACACTGTTCGTGGGAATGTAAATTGGTACAGCCATTATGGAGAACAGTATGGCGATTTCTTAAAAAACTAAAAACAGAGCTACCATATGATCCAGCAATCCCACTCCTGGGTATATACCTGGAGAAAAACATGGTTTGAAAGCATACATGCAGCCCAGTGTTCACTGCAGTGCTGTTTACAATAGCCAGCACATGGAAGCAACCTAAATGTCCATCAACAGAGGAATGGATAAAGAAGATGTGGTACATATATACAATGGAATATTACTCAGCCATAAAAAGGAACAAAATGGTGCCATTTGCTGAGACATGGATAGACCTAGAGTCTGCCATACAGAGTAAGGCAGAAAGAGAAAAAGAAATATTGTATAATATCACTTATATGTGTAATCTAGAAAAATGGTACAGATGAACTTATTTGCAAAGCAGAAATAGAAACACAGATGTAGAGAACAAACTTATGGATACCAAGGGGGGAGGGGAGTGGGATGAATTGGGAGATTGGGATTGAAATATATACATTACTACGTATAAAATAGATAACTAATGAGAACCTACTGTATAGCATACTATTTCACTCATACTAAGTGAAATAAGTCAGCCAGAGAAAGACAAATATATGATATCACTTATATGTGAAATCTAAAAAAAATGATACAAATGAACTCATTTACGAAACAGAAACAGACTCACAGACTTAGAGAACGAACTTATGGTTACCAGGGAGGAAGGGTCGGGGTGGGGATAGATTGGGACTTTGGGATTGACATGTACACACTACTATATTTAAAATTGATAACCAACAAGGACCTACTGTATAGCACAGGGAACTCTGCTCAATATTCTGTAATAACCTAAACGGGAAAAGAATTTGAAAAAGAATAGATACATGTATATGTAAAACTGAATCCCTTTGCTTACACCTGAAACTAACACAACATTGTTAATCAACTATGCTCCAATGTAAAATAAAATTTTTTTAAAAATTCAAATGAACAGAAGGTTAGTGATTATCACACATACCACTCCCTGCCTTCCTTAATCCTAGTCTTCAGCAGGCACTAGTGACTTTAAAGTCAAAAACTCATAAATAATCACTACTCTTTATGGAATATGGAATTAATCTCGCTGCCTCATGCCTGATATTTGGTATGCTAGAATTAGGTGCTTCATTCACCTTGAAAGTATTAAAATAATTTGTATTTCCCTAGGACCAAATGATTTTGATTAATCACATACACTGAGGCTCAGGAATTATAACATATTCAGAGAATTCCAAAGAAAATGCCTCAAAACCCTGCAGTATTTTTAATTAATTAACTATTTCAACAAATATTTATTGAGTGCCCATCATGGACTCATCACCACTCTGAATGGTAAGATACTGTGATGAGTAAGACTAAATCCCTACCATTTGGAACAAAGTCAAGTGGGAGTGACAGACAATAACAAGTAAAGAAACATGTAATATGATACCAGGTAATGATACATGAAAAAAATAGAGATGGGGTAGGGTGAGTGAGTGGATAATTATTTTACTTAGGGTGGTCAGAGAAGGCCCCTCTAAGGAGGTAACAGCTGAGTAGAGACCTGAATGGTGTGAATGAATGAACCCCAAGAAGATCCGGAGAAGAGCATTCCCATCAGACAGAAGAATAATTGTGGTGCTACTGCTAACTGTGCTGATTATACAATAACCGCTCCTGATACCACCCTGTCACAACAGAACCTGAATTCTGCTTGTAACAGCAAGGTATACAGCCCCAAATGATGAATCATTATTGGCAACCCCATTCCATTTTGCCAAATGCTAGTTTTCTCATTCTCCTTTGAAGCTAAACATAGTCACGTAAACTAATTCTAGTCAATGGGACATAAAATCTGCTGGAGGGTTATTGGGTAAATTTCTGTTTCTTTGTAGAAATAAAAGGGGGCAAGTGCAAAAGAAAACTTGAATGTTCTACCCCCTGCCTTGATCTACAAATGATGCCTAGCACTGAAGCAAACATCCGGTAATAATGAAGTAACAAGCAGACTGTGAAAAAGAGGAAAGATAAGAAAGAGCCTGGTTCCTGGGTCCTTAATGACACTGTTAAGCCACTAAACCAATGCCAGGAATCCCTACCTCATGACTTCATTGGTCAGGTTCCAATGGCATTGCCAGTAAAATGTAGTTTCAAAGTCAAGATCACAAGGCCATAAGAACTGTTGTTAACACTTCAAAAATATTTAAGGTAGTATCTTACAGACCCACTTGACTAGACAAAAAATATTCTAAGTATCTTAGGGTGGCCTCTTAGACCCTCTCTGCTAGACCAGAGAGCTTCTAAGATTCTTAAGGATATTGTGCTACAGCACCTTGACTATCAGTTAAACGGGGGCATGTTTTAAAGATATTTGGGGGTGTAACATTTGGCTAAGGTCATAATTTGATACCCAGGAAACCCGCAAAATCTCTAAGATAATCATAGTATCTTGGACTGAAAGGAACAGAGACAATTTAAAATGCAAAGAGGTTTCTGAATTCTTAACTTTCTACAGATAAGACATAGGCTGCAAAGCTACTCAGCTACAAATATAAGCTCTTTCTTATGGAAAAAGAAAGATTCTCAGAGGGCAGAGCCAGAAACTTCAGAATTACTATGGCTCACTGACTGCTATATGCTTCTCTTTACCCTTCCTTCACCTTTGGAATGTAAGTGCCTGTTGTTATCCTATTTCTGATTCACCATTGTATGTATGTAGTGGACAGATAACTGGTCTCTTCAATTCACAGGTCTTAAGATTGAGAGAAGCCACGCTCAAGAAGCTTCATCTACCTGGATCTGATTTAGATGATGAAATTCTGTACTTAAGCTTGAGCCTAATGCAGTAATGGCATGAAACTAAGAATTCTGGAAGCAGAGTAAGTGTATTTTGCTTTTGGGAGAGAAATTACTTGGAGCTAGAGATGGTTAATCTGTGGATGACCCCCAATGAACAACACCTTCCAAAATTCATGCTCTTATGTAGTCCCCTCCCATATTGGGTCAGGGCTGAGCCTGGGACCTACTTTAACTAACAGAATGGAGTGAAAGTGACCCTATGCTAGTACAAAGCCTAAGTCTTAAGAGTACCTGAAGCTTCTGTTTTTGTATATTGGAAGCCCTGAGCTGCCACATAAAAAGTTCAGTTGCCCTGCTAGAAAGACCACATAGAGAGACCATATGAAGAGTTTGCATGGACAGGGGGAGGAATAATCCCTAAGATTACAGAGAGAGAAACTGAGACAGAGAGAGAGAAGTTGAGAGAGAGGGAGAGAAACAGGCACATCAAACCAGATGTCCATGCATCCCAATTGAGCCCAGACCTACGGCTGTTTCCATAAGGGTATAAAACACATAAGTGAGCCATAATGAGTGTTCCAGCCCAGTCAAGCTCCTAGATGACTACAGGACCAGCCAACATCAAGTGGAGCAAAACAACTACCTACCTAAGCGAAGTCAACCCATAGAATCTTGAGAAATAATAAAATGGCTATTTTAAGCCACTAAATTTTGGAGTGGTTTGTTATGGAGCAATAAATAATTCACTTATGAAATGAAAACTGAGTATTTTGGAAGTCAGATTCAATAAAGAAATTAAAAGGCAAACCACAAAAACTATGAAAAAGTATGTGCCATGAATATACAAGGTTATTATCTTTATAATAAAAAGAGCTCATTATAAAACCTAAACAACACCACCAAAAACTCAACAGAAAAAATGGACAGTCTACTCATCTACTCATAGGGAAAATCAAAATGGCTAATAAGCATGAAAATGTTTTAATCATTATTTAAAATATCATTAATACTCAAATATCACTGGTCAGAATATAAAGTGGCACAATCTTTCAGGAGAGCAATTTGTCAACATGCTATTTCTATAAATATATGAGGAGATAATCACAGACACAAATAGGTAAAAGAATATTAATTTCAAGCTTAATGTCCAAAAATATAGAAACTATTTTAAATTACTGAATATCAATATTTGAGGCTATCCTGCACCTTGCAAATTTTAAAGAAAATTGAGGTAACATGCTTATGATATAATATCAAGTTTTAAAAAGCATAATATAAAATTATACATATATAGTTTGATCCAAGTTTTTAAAAATAAATAAGAGATATACATATGTGGGCTTCCCTGGTGGCGCAGTGGTTGAGAATTTGTCTGCTAATGCAGGGGACACAGGTTCAAGCCCTGGTCTGGGAGGATCCCACATGCCACAGAGCAACTAGGCCCGTGAGCCACAACTACTGAGCCTGCGCATCTGGAGCCTGTGCTCCGCAACAAGAGAGGCCGCGATAGTGAGAGGCCCGTGCACCGCGATGAAGAGTGGCCCCCGCTTGCCACAACTAGAGAAAGCCCTTGCACAGAAACGAAGACCCAACACAGCAAAAATAAAATTAATTAATAAACTCCTACCCCCAACATCTTCTTTAAAAAAAAAAGAGAGATATACATATGTTAATAACAAAGACTGAAAGGAAATAAAATTATTAAATGTGGCAGTAGAATTATAACTACTTTTATTTTCTTTTTTATACTTCTATTTTCTAAATTTCCTATAATGACTGTGTATTACTTTCACATTCAGTAAAAACAAGAATGTTTTTCTTTTTAAGTTACATTGCTTAGCGTATTGATCTAGGTAATTAGGAATAATTCCCCAACTTGAGATATTTAATAAAATTATATCTTTTGGAATTTGGAAAGGAATTTAGAAATGACCTAGTATAAACTACCATTCAGTAGATGAGAAAATAGGCCTAGGGATTCAGGTGCACAAGCTTGCTGATGTATTTAGAGGCAGAGCCATACTTAGAACTCAGATTGTTTTCCCACTGACCAATACACATTTTTACACTGCTTTATGATAGTGACTCAAACAAGATGTAAAGATCTAAGTAGAATAACTGTCATTTTAAGAAATGCTTTTCCCTGGTGTACCTTTAAATTTTCAGATCATTCTCTTTTTTTTTTTTTGGTACGTGGACCTCTCACTGTTGTGGCCTCTCCCGTTGCGGAGCACAGGCTCTGGACGCACAGGCTCAGCGGCCGTGGCTCACGGGCCCAGCTGCTCCGCAGCACGTGGGATCTTCCCGGACCAGGGCACGAACCCGTGTCCCCTGCATTGGCAGGCGGACTCTCAACCACTGCGCCACCAGGGAAGCCCCATTCTCATTTTAAACTATAAAACTGTTTGTAACAGGGGCACATATGCTATTTCCTATAACAGTTTCATTAAAAATTTCCACTGAAATAACCTCTCAGGCTTTCCTTTGAATTTAGATTTTGCTACCATTGTTATATTTTCAGCTGAATCACATCAAACCATGAGACTGGTTTGTATTACTGGTTTCTCAGATCACTTTGCTTTTCCTTCAAAGGTTTTTTTCCTCCTTACTTGATGAGTATTAGTAGGGTGGGAATAGTTAATATACTTAGACACACTTCTACTTGGAGACATTTGTATTTTCAATTTATTTATTTTTTATTAATGAATTCTTTCGTTTTTCTTAGTCTTATACTTCTAATACAAGGGCACATACCTTTAGTTCAAGGTCTTCCTTTGGATCGTGACTTTGAAAACTACCTTTTGATTTTGAATCTGGGGAAACTAAGCTTGTGCTCTTCCTTCAAGCTAAGCTCACATTGTTGCTTTGCCACCTAATTTCTGTTGGAGATAAATTTAAGTTCCTCCTCTTTATTCTACCTGGATTTATATGGATATTTTTCAACTTTACCTCTGATGGAGATGAGTCAGTTTTTAAAAGGCTTGGATATCTATCTTTCATTTTTTCTTCTGGTGGGAAGAACAGATTTTTCATTTTTCTCTCCGGCATCGCCTCTTGCTGGTGTTCCTCTAAAGGTGGTATTTCGTCCTCTTCTGCTAACGTCAGCCTAGGAATAGTGGGCAATGGAGTATCTGTTTCCTTTGTTGACATGTCACTTTTAGGAGCAACAACATTTGAATCATCTTCACCCGACTGGTTCAAAGTTGGTAGAGTCAGGCCTTTCTTATCATCATTATCCAGTAACTAGAAAATGTATCAATAAGACAAGCTACCTATTAATCATTATCAACTAGAAAATATTTAAAACTAACAAAATCGGACTTAACATCATTTGTACTTTTATCCTTTATTATAACAAGTTACCATCAATATTTGTAAATTATTACATTCCTTATTAGAAGAGTTGAGAAATTCTCTACTTGCCTGATACCATGGACTATAGGATATTATCCATAAAAATGATCATACTGCATTATAAACTAGTGGTTCTCATATATTCATATTGTATAAATCATCAGCATCTCAGAGAAGAAAACCAAGGGGTCTGACATTTTACTGTTACTATACTATCACCAATATACCATAACAAAGGAAACTTTAATAGCAAAATAGCACAAAGAACAATATTATAAAAATCACAATAATATGGTAAAATAAAGGAAATTTAAATAGCAAAATAGTACAAAGAATAGTATCATAAAAGAAAGGACTGTTAAGTCTGTTAAGCCAAGTAAGTTTAGCTGTATGAGAAATTCTCTATATTGTCTTTTTTTCTCTCTCTTTGGATTGTGCAAAACAGAACATACTGACTCTTCAATTGGTATTTTGGGAGCCACTGGCCCAAGAATAGAAATCATTAAATCCTATTTGTCAAGCAGTATGGAATAATCTTTTATATTTTATTGGTTTACATAGGGGTCCACTGCCTTACGGAATTAATACCTTCTGTAAAAGCTAAAAAGCAAATAATATTATGTGAACTCTATTTCTATTTATAAAATACAGACTATTACTTTGGAGATTATACATTACAGAGAATACACAGCTGTATTATAGAGAAAAAGTAAAGAATGTAGTTAGGTCTGTGGCATCCATTTCTAAGTGCAGAACTTTATGCTTTCTTTTACTTGTTTCCCCTCTTCTGTTCATAAACACCTTTTGTCCCCTATATTCATATGTACTTTAAAATGTTACTATTTGATACTGAAACTTCCCTTTTAATAGCGTAATTTAAATTAAATAAATCGTGTAACACTGTACAGATATTGTTGTAACAGAAATAACCATGAAAACTTGAATAACTTCTTGAGTGCTTTCTTCTTTCCATCTATAAATATTTCTCCATTTACAAATATTTCATCCCTTTATAAAATAGTAACTATTCGAAGTTCTCTTTCAAGTTCCCTTACCTCACTTGGAAGAGTTTCAGCTACTTCCTTTATAAGAAGGATATCTGTTAAGAAATTCATAGAAGTATTTTATTATATATAAAAATAAACATTATTTATATGCATTAATAAAATAGTACAGTTTTTGTCACCAAGAATAAGGGCAATTTAAATCAAAGCAGTTATTCAAACATAAACACTACATATTTAGTAAAAACAGGCTGATGAATCTCTGGGAAGATGGAGGAGTAAATGAACAAGTGTGGAGATGAAGTGAAAACATGTATAAAATGATAAGATTTCAGATCCCTCAATATAAGACATAAAAACAGGCATGTACTATATTTTACTAAAAGTCAAGAGGAAATAAAAATAAATCCCAGATGGTCAGTGATAAGGTTGGGATTGGAAAAAAGAGTAAAGTTGTATGTAACCAGAAAAAATAGGACCATTCAAGAGAGGCTAACTGAAGCACTTGTAAAGTTTTCCTAGAAATATAAAGAATACGTATTTAGCAAACAAAAAAGAAAATTCTAAAAGGGAAAGGGAATAAATAATTGAGATACAAAGGGATGCATAAGTCTAGTAAAAAAAAATTATTAAGGTCATTATTAGCTGCATGACTGCTGTCAGCTCATTTTTCTGAGGCTTGGTTTTCTCACATGTAAAATAGATTAGTGATAGCTTATCTTATAGGTATGTTACAAGTATATACAATGGGAGCAGCAATGTGGTTAAATGCTTGAGTTCTTGGGTCAAACAGACTAGGTTCAAATTAATGGCTGTGTCACCTCTCATTGACTTGATCCTCAGTTTTCTCATCTGTAAATATGTGGATAAATAATAATAGCACCCTCGATTGACTGCTCTGAGTACTGAGTTACATAATCCAAGTAATGTGCCTGGAACTCAGTGATCAGTAAATGTTAGCTGTAACTACAGGGAGCCACTGGAATGCCAAAAGGAAAGAAGTCACTAGAGGATCCAATGGGACTTGAAATAAACTCCGTGGATAAGTGAAAAAAAGTAAAAAAAAAAAAAAAAAAATAGTAACCACCAGTGTGTGAGAGAGGTTAACCTCCAATATTCAACAGCAATATTGAAGAGGGAAGTTGTGATTCTCCTACAACCTAAAACTCTTTCAGTGAAAGAGTAGATTAAAGATGAAATAGCTCTGCTAGGCTGGTTGATCCTCAGAGGTTAAGAAATGAATATATCAAAGCCTGAGGTAGCTGGGGAAGTAGAATTAGAGAAGTAACCTGTGGCCAGTCTTATAAAAATAAATCATTAATCCACACCAGCAGAATCCAAGATTTTAAAGATAGAGTATTATGCATCTATTTTAACTTACTTTCTAAATGAATCTCTTAAGAGAGATTTTTCTTAAAGACTGCATGAACAGTATCTTCTATTAATTAAATATCTTACTGATAATTTGTGCAAAGTTCTCACATTTAATGTTAATTTAATTTCCTGTCCTGCTCTCTCTCCTCCTCCCTTTCTCTTACACACACACACGCACACGCACGTGCATACACACATCCTCCACATAAAAAAGACCAATAGCTCTACAGTTAACAATGTTTAACAAAAATATCTTGTCATAGATTATAGGTAAGATTTAACATTTTCCTTGCTCTTAAAGAGGAAAGGACTATTAAAAATAAAAATAACTCTTAATTGGGTCTAAGTATTTTCTTTGGAGTGTTACAAAATAAATACTATATACCAAAACTATAATGAAATGTATTTTTATTCCCTAACAAAAAATGAAGTATACTTAAAGCAGATTGCTAGTTTTCTTTTTGTGATATAACCACCCTGTTTTAATTATCTTAATAATAAATACAAAAAGGTAAATTAGTTTCTTAACCTGATGTTACGGTATCTGTAGGTCTCTCTTCCAATTGGCTTTCAAGTATCTCATTGGTATTACTTTCCTAGAAGAAAAAAACATATTGGAGAAATGTTTAAAGAGCTAAATTATTTTTTCCTGCTTTCATAACTTTTTAAAATACTTTTAAAAAATTTACAGAAGACAAGAAGAATATGGGTTTGTGAGAAAAGCAAACAGTACTGTTTTAAAGAGAGGCACACCCTGGCTAGGAGTTAATGGTCCAGGAAGAGAAGACCCAAGAATTGATAGAGTATCCGAATGATGAATGCATGACAGAAAAAGATTACAAGACAAATGACATAATGTTTAACTTCAAGTGGTATAAGAGGATACCCCCGGGAAACAGATCACTTTTTTATTGGAATACATTATGGTCTATCAGTTGCAAAGTGATGTGGATCTTTATAAAATTCCAAGAAGAATTATAAGGTGGAGTGACCACTGGCTCTTATAAAATACTGATTTTTCAATGAGAACCCAAAGTTCAGAGTCCCTTTAATGAAAAGCCCTGCAAAATTTTCCTAAAATACTAATTCTGTATTAGCAAATGCTAATCAATTTATCTTATCGCAGCACAATCCTGCCCAATTATCTCAGAGGCATTGAAAAACATGAATATATCAATATGTTATGACTACCATTTCAAAGCTGTGATTTTAGTCAATGTTTTATCTATTCACTGAAATCCCTATGAATCTTTTACTGCCAGGTCAAAATGTATAGATTAGATAGTACTTCTAAATAGTAAATCTTACTTTTATATCTGATAAGGGTCTAGTATCCAAAATATATAAAGAACTCTTACAACTCAACAATAAAAATACAAATAGCCTAATTAAAAAATCAGCAAAAGATATGAATAAAAATTTATTCAGAGAAGATATACAAACGGCCGGTATTCACACAAAAAGATGTTCACATCATTGGTCATTAAAGAAATGCAAATCAAAACCACAATGAAATACCACTTCAAACCCACTAGGATGGCCATAATTAAATTTTTTTTAAAAAGGAAAATAACAAGTGTTGTAGGAGATATGGCACCCTCATGCATTGCTGGTTAAATGTAAAATTGTGCAGCTGCTGTGGCAAACAGTTTGGTAGTTTCTGAAAAAGTTAACAGAATTATGATATGATCCAGCAATTCCACTCCTAAGTATATACCCAAGAGAATTAAAAACATACATGCACACAAAAACTGCACATGAATGTTCATAGCAGCATTATACATAATAGCTAAAAAGTGGAAACAACCAAATGTCCATCAACTGATGAGTAGATTAAAAAATGTAGTATATCCAAACAATGAAATATTATTTGGCAATGAAATGAAATGAAGTATCGATACATGCTACAACAGTGATGAACCTTAAAAACACTATACTAAGTGAAAGAATCAAGTCACAAAGGACCATATATTGTATGATTCCATTTATATGAAATATCTAGAACAAGAAAATCTTTAGAGATATAAAGTACGTTAGTTGTCATCTAGGGCTAGCAGGGCATGAGGGGTTTGGAGGGTATAGGCTAAGAGGTAGGGGGTTTCTTTTTGGGGTGATGATAATGTTCTCTGATTGTAGCGATGGAAGCACAACTCTGTCAATATACTTAGGGTCACTGAATTGTACACTTTAAATGGATGAACTGTATAGTATGTGAATTATATCTCAACAAAGCTGTTAAAAACTAAACCTTATAAATTATTAATCAATATTTATTGAATGTCACATTATCAAAATAGGAACGTGCATGAACTATGAGTAGCATTTTATAGAGAAAGAACAAATAAACAAAATCTGATCATTATTTTTACTTATCGTAATTTTAAACTAAAAATCTATGTATGGAAGAATGTATTATGTCAATTACCTTAGTTTCTTTACGTTCCAATCTTGGGGTAAGAACTCCTTCTAAATAGCTAGCTTTTTCTATCCATGTACTCAGACGTCTATATTCTTTTTTCATTTTTTCTAGCCTAAAGAAAAATCAGTTACAGATTTAAAAAGTGACAGAAGAATATATATGGTATGAAGCAAAGAACAACACATACAGTATAATACATTTATAAAAAGTCCTTAAAGAAGAAAACCAACAATATATTGTTTAAGGACACATAGGAAAAGGAATGATTACAACAAAAATCAGGATAGTAGTTACCTGGGGAGAGTTGGGGAGAGGGATGTAATCTCATAAGGGCACACAAAACACATTATAATATTGGTAATGTTGTATTTCTTAACTCGAATTGTAAATATCTAGGCAATGGTCTCATTATCTTTATTTAAGTTATACATACATATTTAAGAAATTATTCTATATATATTGCTCTCATTTAAACTATATATACATATTTTATAAATTATTCAACACATATATGATATCCTCTGCAATAAAACAAATGAAAAGATAGGAATTTAGTTTTTAATCCAAATTTCAAAAGGCTTTCATAATCTAAAAATATAATCGACAAGAATTAAATGGAAAAGAGGAAATGTTTCTCAATTCATTTCATTAGGACACTATGACCTTGACAATAAAGCATAAGAAGGACATTACAAAGAAGGAAAATTAGTCTAATCTCATTCACAAACACAGATGCAAATGTTACAAATAAAATATAATTTTAGTACAAAAAATGTAGTGTTATAAGGAAAAGATAATATACCACGAACCAGTTGGCTTTATCCCAGGAATATAAGGATATTTTGACATTAATAACAGAATGTTTAATTTAAATACAATTTAACTGATTAAAAGAGAAAAATAATTTGGCAAAATCCAACATCCATTCATGATTAAAACAGAAAACTCTTAGAAAACTAAGAACAGAATGGAATAATTTACTTAATCTGGTATAGGACATCAACCAAAAAACCTATATAAATAATGTGCTTGACTATTAAATGCTAGAAGCATTGCCATGAAAGATCTGGAACAAAACAAAGATGTCCACCCTCACCATTTATAACAGACATTGACTGGAGCTTCCAGCCAGCATAGAATGACAAGAAAACAAAACTAAAGATTAAGGATTGGGAACAAAGAAAGAAAATTGTTATTACTTGTAGATGATATGATTGTGTAAATAAATTCCCCCAAATGAAACCACAAATAAGTTATTATGAATATGAAAGTTTAGCTAAAAAGGAAAATTCCAAGAAGATGATGAAAGCAGAAGTAGCATAGTTTTTGAATCCTCCCAAATATCTACATAAAAACATTCAGAGTATCTAGGTAGCAAACACAAAAACTTATAGGCAACATTTACAAAACCATGTGACAAGGTTTCCCTATTAACCCCATATACATAAAACCCTCATGGTATCAGTGAATATATGGGAGAAAGCAACAGGTATAAAAGGGGCATCTGATGAATGTGAGAATAAGAGAACCCCAAAGAGCCAACAGGTGGTCACAAGAAAGCACAGCCAGCCAGCCTGAGAATAGCAGTTGAAACTGGGAGGGTTTTACTCATTCTAATAGTGGGTGAGTACAAACCATTCATGATAAGAATTAAAGGACTGGAGTAGTCTAACCACTGAGAATGCTCAAAACTGACCAGCCAGGTCTCTACTTAGGGACAGGGCCTCAGAAAACCTTGAAAGGTCACTGTATATTTAAACACCAAATAAAAACTTCAGAAGTGGGAGCTCTGTGAAGCTAGAAAAGCTTTCGGAACCAAGCTTCTACAAAAAATTCAGGAAAATTAATTTCATATAAAATTGAGCAACAGAGAATTATCAGGGCCAAATTCCAAAGTAGTTATAAGAAGATAATAAGGATCAAAATAACATTCTTAGATTGCAGAAACACACAACAAAGATACATGGGAGTCAGTGAGCAGAAGGAGGAGAGGGGGACCCATTCTGCTAGGAAGAAGGGGGTTGGGTGGTGCTGCCACTCAAGAGAAGGCAGAGCAACAGCCATTGCTGTCACTGGAAGCCAAAGAAGTCGAGGTTCTGCAGGTGGAGCTCAGGGAGCCACTCTGAATGGAGAAGCATTATAAGGATCCAGGTGTGTTCTACTAAGCCAAGAACTGAAGAAATTTGTGGATTCCAGTCCAAGATGGTGAAGAGGCTCCTGAACTCATTCATCTCCTCTCAGAGATGCACCAAATCTATAGTTGTACAAGGACCAATTCCTGCTGAAAGAAATCCAGAAATAGCTGAGCAACTCCTAAACACTGGACGAATGAGAAAATACCCACAGCAAATGGGTAGGAAAGGCTGAGACACACTCTCATCATAAACCTAACCCTGGCACCATGTCATACAATTGAGAAGGAACTTCCAATTCCCAGCATCTCTTTGAGGAGAGAAAGGTTCGGACCCCACAATGAGTGCTCCAACTTTCAAGACTGCCACTTGAGGGACAGGGCCCCAAAACACCTAGCTAGGTCACACCTAGCTTGTGACCATGAGACCCTCAAGGTTAAAACAAAATAGAAATAGTTCTTAATGGGTTCTCTAGGACTTGCCATGGTTATTTGCCAAGGGCTCAGCACAGAGTAGGCAAAAACTGTCCATCTCCCAGTCTTTCCCCAAGAGAAGCCCACTCACATTCTGTAAAAGTTAATGTTTGAGGGTCAGGCTTCTAATTTAGCATGCTTCTAGGGGCTGACTGCAATCCTCCCTGGAAACCAGGGAAGCCAGCAGACACTGCATCTCTCTTCTCCCTCTAGCCTGATCCAGATCACCAGTATCACCAAGGAAATGTCTGTAGATACAACTGGCACCCCGGATTCTGTGGCTGCCACCCAAGGCACAGGCCCCCAGATTGCCTGATGTCACAGTCAACAGGGTTTGCAGTTACCAGTCTACAGGACTATAGTACACAAAGAAGCAGTTTTAATGGGTGCAGGTGCACCACCAACCCTGTGACTATACAAACAGGCCCAGCACAGAGGGAAGAGGAAAAAAAAGTCTTCCAGTTTGTCCCTGAAAGGGCTCTAACTACATACTTTCTCAGCATCTGCCTGGGGGTTCAGCTTCCAATCAGCCTGAATCTAGGTGCTGACTGAGATCTCCCCTTTGGGACACTGACAAGTCTTGACACGCCCTCAACTATTGGGAGGGTGACTAAGAACAAACAAGGTGACTTGGACCATCACAAAGGTTTGAGGGACAACCAAGAACTTGGGCTGGGCTGATGGTAAGGTTCCTTTCCTACAATGAGGCCACAACATCAAAACTTAGAGAGGTGGTTGTTTTATCTAATGTTCAGAAACCAACACAGAGAGTCAAGGAAAATGAAGTAAGAGAGGAATAAGTTTTAAGCAAAGGAATAAAATAAAACTCCAGAAACATAAGTTCCAAACCAAAGAACAAGATAAAACTCTAGAAACAGACATTAATGAAGCAGAGATAAGTGACTTACCTGATAATGAATTCAGAATAATGGTCATAAAGATGCCCATCAAGGTCAGAAGAAAAATGCATGAACAAAGTGAGAATTTCAACAAAGAGATAGAAAATATAAGAAAGTACCAAAGAGAAATCACAGAGCTGAAGAATACAATAACTGAACAAATGATATGACTAGCCAGAAGGGATTACTATCCAAAATATATAAACAGTTCATATAACTCAATATCAAAAAACAAACAACCCAATCAAAAAATGGGCAGAAGACCTGAGTAGACATTTTTCCAAAGAAGATATACAGATGGCTAACACACACACACAAAATGCTTAATATCACTATTAGAGAAATACAAATCAAAACAATGAGATATCTCTTCACACCTGTTAGAATGGCTATCATCAAAAAGTTTACAAATAACAAATGTTGGTGAGGATGTGGAGAAAAGGGAACCCTTTCACACTGTTGGTGGGAATATAAATTGGTGAAGCCACTATGGAAAACAATATGGGGGGTCCCCAAAAAACTAAAAATAGAACTACCATATGATCCAGCAATTCCACTCTTGAGTATAAATCAGAAAAAATGAAAAGCCTAATTTGAAAAGATACATGCACTTCAATGTTCACAGCAGCACTATTTACAACAGCCAAGATATAGAAGCAACTCAAGTGTCCATCAACAGAAGAATGGACAAAAAAAGATTTATTCATACACACAATGGAATATTACTCAGCCATAAAAAAGAATGAAATTCTGCCATTTGCAGCAACATAGGTGGACCTAGAGAATATTATGCTTAGAGAAATAAATCAGAAAGAGAAAGACAAATACTATATGATATCACTTATTTGTGGAATCTAAAAAATAAAATGAATGTATCTAGCAAAACAGAAACAGACTCACAGATACAGAAAACAAACTAGTGGCTACCAGTGGGGAGAGGGAAGAAGAGAGGGGCAAAATAGGGGTATGTAATTAAAGGATACAAACTACTATGTATGAAATGGATAAGCAATAAGGATACATTGTACATCACTGGGAATTATAGCCATTATTTTGTAATAACTTTTTTTTTTTTTTTTTTGCGGTACGCAGGCCTCTCACTGTTGTGGCCTCTCCCGTTGCGGAGCACAGGCTCCAGACGCGCAGGCTCAGCGGCCATGGCTCACGGGCCCAGCCGCTCCGCGGCACGTGGGATCTTCCCGGACCGGGGCACGAACCCGCGTCCCCTACATCGGCAGGCGGATTCTCAACCACTGCGCCACCAGGGAAGCCCTGTAATAACTTTTTAAAATTTAATTAAAAAAAATTTTTTTGGCCATGCCACACAGCATGCAGGATCTTAGTTCCCCAACCAGGGATTGAACCTGCATCCCCTGCAATGGAAGCATGGAGTCTTAACCACTGGGCCACCAGGGAAGTCCCTGTAATAACTTCTAATGAAGTATAATTTATAAAAATACTGAATCACTATGCTGTAGACCTGAAACTAACATAATATTGTAAATCAACTATACTCAATTAAAGAATTCATTGTCAAACATCAAAAATAAAGGAATCAGCTGTGTTTCAGAAAGAGAAATTAAGGAAACAATCCCATTTCCAATCCCATCAAAAAGAATAAAATACCTAGGAATAAATTTAACTAAGGAGGTCAATGACCTGTATTTGGAAAACTATAAGATACTGATGAAAGAAATTGAAGATGATATGAACAAATAGAAAAATATACTTTGCTCATGGGTTGGAAGAATTAGTATTTTTTAAAATGACCATACTACCCAAGGCAATCTACAGATTCAATGCAATCCCTATCAAAATAACAATGACATTTTTCACAGAACTAGAACAAATAATTCTAAAATTTGTACGGAAACACAAAAGTCCCTTATTA